>NC_071466.1:43786796-44482296 GCF_028500815.1 Rissa tridactyla | reverse complement strand
TTGTCTTTATTTTATGTGGATCAGGCTTCATCTTTCAAGTGCTTTAAAGTTATAATACGTTTTTTCAATGCAGTGTTTAAAGTGCCTGCAAGAGTACACCATATTTAAATGGCTGCTCACACAGTCAAAACACTTGTTCAACCATCATCTTGGTTTCAACAGTATGCGTTTCACTATTCTTTCCAGTCCACCACATGTCATCTCAGACAGAGCAATATAAAATTAACAATACCAACATTTAATTTGCTCTTTTTACTGTACCTGAAAGCACAAAGATAGGCTAAAGCATCTTGTTTTCATCCCAGTTACCAGATGAAGAATGAAGAGCTAGTGGATATGTCTACAGAGTTTTTGCGGCTTCCTGGAATAGCTGTAGAGGTTTGCCCAGGCCAAAAAGAACACAGTACACACCCAGTATATCTGATATCTATCTAGACACCGCTGAAGTCTATGAGGAGCTGTCACTATTGAAAGCTATAATTTCAACCGTGCACAACTTTTACTCCAGAGACAGCTAGTTGACTCTCTCAGAACAAAGAAAGCCCAGGAGCAAACCAACAGGAGTGTAATTTGCATAGTCAATGGACCAATGCCCTGGAGCAAAACTGGGAAAGAAACTATATGGACGCAGTCACTTCTTAACCCTGTGTCTTCATGTCATATCCTTGGATATTTAAGACCTTGGAATTTAAGACAACATTTAAGATGCCTGCTAAAAATTATGAGCTAACTGATACACAAAGTCACACACATTCTAATTCAGTCACACAAAGTCAGTGACTGAATTAGAATGAGAAATCTGGTAGGTCTTAAGGAGCTTCAGTTACTTTGACTAATTGGTTGGAAAATTAGTAACTCTTTTGGAGGCTGAAGGGCTGAAGAATCTGTTTTCCCGAGAGCTGAGGACAATCACACGCCTCCTCAAAATACAACATGTAGATAACATCTCATGTTTTCATTCACAGAAATATACAGAACTATGAATGTTTTTCTAGATATAAGTGCCTGTATAACATAATATTCATAAATATTTCTACTGCTGGGGAGTGAAGGAGAAAATACATATTACTGAAAGATTCAGACACAAGAAATGCATGACAAAATCACCTACATAGAATAGACTATAGAACAAGTTAAGACTGATTATCTCATTTCCAGTATTCAATACAACGTCTACATAACCTCATTTACCACCCTTACAATTTTATGTCTATTATGTTCTCAAGTGTGCTGCAAGAACATCCTCATAATCTAATTTAGTACTGCTAAACATCACTTCTTTAAAAATTAGCAGCTGCCCTGCTTAGTTATTTTTATGTAAGTGGGATTTTGCACTGTTGATAATCACTACACGCCAGCAAAAAAAGGGACATTAAAACCATAGCAGTCATGTAGGCATCATTTCAGTAATGACTCATGCCATTGCTCTGGTGTTCTGACCTCACTGTGCCTCCCTAGATCAAGTCTGGCATTATGACACTGATATCTTTAACGCTAACAGCCCTCTTGAGACCAATTGAGGCAGCTTGAGATGATCTCAGAATATTCAACATCCAGGTCTTGAATAGCTTCTGATACATGAGGAGGATACTTGCGACAGTCAAACACTCTCCTTCAAAGTGAGCTCTAAGTCTCAGATGTGGTTAAAGAGCGAAAAAGGCAGGTAGGAGTCAGAAAAGCTTGAGCCTTCTTTGTATGACACTTGGCCTGGTTAATGTTAGGAAATATGTTATGGGCCAATAGAGCAGTCACTCACAAATTCACAATGCTCTGATTTTTTTGTATTCTTCCTATGAGGTTAGGATAGCTTTTGCAGTTGTGTTAGTTCAACTTTAAAAAAAAAAAAAAAGAAAAAGACTGGTGCCATTTAGGACATACATAGGTTATTCATTGCATTGGTGGAGAGACAGAAAATAGAAGTTTTTCAACCTTCTTTTTATGTAGCTCGAAGCCTTGACCAAAATGAAAGCTGCAGCGTACTTGTCCTTGATCTAACAATGAAGCCATTAGAATTGAAATATAGAACTTAAAGCAGGATAAAATCAAGAGTTTGGGGTTTTTTTGCAGGCAGATAAAAAGGTACGGAGTAAATAGCAGAAGGCTGAAAAAGATTTTGTCTCAGAGTCAGATATTCAACAGTTTTACAAATTTTATGCTAAATGAAACAAAAATGGGACACAGGGGAGAATTCATTGGTACTCTGCTGTAGAATATTCTTAGCTCATGGTTTTTAGAAGTGCCAAGAGGTTAGTACAGGCCTTTCCACTGGTTAGCTCTCTAAAACTTTGAATTATCTTATCACAATAATAAACTAAAGCTCAGTTTAAGTACTCCTATGGGAATAGATGTCTGAAAAGATTATTATGGGTTTTGAAGACAGTGACCTCTTGGCCATCCATTCGAATCTAATTTTGCTAAGTAATAGCAATAAACTGTTACAATCCAATGAATATTTAATAGCATAAATAAAATTACATGTGTATTGTTATTTTTGATTAATGATCTAAGACTGATTCTCCTTGATTCTTGAAAAAAAAATTATATATCCATATTACCATTTATATGCAAATACATTTTAAAAGATAGGTCTATTACATTCTAAATTACACGTAATAAAGGACTGCTTTAGAAGACATGAAGGCAAAGAGAGGGTGATACACTAAAGAGCAATGTGTGTCTTATTTCCTTTATACACCAATGTTTTATAAACAAGTGCTGTGAGCCCTCTGCAACTGAATAGTAAAGTTGTAATCATGAACTCCTGCCTCTCCTGAAATTCTTTGAGACAGTGTTGTGGTTTAACCCCAGCTGGCAGCTAGGACTACACAGCCACTCGCGCAGTTCTCCCCTTTTCCCCAGAAGTGGAAGGAGAAGAGTGAGAAAAGGAAAGGAAAGGAAAAGGAAAAAAAACCTTGTGGGTTGAGATAAAGACAGCTTAATAGAACAATAAGAGAAAATGAAAATGAAAATAGTAATAATAGTAATAATGACAAAAATCACTGTCACCACTTGGTGAATTGGTACCTTCCTGAGCAGTTGTCGTGAGCACCTGCCCCCCCATCTAACCCCTTTTATATACTGAGCATGACGTCTATGGTACCGAATATTCCATTGGCCATTCCATCATTCTGTCCAGGTTCCTTCTCAGCTTCTACGGGAGCTGAAAAACATCCTTGAAAAATATAAACACCTGGCAACAACTAAAAAATATGGATTATTGTCATTCCTTTCATATCAAATCTGAAGCACAGCAGCCACTAGAAAGAAAATTCACTCTGTCCCAGCTGAAACCAGGAAGATAGCTAAAAGGTACATCCTAGGAAGAAGTCTTTTGACAGAAAGAGAGAAAAAGACAGCTGCTTATTCTCTCTTCACACCTACTCAGCCAACTGAAAAAAAAAAAAAATTAAACCCAGTGAATATACATATCATGTAGGCCATAATTAATTGAAGGTCCGGTCTTGAGGAGGTTGTCTTGAGGATCAAGGGTTCCAGCTACTATATCACTGTCCTTTTTAAATCGTATTGTGTCTTAGATGAGAGTGACTAAGAAATCATGTGTCTATAAGGGCTGGCTGGTTGTCCAAAAGATGTTTGTGTAACAAAACAAAGCCAATGAATGTGATTCTCAGAAACCTGAGTACATCAAAGTTTTCCAGATGTTTCAAATCAGCTGAATCCCAAGATCACTCCCTAGCACTTCTTTAGTATTTTATTTGCATAAGCAGAAGAGGCTTGGGGATTTGCTCATACTGGTCACAAACAGAAAGAATACAATAGTGCCTCTTTTTTTAGAGGTCGCTTGATACACAAGTAGGTGGGCAAATTAGCAAAACTACAGTCTTCGTAGCAATTTTTGAGAAAGCAGAATCATAGAACCTCAAGTGCTACAGCATACTGACAGTGAAGTATTGAACAGCAGTGCATGAAATGGCATCCTGCACTGGGGTTTACCACACATCCAGTGCTGTTGTACTCAGCCTTATTACCTCTTGTGTTTAAATCTGTAAGACACGAAGCATTCTCATAGTTGGGCAGCAATTTCATCTTAGTTTTACATTTATTTATCTCTCTACAAGTTCTTGAGTAGCAGGACATTATTGACTTTACTGCAACATGAGATACATCAGAAAAAGATTATTTTTTTCAGAAACTTCTAGATTTTATTTCAGGTCTATTATAGGTGATGATTTCTGCCTAATGAATGTGTTCCGTTTTTTCAGGCAGTAAGACATATAGAGGTAGCCTGAAAAACAATTAAAAAGATGTAACTATTTACCTGAAAACTGAGTTAAAATACAGATTAAAAATTAATGTTTGAAGTGGAACCTAAGTGGATTTTTATGTGCCTGTGGCCAAAAACCATGAAAAATATTGAAATCTCTGTACAAGGCATTTCATAATGGCTAGGTGGTCACTGTTTTTTCAAAAATAGTTAAATGCTGCTCTAGAAGTTGGAACTGGAAATCCAGGATCTATCCAGTCTGTACATTTAGAGTGGAAATCTATATGTTTATACTGGAAGATTTGAAATTCAGGAATGAATCCCAGAAATTGGCAGTAAGCAGCTTACGGTCAGTTTTAGCTCACAATTTCCCTCTAGAATTAAAGTGAAGCTTTTTATACCTAACACTGAGAACAGATTTATTTTCTTTGTTTGAACACAATAGAACACAGTTGTTTAAATAATCCATGACATTTAGAACCAGCTATGATGAAACATTGTTTTTTAACATTCATGTGTTACTATGAACAAGTTAAGGTATGTCTGCAATGCAGTCAGAGCAGAAAGTCAGGTGTACTGTAAAAACCTCCCAGGCAGCTGCTCTACTACCATGGAGCCTGCAAAGATACATTTTCTGTATTACAGCAGACAGGTATCCTTAGTTCTCTGCTCATCACAACAGTTCTAAAGGGTTAAGGTTCACTAAGTTTTGAACAATTATGTAATGCTATGCAATACTATAAAAACATTTAAAAACACAATTTAGAAATCAAGTCTTTTAATTCTTTGTTAGAATTTGTATCTCAGCTTTATTGGACAGTGTTGCACAGTAGTGCTCTGGGGTTACTGACATAGCCATAGAATTCCAGCATTTATTTTTACCATGAAGTATCCTTTCTTCTCTGCTATGGTAGGCATGCTGGGGATCAAAACAGTTTTACTGTCAACTTCCCTTACACCTTAATTTCTTCCCAGGTATATTTCCAATAAAAAGAACCTAATTTTCTTTTTTGGTTTAGCTATAGCCCAGAAGCTATGGCTTCTCCAGGACTGCCTGGAGTCTCCAGCCACACTCTTTTACCGTCACTTCTCAGATCAAAACACCATTTGTGCAGAAATTACCTGTCTCTATGCAATAAAATAAATCCATTGTGTTTCCCAACGATATGCAACAAGTGATGAATATCATGCAGCAGTCAGAGGAAATGGTATTTTTCAAGAAACTATACACTGTGCATAAACATGGGCTCTAGTTTTCTAAGGTCGTATGACAAGACCTGGATGCTGAATCAAGTTAGAAAATACCCAGCATCAGCCATCTCTCCAAAAATGTTTCTCTTTGTAGCTAAATGAAAAGTTTATTTTCTAGATAGTTGCTTCTTTAAGTTTATCTATAAGCGTGAGTACCTTGTTTTCTTCTTTGTTTCTCCATGGTTTTGCATTTTTCCTATGGTTTAATAACAATAAAGTGTATGAAGTAATTATACTTTTTTCTCTCTGATATCTAGATTAAAACAATATGTCCTCTTTAAACTCTACTTCAGTGTATGGCCAACTTTCCCAGAATCTTCATCTGCACTGCATATGCAGTGGTGCTTGGTTTTGGTTTTCTTATCTTGAAGTCAAGTGAGTGACCATGTAGAACTTAATTATTTATGGCATAGTTCCCTGTAGAAATTAAAAATCGCAACTTCTTCTATATATTTCCTTATAGATTTATCTGGCATACTTAGGCTTTTGGACAAAATAATCACCTTAAGATACAAATAATTTTCAGGCCTCCTCTTTGTTACATATGCATATCTTTCACAGCACTAATGACGTTATTTCTGGCACCACAGTGTCTTTTGTATCAATTTAAAATAGTACAGTTGCCATGTGCTTTTCAGCCATTCCTTCATCATTATAACATCTTCTGGATAATTCTTCTGAACAAGTAGTACTTTATCCACTTTGTCAATAATGCACTTTCTGTTCTTATAATCTCTTATAGTCATGATCAGTTCCTCTGCTTTTCGCAAATGTTAGATATTGGCTTGGTCCTATGTCCTGCAGAGTTTTGGATGGACTTCGGCTTTGATTTTCCCATATCTTTCTGTTTCAATATCATTCTGTGTAGTATACTCTCCAACAGTTCAAGAATCCTATCCTTTCTCCATCACATTCAGTCTTATTTGGGTAATTTCCTTTGCTTAACAAATTCTGTTTATTTTTTTACCTCCAGTTTGTTTTCACCGAGGTTTTTTAATGTTTTTTTTAGTGATATTTTTTATTATTTTTATTTTTATTTCTGTTTCATAATAGGAGATTCCAATTACTCTGCTAAATTGCAAGATGAAATCTCATCCATAGATGCATTACAAATTTCTCGCTGCTTTTATTTTAATAAACTCTATTAAAAGCATCTTTCCATCTATTTTATATAAAGTGCTGTACTTCTCATTTCTCTAATAGTTATATAGTTAGCCTCCTCTGCTTGAATTAACTAAGCAGTACTAAAATCAGGTAATGCTTCAGAAATAGCTGCTTTAGAAATCAGACTGCCTCTAAATGTCGTCTTTTCTGCTGTCAAACATTTATTACACTTTTCAAGTGAAGTTTAAATCTTCCATATTTCCAAATACTTTTAAGTCTAGTGAAGTTTTTCATGACTACAGTCTTCTTTTGCAGTTCTCATGTCATTTTTTTTGGTGCTGTGTATTTCTCAATAGCACTGAAAAGTGAAGTGTCTTAAGAAAGGTGGGGTACCTTGAGTCACACCAGCTTTTTAACTGATCATCATTGTGAGGCATGGCCCATTGCATCTTAAAACATCGAGTGACAATTAAAGAATATTATTCCATGGTATCCTAGTTTAGGCACATACTTTAACAACTACCTCACCAAAATTTTAGTTATTTGGCTGCATAGAGGCCCATGGGGTATATCTAACATAAAGTTCTGTGTTGAGTCAACAGAGGGACTACTTTAAAGACAAGCAGAAAGACATACAGTCCATCCAAATAAGGTGCCTGACTTTTTTTTTGTTGAATGTATAAGGAAACGGCAAATTCATTTCAAAAAGAAACTCATTTTATTAGGTCAAGTATCTAGTTCTTTCTACTAGAAGGAAATCATAGAAAATTACTCTCCAGCTTCTTGTAACTCAGTCCATCTAACCCTCTTCACTAAAAGAGTGGAGAAAAACACTTTTTGCCTAATAATCTACTAGTTTGAGCATTCACTCAGAGAGGTTGCTCTGAGAGGACTTAGCCATTTCTATAAAGGCAAAGGTGGGTTGCAACCGCAATTACAGAGTATTGCTCCTCTTCTCTCTAGTTAACTTCAGGCCACTGTGAAGACAAGCATGCAAGCACCATACGACCAACCAGAGGAGAGAGCCTGAGTTCATACATCTGAGTGCAAAAAAAAGACTGATGGTCTCAAATTTGCTCTCAGAACCACCGCCCCCTTTTTTTTTTCTTTTAAGGGCCATCTAATTGTAGTTTGAAATTAAATTTTACAATTGGATGAAAAATTCCAATCTCAGCAGAAACACATCTCAAACATATGTTCACAAACAAAATTAATTACACAGGGCATTTTCAGAATGATTAAAACTAGATACTCAAATAGATGTCTAATGAATTAAAGTACTCACTGTGTTAAGCAGTCCCCTAAGATATGTGGACTAGATTTCTCCTTGTATTTTAAGTGGCTTTTAGGGAGGCCAGATTCTATGTCTACCATTATCTGCAGGTAAATACTCCATTTCTTTTATTTTCTTGACCTTGCAAATTTCCTATAGCAATAAGTTCCATACAGTTTATGAAAAGTATTTATTTTAATCATTTTTGAATATGCTATCCTTAATTTCATTAAATGTCTTCACTGTTCTAGTGTTTGGAGATAGAAATCATATTTTTATAACTTTGCCTTCCATTAGTTTAATCTCATTTTAAATGAGAACTTTTTCATGATTGTGATCATTCTTATCATGATGCAGTACATTTAATGCGTATTGTACTCTCCAGTCTTCACTAATGTGACATACTTTATGAGAGTCACAGCACAGCTTTGCTGCAGGAGTAATTTACTACTATTCCTCTGTACACTGTGTACAGGTCTATAGCACTAAAATTAACATATGTAATCTCTTAATGTAAAAACTGTATTTTTTTATATGAAGATTCTGTATCTATATAAACACATGTGGATATATGTGCATAGTTCTACACTGCTGAACAAAAGAGAAACAGAGCTCAAAACTCAGTCCTCATGCTAAGTGTCACATACTAATTTGTGTCCACAGTCCTTAAGAACGATGCCCTTTAGAGAAGATTTATCTTTGAGTAAATTAGTTGAAAAGCCTGAAAGCAAAAGTCACAGATGCAGCTAACTATTAAGCAGCATGGGTAATCAGGGTACAGTGATTTCCTTGACACTCTCTTGTTTGCAATGCAATTATACGCAGATTAATAAAAAATAATGTCTAAAGAGTGCCACTCATTTTTGAGTAATCCTAACTCAGCTGGAGTGAGTCTTCATGGAACCCTGCTAAGAGTGACTCAAACAGAGTATGTGATAATGTCACATTAAAAGGTTTATCAGGGACAGTGGACTCTGCCATTATTTAAAAATTGGGAGGAGTTTCACAAATCTCTCGTTCTGATCTGTCTTGTTCTTATTTTCTCAAAGTCACTGGAGCTAGGTTTATCCTGGGCAATTTTAACTGGCCAACAGTTAGCTTGAAAATAGCTAACAACAGTAGGAACATTGCCTTCAAAAACTTGTCCTTTGCTTCAGAGGCCTGTTTACAAAGTGTCTATAAATGTATATAGAAAACACCTAGTGAAGATATGACCACACAGTTCCTTGCTCAAATATTAATTTAGAAATTGTTAAGAATTAATAAAAATAATCTTTTTCTGCCAATCAACCAACTTAAACATTCTCTTCATTTATGAAGACTTGGGAGGAACCAGCAAATGGTGCAGGGGCTAACAGTGTTGTTTCTCTCCCTTTTGTTCTGTAGTGTGACATCTGCTACATTTGACTATCTGCAAGTCATAACACTTTTTACCACTTCTGCATAATGTTTTTGGAACAATATGAAACATCATTAGTGTATTTCAGTTCCCAACATTATTGTCTCATGTTGCTTTATTACCATAATAAACTTGTGAATCATAGTAACTAACACAGTAGGGCTCCCGTAGTGAATTCATTTTCATAACCTCTTTTGTTATCATAAAGGCAATCCAGAAAATTGTAAAGTCAGCAGTTCTATACAGCTTATTAATAAAGCACATTACAGGGATGCATTAAAGCCTCAACAGCTGTATTATAATGAAACGTTCTACTTATAATTACAATTATGCTAACACTTAATAATAATTGTGCCTCTGTGTCTGTAGCTCATTTGCTCAATAGGAGATTGGGTCTTGTCAGAAGTAGCCATTCCCTCAGCAGGTGACCTGGTTGCAAACATAACAGTTTAAACAGGGCATGAAGTTAGTAATGGCATGAAAAGGCCAGATCTGCAGGTGGGGTTACCATCTGTGAGGAGGAAAATGTGAAATAATGAGATATATGGGCTTCTTTCTTTGTGGAGATCAGCTATCCAAGGGTGAAAAGAGGAGAAACAAAGATAATGGATGAGAGAGGGAACAAGGTAGGCAGGTGAAGAAATATCCTGACATGCAATGCACAGCTTGCTACCATTAACAATACGTAGAACTACAATGTCAAGAGTAAACAACTAGTTACATATGTCCCAGTAATACTACCAACTTTTCTTCTGAAGTACAAAATTAATTTGAGAAGACTTGGAGTTTCTTGCTGAATCCCAACTTTCTCTTCAAGGGTGACAGCAGGGATCTTGGAGATAGATAGACTATTGTCCATTACAGCTTCCTGGTCTCCAACAAGAAAAGCCACTGATACACTCTTACCTTAATCAAGAAACAGCAGCAGGAGTCAAGCTGCAAAGTTATTCTTATACTCTGGAGATATAGCTGTGTAGTCTGGAAACTCTTAAATTCCTATGGCACTAGCAGGTTCTTAACAAGCAGCCAGCACTTCTCCAGTATGAAAAGGAGTGCTTTGCATCCAAGAATTTAAAGGAATGGAGACAATTCAAGTTTGTATGCCTCATCATTACCACCCCTACCAAATTATGAGAAGCAGAGGTGGTGCATCATGAGATGTAGTTCCTATTGCTGTACCAGCCATTATCTAGATTAAGGCTGCATCTGCTTTTGGACTCATGGTGGAAAGATGAAGATTCCTACTTCCAGTAGGAGAATCTTTACGTGGGATTACGTTTTCCATGGGATTATCTTTTCCACAGTGTAACAAATAGGCTTATTGTGTTCACGGAAGGTCATTCACATCTTGTGGAAGAGTGACTGAGAGTCAGTGGAGCATTAACTACTGGTCTAATGGCGGGGGAAAAACACGTTCCTTCCATAGTGATTCTCCAAGGTATAGTAAAGTGTCATCTGGTGCATTTTTACCTTCTTAGTGTGAGTACACGGCATGGAAAGAGGAGCCTATCTCAAAGCAGAATGTATCCTTAGCAGAATCTTCCATGGGAGTTAAGGACTTGTTGGCAAGAGGCAGAAGGAAGAATGCAGTTTAGCCTGAAATACTGGTGAATCTCCGATTCGTGAAAGGAGGGCAATCTGACAGCTTGCATGTAATTCTCAGTTGCTTTAACAAAAAATAGAAATAATTAAGGAGGTGTTTTCTGTTCTTAACTTTATGTTCCTTCCTATCAAATTTTCTTGGAAAAAAGTAAGAGGATATAACCAGAGTGATGTGGGTTGGGAAAGATCTGAAAGAGCATAAGGAAGTAATGAAAGAGCTTAGGAGGTTTAAAGCACCTAATTTGAAGCATACAGGGGCTGGATCACTGAAACAACATCAGGCATATAACTTGAGGTCACAGTTGTGCATCAGAGATGTGGAAACAAGAGTAGTCATCTGCTTTGGCTTATACATCTTTCCTCAGTTAGGATGAATGTTCCTTTGGAGGTATTTATCCCTCTCCTTGGCAAGGCTTATACAACTAGTTTAAACTAATGTTTAAATGTCTAGGAGTACATGAAATGAATCTCACACCAGGCAAATTGTTGAAAGATGATATAAGAATTAGTCTCTAGAAGAAAAATGCATGCAAAGTGGCCTTCAGATACTGAAAGGGCAGAAACAGGGCCACACAGACCATATATTGACCCAATATTGATTCTTATCTCAACCTTTCAATGAGATGCTGAATTAAATAATATGAATGTCCTAATGCCAGTCCATGTTGGCCTAAAATAAGTGCCATAATGCCTCAAGTGTATCCATTTTTAGTGAAATATTCAGAGCTAGAGAGATCTAAGGTCTTTATTTAGTGAAGCAACTTAGGCACCTTTAAAGGATGAATCTATACTCCTACATGATGTTCCCACCTAGAACTAGAGTTGTGAAGACACAGTTGGTGATCCCTCAGAATTACTCTTAGATGCTGTTCAATTAAGCCCACAGTATGCCTTTCTTAGGATATATGAATATCACGATTCAAAAAAGCATGCTGGTGATATGTTTCTTTGATAGAACTTTTTGAGTCCATCAAAAATTACTGTCAAGTATTTTAATTTTTGTAAAGGATGGATATAGCGTAAGTGTCACACACCCATGTTGCTTTCAGTAGAAAATGTTTCTAAGGACAGATTCTATGTGACAATCAATAAGTTGCTAAAGAGTTGAGTAAATCAGTGTACTTTAGATGGAATGAGTGTTCACTGTACTCTTGTTTACTTATAGGGACATAACCTAGAAAAAAAACTTTTTCAACTGTTCTCTGGAAAGAGCTATCTGGACTTAACAAAAATGGAATGAGAGAATAAATTACCTCCTGTGGAGAACTGAATAATGGGGTTTGTGCACAGAGAAAAGTTTTCAAAATGTGGTCCCTCTAAAAAGATGAATACAATTGTATTTTTATTTCTTACCAAATTGTTCTTCTTTTTATTACTTACATTCTTATCCCATTAGACATTTGTATTAAAAAATTAACTAGTAGACTGATTTCAGATATTCATTTACTATATAATATCTGTCTTCACAAACTATCCCACCTACTTCTGTGAAGTTTTTCATATAGCAATTTGCTATTTCATCTAATTTAGGAAGACCATTGGGAAAAAAAAAAGCAAAAACAGAAACAAACCATACTTATTAAAATCAGATATTCTTTTCAAAAGACACCAGAAACCACAATTACAAATACACATTAGTAGAGCATACACATTAGTATATTTTTAATTTTATCAGTCAAATTATTTTTGTAACCAGTAGGATAATATACATGTGACATTATAGATTCATAGAATATCTCCAGTTGGAAGGGACCCATAAGGATCGGTCCTCACAGGATTACCTAAAACTAAACCATATGACTAAGAGCACTGTCTAGATGTTTCTTGAACTCCTAACAGGCTTGGTGCCTTGACCACTTCCCAGGGGAGGCTGTTCCAGCGACCGACTACCTTATTGGTGGAGAACCTTTTCCTAATGTCCAATGCGAACTTCCCCTGATGCAGGTTCATTCCACTTCCTCATGTCCTATCAATGGTTATCAGAGACAGGCGATCAACACCTCTCCCTCTGCTGCCTGCCTTTACGAAATTATAGACTGTGATGTGGTCATCCCTCAGCCTTCTCTTCTCCAAGCTGAACAAGCCAAGTGACCTTAGCCACTCCTCATAAGTCTCTCTCTCGAGACTTTTCACCATCTTGGTCACCCTCCTCTGGACACACTCGAATAGTTTGATGTCGCTCTTATTTTGATGCACCCTAAACTGCACACAGTATTCAAGGTGGGGCAGCACTGGTGCAGTGTAGAGTGGGACAATCACCTTCCTCGAGTAGCAAGCCATGTGCTTGATGCACTCCAGGACACGGCTGGTCCTTTTTGTTGCCAGGGCACACTGTTGACTCATATTCAACTCGTCATCAACCCAAACCCCCAGATCTGTTTCTGCGGAGCTGCTCTCCAGCCTCTCATCTCCCAGTTTGTACATATAACTAGGATTACCTCATCCCAGGTGGAGAATCTGGCATTTGTTCTTGTTAAATTTCATACTGTTGGTGATTGCCCAGCTCTCTAGTCTATCCAGATTTCTCTGTAAAGCCTCACTACCCGCGAGGGAGTCCACCACAGCTCCTCCTAGTTTAGTATCATCAGCAAACATACTTAATATACACTTGACTCCTGCATCCAGATAATTTAAAAAATATTAAAGACCACTGGCCCTAAAATTGAGCCCTGGGGAACCCCACAGGTGACTAGCTATCAGCCTGATGTAACCCCATTTACTATAACTTTTTGAGCCCAACCCGTGAGACAATTGCTCACCCAATGTAGCATGGGCTTGTCTAGTTTCATGCTGGACATTTTGTCCAGAAGGACAGAGTGAAAGACAGTGTATGTTAGAGACATTGATACATCTAATATTGAAATGTAGTATTGGAATATATGTTCTATATTTTCTTCATCTTGAGTATTTACATTAATGAATTAGTGAAGCATGGGAACAGATCTGAGTAGGATTACATGAAATCTCGCTTGCTATGATTAAATTTAGTCTAGACAGGAAATAACCCTGTCATACGAATGCCTTCCATCTGATCATAATAATTTATCTTCAGGTTTGAATGATTAAGCCTGATTTACCAAAGCTGTAAATCAATTGTCTTCTTTTGATTTTCAGATATTAGGCAACTGTACTTGCAGATACATATAACATTATAGGGGTTTATTTATGGATTTATGGACAATACAATATTTAAATACATCCTTCAGTTTTTTAGATTTAGACTGGCTTGCTTTATATAAAAGCCTTCTCTGAAATGTGCTAGTGTTCAGTTTTGATTGTTCACTCAGTAGATTTAGTATTCAAGAAAACATTTTCTTATTAGCTAGACTGCTTAGGGTATTGTAATTCCATAGCAGAACTCCCAATATTACTACATCATTGTTCATACATTATTATTGATTATACAATTTAGGGTCAGTATATGGCCCTTATGTTTTAAATCTTCAAAATACATTGCCAAGCATTTCACTGTTATGATTCACACTTCTGCAATATGGTCAACTGCTCTCTATTACTTGAGTCCATCAAAACTTAATATATTTTTATCCAGAATCGGTAATGGGCTCTTCTGCCATTGCTTGAAGAAATGGAAAATTGTTAGCCCAATAAATAGATTCTAGAATATTTTATAGCTGAAAACATCTGTCACTATATTCTAAAAGGTTTCCTTTAATATTTAATCATCTCTTCATGACAGTTAAAAATATTGTAAAAAAAAAAAAAAAAGTAATACAAGGGAAACAGTATATGCATTCCACTGCCCAGCTTTAATATCGAAAATTAAAACAGATTCTAGGGAAATTATCTGTCAAATTCTACTGAATTTCAGGTTAAATCATCCCATTACTTAAAATTCTTGGCAGGAACTGATGTGTCCTCATATTGCATAGAAACTTCACCCAGAGTCATCCAAACATCTTGTGTTTACCTTTTGGAATAATATATTGCTCAGCACACATAAAGACATGAATGTGTGTGGGGGTGAAAAAAATAGTATTTTAAATGTGTAAGTCACTAAATAATTTATAAGAATGTTTTCTAGCTCTTGATTTTTGTTTCCCTTTTTTTAGTAATTCATTCTTAAAGAATATCTATGTTCTTCCTATGTCACTAGAGACACCGTTATATTTTCTTCTTAACAACTGTTGAAATTGCTCTCATTTGTTTCCTCCTTTCACAGCTTGGAAGGAAAGTTGAGTAATTAACACCAGCTAATTTTGTAAATGAATATACATATTTTAAATTCAACTAGCATATTACAGCTATATTGCTGGGTTATGTATTACATTAGTAGAAACTTGAAAATTAGTTTCTTGTATGTAGACAAACTGTCACCATACAAAACAAAAGAATCAGGAAAAACTGTGAAGTGCATAAAGAGATACCATTTTTCCTCCATGTATCTTATAAATGCAAACAAGATATGACCTATAGAAGTAAATTTTGGTCACAAGACCACCAATGGTGGTATGGCATAGATGAAAGATGAACTAAAAGTAATCAACATTCTTTGTAAAATAGTTTTGAGTCAGCAATATTTTACTACAGTTTGAAGGAATTATAGTGTCTACAAATTAAATGCTTTCAGTAATAAAATCTTCCAATAGTAATTTTTATCATAATTTTAATGAATTGAAATTGACGTTTCATTTGCAATATGAGAGGAAAGTCACATTTTACAACATAGCTTATCACTGATATGTTTCCTAACTTTCTCATAATTCCAGAATAGTAAAATACATTAAGATTTTTAGTAGTAATAATATATGTTTATCAGTACTATTTTAAAAACATATATATTATGTAAGGTTCACTTTCATGGATTCTGTTTTAAAATAGTGTCTTATACAAAGAACATGGCTCTATAAAAGAACTATGATTTGATTGGTCAAGGGTTCTTGATAACATATTTTTAACTTTCTTATATATAAACTGTAGCATATTCAAAAGTCTTCAACTAAATATATTTAACCATGCAACATTGCAATGACATCACTTATACACATTTTGCAAATACTCTGGACAAAATTATAGAAAGTTGACGTGTAAGAAACATATTCATAACATCCCAGAATACATATAAAAAATATTGAAATGTCATAATGACAGGTTTTATCTCTTTAGATATTCAAGATTTTCTGCACAGTGACTGAAAACAGAAACACCAAAATTTGATAGTTCTTTCGATCATTTAACAAAAAATATGCCTATTTTTCAAGTATCACAAGTTTCTCTTAACATTCAGCAGAAGCGTAGGTAAACTCATAATAGCATTACATGATATGAATATATTACAATTATTATATTAACAGCCACTCTTGATTCAAAATTGAGGTTTTCCACTTCAGTGACAATATGAATCCTAATAAAATATGCATACTTAAATATGTAAGGCCTAAAGAGCAATTTAACACTACTACAATGCAGTTACTTAATCTCTTACTTTTCTGTGTTATGTAGATGTTCAAGAGACTTCAGAAATGTACCTTCTAAGTAGATTTACTGTCGTAATAAATGACCAGGTTAATAGCAATTCTGTTTTACGCTTTTTAAAGTGGCTTGTCTGACTCACAGCACACTGTTCTCACAGCTTCTGAATTTTAATATTTTATACTAAAAAAGAAACTTTCATCAAAAAGTAAATACACACAGATTGTTATTTATAGCAGTTTCGTATTAATTCTTCAACTTAATCAATGAGTATTAAAACTGGAAGTGGCAAAACAAGTTTGCACTTCTTTCTCCTTCCAAAACAGAAACAGTAAATCATAACCACGCATAATTTCTGCTGTTATATATTGTAAAGGTTATGTTTATACTATGAGCTGTGAATTAGATTAATGAGTTTTCTCAGCACCATAAACCTCCTCCACCAAAACAGGAGCTAAATTGCAATAAATCACTGTTTATGTTCACATATTTATGGGACAGCAAAGATTTAGAGTTCCTCTATAGGGAAAACTACCCCAACAGAAGCAGAAAAAAATTACAGCTTCTGTATTGTAAGGTGGATGAACAGGGGTAAAAGCATGAACATTGTTTTCACTTCACTATAATAATGCCAGTAATTTATTAAAAGCAATTGCTAGAGCAAAGCTTTTTGCCAATGCTTCAAAGTGACAATGCACCAACCCAGTATGTTTTCTCCTTCTGTGCCACTGAAGATCAAAACTATTAAATTATACATCTTTTTACATTACGCTTCCAACAAATATTTATTTTTTGTCAAAAAATTATTAGTGATGGTATAAGTGAGCTGTATTCTTTATATACTGCGTACATTAAAAACTCCTTACAGGAGCTTGAACAGTATTATTTACTTCCACATATTTACATTGGTGATTTCCAACTACTGTGGCTGTGATTTCTAAATGTATTTCCCATAGAAAAGTACTGAACTTTCTGCATTTTCTTTCATCAGTCTTTCTTTCTACATTTTCTTTCATCAAACACCCATAAAATTTTCTGTTATCTGTCCAAAAGAACAATCTTATTAAGTCCTCTTTAATTATACAACTAAAAAAATAAAATGGTTTTTAAAAAATAAAACCTCATATATTTTCATGGGAATCTTATGCAAATACACCCACTTTCCGATGTCTATTGTAATATTTTCTTTGTATGGAGAAACACCTGAAATTACAATAAGAATATTTTGTGGAGCTACTACTTTTTAGTTATTTCAACACCTTCAAACAGTGGAGCAGTGTTCACTCCCCTGACCAGGCATAAATGCCAGCAATTAAAGGCAGTTAGCAGCCACTACTTTAACACGAATATTTGCAGACAAGTTTTCAAAACAACGAAGAAGGGGGGCATTCTTATCACACCATGCAATGTTAAACTGGGGAACCGATTTTTATAGAATGTAGCAGATGGCAAAAACTTGTATGTAATACAAAAGTCATCATATAAGTTCAAAAAAGAAAAACATGCATGAATAGGAAGCTTTGTTAATGGAAGTGATATTTTGTGCTTCCTACACTACAGCTTTGTGTTCCAACACTCTTCTCTAAAGCATCTATTATTTGCTATCAACGGAGAGGAAGTATGAAACTGCATGATCCTTAATTTAACCGTCGTATGGTTCTTAACCATACAATGGTTCTTATGGTTCTTACCTTACATCATTACGCAATTGTTCTTAACCATACAATGGTTCTTATGGTTCTTACTTTACATCGTTATGCAATTGCAATGTCTTCTTCATTTGCTAACCTGCAGGCACCAATCTGCTGCCACCTCATCTGAGAAACAGTAAAATGGTGGTAGGTACTGAGTTTTATGTATATAAAGTTTTTACGTATATATAAAAGCAGGAAAGTGAATACAAGATCTTTCCTACAAATAAAATCATTCATTTTAAAGTGAAGCAATTTGTTAATAAAAAGTAAGGTTTTGAACGAAAAACTGTTTAGTTTGGATTTATATGCAAAAGGTGGCACACAAAGACACATGACCCTGCAAAGGTGGATTTCAATTTCAAAGCTTTGAGAACCACTGTATGCATGGAAACATGTTACGCCATAGATATTATTCCAGGTTTGTAACTTCTTAGGGACCAGCCGTGTCTTTTAAAGAAAATAAATGCCAAACCATTAAAGTCTATGTTTTTTTAAGAAGAAAATCATTCTGTTGCCTAGTGTGGTACATTTTTGTTCCTCTTCTCCCTTGAACCTCCTCAGTAAGTTTACATATCATACTCTGGTTATTTAAAATGATTGTAAAATGTCACTTGTTTATAGTCAATTAAGAGAGATAAGACCTTCTAGAAAACAGTCAATCTGATCTCTGCTGATTGTACACTTCAGGATGCCATACCCATGTCCTACAAGTGCTTATTTCTTGTCACTGGTTGTGAAGGGAGTGTACACTATGTCAGACATAGTTTTCTTCATTGGGTCAGTCTATGTGTAGTCAGGTAAAGACTCCCACCTGAGGAACAGTAACTCTTTAATACAAAATGAAGAAGTACAAGTGTTTCTTTTGACATGTATAGGGCTGAAATTAACGACATCTACTTTAGAAACAGAATGGTATGCTAGGTAGTCTTATTCAGTCTGAAATTAACAAAAAAACAACCAAACAAAAAATTTCCCCAATTAATCAACAGTCCCAAATGTTCTTACTCAGGTCACTAACTCAGAGTAGTGTCTAGCACATTTAAATTTATGGCTACAGAAAAAGTCAGATAAAATATTCTAATGAGATTTAATTCCTTAGGCACACTACAATAAGGCATCTAATTGCAATATTCAGCTACTCAGTTCATCCCTCTTACTGGGAAAAAAGAGTTTACTGCTAAGACCTTGCACATCAGAAGAAACAGAAGGAACAGCAGAATATTTTCAATTCAATAATTAATTATCCTGTTGATCTGACACAACAGGATCTTTCTAAAGGACTGATACTTCTTATCAGTGTTTAAGTGAATTTTCTCCTTGGTGATACTATCTGCCATGCTAAAAAGCCACGTACACAATTTGAGGTACACAAATTATAGTTCTCCATTCATACTGGGTAAACCACGCTTCTTGAGTAGAGACCAACCTTACATTTTAAATGTATATCATATTGACAAAATGTTGCCACAGATGTCATAATTTCTATTCTACATCTAGTGTTCCCACGTGCAACAATGCGTGGGAAATTCAATTTTTATCAACATAGCTGGCAAATTCTGGAAACATCCAGCTCCTTGTGGCTTAATTAAGATACTTCTTAGTCATCTGGATATGCAATTACTCATCTCTGCAGTTTTTCTGTACGAGTTAACCACACAGAATCTTTTGAGTTTTTAGCATATAAAGGCTTGCAAGTGTATCTATCTCATTAAAAGTAAAATTCCAGGAATATTTATAGACTTATCAAATTTCCAAGCTGTGTTTTTCCCCTGGAATGAGCAATTGGTTATTGTATTCTCTCTCCCCAGAAGAAGCCCAGAGTAACCTAGACTTTTCCAAATTCTTTATATTTCTTAAGTGGTTTGTGCATGAATGCTGACCTAATACATAACAGTTTGGTTAAATAAAAAAGAAACCTAAAATCCAGTAGCACTGTAACTGTAATGGCTGGTTTTTGAGATAAAAATCTTTTGTCTTTCTCCAAGTAAAATAGAAATTTCATTTTCATTATGTTGTATAAGAAAGCAGCAGTTTCTTCCATGATAAAGAAAAAAAGAAAAATATACTAAAAGCAGGGAATGCAAAATGTAAAAGCTCTGTTTGGGGACTAAAATTCATTTAAGTTCCGTAACATCTCTTGATGTTTTGCTTTCCTTCATCTGCTAATCCCTCTGCTAAAGCTGCTATATTAGGTACATCTAGTAAAATCATGTTAGACTTGCACCAGCATAACAAGTCCACATTTTACAGAGTTAAAGTCACATGCAGAAGTGTTGAAATAGTCAGTCATTACATTTCCATAGCAGCAAGAATAAATTTTTTGGAAACAGAGATATATAGATATCTATAGTTGATAAAACTTGTGTCATTTCAACATAACTTAAGATCATTACACTATTTTTCCTACTTTTCTGCCCGTTGGAAAGCATTATGCTCAGAAAATACTCTGCTTCTATTTCTCATGAGGAAATAAAGAACTTTACAAGACAAAAGTTTCTTCCTTAATGTTTTTTGTGTTTGCAAGAGTATGCCGGTTGCTCTCTGGAGAACTAGGTTGTTTCTTAGATAATGGAAAATCACATACAATTTAAATGTCCAGATTGTTTAACCAGATAACTCAGGTATCACACTAAAACCTAGATATTATGTGACATATGTTATTATGATTTATGGACAATCATTTGTGACTTGCTGTAGTCTGAATTGTAATGTCCTGACAGGTAAATAGGAGGAAGGATAAGCAGTCACAGGATGGCATTGCACATACAGAATAGAAATTTCCATCTAAATGATAGTGACCATTCTCTACCTATCCTTTACTAGGCAAAAAAAAAAGGTAAGGGAACTGTGTAAGGTACTCTCCAGAGAGCTACAATTCATTATGAAATTATTGATTGTTGATATTTTATTGGATTTCCAAAAAGGAAACTATCTTTTTTTTTTTTTTTGCAATTCTGTTTATAGTTATTTACTATTTTGTGAATTAGAACTGTTAAGTCATGCATTAGCTTGAACTTGATTATAATATTTCTTTCTGCAGTAAAATCTATAAATCTTGTGTTTATACCACAATTCTCTTTGTGAATCCTAGAAGAGGAAAGCAGTTTACAATGTGCATGATATAAAAGGTGATCACGGCTGCCTCAGTGCTGCAGTCATCTTTGGCCAAGTGAGGAGCTTTGTGACATTGATTGTTACCAACAATGGCTATGGCTTTTGAGTAGAATCAGTTCCCATAACTTTTCATTTTCTTCTAGTAAAACTTTTGGAAACAGCAACACTTAGGGCCTATGTAAAATGCTATGAGGGCACTAGATCATCTTTCAGCTGGTACTTTTACTTTCACAACAGATATAATCCCTAGAGGATCACTATTTTGCTATTTTTAATTAACTGAATCATCTAGCTACTTGACAGAAACATTTTTGACATATTTATGAGTTCTGGAAGCTAGAGGATTTTCTCTCTTTTTCGCCCCACAACTAAGACACTTCCTAACTAAGTCGTTCTGGATTGCCTGTTTTCCCATGGGGCGCGCTCTTCAGGGGTTATTCAGGTCTTCTGTTATGTTACTCCCTTTATTTACCATAGATTTCTTCTGGACAAGGAATTATTAGACAATCTGGCCTATGGTTAGACTGTAACAAGCATGATTAATTTACTGTAATGATTAACTTACTATAGCCTTCAATTTACTGTAACTATCTGAAAGAATAGACTTCTCATCTAAGTTATTTTAGTCTCTTAGGGGAAGCAGAGATAAATAAACATGTAAAGAAAGTTAACTTATCCCCTCTTAAAATAGGTTCTTAAGTTGGAAAATGCATCATCTAGGTAGCCTATCTTTCACTGTTAACCAACTACAGCAGAAACCAAGAAAAGTACCTTAGAGTAAATACTTTGGAGCTTTCTATGGAGTGCTATTTATACACCTCAGGATCCTGTTCCAATAAGCTTCTTGTAAGTATAAACCTAAAACAAAATATTAACCCAGTCTTGGTCTGAAACTCTTTATGCTTGGATAGAGATATTTCTTTAATTTAATTATGAAGTAACTTGCTATTTGTTTTCTGTAGTGGAGACAGTGGCATTTTAACAACATGGTTCTTCAGTGCAACAAATCTAACCCAGTAACACATGCATAATCCACAGTTCCTAACTTGACAATTGACAAATTCTTAAAACTCAGCCCACATAAACCAGTAACATTTCTGGTTCCCTGGAAGATGAAGTGACAATACAGAGGGGATTCTAAGACTCTTCTCATTCTTCAGCACAGATTTTGTTCTGCCTTATATTTTCGTAGACAGCAAAATGGCATGAATAATACAGACACTAGATTTGGCATTTCAAGTAGTTTGTCCCTGGCTTTTCTTAGCTGTGGGACTCGTTTTAAAAAAGCAGATCAGATGACAGAGAAAGTAAAATACAAAGAGCATGAAATAATTGTCCAAACCCTCCAGACTTAAATTACAAATGATGCTAAAGAGACAGAAAATACCTATATGAAAGGAGAATCTTAACTGTGACCTAGTTGGTTTTATTAGAGTTAATTAGGTCAGTGGAGCTGACCTAATTTTTTTAATTAATAAAGTGATTCCAAAGGAACACATGAAAATACTGCCAGACTTTCATAAACCAGTCGGGATAATTACATTGTAGACATTACAAAAACAGAGTGTAACCACTAATTTTTCATTTGAATAACTAGGTTCTTACACAACAGTTTTAAATTATGCTGTAGTGTAGCTACAATGTAAGTGATACTTCTTATGGAGTTTATGTAAATATAAACCAGCAAGTATGAATTTTTTTCTCCCACAAATTCTCTAGTCAGTACTATTTGGGAAAAGTTTAAAAGCATATACCTTCTTTATACCTTTCCTATATAGTTCCAAATAGAAAATACAGATAGTTTTAGCAACTAGAGGACATTATCAAAACTGTGGGTAAATTTCCCAGAAGTTTTTTCTAATAATGTCTTACAATTAGTATAGTTATTCCTTATACTTAGTTTCTCTGCTTCCTAATAATTAGAGGACATCTTAATTGGTTTTGAATATTATAAATAAATCAGCAAGGTTCTTCCCTGGGGGGGGGGGGGGGGGAAAGTAGACCTGGTGAACTGTTTTATATTCCCAAAGGAATTTTGAACTCATTTAGGTTAAGTTACTACTAAGATTAAACACCTTTTTTTTTTTTTTTTAATATGCCTTACAATTTGAAAATTAGTTGTAAAGAAACTAAAATGGGGAAAACTAACAGGGAAAAAAGTTTGATAACATGAGTAAGAATGTTCATATTATACTATAACATCAGATCATTCCTTTAGAGGAAATTTTGAAAAAATGAAAATGGCCAAGTAATCATAAATCACCTTTTATTAGCACTAGATCTAAAGCCAGTTCATTCCTGGCTTCACCTGGTCCATCTCTGTTCAGTCTAGTAACGTCCATTGCAAGTTCTTACACAGTATGTAAAAGATGACACTTTGTTGTATGGTCTCCCTGCACAGGAGAAGTGATATAATCCTGATTCTGCAATGCCTTATGCAGGCTCATCATCTGGAACTCCAAATTTAGAAGTTTCTGACCCTGATCTCTCAAATCCCATCACAAAAAACTTCTTTTGAAGTCCAGGAATTTTAAGTACAGAATCTGAAACTTAGATACATGCAAACTGTTACATTCATTACAATAATATTTACAAATATCTCATTTCTGTACGTCCTAAGATTTGTCCTGCACTTTACCTCTGGAGAGATAACTATCTTCAGAAAGTTATACAAGATATTGCCTGTGATATTTCTGTAAGACAGAGTCCAGAAGTCAAGCACTGTAAATTGACAGATGATTCACATATTCACAGCTCTTAAGATTGCTCTGGCATCCACTGAGGAAAACAAAGAAGCAATGATAGCTGTCATGAGCAGGCCTATCTGAAAGTACTTGCCTGGACTACATTGGCTTTGGTCTAATGGTTTATGTCTGCACAGTAAAGACACACAGAAGCACAGATGAACAGTTAACATTACTTCCTTGTAATAAATTTGAGGAGAGGCCACAGTGCGACAGTCACCCATGTACCAATTGCTTTATTGGCTTAAGATACGGAGGAAGTCAAGGAGATTATCCTGAGGCTACGTGAAAGAGCATTGGGGGCTTATCCAAAACTATAAGTAGTTATATCATTAGGTGCTTGAAGGAGAACTCATCCATGGATGTCCAACACCATGCAGAAGGCTAAACTAGAGTGGGAACAGCTGCATGTGGGGGTCAGGCTGTCAGGTAGCGCCTAGCCCCTTTGGAAGATCAGAGTGAGTGTCCTGGTTTCCCAGTTTTATGGTCTCAGACACAACTGGACCAAAGGAACAGTAGCCTTGGCTGGCATGAGTACATTTGTACATAATGTATGCTTGTCCCAGAGACCTTAGAATAGAAAATACTATGTACCCACTATGCCTATCCCACTTAGTAAATAAATTTTAAATTTTACGTTATGGAATGATGTGGTTTGTTCTTGTAGCCACTCCACCCTGTTCCCCTGGGATGGCATACTATTATGTGTTGATGTGTACTTTAAGAAATACTCCTGTACAGAAAAAGGCAGTATGGAATTAAGTCCATATAACTAATCAAAGCTCCAACTTTATGGACACTCTGTAGAGGTAGTCAAACACAATTTAGAGGCGCAACAGTGTTTCCCAGTTCCCAAATAAAAGATTTTTATCATCATTGGAACTGAGTCCTGGTGTTACTTTCAGGAAGCTTGTCACCACTTCGACTTCAAAGCAAGTCCATGGTATAATTCCATCCATTCTTGATGGTAAAACCACAGATTCTTCATGGCATTAATTGATGATACAAAGGAGAACACATATGGTATAGGCTTTTCTGTAGAATCTTACCAATTTCTTTTAATCACATTTCTTCAAGATAAGTATGTCCCTGGGGGAAGCAAAACCATGTGGTAGGATACTTTCATTCATAAATCTCACTATGCTTACTAGTATCATTTTTCACTATCCTCACTCTGACTTCTGACTACATTACTCCCCAGTTACACTTTTCATGAACTCTAAATTTTATTCTTACCTCCTTAGTAACAGAAAACATCCCTAATCAACAACTAAATATGAAGTGGAAAGAGAATGAAATGTGAAAAGGTAAAAAGTAGAAGCAATGCTTCAAAAATCTAGCTGAAGTTTTAAGCTAAGGGCTGACAGGCAGGTATACTTCAGAGTTCTGGTACTTACTTCATCAACTCGTAATAGCTATAATTTCCTAATTATCTGCTCCAGTGCAATAATGAAACCTTTTAGTCTTTCACTTTTTCCTGCAAGAAAAGAATTTCAGTATCTGCAATGTTACTGTTATGCATTACCTCAAGATTCAGAAGAGAAAAACATTAACAATATGTTATTCTTCACTAGTTACCCTTCCTGTTGCTGTGACATTGTGTAGTATTTAACAACTGTTTTCCCTCTTTCCCATCCCTTCTTTTCCAATTATCATAGCTTCTCCTAAAAACTTTAATTTTAAAATTATTTTTACATCATGTGCTGTCTTACACTCTGGAGACAATGAAGTTCCAACTTTCTTTCTACATGGTGCATCAGCTCACACTATATGAAAACTCAGGAAACTGTTTGCATTAATCTTGATAAAAACAAGAACTTCATCTTATCTGCCTGCATATACTGAATTAAATCAAATTTGGCTATTAGAAAGAAACTGAATAGAATGTAAGTATGACATGATAAGGTGCTACCGTAGAGAATACTAAGAAGAAAAGGGAGTGAGGGTTATTATGGGAGTAATAATGACTAATTTTAGATGGGGAAAGGTCTTGCAAAGTAGCCAAAGGTGTTCTTCCTAACCATGAACCAATCTTCTAGAGGCTTGAACCAGCTAACTCAATAAGAAGGTCAGTAAGTTGTAGCACGTGTTGGGAAAGAGACTCACAGAGCACAGAGAAAGCAATCCTATTTCTAGATAGTTGTGGGTTATGGTACAGGGAAAGTTTAGAAATTATGGGAAAAGTTGAAGCTAGGGAAAAATTGTAGCTAGTATTCTTAGATATTAAGCTTTTTTTCTTCTTCTTCTTTTTCCTTTCTTTTATATTCCATAAACCTTGGGTGAACCAGTAAATTAGATTTCATTTTGCAGGAGATTGTTTTAGCCTTTCACAAACAACTACTGACGTAAGTGTGAAGGAGCTCACAGATGACAAACTCTGCTACACCTGTCATGTTAGTATCATCAGAAAACATGGGACTCAGTGCAGAGATCCACCCTACCAGTTCTGGAATGGTATAATGCTATCCAAAGAGGAATGAAGGGACATAAAACCTTTCCCAAAGGACTGCACTTCAAAGGAACTGAATGACTCTGAAGTTGAGTCTGTAACAGGAACTGGGATATGCTAATGGTAATTTCCTTGCTAGTACCACCTCAAACAGTACACTTGTCCCCGCCGTGCTGAATAGCAACTGCCAAAATCAATGCCCCTTTTCAGTCACTGAAAAAAAGCTCTGCTTTGAGCCAGTTTGCAGAACAATGGACCAAGGAGGTCAGCAGCAATAAGGAGCTTAAAAACAACAGTGAGGAACTGAGTTTCTCCTTGTGCTGTTCTGCGACTCTTTTCATGTCTCTTTGACGTGATGGGCACATTTTAAAAATACATAGATAATTTAGAATTCATGCAAAGACTCCAACTGACTTGGGTATCCACGTACTTATTAGCAACAACACAAGCCTCCTGATTCACAGAACAATATGTTATTGTCCTCTAGCAAAAATTTTTACTATCCTTGGTGACAAGACAATTTAAAACACATGCAAGTCCACGTAAGAGTTATAATTGCAATATTTGGCAACAAATTTAGAAAAACCAAAATCTTTATCTCAAATATACAGGATCAAACAAACAAGCAAAAACCCCCAAAACAACAAAAAAATCCCAAACCAAAACCACCACTGTTTTTAAAGAGAAACTGCAGCTTTTTACATAATGCTTTGCTTACTCTGTGATTCTTTTTGTACTTTGCAGAGTAAAATTATTAAGGATTACCTTATTCAGGGAACAATATACACTACAAATGAAACATCAAAAGAATAGCCCTCTGTAGCAGATCATATTGTAATGCTTGCAAATACATTGCTACAGCCTAAAATTTTTGTACATATATCTTCATTTTACAGACAAGGTTGATAATGACTGTGCATATAATATATTTTATTTGGATTTGTAGCAAGCCTTTGATCAAGTTTTACATGACAGGCCTCAGCTTAAAACTACAAGCTTCAGAGATCCATATTAAGACACAGAAAAGGATAAAGAACTAGTTAAAAAGTAGACTAGTGATTATGTGGTGGAGAAAAATAAGTTACTGGTGGTTTTATGTGGGTCAATATTCGCATCTGAAAGTGTTAAGATCTGCAGAATGTATGAGGTAAGTAACAACACCTAACTAACTGCCCATAAATGCAAGGATGACACAGGGTAAATGGAGAGGTAGATGGCAGCTTTCCATGGGGGTGGTAGTGTGAGGGAAGCTGGGGTACATCCTGCTCAAGAAGCACAGCTGCTTTTTCTCAGGAGTAATTTGAGTGTCACAAGCCCACTGCTGCACTCAGGGGTGCTAGCAGGAACATTGGGCATCCTCAGTTTATGACCGGATGCCAGATTGTCACTGTGGAAAGCTGTTACCTCCTTTTGTGCTTAAACCATTTGCTTTCCTGCTCACTTTCTCATCACCTGTATCATTAACATGGCCACTGGCGCTGTCCCATATGCTCTGCCATGCCGCAAGGAGGGAGATAAGGATACGTTATGGCACTGAATCACCTCTCCTGGGTGAATATCCTTCAGTGAATAAAGTCTGTAAGCTTATTGCACAGAAAAAAAATATACCAATAAAATAATATCAAAGTCTATAAGACTTTAAAAGTGCTTATATTTGTTCTACAGAAGTAAAACAGTCATGAGTTTTTCACATTCATTTATGTGCATTGCTTCAATCCAAATTAAGTTCATAAATCCAAATGTAGAAATGTAAATAAAAGTAGACCAATTTTAAAGAGGTTTTAGCTCTTTCACCTTTCCTTGATTTCATCTGTGGGTTCCTAACTCTTAGGAAAAAAAGTAGTTTTGGTTTAATATTTAGGTATTTAAGCACTAATCAAAGAGGTTAACATAGCAACTTGAGCTTAAAATTTTACAGTATCTCTCACAAGTATACACAGGTAAACATAAGTGTCACATATGTTTCAACATTTCAGAAATGAAATATTTTTAGGTTATCATTCTGGGGGGAAAAAAACATAATCTAAAGATGTTTGGGTTTGCGACAAGGCCTCAAGGGTTTACAGGAAAGCATGTCCACAGCTTAGGCAAAAGCTATTTTCTGCTTGGAAGATGGAATCAAAATTAGCCAATGTGCACTACAGTAGTGCACTACAGTTGTAGTAGCAGACAGAGTAGCTGGGAAATTGACTTATACTTTTTACTGGTTTTGGCTGGGATAGATCTATCCCTCTATCTTCACAGCTCCTTTAGGACCACACAATGTATTGGCTTTATGATGCTGCCATTTTGACTCTGGATGCTGCCAGCCAGATGAAAGATTTGGGGAGAGATGAGAAGGGAGAATGAGAATTTTTGTGTTCCTGATTTCAAGTAGAAAGACATTTTTAAAGTATCTGCATTTTTGTAATTTTTGTTGTGCAACTTCTTCCTTCCCACTTTCCTCCATTACGCTCCTGGAATTAACTAAATCAATCAAAATTGTGTTTAATACCTTCAGAGAGCTTCATATGGTTTTTGTTTTGTTTTGTTTTGTTTTTTTGAGAGAGCATGTTAGCTTTATTTAAATTTTCCAGCCCAACTAAACAGTAAGCACAGGAATAAAGTTTGACTACAAATCTTTATAGGTGTCTGCCAATTTTTCAGAAAAAAATATGTCCATGCATGCTATGTAGCTCAAGCACTGTGTCACCTGCCCAGCCAAGATGGTGTGCAATCTGCTGCCTACAGGTAGCTCATTCACAGCAACCCTTATGCACCCTGAAAATCATATATATGTTGTGGTGGGTAGACCTTGGCTGTCTACCAGATGCCGCCCCAGCTGCTCTCTTATTCCCTTCCCTCTTCCTTAACAGGGCAGAGGGAGAAAGTGATATGAGGAAGCTTGTGGGTCAAGGTAAAGACAGGGAGATCACTTACCAATTACCATCATGGGCAAAATAGACTTGACTTGGGGATAATTAATTTAAATGTATTGCCAACTGAAATAGAGTTGGGTTGTGAGAAACAAAGACCAAAAAAAAGTGAAACAACACCTGTCCCCCAGCCTCCTTGCTTCCAAGGCTCAACTTCACTCCTTCCTTCCCAACTCCTCTGCCCCCACCTGGAATGGTGGTGGAGGATGGAAAATCAGGGTTGTGGTCGGTTCATAATAGTTTGTCTCTGCCGCTTTTTCGTCTTCATGCTGTTCCCCTGTTCCAGCGTGGGGTCCCACCGCAAACTTCTCCTTTCCATGGGCTGCAGTTCTTCAAGAATTGCTCCAGCATGGGCTCCTTCCACGGGCTTTAGTCCTCCAGGAGCACACTGCTCTAACACGGGTCCCCCAAGGGCCCTTCTCACTGCCTGTGTGCCATTTTACCCTTTCTTAAGTATGTTTTCCCTGAGACACCACCACCTTGGCTGCGGGGCCCAGCCGTGCCCCGCGGTGGGTGGGTTGGAGCCGGCTGGAACCGGCTGTGTCCGGCTCGGGGCAGCCCCGGCCTCTCCTCACAGGGGCTGCCCCTGCAGCCGCCGCTGCCAGTGCCTGGGCACCGGCACTCAGTGCACACTTTCATCATCTCTGCAGAACATCTTTTCTGCGTAGGCATAGCGATCCAACATATTTGTGAAGTTTTACCTTTTTTGTGTGCACAGACCATTTGTATAATTGAGTGCGTGTGGAGTAAAACTGAACTGTGCGTGTGTGATAGATATGGCTGACATTGCCGAATGTTTAAAATTCTCAGATGCTTCACAGACTAGAATTTGGAGTAGGAAAGAGGGACCAAATTGTGAAAGAATCAGTCTTCTTGTTGAAAAATATGAGCAGCAGAGCTCTTATTATTTCTGTATGAATAGCCCAAATTTGGTGCACTTAAGTATTCCCTTTCTCTTCTGAATTTTCTTGTCAGAGCACACTCAGTTCCTCATCTTGAACACCATAAATGGTTCACCTTATCTCCAGATGCTTACTATTTTGTTCATTCACTAAAGTGTGAATATTTACACATTTTTTACACAGAATTACACAGAATCACAGAATCAGAGAAGTGTAAGGGTTGGAAGGGACCTTCAGAGATCATCTAGTCCAACCAAAAGCAGGTTCACCTAGAGCGGATTGGACAGGAACACATCCAGGTGGGTTTTGAATGTCTCCAGAGGAGGAAACTCCACAATCTCTCTGGGCAGCCTGTTCCAGCGCTCTGTCACTATCAAAGTAAAGGTTTTCCTCGTGTTGAGATGAAAATTCCTGTGTTCCAGCTTGTGCCTGTTACCTCTTGTCCTGTCACTGGGCACCACTGAAAAGAGTCTGGCCCCATCCTCTTGACACCCACGTTGACGAGATCCCCTCTCATCTTACCTATCTTACATATTCATCCTACCTATTATGCATGATTATTCATGTAGTCCTTTTCTAAACCCAAATGACATCATTTCATAGTGAATTTTATTCACCAACTAATATTTCCTCTGTACACGGTGAAAATTATTCTCTTCATTGCTTTTTAGTCTATTGATTTTCAGTATTGCTGGTTGCTCATCAGTCCTTGCCTGTGAAAACAGATCATACTTATTTAGTTTACTTTTTCTTTATTCTTATTGTATGTGCTCCTTTTAATTAATTATCAGCCAAAACTGCTCTGTCCCACTGCTTTTCTCAAATGTTTCTAGGTAAATTTCTCTCTGCCTTGCAATACTTGCATTTCATGCAAGGGATATATTACAATTTCTCTTGAAGAAGTATCCCCAATTCTACCGAGGTTAATTACTTTAGGTAGGTTTTCTTAGAAATTTAGATTATATTCTTTTGGATTTCTTTTAATCACAGGGTAGATGCTTTCACCTCAGAGTTTCCACGTGATCAACATCCTCAATGCTCTTAAAACTAAAGGAACAGCAGTATATAGAAAATGAAAATTAGCTCACTTAGGCCCAGAGTCTACACTTATGTTATTGCACAGAAGCCTGAGGCATTTTAATCATTCATACCATGGCTGACATTGCCCACTCTGTTTAAAAAAAAAAATAAAAAAAGATGAAACTGCAGAATGCTTAATAACACAGGCTATAGAATACTGTTATATTTTTACATAATATAATAATTGGAGACGAATCTTCTTCAAAAAATGTACTGGGAGAACATTTTTAGAGGTTTGATTAAACCACTCCAACCCAACAAGATAAATTGCATCTTTTATCAAAACCAGACAAAATTATTAAACTTATTAGGGAAGCCTCCAAATTGGAACAAAACAATTGTATTCACTTAGCCACTTGATCTTTCTGGACAGAAGACCTCTGGGATATAATGTTAAAATTGCGGAGAACGGAAAGAATTGAGAAGGACAAAAACAGAAAATAGACAAAAATGGAGGGAGGATAAGGAGAGAAGTAATCTAACAACCAAATTAAATGTAATGCTGAGGAAGGACTACAAAGATTTTGGGTCATAATGAGTGAAGGAAACATGTTTCAGTAAGTCAGGAAATTCTCTCTTGTAATTTAATTTCTCATACTATTCAGCAAGTCAAAATTTTATGGGGGTTTTTGGAAATACAAGCATTACCTGAAGAAGATGTTGGATTTTTTCAACATGTTTTCCTCCTAACTGTAATAACTTAAAACATCTCAAACCTTGTAGTGCCTCACATAACAAAAGATAATATCACAGTCAAAAAATAGAATTATCAGGTGATACATTATAATTTATTTTGATCCTGCACAGCATTTATATGAGAAAACTATCTTGTGGCCTTCATTTGGATATTCATTGGATTCCTTCCCCCGATGTATTTACCAAAGTTAATCCAATGAGCACTAACAAGTTAATCTTAACATTTATTCAGGAACAGCAAAAGAGAGTTCCGAAGTATAGACATAAACAGCAGAATGCATTTTCATCCGATAAGAATCAGCAATGAGTGAGGGACAACTAAAATTTCAAACCAAAGCACAAAAAAATTCTCAGAAATTTGACCAGCAATCTAAGCCTCAGCACAACATCTGTCCTCTGTCTAGAAACCATTCAGGGGCTCCCCAAGTTACAGCAAGCTGTGTCTTCTCCTCTAAATCCCTAGGAATAATCTTTCTTTCCCTCCTTTTGAGGGGCAGTTATGCATCTGTTCCCTGCTTTTTTGAGATATCTATTATCTAGAATTGCAGATTCTTACCTCAGGAGCCATTGCTTGGTCTCCTTTTTGTCCTCTGTCACCCTGTCCTGAGCTGTAGGCACCTCACCCTCATGGGAGAATGCTTGGGCAGAAAGGGAGCAGGCAGAAAGCACCATGGTCTCCAGACGCCTCCACCTGACCCAGAGTGCACGACTGTTACTTTCTGTGGGCTTGCCCCGTGATTTTTGAAGAAGCAGCACATGAACAAATCAGATACACCCTGTTGCAACCACGTACTTCTATAGTTTCCTAAATCATAGAATCATAGAATCATAGAATCTTCATGGTTGGAAAGGACCTTTGAAATCATTGAGTCCAACCAAACAACCTACAATCTCTGCCACTAGGGCATGCCCTGAAGTGACAAACCTAGACGTTTCTTAAATACCTGTAGGGATGGTGACTCAGCCACCTCCCTGGGCAGGCTGTTCCAGTGCCCGACCACTCTTTCAGTAAAGTAATTCTTCCTAATATCTAATCTAAACCTCCCCTGCCGTAACTTCAGACCATTTCCTCTGGTCCTGTCATTATTCACTTGGGAGAAGAGGCCAACCCCCACCTCTCTCCGACCTCCTTTCAGGTAGCTGTAGAGGGCAATGAGGTCTCCCCTCAGCCTCCTCTTCTCCAAGCTAAACATGCCCAGCTCCCTCAGCCTCTCCTCATATGACCTGGTCTCCAGACCCCTCACCAGCCTGGTAGCTCTCCTCTGGACACGCTCCAGCACCTCAATGTCCCTCTTGAACAGAGGGGCCCAGAACTGAACACAGTACTCGAGGTGAGGCCTCACCAGTGCCAAGTACAGAGGCATGATCACTTCCCTGCTCCTGCTGGCTACGCTATTCCTGATACAAGCCAGGATGCTGTTGGCTTTCTTGGCCACCTGGGCACACTGCTGGCTCATGTTAAGCTGGCCGTCCACCAGCACCCCCAGGTCTTTTTCTGCTGGGCAGCTTTCCAGCCACTCTTCCCCAAGCCTGTAGCGCTGCTTGGGGTTGTTGTGACCGAAATGCAGGACCCGGCACTTGGCCTTATTAAACCTCATACAGTTGGCCTTGGCCCATTGATCCAGCCTGTCCAGGTCCCTCTGTAGAGCCTTTCTACCCTCAAGCAGATCAACACTCCCACCTAGTTTGGTGTCGTCTGCAAACTTATTGAGGGTGCACTCAATCCCCTCATCCCCCAGATCATTGATAAAGATATTAAACAAAACTGGCCCCAAAAGTGAGCCCTGAGGGACACCACTGGTGGCCGGCCCCCCCCATTAATCACAACTCTCTGGGCATGGCCATCCAGCCAGTTTTTAACCCAGTGAAGAGTACACTTGTCTATGCCATGATTCGCCAGCTTCTCCAGGAGAATGCTGTGGGGGACGGTGTCAAAGGCCTTACCAAAGTCCAGGTAGACAACGTCCACAGCCTTCCCAGTGTCCAGAAGGCAGGTCACAGGTCATGGAAAGAGAACAGGTTGGTTAAGCAGGACCTCTCTTTCCTAAACCCATGCTGGCTGACCCTGATCCCTTGGCTGCCCTGCACTTGCCGTGAGAGCTCACTCAAGATGATCCTCTCCATGATCTTTCCTGGTACCGAGGTCAGGCTGACAGGCCTGTAGTTCCCCGGATCCTCCTTCCGACCCTCCTTGTAGATGGGCGTCACATTAGCCACCCTCCAGTCACCTGGCACCTCCCCTGTTGACCAGGATTGTTGATAAATGATAGAGAGAGGTTTGGTGAGCTCTCCCGCCAGCTCCCTGAGTACTCTTGGGTGAATCCCATCCAGCCCCATAGACTTGTGTGTGTCTAGGTGCAGAAGCAGATCATTGACTACTTCCTCCTGGATTATGGGTGGGTTGTTCTGTTCTCCATCCTTATCTTCCAGCTCAGGAGACTGAACAGTCTGGGGATAGCTGGTCTGACTATTGAAGACGGAGGCAAAGAAGGCATTAAGTATCTCAGCCTTCTCCTCATCCTTGGTTGCAAATTTCCCCCCAGCATCCAGGAAAGGATGGAGATTCTCCCTGGCTCTCTTTTTGTTGATGTATTTATAAAAGCTTTTTTTGTTGTCCTTAATGTTAGTGGCCAAGTTGAGCTCCGGCTGGGCTTTTGCCTTCCTAATTTTCTCTCTGTATAATCTGATGAGGTCTCTGTAGTCCTCCTGAGTTGCCTGTCCCTTCTCCCAAAGGTGGCAAACCCTCCTTTTATCCCTAAGTCCCATCAGAAGTTCCTTATTCATCCAGACTGGCCATTTTCCCCACCCTTTAGACTTGCGACACTTGGGGACAGCCTGCTCCTGGGCCTTTAAGATTTCCTTCTTGAAGAGCGTCCAGCCTTCCTGGACCCCTTTGCCCTTCAGGACTATCTCCCAAGGGACTCTCTCAACCAGTGTCCTGAACAGGCCAAAGTCCGCCCTCCAGAAGTCCATGGTGGAGGTTTTGCTAACCTCCCTCCTTACATCACTACGAATTGAAAACTTGACCATTTCATGATCACTAAACCCAAGACGACCTCCGACCACCACATCTCCCACTAGTCCTTCTCTGTTTGTGAACAGTAGGTCTAGCAAGGCACCTCCCCTGGTAGGCTCCCCTACCAGTTGTGTCAGGAAGTTGTCTTCCAGGCACTCAAGGAATACCTCCTAGCCTGCCTGCATTCTGCTGTGTTATATTTCCAGCAGATACCCGGCAGGCTGAAGTCTCCAACCAGAACAAGGGCTGGCGATTGCGAGACTTCAGCCAGCTGCTTATAGAATACTTCATCTGTGTCCTCATCCTGGTCGGGTGGTCTATAGCATACTCCCAGCACAACATCTCCCTTATTTCCCTTCCCCTTCAACCTTACCCATAAACACTCGACTTTATCATCACTGGAATCCAGCTCTATACAATCAAAACACTCCCTAATGTACAGAGCCACACCCCAGCCTCTCCTTCCTTGTCTATCCCTTCTGAAGAGCTTATAGCCATTCATCGCAGCATTCCAGTCATGACAGTCATCCCACCACGTTTCCGTGATGGCAACTACATCATAGCTGTCCTGCTTCCAGCTCATCCCGCTTGTTGCCCATGCTGCATGCATTCGTGTAGAGGCACTTGAGCTGGGCTACTGATTTCGTCCCCGTCCTTGGCCCTTTATCCCTAGGCTCATTACTAGTGGGCCTGGTTTTATCCCCTTCCCCCTTCGATACTAGTTTAAAGCCCTGCCCATGAGCCTTGCTAACTCTTGGCCTAGTAAATATATTCATAGAACTCATGCATTAAAATGAAGATACGTGGAAGTCTTCAAAGAAACAGTTTTGTCCATTGACTTAGGAGATGCAGTTATGCCACTATGACCATGGTATAAGAAAGCTATTTTGCGCTGGCAAACCAGTGGTCAAATAGTTAATTAACAGTACATTACACTGAATCTTCCTTTTTTATGCTTTTTGTAATTTCAATTCATACAAATTATAAGATCTCGAGGCTAAGGATGGATAGCACAGGACAAACACTATTCGCTGAAGGCTGTTTCAGGTCTCCTACATGCAAACCCACAGAGAGTCACGGATGGTGGGGGAAAATGTAGATACAATGTTATTTTGTTTTTCTTACTCAGCCTAATCACAGATATATAGTGGGACGGCAAACTCACTGAGTGCCAAGTGTACCTGCAGAGAATGGAGTCCATTTTCAAAATTGGTCTCAGTTTAGTGAAATTTATGAAGCTGAGAGCAAAATGACATTAGAAATAGCTTTGAGAAGAGAAGCACAAGACTGGAATGCTTTTTCTTTTAAAATGTAATTATGATAAGGGGCCACGCAGATGATCAGAGGGCTGGAGCACCTCTCCTATGAGGACAGGCTGAGAGAGTTGGGGTTGTTCAGCCTGCAGAAGAGAAGGCTCCGAGGAGACCTTATAGCAGCCTTCGAGTACTTAAAGGTGTCCTACAGGAAAGATGGAGAGGGACTCCTTATCAGGGACTATAAGGATAGGACAAGGGGTAACGGTTTTAAACTGGAAGAGGGTAGATTTAAGTTAGATATTAGGAAGAAATTCTTTACTGTGAGGGTGGTGAGGCACTGGAACAGGTTTCCCAGAGAAGATGTGGATGCTCCATCCCTGGAAGCGTTCAAGACCAGGCAGGATGGGGCTTTGAGCAGCCTGGTCTAGTGGGAGGTGTCCCTGCCCAGGGCAGGGGGATTGGAACTAGGTGATCTTTAAGGTCCCTTCCAATTCAAACCATTCCATGATTCTATGATTCGATAACAAATATTTGAAAAAGAAAATATCCAAGCTTGAGTATTTTTTAAGTACACATTTTATAAGTATAAAAAAGAACAAGCCTTAATTCTGGTTACATGCATCTCTAACCAATTTGTTGCATTCAGGTTACAGAATACTATTACTCCAGTTACATTGATTTTAACATCTCTAGGTCAAAACTTATCTGGGTAGAATGAGGTATACACAAACTTTGTAGTGTCTACTCTTTTCTCTGGCATTATGCTCAGCCTTCTACTGCCCCTCTGCATCTTATGGTCAATGACTTCAGGTCTTGGGTATTTGGAGTGGCAAGTCATCAGTATATCAAGTCCTTTGATGGAAGAAGTATATTGCTGATGTTAATGGTTACTTCCTCCTCACTCTAGGATCTGCTTGGGGTCATTTTTATACATATATTATCACATTCTACATCCCTCTTTCACCTGCAAGTCCACCATATATCTGAATTTACTGTATATGGTGTGATTTATGTGTGATATAATGGATACTTGCTTGGTCTTTTTTTTGTCACCCCTATAACTGTCTTTTCCCAGCTCCTAAGGTTGCATTTCTTTGAAGACCAGTAGCTGAACACTGTTGAGTGGTTTAAAGATGTTGGAGTCTGCTTTCACCTTTTGCCTGTATTTTCCAGGCCTCTGTGATCACCCTCTGTCTCTATTCCCTTTTCAATTCCAGGTCTGCAGCCTGTCACAGACAATAGCAATAATGTATTTACTGGGTCACAATGCTACAGTTTTGCAATACAGGAATTTCTGATCCAGTTTCACATTGAGTAAGGATGTACTTGCCCACAAAAATAACACAGTACTTTGTCTAAAAGAGAAATATTGAATTGTTTTGACAGTGATTAAATAACATATTGACGCTTCCAATTTCAATGTTTTTTAGATCTAGCTGACTCTGGTAGCTCAATATTTTTTAACTGGAAATTTTAACCTGTTAATAGAGAATTAAAAGAACTTATGTCAATGATATCCCATATAATTGTCAAATAAACCTCTCAAAAGTGAATGCTATATTCTATTTCCTGATAACAATCATATATTTAGTGATTTTATTTAGTTCCTCAGAAGTGTAAATATCCTATGATAAATATATTTCCTTAGAGTTTCTAAGATTTAATACCCTTGTTATGCTTCCACTTTCTTAGTCAGCTTTAATACCACTTTAATTGCTAATATTTAAATAGGTGTGAATTTTAAAATACCAATTGTATTTAGAAAACCTCAAATTCAGCAGGTGAACAATAAATATGGTATGTTTTATTCAGTACTTGTTTTACACCACCTTTACGCTAACATCCTTTATCGATTGTGACTACTCTTCGAGAGACAAAAGTAGTTATTGGCTAACTATGATCTTTCCCACTGAATTAATGAAGCTGGTCACACTACCTGCTGTAGTTAGACAATGATACTGAGCACCAGAGTGGCACTGTAAAGTGGTAACTGTTGTCAAGATAAAACCAAATAATCCTTCATAGTTTCCAAACCACCAGCAATACTATTTCAACAGCTCTACACTATGCTTTCAAAAATGGATGCACTTCCAGAGATTTTTATTTTTTTTATCACTTTGCCATGGTGATAAAGAAAATCACCAAGATTACAATCCTTGGTTAAGAATATTATAGAGCCTCTGAAATAAGAAAGTTAGTGCTTATTAGACAAAGAGATGCCAGAAAAGAGAGGAAAAGCAAGAAACTGAAGATAAGGGAAACAACAGGAGGTTTCTTGTTGAGCCTAGTGACCTTATTTACTGCTCTTAGTATGCTAAAAATTGTGCCAGTCCTAGAAAAAAAAAAAAAAAGAGAGAAAAAAGTTCTTTTAAATTCAATTTTTCAGCACAGCAGTTGGATATTTTTGGGTTTTTGTTTCCCGCATCTGTTTTCAGCACTTTTATTTTTTTCCCCTCAGGGTAATACTTAAAAATGCAACTCAGTGTAAGCTAAAACAGAAAAAAAAAAAACCTGATTATACATCTGTAAGTTATTATTACTGACATGTATGCAAACTGCTAACTAGTACTGCATGCCCTTCATTCAACTTGTATTATTTCCTTGACAAGCAGCACCAAAATTACTTGGGAAGAGTGAAATACAGCCTTGAACTAGTCTCAGAGCTTATTAAATATTTAATAAGTAATAAGAATCCATCAAAGGATGGACTTTACCTTTTCTGTGACAGCTGGAGGCAAGAATTGTTTTACAATTTGGCCTGAAAAGGGATTCGCTATGAAAATGACACGAGCATAAGAGGCAGGAAAGAGGAAAAACTATACTATTGCTAGCATTTAAATATAGCATAATCTATGAATAGCTGACTAACTGGCTTTTACATTTATTGTTATGGGGTCCCATGAGCTAGGAGCTATGACTGCAGACTTAGTTATGTGCGCTTCTCTGTGTGGACGAGTATAAGTTGAGTAACAAGGAAGGCTTTGGTCGTGTTTCAGCTGATATTTCATCATTCCTGCTTGTGCTACCAACTATTTAGATGATAGCATAATATCTGAAGAGTTTTAGTGCTGTTACTTTGCCCTTAATTAAAAAGGAATATGTAGTTCAGTGCTACTTTTGGTGAAACATACATACATTCAGCATTGTTTATAACTACCCTTATCTTGAATAAGAAAAGAAGCATGTGTTTCAGTGAATGTGCTAATGGAGTCTGCTTGGAGTTTCTTAATCATAATTCCCTATCTTGTTTAAATCTAGATTATAAATTCTAAGAGCTACTAATCACTTCTGTAGCATTGAAAACTGTTTCTTTAAATATTTTTGGCAGGCGATGGAGGGTAAAAATTGGAGATGAAAGTTCACAAAAAATTACTGACTTCAAAGTAGCCTGAAGTACAGAAATGAGTGGATAAAACCTGTATCTGTGCTGAAAAAAACCCTGAAAATGCAGAAGATACCCAGTGCTTCACCCAGTGTCTCTGAGCAACAAGCACCAGTGCAGAAGAACACAAAGGAAGCAACCTTATGTCATATGATCACAGGTCCCATTGCATTTGTTGCATTTTTTTTCCCATTAAATTAGACAAGGGCTACTTTAATAAGCAAGAAATTTCCAACCTCTGGCATTCTGCATATAATTAAGCATGTGGGAAACAGGGTTTCAAACCGTGAAATAATAAAAAAAACCACAAAACTATAAAAAAAATTTTGAATGTCATAATTCTGAAGAGAAGAGTATTGTAGAAGTCATTTATCTCTGATAAGTGATAAGAATTGACCAAAAACTAGAAAAGGGTCTTAGAGGTTCCTGAATTAAAATTAACCCTTAACAAAGTAGCTAGAAATTCATAAAGTAAATTATAATCAATAAATAAATGTATAGAAAGTACAGAAATACTCAGACAAGACTGAAAATTCTAATTTAATCCAAGAAAAGGTACACAATATCAAATGAACACACAGTTCAGAGCTCAGGAACATCAACGGTACATCAATTTTATCAAGATGAGTACAGGTTAAGACAACGTACATTAAACAAATGAAAAAAAAGGTGTCCATTTTTTGGTTTTTTGTTTATTTGCAAACAGCTACAGTGAGCACTATGAAGAAACAGGGACAACTGCACCACCCCTAGCACAGATGAATTGTTTGGTGAAGAGGTGGAAAATTGAATATAGGTAAACTATTACACTAAAACAACCATAACATTTACTTTTATAAGATGGGACAAAGGTATACAGTCTGCTGTTATAGCAGAAGGAGAAATAACACTAAAATACAAGTAATGAAAGGTGAAATGTAAAATTCCAAACTTCCAATGGTGTGCTTATTACCACTAAATGTATATATGAGAAAGATCTATGAGGAAGATAAAAGTAAGAAAAGCTTTTACAAATCAGGAAAAAAAGGATGTTGTTGGGCTAAAAATGCATCTATCCAGATAAAACAAATGATTGATTTTCATATTTGGTACTGTAAAGCTTATATTTTAAACACATATATTCCAGAATCATGTTCCTTGAAGAAGGGACATGTCTCCAAGGAAATATTAGAGTTAATAAGGCAATCCAAATGATGTGTTTCATGAGTGTGGTTGAGCCAGAGAATAAGAAAAACTAAATACCAGAGTGTATATCTGATCATGCAAACCTCTCCAGTTGTTAGGCACCCCTAAAATTGAAATTCCAGCCTGTTTCTGATTTAAACCCAGAAGTGGGGTAGACCACTGTTCAGAACTAATACAGAATTCAGAAGAGGAAACACCACTGATATGAGCATTCAGCTGAGAGGAGTTTGGTCTGTATGCCTACTAACTTCTATAAATTTTCTTAATTAGTCAGCAGATAAAATAGTTTCTGATGTTTAAGTTGCCTAGAATAATCTTTTTTTGGGATGAAATGTATTAGATACCAAAAAAATAGTTAACTGGATGATGTGGGGAGGTGACGGTAACTTCCAACAAGGTATAAAGCATGGCATTTTTTGTCATCAAAGCTAGAGCTAGAAAAGATTGTAAACATTTGTCTTGGGGAAGGACTGAGAACAGCCTAGCCGGTTACGCATGCAGCAAAATATTTGTTACGAACCCTGAGAGTTCAGTAAATATTGATCACTACATATGGCTCTGACTGAACTTGAACACACTCTGAGCCTTTCTCAATGTGTGATATTCATTGGGTTGACTATGAACACAAAAAAAGTATGTGAGCAGTATGTTGTAGTTTTAGTGCCTAGTAATATAGGTAACTTTCTAATGAAATAAGGAATGCTTCACATCTTTAGCAGAGGTTTCTAGAAGTCTCTGTGGTATTTACAATGAAGGCAGAAAGATCCAATGTTCTCATGAACTTTTGCACCTTTTAAGTTGGAAAAGCGCATTTTGATATCTCCAAGGGTAAAAAGGCTTAAGCAGCTCCAGGTAGTGATGAGGAGAGTGCATACCAGGGATAAGTTCAACTTGTCTTACAAGACCTATCTTGTTCTCATACAGACATTGTCCATAATTGATACCATTCTGATTGATAACTAGTTTAATGGGGTCCTAAGAGGGCCAAAGAAATAAGGAATCCCTCAACAGTGTTTAGACTTTTATCTTAAAAAGCTTAACTGTCAGTCCTGACAAGGGATGAAAAACAAATTTATTGTACTTTATCATGGGTTATGCCTCATAGTGTTTTTCCTTCAGCTAAAAATGCATAATTGTTAGTGCTGTGTTAAAAAGCATTGTACATTCTGTGAAGTGTCTAAATTATTTAACATATTTCTTGATAAAGCAGTGAATTTAGTATGGTGTCTGTTATTTACCTACCCAAGACTGAACAGTAAGTTAAATATAAACAATTAGCGAATGCAAGGTATTTAGGAGTGTCTCTGCCAGGTAATGTTCTCTCAGCCGTTCTATCTCAAATGCAGAACTGACTCACTGAACATATATAATATCTAAACTATGGAAACTGGGATCTATATCATCGCTATCATCTCGGCACATGATTTCTACTGATTTTAATGGGAGTTACATACCTGAGTGTTTCTCGGGATTGGCCTGCTCGTCATAGCCGCAATTACATAAAAACGCCTGGTGGCGTATGAATGTTCCACATCCAAAACTTGTGTCCTAGTAATTGAGGCAGACCTCATAATTAATTTCATATCCTTGAAAACTAAATTAACTGTTTATATTTACATTAGTTTCTGCTGGAGAAAACAATATGTGAGACAGATTGCAACAGGACTATCCATGGCAGCCTTCATTCGATCATGGAAGAATTACATACAGGTGACTGTACCACTGCAAGAAAAGAGAGTATACCATGATGAAGGCTGAACGTTGTTTTAATTGGTTGCTTCTTCACTATGCTCCCCGACAAAGGTATTAGCAAAGACAGCTGATAACATAAAGCTATATCCCCAAAATTCTGGCAATAAGATTTAAGTGGAGCAAAAAAATTAGTGTTAAGTTTCTATTCCCTATACAAAATTTGGCAACAATATGTTTGAATAAATATAACATTTCATATAAAATGTGGATTACATTGCATTAAGAAAGATACCAGTAAACTGAACTGAATTTTTTAATGTATTTTTGAAAACATAAATGTAAACAGTAAGAAAGGCAGTACTGTCCTCTTCTGTGCTATTTTTACCTGTATAAAACAGCATCTTTCAATGCCAAGAGTGAAGATGTTGCTTGTTTGTTGTTTTCCCTTTGTTTTAACCATGTACCAAGGACAATCTTTGTTAGAGAAGCAGGTGTGGTGTAAAGAATGACTAATGAATTCAGGAGGAAGGATTCATTGTGTAATTTCAGTAAAAGGAACTTTCTTATTCAGCCTTTCAGGACCTGATCCAAGTCTCATTGAAGTCTGTTTGATTCTTTACCCTGATTATTCAATACAGAGTCAGCAGAGACAAAGTAAACAAGACACGTCTTAATAAGTTCCATAGGAGCTACAATCTTGCTTAAGGAAATCAATATACCTTCTGTATCTGGTTGTCTCTCATTGTAGCCATTGTGCAATGAGTACCTTGTACCCTCTGGATTTAGATACTGAGAGCACTGATTTCATCTAGTCATCAGTGCACCAGTTCTCAAAATCCCTGTCTGCTGAGAAAACCCAAATACAGCTGAACTTCACAACCTGCAGCCTTCCATCACCTTCTGTATCTAAGTTTCTAGCTGAGTTTCTTATCTCACAGAAAATGCAGAACTTCAGCTGATTCAGAAACACAAGCCTTAAATATGTCCGTACCCATTCCTTGGGATATGGCCCACTAAGACTTACTACTTCACATTCCCCATTTATTCCGTGCTTGGCAATATAATCTAAACCAGTAAGAAAATGTGGTCGGTTGACCATGGCCAGCAACTAAGCCCCCACCTAGTTATTCACTGAATCACCCCTCAGTGGGGTGGGGGAGAGAACCAGAATGATAAAAGTGAGAAACATTCCAGAATCAAGCCCCTTTAATAAGGAGGGGGAGGAAAAAGGGTGGAAAAAGAAGAAAAAAAGAAAAAAAAAAAGGAAAGAAAAAAAGAAAAAAGAAAAAGAAAAGGGAAAGAAATGAGGAGGGGAGGAGGGGAGGGGAGGGGAGGGGAGGGGAGGGGAGGGGAGGAGAGGAGAGGAGAGGAGAGGAGAGGAGAGGAGAGGAGAGGAGAGGGGAGGAGAGGGGAGGGGAGGGGAGGGGAGGGGAGGAGGGGAGAGGGGAGGAGGGGAGAGGAGGGGAGAGGAGAGAGAAATAGAGAAGGCATGGATCCTATGGAAGTGCTGCTCAGCAATAGCTGAAAAACTGATATGTTAGCAACCACATGTTGATAATATACTGATATTTTATGATATTTTATGTTTGAGAAAACATAAAACATACATCTGAGAAAACTGTATAGTCTGGTACTTAGGGGTTCACCCAGGAGAGGAGTTCTGTTTCCCATTCACTAGGCTGTTTCTGTATTTTAACACATATAACAGACCAAAACAATCCTGTACTTGCCCCTCTCTTTCTTGCCCAGTGAATCTTGAATTCTATGTGCAAAATAGCACAGATTTAGGCACTGCTTCTACCTGCATAAGTCTTATACCTGTTACTTTAAGAATATGGTCATGGAAGATGCATGTTGATATTCAGATTGCCTATTGTTTGTGAAGAAATGTTTGATTTTAACAGAAGAAATTTGCCATTAAAGAGGCAAACGGCTCAGATTTTATCTACACAAACTAAAATTGGAACAGATATATCAGTTTTAGTTTATTGCTTTATGTCAAGGTAAACCAAGTGCAGGGAACCACCATTTTTGGTAATCGGATAATTTGATAAAACATTTTGCTCATGAAGGCATAAGGGTCTTATCCTGAACTGAACCATTGCTCAAAAGCAGCAGAACTACAGCAGCTGTTCATGATTTTTCTTTCCCTTTGAGCTTATGTGAAAGATCTAGGGACAGTCTAACTTAATTCTCGTCTAGGTAATTACCTCCTAAATAAGTTAATCAGCTTTCTTACCTACTAAAAGGATGCATGAGTAAAAGGCAATTTTTGACACTAACACCTTGACATGAGGAATAATGTAAAGTGACTGATGGAACAACATATATAGCAGTAAGCCGCTAAGAAGATTCACTTTCCAGTTCTTGCAAATGTGATTTTAGATCATCTGCAGTTTCATTTCTTCAGCTACACTTTTTTTCACATGAAAAAAACTTCTGAAGTAAAATTTCTACTCTTTGACAGCTAGTGATGCTATGTTGTCTTTTGCTGCTAATTATCCAGAATAATTTCTCAAGTATTTTAAAACTGTTTACAACTTCCTATTGAATCCCTGTTTCCAGTTACTTTTTGTTATTTTTGGGTGCTGCATAGCAGTAAAAACATCCAAAATGTTTACATACAGTAAACATTATGGGTGGTTATCTGAAAGACTGTGTTCCTATCACAAAAGGCCTGATTGCCGCTGTGCTGTACCTTGACTGTACCTTGGCTTGACTCTGAGGGCCACCACTAAGCTGCAGCTGGCACAGCTGGCAGCAGCACACCTGCTAAGCAGAGCAGGCTAATGAGAATATCTCACACCAGCACACTTTTCTTTATGGTAGATGACACAGCTCTTCAGCAGAGGAAAAGTCCTTGTCCCTGTCTGCAAAGTCCAAACTCTGTGTGAGCCTGCCATGAGTCCGTTCACCGCTTGCCCTCAAAAGGCAGCTGCAGTTAGCATGCAGCAGTACATAGTGAAACCCTATATTTGCTTATTTACCTTCCAAACACTCTTTTTCAATCCATTGTATACTTCTTTATAGAATTTTAAAAAACAGGCATACAAACCAAAGCTAAAACCATACGTCTCTCGCTACTTTACCTTCACATGTACAAAATGTTCTGACTATTGCCCTCAGGTAGCAAGTATACAGCTGGTCAACACGGATTATGAAAATGGTCAGTAAATATTCGCTCACCTTCATGCAAGGAACAGTAGAATGGTTAAAAATTAGGTGACTCCAGGAGATTTTTACATGTCAGTTGTTGATGAGCTCTGAATACATTGGCAAAGTTGTACCAGGTAAAGTATCACAGCCTTTGGAGAAAGTGTGTTTTTATATAAAGAATCTGTATATTATGTATGGATATATTTTACAAAACAAACACTTTATTAAATATGTATTGAGTAAAATGTGTATGGATTTTTCATTTTCTAACAAACAACTACTGGTAGCATTTTATTTGCACAAGAAAGTAGACTATGAATCTGTAAGATTTCAGTTAACAAATGTTTGGGGTGTGATTATGTAATAAAAAACTTTTCCAACGACTTTTTCGCATTAGGACACCCTAGGTATTATCTATTTACATAAGTTTTGTGTATGTTCCTTAACGTATATAATGATTTCTTACCATTAGTCCTGCATCTAGAGTGTTATTAACTAACAAACCCTCCCCATATTGTCAGTGAGAATTTAACCAGCTGAACAATTTATAATCTTCATGGAAAATGAGACAATATTAGTACTTATGTGTACAAACTTTGAATTATAGCTCTAGCAAAAGGATAAATATAATGATTGTGCAAATAGAACTATCCAACATTTCCTTTTACATGATTCACCCTAATTAAACAGGCTTGCAGCATTAATTGCCTGATATTTCACTTGCAGATTGATTAGGACGCTGTTTTCATGAATACCCTGGAATTTTGCCTGTATTAGCTTCAGCTTTTTGTCTTTCTTTTATACTTTTTCAGCATGAGAACTCTCTGGAGACAAAAATGGCCACCTTATTAACAGAAGTCAGTTTCATAACCTCCAGACCGCACTTCTTTTCCCAGATACTCTGTAAAGAGGTAGGGGGAAAGTATAGATTTTAAAAGTTCTTATTAACATACATTAGCTGGCAATTATTGAGTTCAGAATGTCATTATCTAAAGTGATATTCTGAAATACCTTTGATGCTCTTCAGCTTCTTAAATTGTTTAAAATCTGTACAAGTGCTATAAAGCTGATTATTAGTTATTCAATAAATTAAATATTTATTTGAAAATAGTGCTTTTCTTTCCACAAATCTTTGAACTCTAACAGAACTTATTTGAAATTTTAAATATATACATATTAGTAAGGCTTTTACTTTATAAATAATTTCAGTTTTAGTATTAAAGAAGAAACCAGAAATTGGATGATTTGTAAATAGTTACTCCAAACCGTTACAGAAAGAGAAAAATCTATCTCATGTATATTGGACTTCATGGGGTTCTCTGATGCCTTAGACACCCTTCTCCCTAACCTAAACCTAATAGTTTTGTATCGTGTTTCAGGATATTTCATGTAAAAGTAAGAACCTGGATTAAAGACATAGTTCTTGTATGTTTAGTGTTCCTGAAGTTGTTTTGAATCATTGGGAAAATATCACTCTGGCTGGAATCATAGAGTCACAGAATCATAGAATAGTTAGAGTTGGAAGGGACCTTAAAGATCACCTAGTTCCAAACACCCCTGTCATGGGCAGGGACACCTCCCACTAGAGCAGGTTACTCAAATCCCTATCTAGCCTGGCCTTGAACATCTCCCAGGATGAGGCATCCACAACGTCTCTGGGAAACCTGTTCCAGTACCTCACCACCTTCACAGTAAAGAATTTCTTCCTCTTTCAGGAAGAAATTACCCTCTTTCAGTTTAAAACTGTTACTTCTCGTCTTGTCACTACAATCCCTGATAAAGAGTCCCTCCCCATCTTTCCTGTAGGCCACCTTTAAGCACTGGAAGACCGCTATAAGGTCTCCCCAGCGCCTTCTCTTCTCCACGCTGAACAAACCCAACTCTCTCAGCCTGCCCTCATAGCATAGGTGTTCCAGCTCTCTGATCATCTTCATAGCCCTCTCCTGGACCCATTTCAACAGGTCCATGTCCTTCCTGTTCTGAGGACTCCAGAGCTGGACACAGTACTCCAGGTGGGGTCTCACCAGAGTGGAGTATAGGGGCAGAATCACCTCCCTTGACCTGCAGGCCACGCTTCTTTTGATGCAGCCCAGGGTGCGGTTGGCTTTCTGGTCCGTGAGCGCATATTACCAGGTCATGTTGAGCTTCTCATCAACCAACACTCCCAAGTCCTTCTCCTCAGGGCTGCTCTCAATACATTCTCCGCCCAGCCTGTGTTTGTATATAGAATGTAACTGTTACTACATTTGCTTGTACTTAGCAAATTTTAGGACCTGCCATCACCAAGTGGTGACACACACCAGATTGTGTGTCACTCCATTTGACTAAACAGAAAAACTATCATAGCATTTTGTAAGTGTCTCCCTGAAAAACTAAGGAGCAAAACAGCAATGAAACAATGATGGTGTAATTTAGTAACCAGACAATGCTCACATCAAAGGTCCAAGTTGGATGCAGATTTCCAAAGTTAGATCAGTTATTGCAGTTACTTAATCATTTCAGTTCAAGAGTATTTAGAAAAATAATATTAAATGACATTTCAAGCAAAGTTCTTACACATTTTTTAAAATATGGCATAGAACTGCCATTCTCTGCCAAACCTCTCTATCAGCATATCAAGTTTATTAGTTTGTTGAAACAGTGTTAATCGCTGTCTTAAGTGAGGGACTTGGGAGAACCCCTCTGAACAAATCCCACCTTGCACATACCTAGAGGTGGTCAAGATTTTACAAATCCCTCTCTTCTTCATTCTCCTCTCTCGTTCTGTAGATTACGTTGGAGAAGGCTCAGGCACGTAGAGGGAACAAAGTATCCTTGATCAGGTCCAGCTAGATAGCTAGGGAAGAACTTTAGGGCATGCCTCACATTGCACTACTACCTCCACATGAATTCAGTCAGCATAATATAGTGAAAAACAAAACAGATAAAGTGATTCCTGTATCATCAAAAAGATGAAATTGGGAAGAGAAACCTGTCAGCACCTCGAGAATACCCAAAGACTTCAACTAAATTTAAATATTTGTAGAGATGCTTTCCAAACTAGACACAAACTTTGATCCTGAAGGCTTTGGTGAAATACGTGAAGTTTTATTTGTAACTCAAGTTTCCCACATCTCTGTAACACGGTCTAAAAGTTTTGTTCATACCTGAAATGGGACTTTTAAAAGGTGTCTATGCTACGGTTAATTGAATCTAAAAATAAGCATCTATTTCTTATGTAAACAAGAGTTCGCCTTGCCCTGAGTGAACCAAAATTTACTGAAAATGAAAATGAGTAATTAACAATGTCTTCTCCCCACTCCCATTATAGAAAACCTTTTATTTCCGAAAGAGGAGAACATAAGCTGCTTTAAACAAAACAGAGCTTAGGTGCGGTAATTTGAACTGTAGGCTAAGCACAACTGAAGCTGGAGCTAGTCGTGCTTGCATTCCTTCTCTAAATGTGTGACGCAGGCTAAGAAAACAAAAGATTTTAAAGTCCTCCGCCCAGGGTTGCAAGGGAATAATAACAAAGCCACAAGTAAGGCTGTTCAAGATACTGCTTTATAGCACATGCCACAAAAAGCGTACACGAACAGAGAAGCTGAGCGTTTCAAAAGCCGAGGCCGACACGAGGTATGCAGCTTTCAGCCGCGGTTTCCGAGAGGCTCGGTTTCGTTGGGCGCATGCCCGTCGCAGCGTGGCAATAACTGGTGATCGCTCCTGCTCGTGAGCTTGAAAGCACACAGAAAGCATTGTTGCATAGCGATTTGTCAGTGGGAGAAAATGAAAATCTAAACACTGTTTTGCTGCGTCTTAGTGCGTTCAGTAAGTGCACATAAAGGGCCTGTGTCTGGGCCTTGCGCTGCTTTGACTGTACTTCAGGCTACTTCCCACTCACCTGTGCTCTCTTCGGTGACAAGAGAGCTTACTCTGCTTACTCTGCTGATGACAGTACACATCCCCCCCGCTATATAAGAGCCTATTAGCACAGGTACTTAGCAAATGGTGTCAGGGAAAATCTGGGCTGTGTGGAAATCAATAACAAAGCTTTCCATCGATTATGATGAAGCTGGATTTCACCTTGCATACCAGAATCCTTACACTTTCGCTTATTGCATTTCTTTTCATCGGCGTTCAGGAGCTGAAAGGATTGATCTTGTGACACCTTTTATTTTTAATTTACTTATGATGGAAAATTCTTTAATTAAAAGCCCTTTTTTGGCAAATAAAGAATTGTGGGAACTTATTTATGAAATTAAATCTCCATGTTTGCTATTCATATACACCCTGGCCTACTGGAAAAGCAGTTAGGACTTTTCTGAATGTATTAATAAACGTTTAATACATTTCAAATCAGGCTGAGGACATGCAGCTACAAATATTCTCTTGGTCTTGCTTGCTGTGAACATGTGTAAGGGATATGTGATAAACACACAGAATTACAACCACCACTGAAATATGTATCTACCTTTTATTTAGTTTCCTAATGTTTAATGCTTAGTGTCGCAAACACTGCTTCATTCTTGAGAATAAAAGTCACAAATTTTCACATTTGTTGCTCAATTGGTGGGGTTTAGTTTCAAAAAAACACCAAAACAAACAAACCCCAATAATTCTATTTAAATGCATTTTAAATAAATAATATGAACTGTTTTATAAAGAAACAGTAGAATACTACTGGAAAACTAGTATTTAGAACTGTTTAGAAGCCAATTTGCTTGTTTGTTTCTTTCTTAGTTTATTCTAATATTTCATTGAAGATAAAAGAGGTAATTCTGAATTTAAATATAAATATAAACTTTTGAAATTGACAGTCAAAAGAAGAGTCCACATACATACACTACAGATCATCAAAATGGTGTGTTTCAAGTAATTTGATTTTTTTTTACTTTGATGTTATTATTTTACGCATTTATTAATGTACATACCAATAAATATTCTTAAAGTATAAACATTTACATTAACATACAATCTACTCTGAAATCATTGGTTTTACTCCTTTATGGCTAGCGATAAGCCACTATGAAATATTTTATATTTATAAATGCATTTAAACTTAAGACTTCAATTCAAAATATTTGAGCCAGATCTTTTTGAAAATTATTAGGTAGGATGATGAAAGGAACCAGTCTTTATTCTGGGCCCAATCCAAGACCACTGATTCAGTGGCAGGTGCCATCACACACTGGGATGTCTTCTCAACTGATTCTGTCATCTACAACTTCAATACTTTGTTTGAGTTGGCTACTCCAGACTCCTTTTGTAGTCAACAGAAAGAAAAATGAAAATTTTAGGGTGTGATTCATATCACCAGAAGTGATGTGATTTCTGCGTAAGGACTCAAACTGTAAATTTCTTTGCTTATAGTCCACTGATATTTCAGATGTAGATGTGCAGATTTTAAAGACTAACTCTTCCTTTATTCAAGCTATCAAAATGAATAATGCTATACAAATGCCATAGGCCTTCATTGCCTCATTAGAAAGGGCAACAGCCTTCATACCAATGACCCACATGAGAAGACATAGAGGGATGCAGCGTGGCAGCAAATACCTTGCAGTGAATACAGCAAAACTCCAAAGACAAACAGATTTTTATCTTCTAAAATATCGAAGTGATGAGGATAGACTCCGAGGTTTTTACAGCATTGGCTACAGACACATCACGCACCCAAGTGCAGAGCTGTGTAACTGCTGCAGAAAGTATGTCTTTTCTACAGTGCTTCCTTCTGCTTCAAGGTGTACCACGACAGAAAGGTCTAGCTCTTAGAGCACCATGGAATGAATACAGATCCTCAAAGGGTTGTCACCTTTGTTTGTGAACAGCTTGGCTCATGTGTAAGGTAATTTCTAGCTCACTGCTAGGAAGTCAGCAGAGGGCGGGAGAAGATTTATTTAGATTTTTCTCATACTTTTTTTTTTTTTCTTTTTGCGGGGGACCCATAGTACTTAGACCTGGTTGAGAATGAGATTGTTTTTTAATACACTAATAATAAACTAGGAAATTTGGGGGGATAGTAAAATTTCAAAGACTGATACACATTTCCAGCCAAATAAGTGCAAAGGTCTTAAATACATCTAATCTAACCAAAGATTTTATTTTAGCTTTCCACATTTACAGTAACAGGCACCTTTCACTCAGAGCCTAAGTAATCTTAGACCTTAATAGCTTTTCACTGCAACATGAATCATACTTTCCTTTACTCATCCCCAGCAATGGAAATATGAATTTGAATTATTGGAATAAGAAAATTATAGGTAATTTATGTTTGTTGTAGTCTTGTTTCTATGATTTTGAGAAAAAATGGCCATAATTTGTAGCCCTGGTAACAGGGACTGCACATCCATTTGTTAAAGCTGACCCAACAAACCGCTTGTCCCTCTGGATTTTAGTTGGAGGGTTAAAAGAAAAAAAAGAAAGAAAGAAAGAAAATGAGATTAAGTCGTCATTTGGGAATTTTCTTCTTGTTGTTATTGTTTAATTATTCAAGTAGCATTAGAGAATGAAATATTATAAAAGGATTTCATTAGTAACTGCTTCTGCTGGAGCTATTTTTAATTGTCTCAATCTTAAAGAAAGAATAATAAAGATTTCCTGTAATCATGTTACTGGAATATTCAGATGATAACACCAAAAATCACCACCTATTTAAGAGCACGCTTGACTTCATTGCATGCCTAATATCACCTATTCAGATTGTTACCTAAGAGATGGTTAAACTTTTACATATAGTTGTGGCAAATCAAGACCAAACGGTGACAGTAACTGCATATGACCTGAAAAAAATCCTACAAAGACCCCAATTTTTTATGAAAGATGTGGATCATGACTCTCTGTTCCCACTGTAGTAAATAGAAATCAAAGTTCTTTAAAGCTCACAAGAGGTGCTTGGTAACTTCTAGCGTCTTGTCCTTGATTAGCATCAGTTTACAGCTGAAACATTGGTCTGTTAATTTAAATTGATTCGATCTGATGGAGCAGACTGTGTTCTAAATGCTTTTTCCTAAATCACACTCAATTAAATAAAAAGCTTGTGATGTGTTGATGCGATATCAGTGCCCACAAGCTGTAGGGTTTGCCTGTATTATATAAATGCTTCTTTTTTAAAACAAAATGTCAATCTCTGTACTTCTCTATGATATGGCCTTTGAATACTGCTGTTGAAAACATATCTATCCCCTGAAACATTCCCATTGTAATGACCACATTCCATTATCCACCTTTTTTCTCAAGCATGTTGTTCTGTCTGTGAATCTAGTGTACCTTTTATCCATTACCTCCCTGCATACATCCAATTTCTCATCCATTTTGCACAAAGTAGTGAATTTCACTCTCAAAGTCCATTTACCACATATTTCTTCAGCTCTTAAATAAAACATTCAGTTGCCTAAGCAACTGTCACACCACCGAATTTTTCTAGCCACAAGAAAATGCATGCACCTATGTACAACCTTTTTTTTTTCTTTTTTTTTTCCTTTTTCTTCAGGTAAACAAACAAAACCCCCTCTACTGATACACAGATTTGTCAACACCACTTACTTGTGCTTTATGTCAGTTCTGGATTGAATAACTGGATCCCTACATTTCTACATCTCCTAATCATAGTTAATGGCTGATTATACATTCCAGAAAACTTTCTTGGACAAACTTCTTTAGTTCAAAATCAAGTTAGATCCTCTTAATGTAATGGAACATCATATGGTGCTGCTGCTAACACTGTAAAACCTGTGCATCAGCCTCCTTGAGACACAGCTCTCTACAAAAATTTGACTTGGAAATTTTTGACGAAAATTTCTGTGTTCTGCAGCATAGTCTAATTTCATGATGGCAACATTCAGGGACAATGCACAGGAAAAGGAAGAACCACTGGCTCAGATATGCAATTTCATAGTATCATAGAATCATAGAATGGTTTGGGTTGGAAGGGACCTTAAAGATCATCTAGATCCACCACCCCTGCCATGGCCAGGGACACCTCCCACTAGATGAGGCTGCTCAAAACCTCATCCAGCCTGGCCTTGAACACTCCCAAGGATGGGGAATTGACAACTTTCCTGGGCAACCCGTCAATTAGATTTTAATTTGTCAGTTAGACTTTCATATGTAAAAGTAAAGCACAAATCTACCCAAAACTAAACATCCCAGAAAGCATTTACCATTCCTGTTCTTTTACCAACAGAGTGGATTCAGGATTTTGGCTGTGTCTTCGAGATAAACAACCCTCTGGCCTTGTTGAACTGCTCACCTGGCCACCGAGGAAGAAACTTCCCCGTTTGTACAGAGAACTTTCCTCTTTTAAAATAGCCTGTGACTCCTTTCAACCCCCTGTGCTTATGCCGCAAATTTTCCAGCTCTGACATGAACATGCACTCTTTCAGCTTCTGGGCAGAGAGTTGTTCAAAGTCAATGGCCCTGCTGCTAGCGAGCCCATTGATCCACTGGTGTAGAGCCATTAAGTGTTGATGGCCCTTGATTGCTCTATCAAAGCTTCCCAGCTATAGTCTCTTCACTATGCGTCAACCTCCTGCTTTAAAATGAATGCTCTAAGCTGCACTTAATGTTACCTTGAAAATGAAGTGTAAAACACAACAGGGTATTCACAAAACACAAATGGGAATTATGCATTGACAGCGACATAACCCCAAACCCTCACCGCTTTTCTCGCGAATTAAAAGAATGTCAATTACTCTTCTCGTCAATTAAAAGACTTTAAAAATCTAACAAAGAAAAAGTGAAGAGCAGAGTTTGAAAGACTACCGCAAGTGTGAGAATGGAACAGAGAAGTGCGTCTCTGAGAAAATGGATGGATAATAGTGCTCTGACTTCATAGTAAAAAGGACAATCTCTTACTAAGGCTGAGCTAAATGAAGGGCTATAAGAATCTTAAGTATTGTCAATCTTGTGACCGAACTCTCCTAAGGAGTCGAGTTTTATATAAGACTTTTTAATGAGCTCAGCTCGACTCGCTCTTTGGCACAGTGCATATGATTACTGATGATTTGCACACTAAATCGATGAGTAAATTCTCATAATAAATTATTGATTTATTTCATCCCATTTCACCCAGTCAGGCATATAATTACTCACAGTTCTGCAAAAACACGGACCTGTTAAAATCCAAATATGTATGTAATCACCAGTGCTTCTCAGATTAGTTTTAATCTGTTAATTAATAACATGCAGATTGATATTCCAACCCTCTCTTCATTGAAAGTATAGACGTATATCAAAACAGCAAATGGATTTTATATTTTATCCTCTAAATAGATGCCAGATGCTGAGCTGGTGTCACCTGGTATAGCTCTATTAAAGGCAATGTCAATTTATACCAGCTGGTCCGTGTGACTACATGTCTAGGTGAAAGCGAAATTTTGTTATTGGTATACAGAGTTCTTTGTTCCACTTACTTGATTTTTCTTTAATGATAGAAAATTAGAGTCAGCTGCATATGTTGTTTTGGTTTAAAAATAAAATGCTCAACCTAATGTTGCTTTTCTATTTGTCAAAAGAGCTACATTTCCAAACAACACCCAGAAAGGGACAGTTATTCCCCCATGAGAAGAAGGAGCAGTTTTCAACTGAGTTAAAAAGGCAAGTGAAAAGAAAAAAAAAAAAAAAAGGATTGCGGGAGAGAGCACAGGAAACTCTAGAAGGACTAAAACTCAAAAGCGGAAAAATTAATGCAAAGAGAATTTCAGTAACGAGCAATTGCAGTTACAATGGCTGTAATGTCAGATGTTTCCATACACAATCTTTTTTCTCTGTGTTTTCAAGAATAACATGAATATGTACAACAGACCAGTCTATCCCAGCCCTATATATGAGCTTTGGTAGGTAGCTTCTTGTTACTGCTTTGCAGTTGTTGTTTTCAAGCTGCTTTTATGTCTCATTTTGATATGCAAATAACAGAGGCTCAAATGTTAAATCACCTACCAAATAACATGACAATCTTATTTCATTCTACCTTTCAAAACATTTTTTTTCTGGTTTTGCTTTTTTAAAGGCAAAAAACCTCTTCCATTTAGATGAGAAACAGGGCTCCAAAATAGGCTGTGTAAACTAACGGGCTGATTCCGAGATTAAACCAAGTCAAGAATTTAATTATTATTTTTTTTTACAATATTTTGATAAACAGCAAGGTTTTCACAAAGGTGTAATTATAAATAGAAAAAAAAATATATATGCACCAGAGTGATCTAAGCAGTGCAAGATTGCACTGAGATCAAGCTGTCCTCAGAGTCTAAAAGAGCTAAGTCTCTTCAGTAGAATTTTTCTTCCCCTCGCTTTTAACGTATTATTTACATATACATGCAGAGATTTATGATAATGCATTTGCAAGTGTTCTGGCCCGCCAGGCAGAGTAAACTACATGTATCTGTTACCTACTCATAAGAAGAAATGCCATAGGAGTGAATGACTGATAAACAGAGATTCCATATACCACAGTGTGAGAAACTACCCCTGAAATAAGGACTGGGTGCAAGCGAAAAAGCTTTCACAGTGCAGTATCAGCTGAAGTTGTGCTGCTGGCAAAACCTCTTGAAAACCACTCTCAGTATCACTCTCAAGGAATAGTTCCACCAATGGAGGTAAGAGAAGTCACCAAGAAATGGTGGCACAGTCACTGGATAACATATTCTGCCCAAAAAAAATTCTATATGAGTAACTAGGCAACAGAGGCAGACTAGTTATCAGTTGTGTCACAATTTGCCAGTAATCAGTGCCTATGGCATCAAGGTTTCCTTCTTGTCCTTAAGTAGTTCACATACCACAGCATGCTAATAACTGAAAAATACTAAGGGCTTTCCTTTATAAATAAGTGAATAGGTGAATAACTCCAGTGGCTCAAACAAAGTCAGAAGCAATGTTAAATAGGAAATAATTAGCCACGGTAGAACAACACTCACATAAACAAATCAAAACAAGCAACTTCTGAAAAGGATCCGGGGACGTACTTGAAAGCATTCAGCAAAACAGCTGTCTGGACAGAAAATGAAGACGAATATTTCATTCAGTCAAAATTAGCAGATGAACTTCAGGGGGCAGAAAGCAATTACTTGATTTGGAATTTGGCTCAGCCACACCCCAGTTATGTGACAGTAGTATAGATGTTCTGTGGCCACAAACAGGCAAACTTAGTCTTACAATTCACGGAGCTGTACTGGGATTACGGTATCTGCTTATAATTTTTGTGGGTACTTTATAGACCATTCCAATGCTGAAATCGCAAAGCAACTTGAAGATCAGGACATTAAAATTTTATGAAAGTGGATCAAAAAGATTATTTTAAAAGTTCTTCTGGGAAATGTTTATTTGTACGTTCAACATTACAATATAAATTACTGTAAGTGAGTTAAAGATTCTAAACAAAGAGCATACCAAATGCTCAAAAATAGTTCATTTTCCTATATCATCACCTGTTCAAGAGGCATCTCTCCCTTGAGTTTTTAAGTGTAGTTGACAACCAGTGAAACAGCGCATAACACAGGGCCACTGCTGCTCTTCTGCCAAAAATAATCAGTGACTTCAACTGAGCTTACCAAATTTAGATCAGCATTGCCCAGAGCAGAAACTGGACCTCAGATATCATAACATTTGTTAGAACTATTTTTTAAAATTTGTAATTTTTGGCAATAGCAACTCAAAAGATTTGCAGACTTCCCAGTGGAGGAACTAAAAAAGACAAAGTCTGCTGCTGGACTACAACTCTGACAAGTATATACAAGATGTGTTTCTGTTGCTGTGCTATTATGTCTACCATGCATTGGACAATATAATGTAGTCCATCGTGCCTGTAGCTTTCCTCAGCTTGGAGTTTATAATGTTCTCTGTGGTACTCATTATACAGCCTGCAGCCACTAACAGTTGCTGAACATGTTTTTGAAGTTCAGTATTTGAGCCTTTCTTGCTCTCTGACAGAAATTGAAAATGCTGTCTGTGGAGTCATCTCATTTAGCTAGAAGAAGATGTAGATATACCTAGTGGTACATAGGTAGGTTTTCTTAGAAACAGCGTATCTTTATTTCAGAAGAAACTATATGCACTTCTCAGCTGGAGGGACAGTGTGGATCAAGCTTGGGGGATAATGGAATGTTGGCAGAGGATAAGCAGAGATTTGTTTTACAGAGAGTTTGTTTTAAAAAGTTTAACTGGGGGAAGTATCTAGCCCGACATCATAAAATTTTGAAATGGGAGCATGTAATTGGGAAAATGATTCTATGATTCTATGAAATTTAATTAGATCTGTCTGATGTGAAAAATGGATGAGTCATCAACTTCTGTAAGCAAATAATTAATGCATGTATATTTCAAATATAAAGTCTAAGGAGTTCATACACTGTCTGCAATACACATTAACGACTATAATCTTCTAAATGGGTGTCCAGATATTACTGGGGGAGTAAATAAAACTAACAGGGAATTGTCATTTTTCACAGCATTCTAGTTAGGGAGCACAAATGTGGTATGATGACTGAGGAGCTGTCACTCATGGGAGGGTTTTTTAAATGTCATACTGTACTAGGACGCTTTTATTTTCTACTGCTTCACTGGACTGAGGTGAAAAATTATATATAGCTTTAAGGGATGGAGGCTCTTTGTAACCGAATGTACAAATGTTAAGGAAATCAGAATAAAAATAAAGCACTTAATGATTGATGTATTTGTATGAGAGCAGTTAGGCCTGTACAGCGGTATTTTTGCAAGCATTAATAGGTCAACATTAATGATATGTCCTCTGCTCCAGAATTAAGCTCTCTGCTGTGGGAATATATGCTCCCCAGTAATGTTTTTTTCTTCCTTGGCTATAGATTGTGTTGTTTGTTCAATGCACAGTAAATGGCTTTTGTCACTATAAATATTATATGTTAAATATTATACTTCAAGACATGCATGATAATGAATGTCTTTTATAAATGTATATACATTTTTAAAGAGGTATATAATAAAAAGAATGTTCACTAATCTTGTCTCCAGATGCAGAAATCAAGGTAAGGGTAATTCATTTTTCAGCTCCCTTTTATTCATAAAAATGTCTCTTTCTCAAGCTCTTTTATACACTTCAGAAAACTTAGAATAGGTTTAGTGGCAGAATTGGGGCTTTTAAGTTATCATAGCATCATAGAATGTGTTGCGTTGGAAGGGACCTTTAGAGGTCATCTAGTCCAACCCCCCTGCAGTAAGCAGGGACATCTTCAACTAGATCAGGTTGCTCAGAGCCTCATCAAGCCTGGCCTTGAATGTCTCCAGGGATGGGGCCTCCACCACCTCTCTGGGCAACCTGTTCCAGTGTTTTCACCACCCTCATTGTAAAGAACTTCAACCTAATGTCTAATCTAAACCTACCCTGCTCTAGTTTAAAAACATTGCCCCTTGTCCTATTGCTACATGCCCCTGCAAACAGTCCCTCCCCATCTCTCCTGTAAGCCCCCTTCAGGTACTGAAAGGCCACTATAAGGTCTCCCTGGAGCCTTCTTTTCTCCAGGCTGAACAACCCCAACTCTCTCAGCCTGTCTTCATAGGAGAGGTGCTCCAGCCCTTTGATCATCATTATGAACAGCAACATTTATTCTGAAAAGTCCACATTTGTACAAACGAGTCTATATGTATCCTCTTTATGTAACTACATGGGATTAAGTTTTCAGCTATACATTCATTCATGTGAAAACATTTGTAAATATATTGAGAGAGAAATTCTGAATCTCTAAAAGCAAATAGATGAGGAAATAAATTACCTACAAGTACCAGCCACTGAGATGGTAATCAAATCTGTAGCATCCTGTCTTGAAAGAGAATCACGGGATCGCATATTAAATACTTGACATTATTTTCTTTTCTCCCAGAGAGAATATGACTTTCCTGTGCAAAACATTCAGACTGTAGTTTGTGTCCTGTGCTCTCAGCCCTTCAAATTGTTTAAGACTTTAAAATTTAATCAAGGGATTTCTTAATGGAGGAGAAGGAAGAGTAACATCAGAAATACATTTGACAAAAGGGTAACAAATTTCTACTTAATTATTTACAATGGCCCTATACTGCTACTTAGAGACACAAAGTAGTCAGACTCCTGAGCATCAGATCCAACAGTCTGGAAGGACAAGGGCATCAATTCGTCCTCACATCGTGCAAACAGTTTTCAAGATTGCATCTTGTTGATCTTGATGAAATTACAAGTCTAGGATCTGATGCAGCATGCCAGTAATTTATGATCACAGGTCACTCCAAGCTGAATGTTTTCAGGGCACATCAAGCCTACTTGTCATTTGCATGCAACTCATTTTATCACCTAAGAGACATTTTTCATCAGGCCACTGGGTAGATATTTGCAGTTCTGGAAGGCCTGCATTTTAAAAAAAAATGACCTCTTTTCATCCATCACAACATTAAAACAAACATCAATGCAAAATGTAATATTAAAGCAATTAACCTATTATCTTCAGGTCAGGTGTTTGTTATTTTGCCATTTACAGAATGACAAACTCTCCCACTTGACTGCTGATGTTTGGACTGGGCCAGCTGTCTGTTCTTTCTAAATGCTGTTTCAGTTGATTACGTGACTATGAAGTGCCCTTCTTCCTGCCATTTGGGATTACTCCTAGTTAACTGAGCAATTTTCCCTATATTGCCTATTCAAGAAAAAAAAAAAAACAAAACCCAAAAAACAACAAGGCAGATTCTGCAACTATTATGTTATATTGTTCTCACCCTGCAACCTTCTGGATAGGTTCTCTTTTCCAAAGGAATCTGTCTGACTCCTAATGTACCAGATGGAAAAAAAACCTAAGTTTTTTTGATATTGTTATTTCTAATGTCATACCACCCACAGGGATCATCAAGTTCCTGTAAGAATAATAACAATTAGAAAAGGAAGGCAACATTTCTCAAGACATTTCAAAATTAAAGGCTAAATGATAGAAATATGCCAAGATCCATACAGACTTCATGGAGGAAGTTTAAATGTTTGAATAATTCTGATTATGAGGAGGGGTGGAGAGGAGTTTGCAACAGGAATAGAATTTATTTGCACTAATTTAGGCATCTTCAGTCTATGTCTGTGCTAGTCATCCTAGATTCCTTTGAAAACAGCTCCAAAAGGGAATTCATCCCACCCAATTATAAGCATCTAAGATAAATGAGAAAAAAAGCCTCCTGAGGGTTCCGATTTCTGCCTTGTGACTATGGGGGGGAAGTAGGGTGATTCATTGAGATTTAGACATAGAATTGATGATTCTCTGACATTACGCAGGTTGAATCCTGCATCAGGCATATTTCTACTCTAGGTGTAGACTGCCAAGTGGGTCAAATCTTTGCTGTGGTATACTTAGTGCACAGGTTCTGCATAACACAATGCGCTCTAGCTGGCCTCCTTGCTGCAGACGTCTTGCTTCTATTCTGGAGAATGACAACAACAATGTTTACATGGTCATATAAAAACATTCCAACACAATTAAAAAAGGATTATGTCTATAGTGCCCTCACGGTAGTTTAAAATAAACTAGGTTCAAAGCATCTAACTTGAAACTGTCTCTACTAATGATACCCACAACTGGCTCACTGTTGCAGACCATCTTGCTTCCTTGATCCATTTAGACACTACACAATACCAGCTCAGTAAGATTTCCACCTTAGTAGTTGATCTGGAGATGAACTGGAGTAAAGTTGCAACGTGAATTTGTTTGGACCCATTTATGCATACTTTCATGCATTTTTGGGGGGCAATTGGATGTGGTACATAGCTTGGACTTCAAAGTGATATGGAAGTAACATTTTAAAATCAACTCTCTTTTTGCTTCTTTGCTGGTATACATGTTGTACTTTGCACAGACTGTTGCCCTTATGCTTTGTCTGTTTTACCTCATCAGCTTTCACGTTTCAGCTACTATGATTAGACAAATATCTCTCTCTCTCTACTTTTTGCTATTCCATGTAATAAGGCAAACAGCTCAAACAAACTTTCTGTCATGTCGTCTTGTCATCAATTCAAACACAACAGAGGAAAAAAAATCACCTCTCCTCGTCTACCACTACCGAAACTGTCATACATGATTATAACCCAGCTCATAGAATTACCTCCAGAACACGGGAGATGAAGGTGCAAAGAGCATCCAAGGCTGTATTGTCACCTACAGGAGGAATCCGAATTAGTCTTTCAAAAGTAAGGTTTGTTCCTAGCGCATACCTTTTCTGAGTGAAAGACCAAGGAAGCTTGGACAAAGAAATTACTTATAAACTCCAGCAAATGCAAATAGATATTGCAAGAAAAATAAAACGTTTTCTCTGTGTTCTGTTTTCCTAAAATATATGCCTATCAAGCTCTGAGCAACAGTACCAATTAAACTAACCATAAAAGCTTGACATTTAATGTTGAAACAGATAATAAGGGAACACAAGTGAAACCTTTCAGGGGAGCGAGGAAACTGAAGGTGAGTCATAGCACCTGGAAAAATCCGTTGATTCTGTATGAGACTTAAAGGACAAATTACATGCAGATTATAAAAATATCATTTTATAATGGATACAGCAACTTGGGTGCTGCAGTGCCATACATCTGTTTTATAGACTGCTGAATAATTTAGTAATGAATTTTAAAATTAGAATACGTTATGAAGGGCCATTAATATTGCATGAAGCATTGTTGAATTACATGGTATCAAAATTACATCTGTTATAGGGTGTTTCTTCCAGTAATGGTTAACTATGTTTATACATAGTCACTGCTTTTCTTAATTGTAAGTATTTTAGTGATGTTCTGGAGAGTGAAATCAACAGATGTTATATAGTATATAGCTCTTCCAGATGGTGAACACTCCTGCTTTAATAGCCTAAATCAGCCTTTTTTTTTTTTTATCGTCAGTACCTAAACCATCACTACAAAATTCTGGTTTTTTTCTTGCAACTATTAAGTTGGAAAAAACTTGTCATAAATTTTTCAGTGTGCCCTCAGAAACATGACAAACACTGAAGCCTTAATACTGTAAATTTCTACTTTATTATGGTGCACATCTGATTTTCTCTGAAGTTCCCCAGGGAAGGGTTTAGAAAGTGTGAAAACTATTGTTATTGAAGAGAAATAGGCCCTATTTCTTTCTGTCTCTGACCAAGTGTTACCATATTTAACTTTTAAATGGCCATGCTTCTACGTTCTCATCAGACAAAACCACAAGGATTTCTGAAACAATGAGTGGAGAATAAAACTTCCTCTTCGTTGCTAGAATATAGGAGAAGGATGTCCTGTACAGTATATTACTTTCTAATATGATATACAGTTTTATTCTATAAGGAAGATATTGTCCAGTCTTTATTACTACTACTTATATTGATTAAAAAATCTTTTCTCATGCCATCTTCATAATATGACATAATTACTGCAACAGTATTTCAAGATGTTGATAGATTCTTTAATTAGCATTTCAAAAGTAATAAAAGTGATTGCATCTGGTCCTTTTGGTTCAGAAAGGCACGACCCTTGGCACAGCACTGTTGCAAACAGCTACCACTAACTGCCTTCCTTACTGAAGTCTAATTACAGAGAGTTAAGTATCTGCCTTCCCAAATACAAACCTATATTCATTTTGCTGCAATATTACTGTCAATCTCAGCACAGCTGTGAAATATAACAACCCAGCTTGCTGTACTAATGAAGCAAAGAGCTCTGTGTTTAAAAAAAATGGTAAAAATTATATTTAAGCCCAGAATTTTTGGGTTGATAGTAAGGTAACTTCTGTGTTTAGTCACCAGGTAACTACCTGGCCCACCTCCTGCTTCTTCAGAGCTCACTGACTCAAGTTGACTTTGCAGGCTTCCAGCTAGGTACTTAGCATGGATGCACATTAGTTTTTTGATCCTTCTCCTGCCTCAAAATGCAAGGTCATATCTCCACTCTTCCGTCCCTTGATGGGTATTCTCCAGCCGAAATCTGTTATGTAGCCATCTGTTTATTAACTACCAGCATTCTGCAAAATGCATCTGTAAACGAATCTAGATTTTTTAGAGATACTGCACTTCAGAAAAACAATTTCCATTTTCTGCACCCCAGTCTTGACAGTGAATTCCCTCTACTTTCTCCCTATTTTGACCTTCCTTACTGAGCAAACATTGATCTTTTCCCTTGTGCTTCTTGAGTGAATAGTGAATGTTCCTCTATTTCATGTATTTTGTCTGTGCTCCAAAGTCCTTGCTGATACAATTATTGTGGTAATGTATCCAAGACTTTCTAAAAGCTGTTTTCTTTCTCCTGTCTGTGACTAAATGCATACTGAGTATAAATTATTAAAGAATTGCAGTGCTAACACGGGTCCAAATTTTGGAAACTGAACTGTCATCTTCAGCATATTGCAAAGGTTCTTCACTGATATAAGAGGGGTAGCAGGAAACACTTTTCTTTCCGATACTAAAATTTCTGCGATTGAATTTGTCCCTGTTATTAAAATTATAAGATCTCCTTAGTCCATTTGTTCTTGGTCTGATATATACACGTGTGTGTATAAACACCTACTCACACAGAGAACAGGTGATCGCAGGCAACAAACACAGAGTATGTGTTCAGAGTTCAAATTCCTGGACAGGTTCCTTTGGTAACTTACAAGACTGTCTGTGAAAAACAGATGAAGAAGAGAAAAATATTATCACAGCTCATTTGCTATCAAGTACATTGTGTCTTTTTGTTTATTTTTTTAAACACATCATTAAGAAGCACTGCATCCTACTACAACCTGAAAGTCTCAAATTTTAAGCCACTGAGAGGGCGACACAAACAAAAATTATATTTTTAATATTATAACCAGGTGTCTTGTTGACAGAGAGAAATAGGCATCTATTAAGACAGAAGTTTAAGATCAGCAGTATTGCTAACTTCAGGGGTCAGACCATAAAAATAGCTGACTGTGGAAGAGTTAAATAGACAATGAGTGAATACACGATGAGCCATATTTATAGCTAATACAGCAGACTAATTACCATGGCAGGTAAATTACTGACAATCCCATGTCTTACATAAGTGTGTCAGGGTGTAGGTAAATTATCTGAATAGGCTATTGAGCTGTTCTATGAGTCATTCTAGTTAAGCCTTGCTGAAGGAGACAGAAGGTGGAGGGTGCATGCTACAGATACTGACAAAACCCATTCATACATCCTTCCTTATTCAGGACACTTGTAGATAACCCACAATTCAGTGACATCCTGGGTGTGAATACTTCCCATACTGCAGTTTAAATTACCATGTAGTCATGTAAATGTATCATATAGGTATGTATCATACAGATTATACATTGATAATTATATTTAATTAAAAGCACCACAATCACGATACAAATAACCAAGAATTCAACATTTTTGCAACCCATACCAATATTGAGTGGTTGTAAATTGTAAGCCTCAGGAACAAAACATGATTTTCACACGGATTATTGACATAGCCAAGGCCTGACATTCTCAAAGGTACAACTTGTGGACAGGGGTGTATGCAGTATAGAATAAAACTGAAAAAAATATATGAGAGATCTAGGGAGAAATAAAGATGTCTTAAAATTTCTCTAGGCACAGATATTTTTTATATGCAAAAAACACATTAAAACTCTATTGGGCACTGCATAAAATGGTGTTAATTTTAACTCTTTTATGTTAAATTCTAAATGGAAAAGACATTAGTAACATGTGTACTGTTGTTTATTTAGTACAGGTCCATAGCCTTCACTACATTTCAAAGCATTACTTGCTGCTTTCTTGATTTGAATTAGTTTCTCAATCTTCCTCCAACAGAAATCTACCAGCTGTGACCATCAGTAATTCCTCTTTTTTGTCATAACAAAACATGCAGTGCCATATCCAGAGATAAATTAGTCTGGTGGGTTCAGAGATGGGAGTCAGCAAAATTAAAGAAGGAATGAATTACCTAAAAGCAGAACAACGAGGCTGAGAACAGACCCACGCTGAGAGTGTCATGGCATGGAGAGATCTACAGTGTAATCAGCATAACAAAAATAAATGCAGTACTTCCAGCTGAAGAGACTCCAAAATTTCTGTCCAAACAATATAAATGAAAGCTACTTCTTCTTAAAATTTCTGGACTTTTTCTATTTTCTGACAAGTTAAAGTACCACTAATTATTAAAATTATCTCAAATTTTAACAGGCAGTTCATTCTTTTTGTTTCCATTAACCACAATAGAGACATGCTTCATATCCCCACAAAAAGAGATATCCATTTTAAAAAAAAAAAAAGTGCTATATTTAAGGAAAAACATATTTTACACATCTGTCTTTGTCACTCCCTCAAATTCAATGCAGCTTCAGAGATGACATCTATATGGACAGAAATTGCCTCAAAAATTATTTCCATGACAAAGGTCTATACTGACTTACACTAACCGGGAATCTACCGTATATTTTAATAGAGGGATCCCTATTGGCATTGAAGAGAATCAGAAGGAACTGCAACTTCACAGACAGAAAGTTGATGTATTGATGCCATTGAGGGGGAGAAAATAAGGTGAAAAACCTCATGAGTAGAGATAAAGACAGGGAAATCCCTTACCAATTACTGCCACAGGCAAAACAGACTTGACTTGGGGAAAATGAATTTAATTTATTGCCAATTAAAATAGAGATGGATGGTGAGAAACAAATTAAAAAAAAAATAAAGCAACACTTTCGCCTTTTTTCAAGGCTCAGCTTCACTCCTTTGTTGCTGATGTGTGGATAAACCTGCTCTGGTGTGGTCTTCTCCAGGGGCTGCAGGGAAGTCTCTGCTCCTGGAGCATCTCTTCCTCTCTTTCTTCTCTCACCCTGATGTCTGCAGGGCTGTTTCTCTCATATTTTTTTCCTCACTCCTCACTGCCACACAGCATTTTTTTTCACAGAGGTTATCTCTGCAGCTCTCCCCTGCCAGCACCTGAGTACCCGCACCCAGTGCACAGACATAGGCTGCAAACAGGAAAAAAGGACTTGCACCATCTGAACTCTACCAGATGCTCACTGATGCTCTCTCTGTTGTTATACACACACAAAAAAAATGTGGTCCTGCTGAAGGAGACAAAGTAATTGGGTTAGTTCATAACTGGGGATCAGCAAACTAGCACTCAATACCTCAGCGCAAATTCAGGCCTCATAGAAAACCAGCCTTTCAGAATGGCTGAACTTGTGTCAAAAGTGATATTCAGCCTCTGTCTGACACGAAAGCACGCACATCTCACCTGCAAGGAAACAGAGGGGAGAACAAAACATCTCACATGACTTCTGAACCAAAAGTTGTTTCTCAGTAAGGATGTGATCCCACCTCAATCAGTTTTATAAGTCTACAGTATAGATACCTACATCTTAGCTGAACAGATTTGTCACCCTTTACAGTCAATGAGAGAAACAGGCGTTCTTCAAGGCACAATTCATCTTACTCTTGACCCACTGTTGGTTGGTATTACTGTGAAAAACATTCTCTGTTTACCTATAGCTGATTTGAATTTCGCCTAAAAAAAATCAAGTACTGAAATATAAACCAGGAAATTAATGAAATCCAAGGAGCATGAAATCTATGTACTACTCTGTTATAGAAACAGTGTAGTGCCTGAATAAAACTGACTAACTAGCTAACTTAGAGTCTCATTTGTTTAGTTGCTCACAAGCTACAAGCAGTACACTGAACCCACTAGAAATGTTCAGCTACAACAGAGAGACCATCACAGTCACCACTGTGTAGATATTTAAACAGTTAAACCCATGTCCTTCATCACATGCAGCCCAGAAGTTACCAGACTTCCACAGGCTGCATCTTTCCTCAGTTCCGTTTGCCTTTAAAATAAGGGAAAAAAGGCAAAATGAAACAAAACAAAACAAACAAAAAAAAAACAACGCAAAAGGAAAAAGAAAATTGCACTAAAAACATGTTAAAGATTAAGTTTAAAACTGAGAAGGGAGCAGTGTGTCTATAGGTCAGTAATTCTGGAGGACACTGTGAGAAAGAGATGCTTTGACATGCACATCCATGCTTCTCAGCTCGGTCAACAGGATATTAAATTTCTGTTCGCTTAATCCAGCAGAAAATGGCAATTCCTTTCACAAGACGGAGCTGTCTTGGCCACTGCATTGGTGAGTGGAGTCAATACTCTGCTTTCTTCCTATTAGCGCCTCACCTGACTTGGCAGAACTAGGCACAGCGAATACCGTTTATCCCAGCTAGTTTTAGGTACCAAAGCAAGCACTGGTCCCGTCAGCTCCTCACGCAGTCAGTGGAGATCTGAATCACCTATGGCACCTCTGGCTGTAATTTAGCAACTTAGGTTAGGTGTCTAAATTTAAGTGAAATTAATGCAGGTCTGATTACCTGCATAAAAATGGTCTCCCAAGGCCAAACTTCAGACATAAAGGTGTAGGAGGGAAGCTATTTACTCCCACTGGCAAAGCTTTTGCCCAAGACATTCAGATGTGCGTGCGCGTGTATAAATACGGAGCTGGTCCAGCTAAGAAAAGTGGGTGTGCCTTTAGCTGAAAGCTGAAAAATAACTGTTTTAATAGATGAATTAAGGACAGATTCTTATCCTATTTTGCCATGTGTTATATAACCAAAAACACAGAATAACTCAGCTGGGTTTAGTAAACACAGTCCCCAAAGTACTTGGCTTTCATAGATTCTCAACACAAATGTGGGCATTGTTTAGTTAGTCAACATAATAGTGGTTTTTTTCTTGATATACAATAAGTGTCAATATCAGCATAGTGATAAACGCAGACCTGTCTTGGCTAGTATTTTTGCCCTCCATTTCTGAATGCTCTGTCAGGCAGTCTGTCTAAAGCTTTCTGATTTTCTGAAATAGACGGTATTATGGAGCTGTGGTAGTCATTCCATGGCTAAGGTTGTAAGTACCTTCCATTATAAGCTCAATTAGGCCCTTCCATCTAATTTTAACATCAGACTGTTCTATTAGAAATTTCTCTTGTGTGGTGTTCTGAAAGAAGGTGATTTTTTTTTTCTCCCTAGAAAGTTTGAGGGTAATTGGACAAGGCATTTGTGAGATTTGAGAGGCTGTAAAATCAGTGGTAATTTGCATTTGTTACATTATCCTAATGTATTTCAGAACAGCATATCCCCAAAACAGCATGTTATAGAAACGGCAAATGTGGTTTATTCTCCTGTCTTCACTGAGGAGTGAGGAGTTTATGAGCTTTACAGGACTAGACAGAACTACCAGGGGCAGGGAAGAAGCAGAGCTTAAAAGGTTCTCAGGAGCAGGGCTGTTGTCAGAGCCTTTGTTTAGCAGGTGCTCAGCAAAAGCAGGCCTTTGGAGCATCTTCCTGCCTGAGACTACTTTAAAAGACAGAATTAGTTATAAATAGACATATTAGATTAAGTTTTCTCTTACAAAAAATAACCAAAGTCCCTTAAAAATCATTGACATTAATTTTCAGGTATGTCTCTCCATTAGTTTAGAAAAAAACTTTATCAGAGCATTCCACAAGAAATAAGAAATTTGAAAGCCAGGACATCGTAGTATTCTAAAGGAAGATTAATAAAACTTTAACATTCTTATGCAAAGTACCAACACCTCACTTACTTATTTCTTTCTCCTACTCTTAATCACCATCATGTAGCTTTCAGGTATAGTTCAAATACCATGTATTGACCTAGACTTTTAAGTCAGGATCATCTACCAAGTAATAAAACAAAACTGCAAAAACATAATGTTAAAACACAGGTACCATAAAGCACTGAAAAAATATTACAAATTTAAGCAAAAAGAAATCATACTTTTTTGCTGTTCTATCCCCTTTTCCCTAGCTTATGAAGTATTCTCTGTAAAGTTCTTAGAACACATATATATAAAAATTACATAGGCTTATCTTTACTATCACAGGTAATTGATGTACTTTCCAATGTAAATCTCATGCTTTAATTTTTCGGACTTTGAGGAAGGTAAGAAACATAGATTTAGAGAAAGTGCTATATTATAAGCCAGTAAACTGGGCAACAAAACATAGCCATTACAAGTTGAAGACCAAAATCACCCTCCAACTTGCATACAGATCGAAACTTATAGTATTATACACACTATTCTTCATATTTATATTTTATATACCTTACTGTAGGTTTTAATGTACTGCATTTCACATACTTTTCAGTATTATTCATAGAACATATAATTATGTCACAGAGCAGAGACTGATTATTAATCCAGTTAGTATTGAAGCATGAAAAAGAAATTATTTCACCTGACTGCAGTCACCTAAAATTTAGTCACCATGCCCAAAGTAGTTGTCCCAAACTCTATTTATTCCATGAATAAAGAGAACTCCTCCAGAAGGTAATTCATCCCTATTGAAGAGTCAAAGAGTCAGTTGCCTCAAAATATGCATTATGCTCTGTTTGTAGTGTTCTAGGACACCTGAGACATCAAATGAGACCCCTTTGGAGACCTCTTTGGAGATGTTGCTGAAAGCGACACAAGGTGTTTAAAATGCCACTAGATAAAAGGTTTGGGGAACTGAATTTCACCCAGCTGTCGAGCTTAAACTAAATACACAACCTTATTGGTGACAAATTAGGTAAGAGTATTGCCACCCACCCGCACTCACAGACATAAATATAAGCCTAACGGGGGGGTTTGCTAGTCATGTGACTTCTTTTTTTTTTAATTGTGTTACCTGGGGAAGAGGTAGTACAGGTCTGCCAATCTACATTGCAGTTTCAATACAGTTGTACTGTCACACAGAAATGATAAAGGTATGATGAGTGACTTACACCAAGGAGAGCAAGTGTAGACAGTTCTCTGAGGCCTTAACTTGTGAAAATATCACTGTTTAGCAAAATAATTAACCACATTCTAACTATATGCTTAAATGTAGCAATTGCCAAGCTTTTTCTGAATGAGAGCTTAAAAGATGAAGAGAGATAAAAAGAGATCACTGGAAAAAAAAATTAAGATAAGAAAGCTAAAAATATTTTCTTCTCTCTAGGGTAATACATTTTCTTGGAAATACATAATGATCTAACTACAGTGATGCTCCTCTTACAATGATTTAGCAATGGCAGTGTATGATGAATAAATTATACATGAAGATTAAGTAAGGCAGCATTAGAGTGTCAATTGCAACTTTCTTTTTTTTAAACAGAATTAAGTCAAGGATACTTTAATGAGGATTCTAACATTTGAAAAAGCCGTGAGCATTCTAATAGCTCTAATGCATGTATCCAGTTTTACACAAATAATCTTGCAGTTCTCCCTTGTATTTACATTTGTGTTCTAACCAGAACTGATATTGTTTTATGCATCATATGGAAGGAGTCCTAAAAATAATTTAAGATGTTATTTTTCTTGTCAAGATACGAATCCTGAGGTCTCCTGTGATTGCAGATTTTTTGAAAGTCTGAGGTGCTTTGGACAAATTTTACTAACCTACTCTTCCTCTTCAAGTTCAAATTAAGCCATATCAATATTTGAATATAGTTGTAGTTGCTTACACTTAATGGACTACTGGAGCAATCAGTACTAACCAGCTGATTTAGTCTACAAGTTCCTTGTACCATTAAAGAACTTTGTGCAGAGATTTGAAGTCATGTTTACAATTCCCCTTCTAATTCAATAAACCATTCAACTCTTGTAGCTTAGTCATTTAAACACCAATAAAGTGTTATGTAAGCTTCCTTGGTGATCAGCTGATGGTAATCATATTTTCAGCTAAGGGGATGCCCTCCATGCAAGTGTGAAAAATAGGAAAAAAAAACCACTTCTGCGTTCTTCAATGGTTTCCTAAATCAATATGGCATACTTCGTTCCATAGTATCACTCATCTTTCTTCAAACAATTCTAATTACTATCTCCTATCAAAAGACTAACAAAGAAAACCCATCTCAGATCAATTTTTAATGACAGATCCTTTTAATGATTACTATTCACAGCATACAGATCATATTTGTTAAGCTGACAGAAAAATAGCTTTATTTTTCCTTTAAAATCCCCTCCCACAAACAAATCAACTGGCACTGAATATCAGATATAAGAACAGTAAAGACAGCCCAAGAAACAGGGATTCTTTAAAATAACATATATTTGATAGACATTAAAAAGATTATTAAATCCCTCTCCTTTTGCTATTTGGCATGCGCAGCCTAATACATTTCATTTTAGTCTATGGGGTTTTAAATGAAAATGAAGAAAGACAGGGCAGACAACTCTTGATTCAGAGAACTAATAATCTCACTAAGCCGTAGCCATAAACCCTGCCCCAAATGAGCTATCATTTTTCCCTTTTCTTACACATCTGGGAGGCATTAAGCAATTTTTCCTATGAAGGGGACTTCCTTCCCTATCCAAAGGAAGTACTTTCCTTGTATAGCACGTAAATAATAAGCCACTTTAAGAGAAGTATAAGCTGAGGAGCTTGCGTAATGGAAGTGCTACATGTGGGCTATATGTGGGTAAAAGCCCATGGCGAAAATTCTACCTCTCAAATTTCTTCTGACTGCAGGAATCCTGGACACGGATAGGGATTCTGCTTTCTTTCTGAAGTACTGTATGGTCGAGAGTTTTGATCTTTTACCGTGAATGGTCACTTCGTGACAGGATGCTAGAAAGCTCTATGTGGTCTGTGACACACAAGGTCGCATAAAGTAGATGTTCTGTAGACCCTGTATGGGACACTAACCTACAATTCATAGGGTTTGAACTGGATTTATTTCCAGGTCTTTTTCCATCCTATGACCCTACTACTTGACCTCCAGATGACAGGAGGTAAGATCAGTTCTAAAGGTTATACATTTCATCTCTAATACTCAGATAATAGCTTTGTCCAAGTTTTCACTCCTATCATTGCACCTGCACTGTGCTTCTGAAGAAAACTGTAAATTCAAAGGGTTGAAGCTTTGATGAAGTGCTTGAACTAGAGCTGAATCTGAGGAGAGAATCTGGCACTGATACCGAGGAATGTGAAATTACATGTCTGAAGAAGGACGAGGAGATAGCTGGCTACCGGTGCTGATTAAAAAGCCTTTTTGCAGTCAGACACAGAACTGTGCTGCTCTACATTTCATTGATGAGGACTGAACATGCACCTGGTTAAATAAAAAATAACATTCCCGTTTATTCCAGTGACTGCTGGACTAAGCTCCTGAGAAGACACTCATCATACTCTTTTAATACAGGGCAAAGCTTCTCAGCAGCACGTACTTCCACTTGCAGTTTTCAGAAGACATTATGTCTTATAGATATTACAAATGAAAGTTGTTTCTAGTTTTGCATCTCCTGATACAGTTTAGTCTCAGAAATGATAATTGAGCCATATATAGCAGAGAGTGGGTAAAAAGGAAGTGCCACAGCAAGAGTAAAAAGGCTACCTGATACCTGATACCCTTCTCTCTGTCAAGGCATTTCTTGTGAAATACTGACTGGTACCTTAAGGAAATTAGCGTGAACTATAGACATGGGGAGCAGCGGGAAAGAAAGATGTTAAACTGGTATTTCTTCCTTTAAAGGTTATTTCTAATTTTTCATTTAATCTCCTTAATGAGATACCTGTTGTTACCCTAGACATTCTTGCCTACTTCAACAGGTGACAGATTGAACCCTAAGCTTCAAATATTAGAACATAATAGCTAGTTACAGGGTTTTTTTATAAGAATCATAAAGAAAAAACCCATCTACAAGTGTTCAGAGAATTCAAAATGTTCAGAAGTGACTGACCCATTCGTGAGTTTTAAATGTTAATTTTACAGAGCTGATTTTCAAAATAAAAGCATATATGCTCCAACATAAAGCATTACATGCATATTAAATAGTTTTACCAGTGAATATATGAGGATGTTAAGAAGTCAGTCTATTTACAGTTTATGGGCTATGTTTCATATTCAGTGCTAGTACATAGTGCCAGTACTAAGTGTCAGGTTGCAAACATCACTTTGAACCTGGGCCTTGCATGTCTTTTCTGCTGACTTTCAGCTCAGCGTTGAGCTAAATCCCACAGGTGGTGTTATGAGAAATTCTTGCTTTTATCACAGAGCAGACAACAAGAGTCATTAAACTTTGATGACTTAAATGGGATAATGTTCAACAAAGAGATGCGTGCAACCCAGAATATTTTTCTTTTAAGTTTGAGTGTCAAAGATATCATTACTTGGTAACAGATTACCCTGTAAAGGCTTTGGTAACTTGTCTGAGAATTATCTGAAAAAGTCGGTTGACAATTAAAACAGAAAGGTTTGCTGAGACTCTTCTCTCAAGGATGGGTGAACTCCATAATAAACCTCATAGTCCTTGTCCACCAGTTATCCATAGGAAGGGACCTGATGAAGAACACAGGAGCTTTCTCTAGCCATCAACTTAACTTTCATCCACAGCAACCGACGCATCAGTGATACAAGGGCATGTAGATCTCTTTCCATTATGTACGTGAGAATTTCCCCTGGGTTATTCAGTTCACATATAGTCTTGTACGACTGGGGAGAGAAAGACAATGAAAGGAGAAAGTCTGCTTCAGAAATGTGAAGTTATTTAATGGCCTGGAGGAAATATTGTATGCCACAAGAAAAACAAAGAAGGGTCTTGGGCTCTTTTACAAGCTTTTTCCCAGAAAATAAGGATGCTCACGAGTCATGATAAAACTGAGACAGAGGAGCGCGTGCAGGTATTTATTGTATTACGTGATCTGGTCTTCCATTAGCAAAGCTTGACATCTTTATATGTGTCTCTGAAGATTGACTGTAAACCCAGAATGTATTGCTATGTTTGATGACAGTAGAGGCTGAGCAGGAGCAATGACACCAAGCAGTGTTGCATCCTGCTTATGAGGAGCAAAAAAACAGACAGAGAGAGACCTGTGCCCTGAAAGGACGCAGGAGGTTATATCTACACTGCTAAAGGCACCCACCCCCGAGACTGCTCCCTGCCTACAGACCAAGAGGTAGAGAATAGTGGTCCACACCGCTGAGCAATAGTTCACTAAAGCAGTCTGGCTATATACACAACACACAGAAATCGGTGCTGGATCTTTTCTGAGGCTCGTGTAGGTAAGGTGTAATGATCTTTTTTCTTTCTTTTTTTCTTTCTCTCCAGGACAAAGTGAATAATGTGAGGGCTCTGCTGCAGCTCACCAAAGTGGTTACAGCATGAAAGTGAGGCCATGTATTGGACGCCCAGGGGTGCGTAGCTAAGGCATGTATGAGGTCGGGATAATATTGAAGGGAGGAAACAACCTGCTTCACTCTCGTCTACCACACCTTTTAGAAATGTTTTCTGGATATGTTTGGAGGTTAGCTGCTTGATGCATTGTGAGCTTCAGCATGAATTACCATTCATGCAATCTGGAGCGGCAGGGGACCTGCACACCGGAGGGAACTTGGAACTGAAACTGATTAACACCAGAGATGTACTCACAGCGGGCAGTGAGGAAACATATTCAAGCTAGGAGAAGTTTAGGAGTACATATTCCCCTGTGTATCTTGGGAAAATGTACATGGGATAGGTAATAGCTAATTATCCTTTCAACATGCATCCTTTTCCTTTGAATTCAGTCTTACTTAATTTTAAGTGATTTCTCTTCCATGATGATATGAGGCAAAGTTTAATCCCACCAGAGCAGGTACCAAGCTTTAGAGGGTAATAGGAATTCAAGGAAATAGTGATTATTATCACTTATAACATTTTATACCAATGTACAAGAGCTTTCTGGATTTTTTTTCTTTTTTCTTTTTACCTTATAAAGTTTCATGACATAGTAACTATATTTTCTCTCCCCATCTTGCCACCATATATTCAAACCTTCTATCTCCATCCATCCGTTAAGCATTTAGGTAAAAGATGGCCATCACAATTGAAAAAAAACTTTTGCTCTTCCTTTTTATGAAGTACAGTCTCTACTTATTAGTGCTAAATAGAGATAGCCTCTTCTTACTGACAGTGCCCTGAGCAATACAAAATTCCTGTTTGTCAGTAGACATTCCTGCTACTTTAATGCTTACCACTAAAATGAGACAAAAATAATAAAGCCCCTTATTTTTTAAGGATGAGACACTCCTCTGGCACTGCAGGCTCTGTTGGCACTATATGATCAGATCAAAATAAGAGTGACTTGGGAGAGTGTGGAAGAGCAAATGATTCCCAGTGAATAATTTAATAACATTTAGCCTCTTTTCCTTGTGTCAAGTGCCCACAAGTAGCTTAATATTTTCTCAACTATATTCATTACCTGCAACTATTCACTACATATTTTCTCTCAATACGATGGATTTTAAATTGCTCATTTGAACTGTTTATTCAAATGCAATATTGTTTTTCTTGACATATAAATTTTGTTCAATGAATGGAGAAATGCAAATGAAGTCAGGTATCTGGTGGAAATATCTTAGATTAAAAATTCATAATTTACTCTCTCAAATATTTGCTATGTGAGCAGTAAATATATTTCTAGCGTATTTCACTAAAATGCCAGCAAAAATTGTGAGTACAACTAGAAGACATTTAATAGCTATATTCTGTTTGCTAAGGTAGTCTTCTAGAATGGGAAACCAAGCGAACAAAAAAGGTTAGCCCGATTTTCCCCCCATCCCCTCAAAAAACACCCCAAAGCAAAATCCTGCCAATATTAAAAGAAACAGGGGTGATATTAATTTCTCTCTTAAACTATTTTTTTCTGGGTAGTCTTTAACGTTTTGGGGTAAGTTCTGATGTCTCTTTATTTTCTCTCTCTTTCTCTAAAGCACTTAGATATATCTGTGCAACCTTATCTGTGAAAAGCTGTCTGTAGCAGCGTAGAGGTCAGCCTCACCCCTTGGCCAGGAGTCCTCGGAACAGTAGTTTGAGAGGTGTCATCTGGCCTTTTTTTTACTAGCAATTGTGACAGCCCTTTGGCAGAGCTCTCATAAGCCCTCCCCCATCTCATTCAAAGAGCTTTACTACATGTTGCATATTTTTTCTCTAAAAGCTAGTTCAGCAGGAATGATCAAAACAGGTATTAAAGCCGTTTACCTGTTCTGTGCTCCTTGTAATATTTCATGATGGTAACGAGGCTTTCCATAGAAGACTAATGAGATGTCACAGTGTTTACTAGTACCTACGGCTTTTCAATCCTATTACTCTTTTGCAGCATGTTGAACCCATTGATCACTTATTTGTATTGCGCATGGACTCATTCAAGCATACAGAAGGTTGAAGTCCTCCAGCTGTTACTACTGTGCTTAACCATAAAGGGAAAACAGCTCATGCATGACCCCCCTTTTTGTAATGCTGTTGCCTGTGGCATTCTTTTAATAATTATTTAATATCATCTGTAAAGAGGACCCAAAGTTTATTTTACCCCAATTCACTGTAAAGCTAGATATGGATTTCTGCAACTGATTGATAGACACAAGTTTAGTAAAAGGGCGAGGGGTTGTGACAGGTCATTCATTGACAGCCATTGTGCAGAAAAAAGGCAGCTGCTGCTGCTGGCCACCTGATAACACTTGACAAAGCCTCTAACTGTTGCTCAGTTTCCTTTTTGTAGGTACAGTCACAACTTTTAAGTTGCTGAGACTTGGTTCCCCTTTCCTTTCATGCCTTTTATTTTATCCTTGTCACTTCAATATCTTTTCTTGAGAGATTTGCAGGCAGGCTATCACTGCAGTAGAATTCTCAAAATCTTTTTGTTCTTATCATACCCACACTCTGCAAAGTTGGAAATGCCTGGTTTTAGACCAGCAGAACAGGTCTGCTGGTGATAACCATGATCAGCCAAGAGTTCAGATCCCTAGACAAATCTGTAGCGATGGGGAACATCCATGGTCAAGCTGGGAAATCATTGCCAAGCCAGGTTCAGGATCATGTCTGGAGACAGCAAGCAGGGTCAGACATAGACCAGCAATTTCTGGATGGGTCTAGAGTGATGAGGCAGGACTGAAATCAAGGTAGAAAGTCAAGTCTGCAGTATGCCGTATTTACCCTTGTTTCACTAAACGTTTTGTTCATTTGAGATTTACTCAAATTATAGTCATCAACACCTATACTAATCAAGTGGGAAATCCAGACAAATAGTTTGAGCAGATAGACCATCTCTTTTTTGTTTTTTTTCTGCTTATCATATATCTAACCATACCCTGTAGTAGCTACAATGAGAAAGAATATTGTGAACTTTCTCTAGAACACATCTTTTTCATAACGTATTCTTATTTACTAGGCAAACACTGCAGGTCTCTTTGCCTGCTAGCAGCATGGTGTTGCATTTATTTTGGGTCTGTGTTTTGCCTGATTCATAGCCATATTCTGTATTCTTTTCCCTAAGTATCTTCAGTATTATCCTGTTGAATACCTATTCTGAAGCAAGGTCCTGTCTTCCACTATCTCTGCAGTGAGGGGATATTACTCTGCTTCTCATGCTGTCCCCGAAGTCATTCTCTGTTGCAGTTACTGTGTTTTATAAACAACAGATGCTCTGTGCCCCTTGTCCATCTTAAACAATTGCTGTCAAGATGTAGCATCAGAATAGGCCACCTTGACAACAAGCAAACATAAAATCCCCCATTCCAAAGTCTGGATTATAGGTCATGTTTTTCAGTGCTAACTGCTCTGGCTGAGGATGTGAACATGAACACAGCTTTTCTGCCTTTTCTCTGAGTATAAAGAAACAGAGTTCCCAGAACACTTGTAATTCTGGCAAAAAAAATAATGTAATGAATTATGTTATGAATGAATTATGTTATGGATGAATTATGCTATTACTGCAGGGGGGTTGGACTAGTTTACCTTTAGAACTCCCTTCCAACCCAACACATTCTATGATTCTATGATTCTATGTTCCAACTAAACACAATCATACATGTAGTCAGTGGGTAAGATTCATACCCATACCAATGCAAAGGAATAGTAGAAATCAAAGTATTCCCTTTTACTATTGAGCTAGCTTTCCTCCTTTAATTCATCCCAGAATTATTTTGGTCATGAATCGAAAAAAAGAAAAATTGCTCCAGCATAAGAATAGATGTTTACATCTTTCATCAGAGAAATTCAAGAGGCTGCATTCGGTAATTATAGGTCAAGACATGTGAACATACATCAAATTCTCTTACATCTACTCTTACTGACTTGTCCTTAGGTTCTACTGGTACTGTGGAAATTAGTACTTTTTTAATAATTAATTTTTCCCAGGCTTTATGTTTGATGTTTTCTTTTCTCAGTGGAAATTTTAAAATATAATTGTGTATTTTTCTCTTAAAATCGATGTTCCAGTTATGTACTTTTCAGCACATACCTTACAGACACTTGCAAATTCAGGAAAGCTAGCTAAGAAAAGAAAGTTTTATTGACAGAGAGTTTAATTTTGGACTTTGCATTTTCATTGTGAAAGTGTGCAAGGGGCTGAAAGTCATAACAACGATTGTCACTTTATTCCTTCAGTTATATCTATTACAGCTGAATCAAAAATTAGTTCAGAGTCCCATGGCCCAAGTTAAGTCTGTCAAGATGATTAAGATGATCTCTTCTGGCCTTAGAAGGCATGAACCTATGAAATGACTTGTATGTGATATATTGGAAAGTGATGCCAGTTTAAGCCTTGTGCCAACAAACCGAGTTTATTTTACATATGAGCATTTTTTGTATGGATACACAGTTGTGAATTTCCTTTAAAGTGGACAGAAGAAAGTTGATTTGCACGAGTTTGCACACCAGGGATCCTAAAGACAATACAAGTCAAATAGGCTCCCAACTTACTTTTAGTGCTTACACCTTCATCTTGCCTCCTGGCATAATGATTGCACCAATTTACAGTCCTTTATACATCAGCAGAATGAAAGCAAGTAAAAAAGATTCCAAGTGAGTTTAATGGGAAGGGCTCTAATTTAGACGACCTTATGAATAATTTTTGGTCTTTCCCCAGAGAAATTAATGGTGTGGAATATCCATTAATTCACCTATTTCATCCCCTACAGTACAATAAATCTGCCCTGGCCTTACGTGGATCTATCTTAGATGAGAAAGTAATGAGAAGCTGTCTTAGAAAGCACCTACTTGTCCAATGATTTTGGAAAAATTTCTGACTACGTAGGAGGGGAAATATATAACAGATGAATTTAGACTTATGACTCAAAAGTAATTTACCACTCAGGAATAAAATATACATACCAATAGAAACCCTCCTAATGTGTCTAATTTTTGCTATAGCATTCATAACAGAGTTTGCACACAAAATTCAGCCATTTCCACCCATTTCTGGTTTTTTAACAACCAGGCGCCACAGTGATTTCACTTACAGAATATTACTAAGATCTTTTTACTTTTACAATATTTTAGAACATCTTATTTTATAAAGCAAGAAGTGTTAACAGAGATCATCTATCCTCTGAAATGTGGACAGTAGGAAGAGACTGCACTGTACTCTCTACGCCACCATTGCTGAATGTAGAGTGCAGTCCCAATACTAACTCAGTATTGTCCTGCTTGTATATGCAATACTCAGATCAGTTCTTCCAGTTCAAGTGTCTTAATGGCAGTTTACATACAGACTATGAACCCTCTGACAACTGAATTTATTTTTCCTACTCACATAGCCCTGGAACATAATTTCTTATCTTCCAATTTATTCAGTGTGTGACCACACATTTGGACATACTATAACACAAGTCTGTTTGCTTGGTTCTAGTTTAGAAGCATCCATATATCTTTCTAGCAACATGTCTGTCTTTCCATTATTTAATATTTCCCAGTCTTCATCAGTCATGTTTTATTCAATATTGCAATAGTAACGTGAAATAGATGGGTGCAGAAATCCAAGACCATATCTACGCATGAGGTGGACAAGGGCAGATCTCTGTTCCCCAAGCCAAATTTTATGGACTGACTAATGCCAAGATTGTTTAAATCTAGACCTTTGTACAGCAGATTGGCTACATTCACAGTCTGTGGCATCCATCTAACCCCAAGGCATAACCACCACTACTCCTTAGAGAAAAAAAATCAGGTCAAGTATCTGAAGTAATGCAAGGACCATTTTGCAGCCAATGAGAAGGGTGATTTTATACCATGAAACATTTTGTAGTATGTGGTGAATGCCCTGAGTCTAACCTGAGGACAAACAAGTATTTGACAGTGAAAATCCAGCTGATGATACTCTTGGAAGAATGACAACAGCAGCAGTACCAGGTTAGGTCTAATTCACATAACGTTTTTTAAAACGGGCCCTTGAAAGAGACCCATGTCTCTCGCCATCCCCAGACACTGTCTTGGAGAAAACTATTTCAAGTGGTCTAAAACATAATCATTGGTTAACAAGTACTAGTAATGCTAGTCTTGATGATATTTTGATGATGGTGATTCATCAATTAAAATCATTACTTAAAATCACTAAGTCCTACCACATTTTTGTTGCATTTAATGTATACCATATATGTTATATGTTGTGGTTTAACCCCAGCTAAGCCCCACACAGCCACTTACTCACTCCCACCCTGTGCGATGGAGAAGAGAATTGGAAGGGGAAAAGCAAGAAAATTCATGGGTTGAGGTAAAGATAGTTTAATAAGTGAAGCAAAACTGCACACACAAGCAAAACAAAATAAGGAATTCATTCACTACTTCCCACCAGCAGACAGGCGTTCAGACATTCTCAGGCAAGCAAGGCTCCATCATGCATAATCCCTGCTTGGGAAGACAAAACACCTTAACTCTGAATGTCCCCTCCTCCCTCCTCCTTTCCCCAGCTTTTATTCCTGAACACGATATCATATGGTATGGAGTATCCCTTTGGTCAGCTGGTGTCAGCTGTTCCAGTTGTGTCCTCTCCCAACTTTTTGCACACCCCCAGCCTACCCACTGGCAGGGCAGTGTGAGAAACAGGAAAGGCTTTGATACTGTGTAAGCACTGCTTAGCAGTAGCTAAAACATCCCTGTGTTATCAACACTGTTTTGGTCACAAATCCAAAACAGCACCATATGGGCTGCTATGAAGAAATTAACTCCATTGCAGCCAAACCCAGTACAACTACACTTTCTAATCTCTTAACTAAAAGACCCCCAACTAAAAGACAACCACTTCACAAAAAACCTAAACAACACTCTTACCTTTATCAACTGAATATCCAAAATCCCCAAACACAGGTAACAGGCTAGCTTGTCAGACTCTATTAGCCTTAAATCAATGTTGATTGGTGTTAATGATATAACTCCATTTAAGTTGGGTGGTGGTTTTGGTTTTCTTTGGTTTGTTGTATTTTGTTTTGTTTTGTTTTGTTTTGTTTTTAATATTTGCATCTCATATTAGAAGTTCAGCAATTATTTTTCTCAGGATAAATGTCAGGCCAGCAGACCTATAGTTTTGTAGGTCGTTATGGTTTTTAAACATTGGCACTGTGTCTGCTAGTGCTCTTTGAAGTATTACCATGAATAATTAAAACTAAGTTACAACTGTCAAATATAAAATCACAGCTTATTTGTGATGTCTCTTTTTTGCCAATGTGTTTTTGTTTACTTCAGGCAAAAATCCACCTTATTTATTCATTTATCACTTAGCAGAATTCTTGTTTACTTGCGTGTCTGTGTGTAAAGAAAAATTATAAATAATGTGCTGATGCTCTTATTCATAATTTCATTGATGTCTTTGCCATATGGTCAGGTTAAACCACTCACTAGATTTGCACACAAATTTCCCTTAGTTTGGGCTGTCAGTGACAACAAGTGTTTTCTCTGCCTTCCCCTGAAACAAGAGGTGTGGTCCAATTAAAAAAATAAACCGGGCATTTACTTAAGAATTTCCTGAAAGGTGCAGAGACTTAAGATGCATATGTTTTTGATCTTTTCTTCTTTTCTTTAATTGCACATAGCAGGTTTTGGTTTTATATACTGTAAATCTTACACCAGCTCAAAAGTTTTGTTGGGAGGTTTTTGTGTCTCATGGTGCATAGAGTAGATAGTCAATATACGTTTCTGGACTAAAGAAACATTGCACGGTTTCTTGAGATGGGTAGTGGCCTAGTCAACAGCCACACCCAGCTTGGTGGTCTCCTCTGTCCTTTCAAACATACAAGTAATTATTGGGCACTGCATTTTATTAATATATTGTGAAAGAGAAGCAAAATTTACATTAGTCACGCTACATCATCAAAGAAAAAATACTTCTATCTGCTGTATAAGTAGCTGGACACCTTCTTTTCAAAGAATGTCTATTAAGACCAAGACTACCATTACATGTATTTTTAATTGTAGTGAAATCAGCAAGTGTACCCATATGTTACTTCTAATAATTTACGGAAGGCTTTTAAAACTGTCAGGTTCTTTGCAGCGAATGAAGAGTACTGCTTAGAGAAAAGCAAACTAATCTAAACATGTACTTGATATTGATTCAGTCTACACAACAGATGGCAACATGGATGCAAATAAAGTGCTTGTCCTTTTATTATTATTAGTTAATATTTACATCACTGGAATACCCAGAGGCCGCAGTCAGGAGCAGAGGCCTATTATGCTAGACACTACACAAATACACACTGGAACATTTTGTTCCAGTATCATCTTTCTGCTGCTCCACACTAAACTCATTGATGACTCATTTGTATTGCCCAGAGAGTCATTCAAGCATACAGAAGGTTGATTTCCTCCAGCTGCTCTGAAAAGCTTATAACCAGGCAAGGGAAGGGAAGGGGAAGGGGAAGGGAGAAAGCATGCTTCTGCAATGTAAAATTTCACTTTGAAGGTTTTGCCTTGCATTTCTTATAGCACAGATGTGTTGGAATACCCCTTCACTTTCTTGTTTCTCAGGTTCTTTTCTTAGTTTCCCACTGCCCCACCGTTCCACTTGCTTTCTTAACCCTGTCTCCTTCCCTTTGCTGCATTCTCCTTGCTTTTTCTCTGTCGCTTTCAAGGCCTATGCTTTTACCAGAACGTCACCTCGCATCCTCCAAGCCTGGTAAGACACTAGGAGCTATATAGGAGTTACAAAGCACACGGTATTCATTGGCTAACAAAGATATCGGTAATTATTAACTAAACTAGTGCATGCAATTTTCAAATTCAAAATGTTCCACTCTTTTCATCCAGAGTGTCATGTATTTTAATTATGACAATTAATGTGTTGCTGTATTGTATATAATGAGTTCTACAATACAACTGATTATTTTATATAATCAGTTCTCCACAGAAAATCCTCCTTGGCAGTAAGTTTTTATCTGAGGACTGTTGCTACCAGACTGTTGCTAAGGGAGCAAGCCCCCCAAAATTCAGCCTTGCCCTCAGCAGGTACATCGTTCTGTCTCTCACAATTAAGGCCTAGTGGTGTTTGAAACTAGATTTCAATCAGCTGCTTTCTGATACTGCGAATGGGTCTCAACTACATTGGTATACAAAGTTTTTTTCTCTCCTCTTTTCCTGCTTTCTCACCTCTTAGACAGAAAAATTGAAAGACTTTTTTTAGAAGTCTACTAGGTGTTTTGATGTTTAGGATTGAAACAGGAACCCACTATTCAGCTTATTTCAAATATAGTAGAAATTCAACTACAAAAAAAAAAAAGAAGAGTTTTTATGATTTTAAAATTCAAGAGATGGAAAAATCAGGCTTTGTATGAAAATTTTGTTGCAACATAAACTACAAACTACTGTAGCATTAGCCTTACAAAAAAATAAATAAATCTTATATGCAAAAAAAAATATTCCCCTGCAAAATAAAAACTTTTAACCACTCAATTAGTATTAAAGAAATATTATCAATATCATTTTCATGTCTTATAAGAAAATAATGTAAATGCAGAAAAAACTTAAGAGTTTTTAGACTTAGTACTAAGAATTTGTACTTCCCAAAGTAATGAAGTGTTCCTGACAAAATTTAAAGGAACAAAATCTTTTTTATTTGCAGTCAGTCATTATTAGGGTTCAGAGTTAATACCCATACTACTACCTTATACCTCTTCAAAAATGTCACAGATAGTGATTTGTCCATAGTGTCACACAGCATTTGTTTGATGAAATGTTAAAAAGTCTTATTGCTAGTATTATCTCTCTTCAGTAACTCTTGGAGCTAAAAGAAATATATCTGCACAGATTTCTGACCAGTACAGCTTACTCTGAACTTACACTCCAAGATTCACTAAAGCCAGTTAATAACTACGTTAACACTAAGTTCTTTGGGAACTATTGGTTAACATCAGGGAGCACTGAGGTCCAGTAACAGTCATTACTGACATGATCCTTTGACTCATATTTTTGTAGAGAAGAAAAAACCATGTTAGTAATACCACAACCAAGGATAATGACTATGTACAATCTTCATGCAGCTACTCCTATGCAAGACTGGTAATACTGTCCCAGTTACTATTACTGTGCTGAACTATTACAGGAAATAAGAAGCACTGCAATGTTCCCCCGAAGAAAACAAGTATATGCTGCTCAATACAAATACTTCCCTTTTTCTGATACTACCTATCGTTAGGGTCTGTTGCTTGTAAAATAGTTCTGCTTGGATTATTTACTTAGCTTTACTGTAAATCAAATAGAAACACTAGGTCAAGCTCTCACCTGAAACTTGGGTGAAAATTATATTAACTGCCTATGTTTGATAAGTAATAATTCCTGATTCTTCAGTAATAATTCTGGAAAGCAAAAATTAAGCTAGAAGTTAAGATAATGGGAGGGGAAGGTTGATCCATAATGGACTGGCAAATAATAGAACAATGTTATTTGTGAAAGTTCCCACCTCAGGATGTTTTGCCAAGAGATACTGTCTCATTATTGTGAAGAGATGGTGCTATTCAACCATTATCCATCAACTATCCTTCCTTGTACCTCCCACAGCTTATTGTTCAGTATTGATAATCTGCATTTTGGACAAGATTACATCTTGTCCTTCTGACACATGCAGTTCCAGAGAATCAAGCAAAATGATTATAGCTCTCTGTTTGGCAAGGTTGCCTATAGAGTTTTCTGGCTTCAAATGAAGCACTCCCAACTTATCTGAATATTGCCTTATAATATGGCCATCTTACTCAGGTCTAAAGCCATTACTATAATATCAAGTGAGAGATTGTAAATAGACACACGAGCCATACATGCTCCTAAATACTGAGATGAACATTTCTTATTCCTTCTGGGATAAAGCTTTGGATCAAATCCCATCAAGTAGCTCTAGTGGTATCATTTACATGAATAGATTCTATTGCCCAGCTCTTTGATTTATCTTCAAGTTTAATGCAAGCAACAATTCTGGAATTCATTTCCAAGCCTTCATTTTTGTAATTAAATGTGAATGTGGTGGCCTGACTCTGTACCAAAAATGACTTAGAACCTGTGCTGTGAACTGCACATGTTCTCCGTAAGTCCCTAACACTAAAACATTTTAGTAGCACAATATGAGTGCAACAGTAATCACAACTCTACAGTCAGGAGCCTATTATCTGTTGCAGAGCAGTAATCTGAACTCTGTTCAGCTGGCATTTTTGGCAGTGGCACACATCTAATCAGAAGTTCTTGCTCCCCAGCTCATGCCAACTATGGTAATGCCATAACCCCTCACTGACAGCCTTGATGACCTTCCTTTATAGGCAGTCCAATTGCACAAGGTAAAAACCAGAAACGACAAGAACAGCATGTAAGGTCACAAATTCAGATACTAGCAGTAAATCATAGGCTTCAAATGCCAATAAAGCTAGAAATAATGACTGCCACTGATAGCAGCTCTCAATATAAAAAAAAGTTACTTTTAATGTTTTTCAAAGCAATGTAAGTATGGCATTAAAAAGTCACACAAACTTATTCTGGGGATGCAGATAGTAGCTGGCTCTGCAGCAAGGAGGTCATATTCTATTCTGGTTTATGTCAAGGACTCAAAACAGTATTCCAGGTTAACACTGGGGACAAGGAAAGAAGAATCTTACCCTTAAAAGCTTGTATTAAAAACAGGACAATATGTTTCTTGTCAAAGACACTTGGTTTCAATTTATGTGTAGTTTATCCTATATTCTTGTCATAGTTCCAGATGGTAGACATAAAAATATCACTCCTCTGAACTCCACTATGACTTACTTTAGCTTTATTACAAATCATGTGTAATTGTAATTAATGTGGGTTGGGTTTTTTTGGTTGTTTTTTTTTTTCAGTATGGAAAAAGAGGCCCAGATAGATTTTTGCTGTATCTATTCTGTATTGGGCTTGATGTTTATCACTGTTCTATTTTTTTTTATTTACACAATTCAACCGTATATTGATCAGTCACTCTTACTTTAGCATAGCATACATGAAACAAGAAAATTTCAAACAATATGAAAAAACAAATGCAAGGTAGATTTATGTTGCTAGTATGTGTTAGAGGAATTTTCTTGACTATTTTGGCACACTTTAAAAAAAAAGTTTTAATATGTTTTGATGCTGAAAAGAGGAAAAGAGGCTATATATTTTTTTCTGTTACGGTACCTTATGAGCCATATAATTTTCCAAGTGTCACATTTGTCAAATAATGCTTATTAATAAAGTTAATCTTGAGGTATTGGCTAATTCAAATGAAAATTCCTTAGCACCCACACATAATATAACCTTTTTGTAAATGTGAGTCATTCACTTAAACTAAGGAAATGTTTATGGCAGTGTAAAACATTAATTAGTTATCAGTCTAAGAAGATTCCCGGAATGAATGTTCAAACTCCTTGTATTTTAACAGATGACAAAGAGATTAAGTCAAATAATTAACCTTCGTATAACAAAAAGATGTCATAGAGGAGAACAAGTCTTCAGTGTATCTGTTAAACAAAGAGAAGGAGCACGCAAAAGCAAGCAAAAATCTAATCAGCAAAAAGAGATGCAGTTATTTCTATACAGAAATATATTTTACATTGGATGTCATTCAGGGTACTTGTAGCCTTCAGTCTATGATTCACATTGCTTGGGCAGCATGTACCAGTGCCACAGCAAATCCATTCCGCAGATTATAGTCTGAAATAAAGCAAATTTTAAATTATGGTCGTAGTTTACTAACCCATATTAAATAATATGATGTAGTGATTCTGCATTGCCTTCCATTTTGGGGACTGGCTTGTCCTTGGTTAAATAATGCCCTTGTAAAATTGCAAGGCAAAAATAAACTGTTTTCCTCTTAACTAAACAGAGATAGCCCTGTGATGTGAAATTACTGAAAAGATGTGATTTGGGGAAATTACAGTTCCTTGCTTAGTATGTATTGTGCATGCCCTACAGCCTTCCCTAACCAGTAGCTCCCAATTTCATTTAAATTGTAATGATTTCCTTTAAGGACAATTACGTTGCCTAAGAGCAATGCATGCATAATAACACTGCTTTGGCATGGATCAGTATAGAACGAGAGTAATAACTGTTTATTAATATGATAATTAACTGTTAATGCTTAGCAACCTAATTATATCTGTTAAATAACTTACATTTTGAAGCCAAATTCTAGCAAAAAGAATTCTATTAAAAATAATAAAAAGCTATGAATATCATAGTAAAGGCACAGATACAGTTTAAATTGCTGGATTTTGACTTCACTTACATGAAACAGATTCTGGATTTCTACATACTGTGAACAAAAGTGGCTGTAAGGACTTCCTTGTTCTAATAGGAAATGGCTCAATGTTAGAATTTCGGGGCTTATTTCAGGAAATGTATGAATGAACTATGAATACCAAAAAACATGAAGGAATTTATAAAACTATAAGTAATCTACAGGATTATTAGAAAGAGTGCAGAAAGAGAAAAACTCTTTTTAGCAAGAGTTACACAAATTTTAGCAATGGTGATCTTAGTAAATTGTACTATTATTTTTCCTTTCTTCAGTCTAGCAACAAGAACTACCTTGACAGTCTTCAAGTCAGAAGTTAAGTAGAATTGAGCAATAATTGAATTAAGTAGAGTTAGTGAACCGAACATGAAGAATCATCTTTAACTGAAGAAAGAAACGTTGAGATTGTATTAGAATGCATTAGATTGCATTAGATTGCATTAGAATGTATTTCTAATGATAAACATAGCAAACCATGCAATAGTTTCTCTGGGAAGAATGTAAAGTCTCCATTATTGGAGGCCTTGAAGACAGTTAAGCAGCTGTTAGAAATTACACAGCCTGGGCTGACTCTGAAGCAGCAGGATGGCTCAGTCAACTCCTGGAGACTCTCCAAGGCCTGGGTCTCTTTAGCGTTTTTTTCTTCAGAGCAGCATAATAGGACTAACTATTAGTTCAAATATTTAAAATTTTAAGTAGTGGCCTATGAATGGATTTTTTGCATTAATTTGGTCTATTGTTCTCTGAAGTACTATCATTTGATTATCTCACTTACTATTCACTGGACCTGCAACCTATGCACCAAAAGCAGCATTTTCACCTCTGTGGCTGCTTTTTATGGTGTTCTTCTCATTTCTTGACCATACAATGCTTAAAAATATTGCAACTGCAATTTCCATTATCCCTGTTCTACAGACCTCAGAACAAAAGCTCAGGAAATAAGTCACCTCAGAATATCTAGAAGCAGAGATAAGAATGAATCTAGGTATGCCAAAGACAATGCCATATCATGGGATTCTGTTCCTTAGATAACCCTTTCTGAAACATTTGTTTAAGATGGAAGTGGAAATTTTCCACCTTATTTTGTTTCCTACAGCATCTTCTTTTGTCCCATAATTTTTTATCCTATTATTTTTCATGTTTGGTCTCACACTAAGCCTCAGTCCAGAATTTTACATTATAATAAACAGTCTTTTTGAAACCCTGACAACCCCTAATAAACTCCAGTAAGCCTCTTCTGGGCTTTCCATCCCCCAGTGCTTTCCTCTGCTCATCACTATTAAGTTAAATAAGAATATAATGTAGAATAATTTTACGCGATCCTTTTTATCTCTTTCGGATAGCTCTGAAACTGGTTTTATAACCTACCTCCTATCAGCTTCATTATCAGGATAACAAATGCAACTGGATTCAATATTTCAAAGAAGTTTTCCCTGTCATCAAAACACAAGTCACTGAAGGTTTTAATGATCAACAACAAGCATTTTAATTTAATTTTGTTCCAGAATTAAGACCAACTGTCATTTGCAGAATACAGTGTCATATTAGCCAACGTCACTTAGTTGGCAGATAGACACTTACTGAACTAGTATACTTTTTCCCTAGGAATTCATTGTCATGCCAAGGTCAACATAGAAGGGGTATGTTGAAGAAGATTAAAGATGGTAAGTAATACAAGGATTGGTTCAGAACCCACTGTAGTGATCCAGAAGTTTTATATTATTTCACTAGACACTAGATCGGACTTTACAATATAGATATTACAAAGCCAAAAATTAAAATATATATTAATAATGGTCATTTGAATCACAAAGATAATGGTAGAAGACCTGACTGACACAAAGTGTACTCTCAGATGTCTTATTAGCCCTACTCTAGAGAGTTTCATTTGTAAGAATTGAAGGGAGCAAAGAAAGGAACACTGAAATTTGTGACCTTTCATCACAATTGGAATAAATCAACTCTAAAATAAAAGGGCACTACACCAGCACTCTGCATTCTCCACACTGAGAAACCTCATCTATCTCTTAGAAGAGAAATGGATTCTTGGCAAACTGAGCTGGCTGACAGTGTTCTGACTTGTTTGAGCCAGCTATTTCAGGGTGATTCATTAAGATCTATTAACACAAAATTTAAGATCCCTGACTTTTCACTTTTTATTTCAGAATTAGAAATTCTGCTGCAGAGAGGTCAATTAAACCCTGTATTATTACCAAGCTGATAAAGTAAAAAAGACTTTTATTTTCCTTTAACTTGTTTATGGATGGTGAAGGCAGATTATACTGAGTACAAGAACTGTACTGAAATCAGAATTGGGAGATTCAGGAATCACTGGATTTATGGTGGTAGCTCTATGAAACATACATATACACAAATATATATATATACACACATGAAATAGTTATGACTAGCATGAATCACAGTATGATTTGAGTGTTTACGCACTTCAAGGGAATTGTATCCTTCAGTTCTGTGATGCAAAGAGAGAAAGAAGATTACGGTTGCTTAGAGGAATCTAATGCACTTAGCAGTGCAGTGCTGGTTAGTGCCCATACAACATGATGGCCTGACCTCTCTCACCTCATCCCAGACACAGTCACCTGGCCCTAACAGAGTAGCTCGCAGATCCTGACTTAAACATCCTCAGACACTGTTTTGCAATGACTAGAAACAGGCTGAGAAAGATGATCTACAAAACCGTTCTGCATTTGTTAAGGAACTGCATAAAGCCAGTCAATTGAAAACACTCCATACATATTTCTGGATGCAGACCTCCCTTCTCAGAGACAAGAAGCCTCTATCAATCCAGGATCAGAGGCTAGGCCCATTCCTGAAAGTCTGGAGGTTGAACTGAGCAGGCTTATATTCATTAAAGAGTACTTGTCAGAGGTGCTCTCTGACTGTATACACTACACCAAGTGTCTAAGTGCGCTCGCCCAAACGGTGCGGGGCCTGTGTTGAGTTTGCAACTCACCCCAGGGAAATTCACATCCTCATTTTAGTCTAGGTGAGTGCGACATTTGGCTTTCATGTGTAGCTGGATGACTATATGAAAAGAAATGCAAGACTTGTTGTGGCAGGTGGAGAACGGGAGAGAAGGATAACTCGTCAGTCTGGTTTTGAGAGCACACTGCTTGGATGTGGAGGAAATTCACAGAATCACAGAATGGTTCGGGTTGGAAGGGACCTTAAAGATCATCTAGTTCCAACGCCCCTACCATGGGCAGGGACACCTCCCACTAGACCAGGCTGCTCAAAGCCCCATCCAGCCTGGCCTTGAACACTTCCAGGGATGGGGCATCCACAGCTTCCCTGGGCAACTTCTTCCAGTGCCTCACCACCCTCACAGTAAAGAATTTCTTCCTGATATCCAATCTAAATCTATCCTCTTTCAGTTTGAAATCATTACCCCGTGTCCTGTGATTACACTCCCTGATAAAGAGCTCCTCCCCATCCTTCCTGTAGGCCCCCTTTAGGTACTGGAAGGCCGCTATTGGGTTCTGGTCATTGTCGGTAGGCTTCTGATCTTCTAATCCAATTACCATGCAGTGTAAAAATATATAAACAGTTCAGGGCACAAGGATTCAAGTGCAAGTCTCTTTTTATCACCATCCACTCACCTGCAAAGTCCAGTTTTCTAAATTGTCTCTGCCTGGTCCCAGTAATCTCACACATCTTTTTTTTGCATATTGGTGCAGGTGCAGCGGTTGGGAACATCCATGACAAGTCAAGCTGTCACGGGTTTTCCCTCACCTGAAAATTGGAAAGTCTCTCGGGAGGAAGGTGTCGGTTTAAATACTAAGCAGAGAAAAAAAAAATGGCACTAGGTTTCACATTTCCTCCCTAAACTGCAAGTTATTTGAACTGGGAGCTACTTGTCTGAGTACTGCCAAAGGAACACCTTTCCTCTGGCCCTGTATTTCAGGAGAAGTGTCCACCCCGTACCCTGGGTGTGCTTCAGGAATGCTGTGAGCATGGCTGTGGGGCCAGGCTCGCCCAAGGTGCCCATCTGCCACCAGCCCAGGTCACTGATGGAGCACAGGTGAGTGCTGCTCACCTCACTCCCCAAGGGCCACTTCTGTACGTGTGTGGGCACCTATGAAACTTTACAACTCAAAATTAAGGCATCAAACTAGAGTAAACAAGTGATGAATTGTGTGCTTTTGGGATACATTTCTACATAAGATGTGGGGTTTTTTGGTGCTCACTCTTCCTGATTTGCACCACATCAGTAGTTTCTTAATCTCCAGGCATACAAAAAATATTAAATCCAAACTGATAAAAAATGGCTGTCCCATGCTTCAGTCTCATTCTATGCAGTGGCCTAATGCTCCTCCTAGCAAAAATAGGAAAAGATTTATTTGTATTATCCACAGATCACTGGTCAGGTAATTTTTTGTAACTTGTCTGTAAAGCACCAGTGGAGCAATATAAATAATAACGAGAAAGTAAAAATGAAAATCACTCAGCGTTTGCTATAATCCTCTCCATGCCATTTTGTATCATTGAAAATCTTTTCTTGTCTCTCGACATTTCTTTTCATAGAAATTAGTAAAGTGGAGAAAGGTTGGGCTGTCGTATGTCACCCTCTCTAACAGACCCTTGCTCACTTTCATTTAGTGAATGACATCGGACCCTACAAGTGATCCCAGACCATATTCTCTCTTAGTGTTACTTTATTGTTATTTATTGTGTCACTACATGCCACAATTTATACAGTATTAAAGGCAAGGCTCCTTGGCACTCATCAGCTTAGCAAACCAAAAATAATATCATATTCATAAATTAATACTCAAACACAAAAAAAAGATATATAAATCCCAGCATAAAAAGGAGGAATAAAGTCACTGCTTTATTTATTATTTATTTTTCTCATAATGTTTTTCTGTCCTGGCAGAGTTTTCTTAGCACACATATAAAGACAGACACAATTACATTTTTGATGCCTAAAAAAGTGTAGGAATGTAGCCATTGTGAAGAAGACAACTATAAGGTGACCAGAAGAGACTGGGCAATTGGTTGTTGGAAACGTATACAGAAATAAAAGGAAAGATATCTGGAAATGGAAGGTAAAATTAATTATATGCTTACAAAGCAAACTCCTTGTGAGAGATAAAAAAAGAAAACATTTTTTCATAATTATATTTATATATCTACATGAGCTCCATGTAAACAACAAAAATGAATACTGTGCCAATGTTCTTATCCATTTCAGGCTGATGAAGGATTTTAGTACAATAAAAGCAATATGTTCCTCAAATTTAGGAAGAAGAAATATAACATAACAACCCAGGCAGAAGAAGGAGAAGCATACAGCACTGAAAAAATCAAGCTTTCATAGAGGAAGTATTTCCATTCTGCAAAATGACAGAGCAGACCGTAAAAAATGTAAAAATCAGTTTATAAATAAAAGTATCCATGACGATGTGTAGCTATATTCAAAATCTTGAGATGAGAACAAAACGTTCTCAGCAACTCATTGTTGTTAATTTTATACCATCATTGTAAATTAATTCTAAGCTCTCTTCTAAAATAAATGATATCATAGGTAACAGTGCGTGGAATAATTGTCTCTACACAGCTGAAATTGACTTTATCATCAATCAATGTCACATTTGAGCCATAAATATTTGTACGATGTCACAGCTGTTAAATGATGTCACAGCAACACATTAGCATTATGCAACACTAAAGAGGTGAGGGTCACCAAACAGTTTTAAGACTACATTACCAGCACAACTTTTTGGCCGCTTGGAGCCATTTGATACTATTTTCACCTGATCCATCCATGAATAAAAGAGAAATACATTTGATATCTGCACCTGAGTTAATCACACTCACTAGTCTTTCTTTAAAATCAGTGGGGAAAACCAGAAACTTCCAGACTACCGTTTATCTCATTTTAAAGTAAGCGTCTAAAATCAGTTAGAAGTATTGCACCTTGAAAGGTCTTATTTCTGTCCCATGATTAGAAAAGGAGCCTACAGATGCTACATCACATGTAGATGTCTTCACTGTAGATTTCTAAAGTTAAGTGAGATTAGTTCCACTAATACATTTTAAATCTTTATTTTTCTGTGTAAAATCCTGGTCACTTGTGTCCAAAAGTACAGGTAATGCTCCTGTGAGCATCAGTGATCCCTCTGCTTGCTTCATCAAATCTCCCAAGATCCTGCCAGAGCAGCATATAATATTCCAAATATATGTACACTGAATTGTCTTTAACATTTTCGGTCTCAGTCAAAACACTATTGTCGTGAAGGTAATATTTTCTGAAGGGAATTAATTATTCATATCCTCAGAAAATGTTATGATAAGGAAGAACAGCTTATGTCACTTAACTTCAGACATCTAAAAGTTACAGATATAAGACTGAGCCAGTCACCCTGGGTTCCCTTGATAGTCACTGGAAAGAAATTGGCACTTCCAAAGGGCAATCCATCTGACCTATCCTAGATACCGATCATAGGTTGAGATGAATCATTCCCTTGAGGTGCCCATTTTTCTCTTTGTTGACTATAAAGAAAGAATAGGGTGAGTTAGACAGAGAGATTTAATTTTTTTTAATGCCTAAACTAGGGCAGATTAGTCTCATCCTAGGAGAAAAAACATTAGGCTACTTTGTACGGAAAGCTCACAAGAATATAACAGGGGCCAAACTGAACTCTGTTCAAAACAGGGCAACAGCACAAAATCTGGTGAATTTATTAACGTGTACTAGGCTTAATATATATTCAGTTTAATTGGACACTCAAGAAAACTCAGGAAAACCGTAAAAAAAGAGGATTTTCTGATAAAACACAGAAAGAAAGTATCTGTTCCAAAGCAGCCACATATTTCATATTTAATGTTAAGAATCTTTTTAGGAGTTCAGACTTAAAAAAAAATAATAAAATTGATAGACTAAATTTACCTGCACTTTTAAAGTAATGAATTTACCCTTCTGATACTGGTATCGTACCCATAGGAAAGATTAAAGTCAACACCCTCCTCCAAGTAGGAGACTTTCAATAAAGAGGCATAGGCTTAAAGCCAATGTAGAACCTGACCTACACTGAATGCGCGTCTGGAACTAGTCAGGGTTGGGTGGAGAGAAATGGTAGGTTTGGAAGAAACTGCCTGGAATATAAGAGGAATAACAATTTCTTGCTCAATTAATTTGCAAGAACTATCCTATATTAATTAAACATATATTTAAAAATTGTAACTGAAGTTGTTCTTAAAATACGGAAATTGCTTGTAAAGTAGTGAAATTTATTTTGTCCTATCTTGAATTTCTGTTGCTCTAACTTGCTAAATTGGGCATGAAATGATTTAAAGCTTTTTGCCAGGGTTTTGTGGTTGGTTTGTTTTGGTAATACTAGCTTAAAATACAAACATCACACCTTCATACAATGTGCAAATGAAACCAAAGCCGTCTAAAAGGTTGTTTTAACCATAAAACCAAACAAAAAACTCCTCATATTATAATATTTAAAAATCTATCAAACCCTTGAATATTTAGACTAAAGGAAAGACAACATTATAATATGATTCCATGGTTGGCAACACCACAGGGACACTGTAACTATGAAAGAGATGATGCAAAATCCTATTTTTTTTTACTCTGGAGTTTATCGGAAGCTAAATCAATGCTAACTAAATGAGACTAGGAGTAAATTTTTCCGTAGTGATAATCTTGTTTCATAATAGTACTTTTTAAGTGTCCACAGGGGACGCTAGAAGGAGAACACCAGGTCAGATAAGCCAGAAGTTGGATACAGTATAGTTATTTTAATGGTGCAGTAAGAAAGACAGAGATATGATCCAAAAGGTAGGAACTGAGCATAGAATTCCTGCAATCCACACTGGTGCAGGACCTGAACAAAGTAAGGTGGAGAAACCTCAAGGGAAAGAAGGATAAAGGATATATTTGGAAAATGTATCAACGTTAGATAGCTTAGCATTTAACTTTCAACATAGCACAGATGGAGACCAGTCCAGTGAGGAATATTTACCTAACTGAAAACATGCACTTCTATGTAAAACGTGCTTTTTTCTTACACCGGACCTAACAAAAGAATTCGACAACATAACATTTCCATTTTACAGATATCATGGCTTTCACAAATCTTTCTTTTCACCTACACACTGTATTCAATGGAATGATCCATGGTGTTTCATAGTGGATAAGCACACAAAGGTCATAGAATCAGGCTCTACACCTGGCTGAACTACTCAGCAGAAATGCAGCTGGACTGTGTAAACCAATTCTGTTAAATTCAGCAGGTGTCTCCCAAAGTAAGTAGCTGGGAACTACTTATTTCAGTCAGACCGGTTTCTTTAATTTCATCCTTCCCGTGCACCACTGATTCCAACAGGCCTCACAAACAACCTCCTATAATGGAGAAGACTTAACGAGAAAATGAAGCCAATGTTCTGGATTAATGCCTTCCAAAGTCACAGGCTGTTAAGTAGGTGCCCAGAACAATTTTCAGACACGTTCTCTAATCATCAAAAGGTCCTTAGTATCTACGCAGTGACCTCAAGCACGATTTTATTAATGCTTATCATTAACTTATTGCTACTGCTTTCAGATTTCGAACAGAAAGTTGCTGCCAATCAGCCTTAAAAAAAAGCTTAAAAATCTTCCTACTTGTATGAATGTCAGTTAAACGGCTTATAATATTTGATGGCAGGTTTTGACTGTGAAATTAGGAAAACTTTGGATGATGATGTACTAGTAAGCACAGGACACAATTATAATGACAGTATTTCTTACCATAAATGCTAGGGTATACTATCAAACACAAAAATTCGGGGCGAGAGCTTAAGAAGGAAAGATTTAAAGTATATTCTTTTCTTAAATAATGTACTTTCTTAAATATAATACACGTTTCTAATGATCACTGTACAGGAAGTTAGTTACTCTCTAAAGGAATTTAAATACATAAGAGCTGTAGTTAAAGACTTGCTGACACTGGAGAAAATCTGAACATGAGGACTGGGTGGAAAAAGAGTAAGGAGAACAGTGCAAGAAGGGAATGAATTGGGTATGAAGGTTAGAGCAGAAAACTGGGGGCAATTAGTCTGGAACACTGCAGAGAGGCCATTGTTCCTGGCTAGGACATTTGCTGAGACTGCAAATCACATATTTATTTATTTCTGCTGAACTAGCCTTCTAAGTAATAAAGTGCTGCAAGGGCACAGACCAAGAACAGTAACATAATTCATTTGAAATTAAGTCACAACAACCAGCTTACAGATAAATGGATAAAGAGCTACATATTATCCTGGCATAAATTGGGTGTAACGTCATTGGAGTCAATGGAATAGTGTCATTTTACATCAGGAGTGAATTTGTTCTACAACACAAGCAATAGTTTTGGCAGTTATGTCCCATTTTCAGTAACACCAAAGCTACAGAAAAATCCCATTTGCAGCTTCTTGTTGACCTCTCTAGTAGCTCGGTTTAGCTAGGAAGGGTTCCCCAAGAATTAAAGAAGAATTAAATTTCCCTGCTGGTGACATCCAAAGACAAAGATATGGAATGAAATTCTGACACTGTTTACACCTGGAAGTTTCACTGAGCTTAACAGCACCATTTTGTAACACACGAATTTGGTACATGGTTTCCTACAGTTCTTTGACATTTAAATGTCTGAATATTTGTGTAGTAATAAATACAATATCTGCATAAATGTAGGTTCTTTGACACCTTCAGCACTGACATTTCCTCCAAATAGAGCTTGATCAATAAAGGAATGAGCTGGGACAACTTGTCCAGATTGAACATTTAAACAGTTTTATTCCTCAATGAAATTTCCGTAGTGTTTGTCTCTTTAGGCATTTAGAAATTATGTTGCAACTTAAAGCAATGATAATTCTTTATTTCACAAATTGCAGAATTTTACAGGGATCCCCAAATGCTCTAAAAATTAATTGAAATACTTGTCTCTGTGGAGGCATGGAATTCTGTCTTGCTCATGTTTTGCTATGTATTTGATTCTTTCTTGTTATCACTTTTTGTTGTTGTTCATTCTGACATTTTCCAGGTGAAGAAAGAAACTAAATCTCTTTGAGAAGACAGATGGATCCAAGAGCAGCATAAGCCTTACTAAGAATATGCCTTTTATTCTAAAATATTTATATATTTATAATTCATGTTTCTGACAGCTCATGGAATCCAATAAGAAAACAGAAATGGATTTTACCAAAATGGAAAGATTTGTGCCAGAAGGTATTAGTCATTTCCTAAATATTGCTACATACTTCTTCATGGTCTTTCAACAAGCTACATGGACTTCTGAGAGTCTCGTACACTCCTTAAATTTCTTCTTCAGTCTTCTTAAATGCAGATAAAATAGGAAGAGAATAAGAACTTGTTATTGTCAATGCTGCTTGGATCACAGTCAGCTACTTGCGGTTATGACAAGCACCTTTTCATCTTTTTAGTAAACAAGAAGTCTTAAACTGAGGCTGTCCATACCCTGATGTGTAACGATAATGACAGGACAACAGCTTACACTGGAGGCTTGTAGAATGTGCAAACTTTAAGAAAAAATGTAGCCTGCAGTGCTGAAGAATTCACAACAAATTTAGACGATATGCTAGTGATCTGCCATAAACATATTTTGGTGCCGAAAGTACCGTGACTGTGTTACTGTCATACGAGGCTACATCTACAAGGGGACTTGCACACCGAGCACCAACCTTGAGGCTTTACTGTGTTGCTCAGAAGCCTTGCTGGACTGCCACCTACATCTATAGGCAACTGAAGACGCTTTATTCCCGGTCCAATGATCTCTGTAATAAGGAGATTCGTGATATTACCACACTGCTTTGTGCCTGTGCCCTGGTAAGGCTGTTAAATGGCTGGTTTCACCAGGGACTTCCAGTATGGTCAACTCCCTTACATGTTTGAACAGCATCACACAAAATGCTTTTATCCGGTATCTTAGTAGTCTCCTAGGACAGAGAGTCTGAGAACTGAATCCTCACCTTTAACCTCGGCCTCCTTTGAGAGGAGTACTCTACTACTATACTGAGAGTGGCTGCGACTTTCCTGTAGGCTTTCTCGTTGTTCAGTTTTTATTTTTCAGGTTTTGGGTAGCAGTGTGTAAAAGAGGTGTCTCAGGCTCTTATATAAGAGAATTCTTGTGTCAGAGAAATAATTATGTCTTCTTGAGGAAGGGGCTGAGGTCCTACCCTTCTCTATGCTGAGTATTTTCAAAGAGCTTGACTATTTCATGTGAATCCCTGTTCAGCTTGCAAGTTTCTGTGACACCTCACTTTCCCCACGCATTGAAAAAGGACAAAATATAGTTTGACTGCAGAGCTCTGAGAAGTTAGGTATTGCAGCACTTAAATTCTTCTCTGGATCCCTATCGATCTCCCTGGTGACCTGGGGAAGAAGGAAATCGTACTGCATTTATATCCAGCACAGCATCTGAATTTCAACTCATTACTACACTATAATTACAGTTAGGTACGTAGACATGCAGATTTAAGGTATCCATTTCTGACGGCTTCACATCCACACAGAGAGGTAAGTGAAATGTTATAGCTGTGCAGAATATGCTTCCTCTCTATCAGTGACCAATACACAGTATTAAATATTAAATATTAAAACATTTTATTTCCAACCCTTCTCTAGGTAATCACAGGTTTTGAAGTATTAGATTAAATTCACCCTATTGAAATGTCATAAACCAGTGGAGTTTCACCAGGAATATATTTGATTTGGTAACAACAACAACAACAACTTTTATCTGTGTTTCATTCATATCAAAGAAACAAAACTCCTTTATAAACAAAGGAATGAGTTCAGATACTAATGAAATTCAATCACCCATAGGTGAAATGCAGCAGATTTCCTCTTTTTAAAAAAATAAATTTACATAACTGTTCAGCATTAGTAGTGGAAAAGAATCTCTGAGACAAGATAAATTGTCTGCAACTGGTTTTGGTTTTGTTTTTTTTTTAACTCCCCTGAACACAGCAAAACATGTTGTGAAGTTACAGGGTGAACTACAGCCACAGTTTTAGAACAGAGGAAGGCGAAATTAGGCCCTTAAGACATGAACAAATGTATGAGAAAAATGACTGGCAAACCCACGGATCACTAACTGTTTCAGACAGGTTGAGAGCTGCTTGATGAGACACTTATTTGGCTAGGGACACGGGACTGTTGTTAACAGAGGTATATGCAAGGAAAGGAAAGGCATTCTCACAATGAAAGGGTTTAAGAAGTCAATAAAGCACATGTTTACAGCAGTAACATTAAGCAGTTAAGTGTGATTCACGGTTTTAAAAGCAGAAGTCATTTAGCTTGCTAATTACAATAACAGCTGCAAAATTGAAGAATTCTTCAACTATTTATGAGGTATGAAGACAAAGCATGAAGACAAAGCATTAGAACATTTGAGATCTGACCGTTAAGGGTTTCCTATTAAAACAGTCTCATCTGAGTCCAGCAGAGTCCCAACAAAGGGACTTTAGAAGTATCTTCAGCCTTTCCTGCTCAGTCCCTGTCTTGCATTTTAGTTTTAGATGCTGCTGGTCCTTCGGCTGATTGTTTTAGCACGTTGGCCGGGTGTTCGGCGTGTGAGAGGCCTCGACTGGATGTTGCAAATTGAACTCTTATATGCCTGCAGAAAGTTTGATTCAATGAAATAGCAAGTCCTTTCACAGGATGAGCAGGCCACAAACCACAGATATCTAAAACAATTCATCTGAGCTGTGGCTTCCGACTTCTTTTCTATGGATACCACAACCATCAGAAAGTGGGCTGTGACCTATGCGACAATTCCTGGTGGTCCATACACAGGTCTATTTGCTCCTACTTTCTTTTCTGAAATTCACCGTTTCTCTTCCATTTCCTCTACAAATCTGTTTTCAATCAGAATATATTGTAATATATTATCTAGTAGATACACAGCTGGTTCTGCAGGGTATATGTACATCTGGTCACACCCCTACAAATATGCCAGGGATTATCTGCACACAGTTTATGCTTAACAGGACTTTGAAAATTTTCCTTTATCGTTTGGCACCAAGGGGATTAGATTTCTTTCTGAGGAAACTATAAAAGGGTCATTATTCTGTTTTTTGAGGTACACCCGGATAGAAATATCTAGGAAAGTTACCCTCTGCCTAAGGAAGCAACAGTTAAATACACAGTGAAGGAACTTGAAGATGCTTTTACATAAAGCTGATCTGAGACTCTCTCCCAGGATTACAAGCTATATTAAAAAGCAGTGCAGGGAAATGAAAGCCGTGGCGCAATATCCATCAAAGTAGTGTAGCAAAGTACATAAACAGCCCTTTGATAGCTATCAAGCACTGGACGCCATTGCAACGGCACTGGCACTAAATACAATAAAATCCTGTAGTGGCCATCCACTGTCATGTGTTGGACAGTCTCATACTAAGTGGTACCGTGCATGCTGTGCTATCCTTAGGAGAATGTCATTAACTCCGTCTCTGGAGCCTTGTTCTTCTTATTTCCCCTATGGAAACTATTTCCAGGGGAAGCATGTGATAGAAGCTGCTCCTACAACTGTCTGGATAATAACTGGGAGTTGCTCTTCTATGGAATAAGTAAGGGAAAGGAAAGAGGCAGCTGGCAGATGCTCCCTCTGTGCCTGGGCAGGAGCAGCTGGAAATCAGGTTTCACTCAGTACATCACCTGTTGCCTGTCTGCCATCTTAGCATGTTTTTCTCAATAGAAATTAACTCTTGTTCCTCAAGAATCAAGACTATAATGAAATCCACCATAGGAAACAGTCCTGTCCTTTCATTTCGCATCCTCATTGGTTAAACATTTTGGGTAGAAAGGGCCCCTCTACTGGACTTCCTTTTCTGTCCATCCCTTTTTTGCCCACCTGCCAGCCTATCTACATGAATAAAATCCACATTAAATATGCAATGGTTAGCAGAGATGTACTGTAGAACTTGTTACTAAATAATGTCATTTAGCTAATTAAGTTAGACTGCTAATAAAGCTAATGATAGAAACAATAGTTTTGGCAACAAGAGCCAGGAACTGTGGAGGAGAATGTGATTGCTGCTTGGATCATATTCACCTTTTAAAGTGCTATTTTGATGTTCATAAAGCAAGCACTGCTTGGTGGAAAAAGAAGAGTGCTTTCAGAGCTGCATAGATCAGTAATAACTACAGAATCAGGGGATAAAAAAGGCTGTTTAAGATTCTGGGTGTCTCTCATGCCAAACTCTGCATTCTCCAGAGAGTTCAGAAGCTCACAGCCAGTGTCTTCTGGAAACGTGTCACCTTCGGTTGCTGTTGATCAGTCGCTACCTATCGTCGTGCTGGAGATCCAGCTCACCAGCAACAAAGTATTGTCGGCACCAAGGGTGTTGCACAACAGCGCACAGAGCTTTTTGATGACTAAAGTAAAGAAAGAGATACCTTTGAATAAGGTCAGAAATTACTCAGTGATAACATGTTTTCATGTTATCTGTGAAAGCATCACCATGGCTCAGTTGACAGAGGTGAGAGACTTCTCCAAAACACTGAGAAACAATCGCATAGGCTATCTTGGTTTTTTAAATACTGAAGAAAAGATCTTCTTTCTCTTGTTTTTATCTTCATTTTTATCAAACTGAACTTTCACTGTTTTACTGAAGTTTCATGCAATAATACTTAGTGAAAAGTTATTTATTTTTAATGTATCAGCAACATATTTCCCAAAGGTTGTCTTTTTAAAGTATAAAAACCGGAAGTGTATAACAATTCATGTTAAAAAAGAATAATCGTCTGAGATAAGTATACGCTAAAAAAAATAAAGCTATGCAAAAAAGAACTGAAGTTACGACAAATGGTATGCACACAAATCACCAAAGTGCACGCTCGCACATCAATTCAGCCTACAGTCTGGTCAACCTGTGGACTTTCTGCCTAACTCCTTTCCTGGAAACCCGTGGGCTGTAAGATTTTGCAGTATGCTCCCTCTCTAATTCAAGGTCCCAAACTTGGCTACAAGAAACTACTGGTTTTTTGTATACTCAGTGGAGGGAAAAACCTGTGCAGGTTGCAGCGTGGAAGGTGATTACGACAGCTGAGCAGTGCTAGCTGAAGCCTGTTGACAATACTTTGCTTACCATTCCAGAAGCTGTGCCTGCCACCTGCCTGCCACCTACCTGTTCTCCTCTGCAGACCCCAGGATCATGGCAAGGGTCTATTCGGTCCTCTGGCAGGCAGCAGAAAAGTCTTTCTGAGGCCACTGTCTATCATACTCGAGCAGAAGAAATCCTTCATGCTTTGAGTAGTCATCTGACTTGTTTCCTTGAGGAGTCCCTTACAAACCCACACATCTCTGCAAAAAGAGTGGTAAAGAGGGGGCTGCAGGAAAAAAAATGTGGAAGTCAGGAGAGAAGACACCATGATTAGACATACACAGTAAGATGATGCATAGATACTTAATCTCAGGCCAGAATTGCAATGGTATAGATTATTTTATCCATCTATTGCAAACTTTTCAGAAGGCTGTATCACCATGGACAGGGTTCTCTTTTGTCTTTTGTTCAGTTATTCCCTATGTGGTTTTGCCCAACATTTACAAAAATCACATTTAAATTAGAACAACGTTAGCATAGTCATTATCTAACCCACTAACTTAACTTTGGGAGGGACAAAGTTACCGAAAGGCAGTATTTTTCTTTCCTCTCAGCCACATTTTTGTGATCGGCAACTGGCTGACTTCCTTTGGCTTTTACAAGGGTATTTGCACTTCCATTCACATTTCTACCTTTCCAACAGCAATTAGGAACGCTTGGATAAAATTTACGTCAATGTCAGGCTATTAGTATATAATTAGTAAAGGTGTTTGTGCTTGAGAGCATGCATCTGTGGGAAACCAAGGAATGGTGGAGTAAGGTTCTTAAAGTCTAAGGCCCAGTCTTAAACATATGCTGTGTATTTACTGTAATGGGGGAAACACTGAGCTATTTACCAAACCTGAAAAGTTCTGCAGCCTGCTATTACAAGAGGCAATGTTCGGCAGGCTTAATAAAAAGATGTGCCCTTCAGACCACTCTCAGTTTGTCCTATTATGTCTTTTTCCATCTTCTGCCTTATAACATTTTCTATGCCTTGTAAACTGATAGGAATTCATTCCTCAATGGTCATACACAGAGGTTAATAAGCTCCCAGCAGCAGCTGACTTGGCACTGGAGAAGAAATACTCTCCCCTACATCCAGTTCAGAAATGTTACCTTCATATCCCCTTCCCTGTTTTGGGAAACCGTATCGACTCTCAGTCTTTTTCCACCTCAGTTCTCCTGGATGTAGGCTGGCAATGCAGTAAGTTTTCCCTCTTGTCCTGTAGCTGAGAGGCTGTTCGTTGTGCAAATTGCTGGTCAGCGTGATGTGACACTGAGTCAGCCAGACCCATGAGGTAGGTGTATTGACATTATTCCTTACGTCAAACCACAAAATAGGGCTTAATAGTGTTAAAAATAACCGTTCATTAGGTCACGGGGTAGGACAAGATAACTACTACAATAGAGAAAAATAAGATTTTGTGGGGGAAACAGCTGAAAGCATTTGAAAACAAATCTCTCCCCTCTCCACTGTGTCCGTCCTTCCTTCTGACCTTGCTCTCCATCCAGCAGTTTTCGCCGTGGATTGCGGCAGACTCCCCCTGACTGTCTCACAAAGTTTCCTTTCCGTCACCTCTGCGTCTGTGCCCTCTGCTTGCTCGCCGGCTCCAACGCCGGCTGCAGGCTGCCTGCCTGCTCCTCCCTCCGCTTGCCAAAGGTTTTCCAGCAAAGCCTCTAAGAAAAAAAAAAAAACAAAAAACAAAACAAAACAAAAAAAAAAAACCAACACATCTCCCTCTCCCTTTAGAGGGTGCAAAATCCATGACAAAACAAAGCAGCAGCTTTTGACCTTGCTGTCCGGCCGCAGCCTTTCAACAAAACACACTGTGCACAGAAACTGTGAACAAACAAATAACTCAGGCTGTTTAACATGTCACAGTGACAGGGTGGTGAACGGTAGAAAAGGCTAAAAGAATTTAAGAGATTATTGGAGGACAAGCAACTAATCCTATGTGTATTTCTCCTACATTTCTTACATCGTAAAATGTCATTTACTCACGTATCCGGGAAGCAGCGAACTTGCTTGTTTAAGAAGAACAGATCAGGAAGGTACCGAGGATTTTTATTACTCAGAAGGATTCCTTCTAAGGTGATAAAAGAACATAGTTATCTATACTGGCACAAACAGCAAGGTGTCTCTGACTTGCAATATTAGAGCCAAAATATGACACTTTCTCTGCCTTAAATTCCATTTTTTTTTTTATCCTTGGAAGACGTGTACAAATTCCACCATAAAATAAATAGAGTTTTGCACCAAGCATTGAGGATGTTAGAGGTTAAAAATATTCTCTACCTCCTGCCTCGTCCGTGCCCTGCCAGCTCTATATATTTTCATACATATGCAAGCTTATGATGTAAAATGTTCCTAGCAAGGGTTTGCTGTTAAAAATGCTCTGCATTATACCTGATAAAATGCTGAGATAAAATGGAATTACAAAAAGCTGTGAAACACACTTCAGACAGCATACGATGCTGCGCAAGGAAATGTACCGCACTGGAAACTATGAAACCTGTAACCTAAAGCATGGCACCAATCAATCTGTGAGGAAAACTAATATGTATGATGCCTGGGCTTCGTGTATTCAGTGAGCATATTCCCACGATAAGGCTTTTTATCATTGGAATGTGCTGCACCAGAAGGGAAAGGATAAAAAGTACACTGTCACCAATTTGGAATGAGGTCTCTAGAATTCTGCCGGAAAGGAAACAGACCATAAATGGAAAAGGAAGATGTCTAAATAGGCAAGGCTTAAAAAAAAAAACAAAAACAAAAACAAAAACAAAAACAAAAAAAAAAAAACAAAAACAAAAAAAAAACCCCAAAAAACAAAAAAACCCCAAAACCAAAAACCAACCAACTGGAAGAATGAAGACTATCATTATAGATTTTTTCTCTACAGATTTTTTCAATTATAATCCTCAAAAGATTTGGAGACAGTAATTAATGTCAATGTTGAAATGTCCTCAACTTATCTTCCGTTTATTTTCTTGGTCTTTGCAATTTAATACGATAATATGAGCAACGTCGAAGGATTTTTTCCACCTTTTCCATTCTTCCACACCCTCAGTTCCTAAAGCAGTCATGAAAGCTCCGAAAGAAATATTAAGGTCTGTAATTTTTCTAGTCTGCCACTCTTCCAACATGCAATTTTTTAAATTTACAGGATTCCTTCTTTCACCATTCTGAAGCTTTCATAGGTGCGAAGTTACGAATATAAAAATAAACCCTAACAGAACTGTCACTCAGTGCATTGAACCAAATGGCAAAAATAGGGTAGGAAGAGAAAGGACAAGTAAGGGAAATTAAAAAAATAAACCAAAACCAAAAAAAACCCCAAACCCAAACCTTTTTCCAAATTAGCTGCTTTTAAAAATACATGTATACATGTATTTTTTGCTTGTGTCTTTTCTTCTAGTTTGATCTTTGCAGCACTGAAAAAAACTGCAATATACCATTTATTTATGTTTGTAGCTTTGCGCAAATGTTTCTCTGCTTTTCAATAAATTCTACTCATAACATGTAAATATCTGTGGCAAAGACCATCCCCCTGGAGTGATACAGGATGCATTGCTAAGCAACATTTTTTTGAGTTTGGTTTGGTTTTGGCCTTTTGTTCTCTCTCAGAGTTCTTTTTGTCGTTTGCTTTCTTACCGTATGAACAAGGAGGGAAGTTCCGCAAGGGCCCCTTTCTGCAAATAATATGCACACAGCTATTTAAAGACTTCAGATTTTAGATAGCCCATGCAGAAGATCATGACATTTATTAAATAACTTTGAATGTGATGTTCAGGAGCAGAATCCCACTGGAATGTGGGAATACAAATTCAGAGTATTTCCGCTCTAGATTACCATTACTCTCGGGGTGCATGGCTGTGCTGCAGGCTCAACTCCACTGCAGAAAATGACGAACTTTTCCACTTTTTTTCTCTTCCTCTGAACTTTGGTCTCTTTGGAAAAGAAATCTTAGCACACAGGCTAGATGAGAGCCACAGAGCACTCCAGCAAGGTCTCTTAACTAGGTGACCAGAGGTGAGGACATGAAGACATGCTGGAGCATGCAATCTTTGACCAACTGTTGACACAGCCTCGGCTTCTCTGACTCTTGCCTAACTAAAGATAGAAGACACAGACATCAGAGCTCCTTGCATCATTGAAAAGCAAGCATAAGCCTGGAGCTCTGAATGTGCATCTCCGTACCTAAAATGTTTGACTATTAATGGACACATATGCTCTAAAAGTGCCAACCCAAACAGCAGAAACGCAAGCGCTCTTATGATCATAGATGTGTGGTTGTGCAGTGTTCCCAATACAGAATACTCTGCCAAAAGCTAATAACACAAAAGCAAACTTTTTGGCATTTTCCCTAAAATAAAAAAGGAAAAACAAAAAAAAAGAAAAAAAGGAACAAGCTGCTTCTGAAGCTGCCATTTAAGAATATGAAGCTTTTCAGCTCCTTGAAATAATAACATGTCATCTTGCCTTGGTCTTCTATCGAGACCTGCATTTTTGTTGATGCCAGTGTTGGGTTTGACACAGCAGCAGTTTCAAATGGGTTTACAGCTGACCAGTAGCAGTCAGGAATGGTAAGTTTCCAGATGTTTATGACAAAATGCGTCTCTACAGACAAAGAAATTTTATATTGGTATGATACCGGCAGCTCCAAGGCAACCTTGACATAAATTTTCAGCAAACATATTCCTGCCATTGCTAGCTGTGCTATCCTATCAATTCAGTGTGATTATCTAGTCCACTACCAGGAATCCACATTTAATAGATGGTTCCAGCAGCAATCCTCCGACACCATCAGCTAAAGCTCGTTCTCACTATCTTCTTTACCCTCATCTTTATTGCTGTCTGCTAGAGAGCTTCCCAGTTCCATAAACTGGTATGTAAGGGCAGGTATTTTCTTCATAAACTCCTGCTGTTTCTCAACTGTTTGTCGGTGAGATGGAGGATTTTCAATACGGCATGTAATTAACTATTACTGAGCAAGTAAAAACAGGAGCGAGAAGTGTTTGTTGTTGAAGTGTAGCAGAGAAAAATGTGATTTGTCAGGGTTGTTCCTTCCTACAGTTTTTAAATTGCACCATGTCTCTCCCAAAAATGAATTCATGAAAGACTACGGTATTTTTACCAGTGATCTCTACTTGTGGAAATGGAAATGCCTGGCTGCGCTCCAGAAAAATAAACCCTCTATGAACAGAAACAACCTCCCAACATTGCATATAACAGGGCAGCACTGCAGATGATTATAGGACGCTTAGGCGTGGTGATGCACAGGTAATTCGTGAACATCCCTACCCATCTTGACACAACTATTCATTTGTAATGACCTAACAAAACTAATTTTGGGCAAAAGTTACATTTTGGGAAGTAGCTACATCAAGAATGTTACTTGGAGGTTTTACCCTTGGGGCAACTGTGTTTGCGTGATCTTTTCCACTGAGCACAGGAAGCATTTTCGCAAGCACTGAAACTATTTGGTGGGGATGGTCTGAGACACTGGCAGTGCCTTTAACACTCGTCCTCTAAGCACACCAGAGCTCAAGGCATTAGGCCACTTTCAACTTGACAGCTGTACAACTTCACTGTGATACTGTCGAATATAAGCACGTATTAAATGTAAATATTCATATTGAACGCTTAAGCTTGAAAGTATAACCACCATTCAAAAAGCTTGTTTTAATGATACCAAGCTTACATAGATGCTGCTCTCTTTTTCTTTTTGTTTCTTAATTTATATGCTCTCTTTTGGTGCCACCTTTGTTTCTGCTTCGTTCTTGGCCTTCCTGACTACAGCCCTTTCTTGTCAGAATACTCCCACATCTTTTGCTACCTAGTGCTTCCTAAACGTCTATCATCTCTACAGCTAAATTGCATAAAGCATTACTTTGCTACCAAAAAAAAAAAAAAAAGAAATATCTACTGCAAGGGATTGCATTTTCCTATTTGATGCTCCTACGGACCATTTCCATTTCCCCAGCCATGTTGAGATAGGAAGCCCAGCTGTTTGCTTTTTGCACTTCTGTCATTAGAGTTCACACTTTACCTCCAGATACCCTACTAGAGCAACAGTCTTCCTACACCAAAACTCTCCGGAGATGTAGAAACATTAGTGATCATGTTAGAAGTACTAATGTGCAGAAACTTACCCCGTACTGCGGATGCCGCCTCTCCAGTTCTGCACAGGCAGCAGCAGTCGGTCTCACAGTGCTCCTCCATCTGAAAACACACTGGATGAAATAAGAAAAGTTCTGTGCAACTGCGGGAATGCATTTGTTTTTTCCTTATAAATGCATTTACCAGGCAAACATCCAAATCCAGCAGAGTTCTGCCTGACAAAGCACCTGTCCCTGTGGGGCTGTGGCTGCTGTCACTTCAGGAAGAAGCTTTGGATGCTTCCCCCGTCCCTTCCACCCTTTTCCCTCATAACTGGGTACATTGTCATCTCTGTGGTCTCTTCCTTACCTGAGAAAGCGAGGTCTTTTGATGATGCAAACGGGTTTGAAACAGCAATTTTTATTATTTTAATTACCGTTACTACTATTACTTGATCACAAAAAAGATTACGGTCCTATCATCCTTGAGACCAAACTTCAATAGGAAAAGCATTATCTGATAGACGTTCTCTTTCCTTCTGCTCCATTCCTGCAAGTGATTGGAACTTCTCTTGTCAGGCAATAATGCTCTGGACGCAGTAACGTTTTTAATTACCTCAGTCACTGTTCTAATACTATCATTACTCCCATATTATGTTCTCATATAAATGTCAGCTTATTGTTGAATGCAAGTGATGTCAACCTTCAAAATGGATGGTCATTTTAATTATAACAGAACTATAAAAGAAAAATTCCTTTTTGGACAGTATTATCCTGTTGAAGATTTTATCTCTAACTAGTTATCTTGACAGCTTTACTGAAACTTTGTTATAATTAAATTCCTGTATCATGTAACTGTCTTGTTTGATTTTATTTCATATTACAGTTTTTAATTCATTTAATTAACATTATAGCCTCATTAAACAATGGTATGTTTTTAATGCAGCTCATTTGTAAAACAGATATTAAGTTACATCCTAATGGACCCGTTGCACTCAAGTTCTATATGGATTGCACTCTTGCCTGACCCATGACTGAAATTAGACACAGCCTTAGATATTTAAACTCTTGCAAAATAGTACGAAACTGTGACAAGCAGGAGTAGGATAACACATGAAATTTATAAATCCTTCTTTAACAAAGCCAGGACGGCAGAGAGCTGCAGGATGTGAAGATGTTTGTGGTCTAGACAGAAAAAAATGCAACTTCAGTTAAGGCAAACAATAACACTTTTCCTAGCAATTTGTTCTTTACATGGACGATTTTTGGTTGCTTGTTTGTTTTTTGTTTTATTTTTTTTATTAAAAAAAAAAAATTAGCCCAGAAAATGGCAGAACTGAATTATAAAAAAAGGGGGAGGAGGACCTGTGTAACTCATCACCTGTTGATGGAATGAGGTTTCGTTAATTGTTGCCACTCGCTGCATCTAAGGTTGGAAATAGAAACCTCTTAATAATGTCAAGTTGTCAATGTAAGATGACATTCAAATCGTGTCTCTCTTTCAAGTCCTTTTAAAGAAAATGTTTCCTACCATAGGTACCATGCTATTGTTTGATGAGTTAACAATTACTATTTGGTGGGTTTAGTCAGGTTCTTAAAATATTGTTTTGTATAAATTTCTTAGTTAAATCTGAATTACATTGTATCAAGCACAAATAACTACAGGCAATTATTTAAATATGCACTGGTCAAAAATACATGATATTACAAGTCATTCCCTTATTTTCCATTTTCTATTATGGTAATTTTACATAATATTTTGTAACCTTAATTGAACTAAGCCAAAGATTCACAGTAATAGTGGATGTTCGCTCAATTTCTTTAAATGCCTATGATTAAATTAACAGCCTTAAGGCATCCAAGTATTTTGTTGTGACAGTGTATTAGGCTTTCTGTTGTCCTGAAAGGAGAATGCATTCGATAATACTTATTTTTTTAATTTTATTTTAAAAGGCTAATTACTATGGCAACTGCCTAGCTTCATGCTTTCACTTTGCTTGTCAAAACCTGTAGAAGAGATGTTAGTTTGACGATGACATGCAGTACTCAAAAATATCCTCTAGATGACACTGTTTACTGCATTTAGAAGATCTGCCGGCGTTTATAAGAAATCGCTGTAAATTGAACGAAGTACGTTTGACAAGTATTGTTTGAGCCTAAGCCTGCTCTCTTGACGTCAGTGGCCAAGATTTCAGCAGTTTCGGTGAAAATAATAAGAAAAGCTTCTATATTTATCTATAAAACTAAACAAAAATCTCATACTTTTCTTTCAATGGAAAGGACCACTCTTTAAAATACAACTTAAATAGTTTTCTTTGCATCCTAAGCTATAAAATGTACCATAGGAATGCTTCCTAATTACTGAAACTCCTTCCTACATACACACACACACTTAATTATTCTGGATAGCTTTGTTTAAAAATGACACTGTATAAATATTAATCTTTTTTTCCAACTATTCTTTGTTCCACGATCTATATTCATTGTAGCACAGTAAATTTGAGTTCATTAGATCAGTTACTGCTATTTAGATGTAAATGTCTTCGAGGAGGATTAATTACTCTCTAATTCTGATTTTTTTAAAGTCAGGATAATGAAGACATTCTCTGACATTTCTCTGATTAAAAAAAAAAAAAAAAAAGAAATTCCCTTTGTGCCTCTGTATAACACAGTTCACAGTAGATAAAATTTTGGAAAGTGTCTGGGTAATTTTTATGGCACTTGAGCTAGTAAATTAGGTTAGGTTGAGCTCCAGGAAGCCATTTAGTGGTTGAAATGTCCATGCTCAAGTTGTCTGTCCCCCACAGAAACACCTCGGTTGCTTCTAGAACACATGTGAAGAGTGAAAAATTCCAGAATGCTTTCTTTCAGAAATGAATGAGAGGCCATTCTTGCCTTTAAACCAATCAGAGAAGAAGGAACTGCGACTAGCATGGCGATTTATCCACGAGCACCTGTAAAACACATAGCCATACATGTTGCAGCAATATTTTGAACAACTTTTCCTTTTGCACCTTCCTACAGGTTCTCTTTAAAGAACAAGGGAGCCCCGTTTATGAAACTGAAAGTAACTGTTAGTAGAAATGCTTTTGAATCACCTGTTATAGACCTCAGAAGTGGTCAATGAACCACCAAGAGCACTTGAATGACAGGCTGGAAATTCGACAGTTCTCCAAGAAAGCGGGAGAGCCGAGAGGTTTTTCCCCTCTCTGTCCTGCGTGATTTGAGCCCTCGGGACTCTCCCATTAGCAAAGTGTCTTAACCTGAAACTCGTTGGTTATTTGTGGAGGGTCAGGCTTACTGGCACCATGCAGGGTTTTTTTCAATGCCTGTTTCATGTAAGGGATGTGCACAGTTCATGGAGTAGGGGATGTAAGGATGCACACAACCTGTCCCAGTAGGACTTTTAACCCTAATATCAATGTAAGCAGCGTCAGCAGGAGATACAGTTAAGACGTTCCTCCTGAAATTAGGAGTTGTGATTTTGAGTCTATAAAGACAAAAAATGAATGAATGCCTTCTGGGCTAAAGGAATATTAAAACCATTCAAACATAAATTTCACGGTTGTGTTTAAAAATAAGGCAAAACAATATGCACTGTGTTTTACACAAATCTTGATTTTGTAGGCATGCATTGTTTCATTCGGTGAGAAGAGGAAAAGCATCTCATTTGTAGATCCTGATAGGGCTTGAGATACGTGCTGCTCAGACAGACCAAGGCTAAGATGCTTTTGAGCAGCTACAAAAGTAAAAGTTCAGCATGTCAGAAATATCAACTACGTAAATTGAAGCAAGTTGTGGAGAAACTTCCTCCAGTTTGATGGCATTTAAGTTCAGGCTTTCAGGACTGCATTCCAAGGTGGATGCCTATATTCTGTCCATAACTTCAGACAACTGAGGTCTTTTTAGATCTGTTTTTTGAAGCTTTGTTTTTTTAACCACATATATTCTCAGTGGCCTTACAGTCTTACAGAAGATCTACTTCACATCAGAACAAGCAATAACAGTGTTAATGAGAACAGGATTTGTGACAGTATATTTTAAATCAGACCTGCCTTAGGCTATGTGGGAACACTGACATAATCATTTGTAATGCTAACTTCATACAATTAAGGAAAGAATTATGAAAATAGGCCTCATGTCTGTATTTTGTGGGGATGATCTGGGTTTTCAACATTACTTCCTCTTAATATTACCAAGACATGAAAGTCCTGATCTTGAAACGAGTTACTAGTGTCTTAAAGCTCATGTTCAGGCACAGCACATTTCAGATTCAAGAACAATTTTCCTTTCCCCCCCATTTTTAGGAAACTGGAAACATATGAGCTTCTGAAAGAGAACCAGTTTGGTTCAACTTCTGCAGCCTGATTGGAAGCTTAAATCCATTTAGTAATAAAAAAAACAATACAGAGATTACTCTTCAGCCATAGATGTGCCACTTGCAAAGAATGCCAAACTGGCAAAAGCTTTGGCTTTTACATGATGACGTTTTAGATTAAATGCTTCCAAGTGACTGATAGGGCTAGCTGAGGAATACCTGGGCAGTTGTTCCATAGAGAAAGTATAGGGCACTGTCCCATCGCAGTCCAAAGTGGGACAACAAACACTTTTATCAAGGGCATGGAGATTTTCACCCTGTTCTAAGACTTAGATTCAAGGCCAAATACTTAATAGGGAAGAAAACTCAAGGCTTATAACCCCACTGGTTCTCTCGTAGTAGCATAGGTATGTGTACAGAGAAAGATTCCTGCCACGCCATCTGTAAAAAATATGTATCTCTAGGGCTAGCAGAGACAGTCTCTTCATTCATTTAAATGTAATCATGTTAATAAGAATTTCATAGTTTCTGGATTAAAAAAATTCTTATTTCTGTCAGTAACGAACAGCATATTACTGTGCTGAATACAACCGGCTACTCTCACCGTATACCCTGAAGTCCTCTGGCACTCACGTTGTAAGAAAAAAAATCCTCTTCAATAAGATTCCCTGCATTTCTCAGTCAAGAATCAGCTGAACAGCAATGCAAGCCAAGCAATAGCTGAAGTTCACCTTTGAAATGACTGATGTTCAGCCTATGAAGTTTACAAAATTGTGCAGGTGTTTTGGGGGATTGACAGCAGTGCAGCAGTGGGAAAAAAAAGGCTTTGTAATTACTACTCCTCACTGGTATGATAATAGCATAGGCAGGGTGGATCTGGTTTTACAGTGACTGACATACTTCGTAATGCCTGAAAGTAAAAGACCTCCCAGTTACAGAAAGAAGATAAACTTATTATTTTTGTATTACGCCTTCATGTGTCCTCTCCTAGCATCACATGCCTCTCATCTCAGCTTTCAGTCCAAGAAAATATGCAAGTTTCTGCTTTTATTGCACTAATTTACTGTCTTTAGTGACAAATAGTTACATAAACACATACTACGCAGAAAAATAATGTCTAAATAAGACTCTGAATGAATTTGAGTTACTGTTTTCCACAATGTTGTATCTTGGAAACAAGTACCTTCTCCTCATCGCAGGCCTGAGGTTTGCAAGCACGGATATAAGCTAATCAGCCAGAAGGTCTTCAGTCTATCTAAGCTTTAGAAAGATAAAGGGGAAAGACAGAGATATGAAAGGGAATCTAAGCACTGATCCCTGTAAATACATCTGAAAATAACAACTTTCTGGCATATGTCAGAACAAACTTTGCCAGGAAAAAACCATGACGTTTCCAAAACATTCCTAATATTGCTTTTTTTTTTTTTTTTCTGACTCAAAGGTGTTGTCCCTGGGAGAGAGGATTTTCCTTGCTCACACAACCTAAGTTTGCCCAAGCCCAGTTGCTGGGCAGAGGGAGACGAGTGCCCTGTTAGGCTTTGCTGTGGACCACTGCGGCATCCTCCTGCCTCTGTTAGGACGAAAAGCAATCTAATCTACCTGTCTAGACAAGGCTTTGCTCTGGTCTGATCCCTCTCTTTGGTGTTGCTTGTGACATCCAGAAATTTGACAAGGAAAGCAATTATTGATCAGTCTGAGGTGTGTTTTGCTGTGATAATTGTCTAAGCATGACTGAGTGATGCCCCTATAGATAGGTGCTTACTTATTTCCTGAGGCATGTCGTCCTTAGAGTGACAGAAACATTGATAAGGAAGAGGACAAAATGACTAACTTTGATGGAGTTTGTGTTGAAACATCTGCTGCTTGTCAACATGGGAGGCAGAAAGCAGTGATTTATTAGTAGTAAAAAAGGAAAACCAATGAGACTCTCTGTCTTGTCCTTCCCCTAACTATTTTCTGGCTATGAATGCTCAGTAAGTTCCCATGAAGAGAAAGTACTGCCCCATTATCTGTATGTTTTTACTTTGCTTACATTATAAATTACCACACACATGATAACACATTCTTTACTTTAAGATTTTGAGTAACTTCTGCCTATTCAGGAACCTGTCCAATAAATCACTGAATGGAACAGTGAAAATCTGTGGAGAAGTCACGTTGTGGCTTTAGAGTCTCTTCAATTATTTTTTTCTCTTGTGCAGAATCTAAATATTTTTATTATACTGAACCGAACATAAATGAATACGAAGATATTTGGTGACATTTCCTATTCCCTGACTGCATACCAAATACAGACCTGTAATTTTCCCCCATTGTTTTAATGAGAGTAATTTCATTTGGATTAATCCTTTCTTTCAGGCTCAGCTCTGCATGGGCACTCTGCAGAATTCTGGCTTCCACGTCAAGAGGCGTTCTGAGAGGAATTAGCCTCCAGAAAGCCAAAATTACATCAAAGTACTTGCCCAGAACATGATGGCATGTACAAAGTCGGGGTACTGCTGCCCGTAGGAGGAAGACACACACCTTCTCCTTTTCAGCTCTGGAGCCCTGAAGAACAAAGGTTCTTTCAGAATCACAGCCCTGCCACTCGGGCATGGAAAAGGGATGTGGTTCAGGAATCTGTGCTCTTCCCTTCAGTGTATGTGGATGGTAAATAAATGGGCATAATCTGCTCAATGAAAGATTTTAGCTACTGCAATATTTCTACCATCATATTGGAAAACACACCCCCCCCAAAAGATAAAACCTCAAAACCTTAGATCCCTTGCTTTAATCGGAATGTTAAGAAAAGCAAAAGTGTTACAAATAAGAAGCAGCGATCATAACAGCACAATGCTTTTAAACAGAAGTTAGTCATCTGTCTGCCTGCCTATCTGTAATTTAAAGAATGAAGCTATGTCTATGTCAAACGAGTATTTTTTTTCCCAGAGGACACAGAGTTTAATCAAGCTTCACTACCTTAGTAACCTTTCGTAAATGGCGAGGCATGACTGACATCAGAGTAGGGCTGAAAAACAGAAGATATTTAGGTTCAAAGCTGGATGTAAAGATGTCAATCTCACTAATGCAAGTTAGTGTGAGTATGTATATTGATTTAAATTGAGCATTTTCTATTTTCTGCGCAAGCAAGGAGCAGGTCAGAAGTTGAAAGCAAAAAACCAAAGTAAACGCCTGAAGGAGGTCTCATTCCACGCGTTGGGGCTCATTCTGATCCTGTCAACATCACATCAGCATAACTCCATCAATCGGATTCACATTACCATTTTGATGGAAATGAAAATGCTTTAGTAAAGCTGTCTTCAGATATTGTTTTGTCCGAAAATCTTTAAAGTTCCTTTTTTCCCCTATCTTTTTCCTTCTCCCATTTTTAAACAATAAAGCATCAATAAGACATCAGGTTATTTGCAGGTCTTGGAATATTTTCACCTTACACAAAAGCACACTGGTTGGAATCTGCTTCCATATTCTGATTCATCAGCTACTTCCATCGTAATAAATAACACGAGGGTAGCAAAGAATAAAACATTTTTTTTTCTTTTTGTGCCACATGCAATTACATCTCTCTTAAGTGGTCCAATAATTGCATTTTAAATGGCACTTGTTTATTATTCTCTTTTTGCCATATCCAAATTGATTTTTATTGTTTTACTAAATAGTTCCTAAAGCCCTGTGAGGGTGAAAAAAAACCCCAACACTTTCAAGCAAACAATTCAAGTCTGTACGTTAATCTGTACCTTTAAATAAACATCAATAATTAATGGGAGTTCGGCACCTTGCTGTATTGTACAGTGACAGGGATTAAACACTGGCACTGCAAAATGCCAGTTTTCAGCTTGTGCATTTGTAGACCCTTCAGAGCCATGAACTGACATTTGCAATCTTTGTCCGTCAAAAAAAAATGGCAAATTCAGTTAAATTTAGTTCTGCCATTCAAATGGAATAAAGGTCGTCACCTGCCCCTTTTGTGATTTGATTATCCAGGGACTGAGTTTATTTTCCTGAAGAAAGACACATTACAAGGGCCTGATTCTGCAACTATTGCCCTGTCTCAGCAGCTCAATTGGCTTAAATTATTCATCATTAACTGACTTAGCTATTGCTGTTTATTTAAGAGTACAGACTAATATATAGTCCTGAAGTGTTTGCTCAAGTGTTTTTCCTTTCCTAGAGCTCTCACAACCAGTCTGAAAAACAATTAAATACATTTTGAAATTATAAAAATGAGTATATTAAATAAATATAATTTATAATTCAATTACCTGGCTTTTTGAAATGCCATAGTTATGTGTGGTTTACATCACACAAAATATTTTTATTGACTTCCTTTGAACTGCTCATGTAAATAAGGACTCCAGGTTCAATCCCTACACCCCAGAAGAAAGGGAAACTCTGAAGCAAGCTCCTGAAATCCAGACCATTAGGTGTATAAAGTCTGGACAAAAGCAGCATGCTTGTAAGGAGAAACATGCTCCTAAGGATGCGCAGAAAACAGGGGCTCCACTATCCTCTCCGTATGCTGCTCCCACCTTTGTGGCATTCTCCTTTCTCGTCTTTCATAGACTCCCTGAATTTTTGGGGGTTAGGAACACAGCAGATGATAAGCATCACTTTTTGGCCCAGTGCTTCTTGTAAGAACTGGACCTCCTGAGGTTACCACGAGACCGACTTGTGGCAGAAGCCCGAGTCAAGGACAGAGGAATGCCAGTGCCAGTTCGAGCAGAGCACCCTGTGGAGGGGGACCATCACTTCTTACCTGCCACACCGAACTCCAAACCTCTTCTCTTTCCTGGGACAACCACCTCAGGAACACCCTGAGAGATCTGGGCAGAACTGTCAGCTCGGCCTTGAATAATTCCTGTCGGAGATGGGACCAAGGCTGTATTTCCTAATGATTTAAGCAACATTCAAGAAACGAAGCCTCCGGGGATAATAGTAAGGATTGCTAAATAGCCAGTGCATAACCTGCTATTTGAACACACAAGTAGGTGTTTGTAACGCATTTTTTCGCTATGCTGGACTGAAGGGGACATGCTATAGGTACACCATAGGTCAGGTTCCAGTGTTGCGGTGTGATGGCATGAAGTAAAAGAGCTCCTTCATTAGCATATGAATCAGCTCTCCATAAAAGTGGTAGAACTGCAGGAGAGGAAAAGCCATTTTGCTTTAATAATAACAGCCTGTAAGAGGCAATCCCAGGTACAAAATGATCAAGTGACCAGAGCCAGTTCAGTGAAGAATGATAGCATTTTATGCTCAACACTTCAAGATTAAAGTCTTTAGTTAGCTAAGCATAATGTGAATCAGTTTCATGTATAATGTATTGTGTGAGCCTGTAGCCAGTATGATACAATGTAAGCAATTCCATTTAGTGCAATTTGACTATAGCTAGTACGGAATAATTGGAGTCAGTTTCTAGCATGCTAGAATTTGAGTCAAATATGATAGGGGAAAGAATTTGATACATAATAATATGGAGGCGAAGATAACAAGCAATGATGTGGATGAATAGTTAATATGCTATAATACAGAAGCCATTTTAATAGGTTATGATGTGATTAGGAGCCCAGTGTTCTTATATGCAGACAAAAGCACAATACATCACGGTAAAGAAAGGAGACTATTAAGGAACAGTATAAATAATAGTACATAGCTGCATTTGAGGAGAGCATAACATCAAATACTGTAGTTTTCTCAAATATAAGAGCGAGCAAATAAACATTCGCCGGAGGATAAAATATGGCTACTCAAGTGAACATGGGAAAGGCATCCGAGCAGTTCCTCCCATTTCAGAGGCCGCATAACGCTGCACCGGGCGACTCTGAGCCCTGCTCAGGAACTCGGCCCTTTCTATTCATTTTGTCCCGTTATTAGAAGCAGTTGTAACAGTTCTAGTCCCTTCGGTACTCCGGGCCTCAGTTTTACAATCTGTTGTGCAAACACTACGGTCTGAAGACCTGCCTCTTCCGTGAGGTTAATCACGTATGATTAGTTAAAGAACTAGAGCATTTTAAAGCAAGAATGTAAACATTAACATGACAGATCTGCGCATAAACATCTCTGGCTTTCTAAAATAACTTCAGAAAACAGGAAAAATATGCTCTTATTGTGACTTGTGAAAAGCCAACAGTCGCTAGTTCGTTGAAATTTTACTTTTTTCTCTTCCTAACTTTTCATGAGGCTAACCCCGTGTACATGAGAAGAACTCATTTATGAGCATGTGCTAATCAGTTCTGACTACAAGTTAAAGTCATCCCTGAGCAAACAGAAAACTATTCAGCTTAGCAATAAAGTTAAATAATTATTACCAGGCTATGTGATGTGACTACAATGTGACATTGAAATGACTATGGTGTGATTAGAATGAGAATGTTGCATAGAAGGAGAATGTTGCATGTCTGTGATGTTACTAGAATGAGGCTATAAAGCGTCTGTGATGCCATACTGCTGTGATATGACTAGTGTCAGGAAAAATGTGTGCATTATTAACGCATACATAAACATGCCGTATTTCAGAAAGCAGACGGCATTACACAGAATGCTCGTAGTTCTAATTATCTTCTTTATTAATGGCTGTTCTGCTTTGTATTTTAAAAGACGGAAAGAACTGCATACTTAATTCATTCACAGAATTGTCTTTCTAAGTGGTTTGGCAGTAAGGTTGCTCCTTCATGTCACTCGCTTGACTTTCAATGCTGGGGCTCTCGCCATCCTTCCTGTATTACATAATGAACATTTTTCTTAAAACTATTATTAGATTCAGTTCCGTTTGCTACCATTACTTGATGTCATCAAAACCAGGATCAATTTTTTTTTTTTTTTTCTGTGTGCATCTGTAACAGGAGTCTTTTGGACACAAACACAAAGCACAGCAAAACTCAGAGTGTTTAATCTTTACACATCGTGGGATTAGAGGATGTGCAACGTTCACATACACAGTGTCTGCATCCCTATGACTAGCAAGGCTACGTACATTTATCAGTATGTACCACACAAATCCAAGCCATGCAAATTACTGACCTCTGACAGACACAAGCAGCTTCCACCATTAGTTAACGGCGTGTCGTATGCACACACGCATATGGGAGTGTAAAGGTAAGAGCCTGCATCTGAAAACATAAAATCTTCCAGGTAGGAGCTTGGATTTTTAGCGGGCCAACGCCATCAACTGAAAATGTGTAAATTATGTAGACAGGATACCGCGTACAGAAAAAAGTCAAATGCTGATGTTATCTTTGTTTTTTGTATGCATATGTATTTGAAACGCTCAACCAGAAACAGCAGCCAGCCTGGCCACGTAGCCGGGCATGCTAAATTGGATAGGCACTGTGTCATACGGCTTGCAAGTTCAAGCTGAGAAAAGCTAGCAGTAAAAGCACAGTCAAATGAAGGTTCATTCATGCTTCAGAAAACGTTGAAAAAGGCGCTACATGTAATGCACTATATATAATGCACTATAATCGCCTTCTTGTCACACTTTTGAGGTCACTCATATCGTAATACATTGGTATTTTATTACACTGTCTTCCAGGCATGTGACGCTTCTTTGTGGCTAGCTCGATAATTTACCTGTGTCATTTACGGGGAAGGAGAAACGCTCACTTTTATTATTTATCAAACCACACAAGAGGAAGGTTTTCCAGCTCAATCTTTAAGCAGACAAAACCCAAACCAGCAGCGCAGCTCCCCTCCCTTCCTTCGGCGAGTATCTCGGCTGACCCTTCGGGAAGGGGGAAGGAGAAAGGTGTGCAGGCGTAAATGGGAGCCGAGACAGGGCTGGAGCCAGCGCCGCCTGAATTATAGATGAAAAGGCATCTATTAAATATAAAGCCGAACCGGGCGGAGGAGGGCCGGGACCGGGGCCGGGGCCGGCCGTTTCCTCCGGCGCAGGCCGCGGAGGCTGCGCGGCCACCAGCGCTCCGCCACCGACCCGCACCGGCACCGCGGGCGGCCGCGCTTCCCGCTCCCCCGCGCAAAGGGGACCCAGCGTGATCTGAGCACCTCCCCGCCCCCCCCCAAAAAAAAAAAAAAAAAACAACAAAAAAACCCCCCAAAAACCAAAAAAACAACCAACAACAAAAAACCCCATCACCAACCCAAACTCACACCGATTTTTTCCAGATTACTGCGGGGCTACTCGCAAGCCCGAGGAACCTTTCCGCCCCACTCCGCGCCCGCCCGCTGCGCTTCCCTCCGCCCCCCCCCCGCATCCTTCCGCGGCGCTGCGCCCCCAACCGCGGAGCGCCCGCCCGCCCGCCCGCCGTACTCCCCCCCCCCGCCCCCCTTCCCCGTCCTTCCTGCCCCGCCGCCCGGCGCGGCTCGGCGCGACCGCCTCAACCCTTCCGCGCGTCGCGGAACCTGCGCGGCGGCCCGGCCACCCCCGCCGCCCCGCCGGCCCGCGGAGCGACGTGCCCGGCGGCCAATGCCAGGGCCGCGCTCCGCCATCCACCGCCCCCGCCGGCGCCGGCCAATGCGGTGCGGCGGGAGGGGTGGCCTAGCGCCGCTCACCCCCTCCCTCTGGGCTTATTGAGAGTTATATCAAGAATTTCAGTTCAGAGAGAAGAGAGAGAGAGAAGGAAGGAGAGAGCGTGTGTGAGGGAGAGAGGCTGGGAGGGAGGGAGGGAGGAGGGAAAGCGCCGTCGCTTCCTTCCATCACTAAAGCAATAACCTATTAGGATTTTTTTTTTTAATTTTTTTTAATTTTTTTTTTTTGGGGTGGGGGTGTGTGTGTGTGTGTGTGCGCGCGCGCGTGTGGGCAACTGATCACCCCAGAGAGAAAGAGGGAGAGAGAGAGAGAGAAAAGCACCGCCAGACCAACTCTTGTCATTTCCAGTAAGAAGTTGCAGACTTCATGTAGCTGCCTCTGCTCTGCCTGGGAGAGGGATGGCAATGGTGTGCAGTGCGGAGTGGAAAATACCCCCGCTCTAAAGAACTGCACCGGATTTTTGGTCGCGGTTTGTTTGTGGTGTTGCGTGCACATTAAACACACGAAGGATCGCCGCTCAATAGAAACGAAACGTGGAGAGGATGACTAACGACAGGACTGTGAATTTGTTCCCTGGAGTTGCTAATTTGCCACCCCGAAGCAACACATATCTCAAGGAGGAAGCGTTTGGCTGCTGCTGATTTCTCCAAAATTGGTGGTTTACCAGATGCATTGTGCTGGATCTGCTGGAACAGATCATTGCTTAGCTGCAGCAGATCGTCAAAGGTAGACAACCAACGTAAGTGCAAAGTTACCCATACACTGTGATGCATTTCATTTAAAGGGGAGGGGGGGGGGAGAAAAAGCCAACACGCAGTATATTTATCGAGGGAAAGAATCAGCGTTTCGGATTCAGTTGATGTTGGTGGCAAAGGCTCACCTACTCGCTGTCTCTGCATCCCTACCTGCATCACTCTGCTGGAAGTAATCACGGGCATCAGCTATCGTGCAGCTTAATGCAGATAAGATTAGTGCTTAGGGGCTGCCCGGCTCTGCCAAACTGTAGGTGCTGGCAGCCCTGCACCCGGATCATTCGCGGTTAGCAGAGCATGCAAACACAAGTCTGTCGCTTTTTTTTTTTTTTTTTCCCTCCACCTGCATTATTAGTCTGCAGTATTTATGTGTGGCAGCTGCTAATAACATCCTGAAGGGAGGTCAGTGTCAATGGGGAAAGGCTGCACCTTTTTTCCTCCTCTCATCATCAGAAAATATATTCTTGCCCCCCCCCCCCCCCCATCTGTAAACATGCTGGCTGCTCCTAAGTTGCATTTGGAATTTCCAGCCTCCTGATTCAGTCTGTGTTTAAAAACAAACAAATAAAGTTTAGGGTTATTAACCAGAAGGAGAAGTATCCAACATCTGGAGAGGAAACGCTGAGCTGAGAGTGTAAGAAACTGTAAGTCCTGTTATTGTCTCATCAGTTAACAGGGATGTGAAGTAGCCAGTGACGACTGCTGCTGCAGCAGCATGTCCGGGTGGTTATTTCCCAGTACGATATCTGTAGAGGGGGATGAAAGGCACAAGGAGCAGAGAAAAATCTGGTTTGCAAGAGCTAAAAGAAATATGTATGGAAGCAAACAACGAATTGCATTTGGCAGCTGCCATAGCAGTTAGAATCCAGAAGTAGTGCGGGAAGATTTTCTTCACTTGCACCAAATGACTGGGTGGAGGAGGGTAGAGGGGGGATGCACGTTACGGATTACACGGTGTGCCCAGAAATTATGCAGAAAGTACGTGTCGAAACTGTGGCTAGCCTTAATCCTGCAAGTAGTTATTTCCATTCTCCCTCTGTGCAAATGCAGCCAACGGGATATTGGTGCATTTGTCTGGAGGGATTGCTTGTAAAAGGGAGCAGTAGGGAAACGTACCGCTGCAAGTGTGCATTGCAAAAACAAGTAGTAGTTGGTGATTGTGGATTTGTCATGCCTAAAAAACCAATAATGCTGTTCTGTGTGGTTGTGTTGACAGTGCTGTCTCCAAGTAAGAAATGAGATGTAATGCATCCTGCAGTCCATGCATGCCTCCTCTTGCAAATCGCGCATCATTCCTCTGTGGAAACCTTTAAGTCCTAAAATCCGGGAAAAGAGAATAAAAACATTATCATGGACCTGAGGGATTTTTACCTGTTGGCCGCTTTGATTGCCTGTTTAAGGCTGGATTCTGCTATAGCTCAAGAACTTATTTACACTATTAGAGAGGAGCTGCCTGAAAACGTACCCATAGGGAACATACCAAAGGACCTGAACATTTCTCACATCAATGCTGCCACGGGGACCAGTGCCAGCCTTGTCTACAGACTGGTGTCTAAAGCAGGGGATGCCCCTCTGGTCAAAGTGTCCAGTACCACCGGGGAAATCTTTACGACATCTAACAGAATAGACAGAGAAAAACTCTGTGCTGGAGCTTCCTATGCAGAAGAAAATGAGTGTTTCTTTGAACTTGAAGTGGTGATTCTCCCCAATGACTTTTTTAGGCTGATCAAAATAAAAATCATTGTAAAGGATACTAATGACAATGCACCTATGTTTCCATCCCCTGTCATCAATATCTCCATCCCAGAAAACACTCTGATCAACAGTCGCTTTCCAATCCCATCAGCAACAGATCCTGACACAGGTTTCAACGGTGTGCAGCACTACGAGTTGTTAAACGGGCAGAGTGTCTTTGGACTGGATATTGTAGAAACTCCAGAAGGAGAGAAATGGCCTCAGCTGATCGTGCAGCAGAACTTGGACCGAGAGCAAAAGGACACCTACGTGATGAAAATCAAAGTGGAGGATGGAGGTACCCCCCAGAAATCCAGCACGGCCATCCTGCAAGTCACAGTAAGTGATGTCAATGATAACAGGCCAGTGTTTAAAGAGAGTCAAGTAGAGGTTCATATACCAGAGAATGCCCCTGTAGGCACTTCTGTAATTCAGCTTCATGCTACAGATGCAGATATAGGAAGCAATGCAGAAATCAGATATATTTTTGGTGCCCAAGTCGCCCCTGCAACCAAAAGATTTTTTGCTTTAAACAACACCACAGGGCTGATTACAGTTCAGAGGTCCTTAGATCGAGAAGAGACTGCTATTCACAAAGTGACAGTGCTGGCTAGTGATGGTAGCTCTACACCGGCTCGGGCGACTGTTACCATCAATGTCACTGATGTAAACGATAACCCTCCTAACATAGACCTCAGGTACATAATAAGTCCCATCAATGGCACAGTGTACTTATCTGAGAAAGATCCCATCAATACAAAGATTGCCCTAATTACGGTTTCAGATAAGGACACTGATGTGAATGGCAAAGTGATCTGTTTCATTGAGAGAGAGGTCCCCTTCCACTTGAAGGCGGTTTACGACAACCAGTATTTGCTAGAGACCTCTTCCTTGTTGGACTATGAGGGCACCAAAGAATTCAGCTTTAAAATTGTTGCTTCCGATTCGGGCAAGCCCAGTTTGAACCAGACTGCCCTGGTAAGAGTTAAACTGGAGGATGAAAATGACAACCCTCCGATTTTCAGCCAGCCTGTAATTGAGCTGTCAGTTTCTGAAAACAACCGGCGTGGTCTATACTTAACAACTATTAGTGCCACAGATGAAGACAGTGGGAAAAATGCAGACATTGTTTATCAGCTTGGCCCTAATGCCTCCTTTTTCGATCTGGATCGAAAGACAGGAGTTTTGACAGCCTCCAGAGTTTTTGACAGAGAAGAGCAGGAACGTTTCATTTTCACTGTTACAGCCCGAGACAATGGCACCCCTCCTTTGCAGAGTCAAGCAGCTGTAATTGTTACTGTGTTGGATGAAAATGACAACAGTCCCAAATTTACTCATAATCACTTCCAGTTTTTCGTATCGGAGAACTTACCAAAGTATAGCACGGTGGGAGTGATCACGGTGACCGATGCGGATGCCGGGGAAAACAAAGCGGTGACCCTTTCCATCCTCAATGACAATGAAAACTTTGTGCTGGATCCGTACTCTGGAGTTATAAAGTCCAATGTCTCTTTTGATCGGGAGCAGCAGAGCTCCTACACCTTTGACGTTAAGGCAGTGGATGGAGGGCAACCTCCTCGCTCTTCTACAGCGAAAGTAACCATAAACGTCATGGATGTTAATGATAACAGCCCCGTTGTCATCTACCCGCCTTCTAATACTTCTTTTAAGCTAGTGCCACTCTCGGCAATTCCAGGATCGGTGGTAGCTGAAGTGTTTGCTGTGGATATAGACACTGGAATGAACGCCGAGCTTAAATACACCATTGTAAGTGGAAATAACAAGGGTTTGTTTCGGATTGATCCAGTGACAGGTAATATCACTCTGGAAGAGAAACCAACCCCGAATGATGTGGGGCTGCATCGCTTAGTTGTCAACATAAGTGATTTGGGTTATCCCAAATCCCTGCATACTCTTGTGCTTGTATTTTTGTATGTAAATGATACTGCTGGAAATGCCTCTTATATTTATGACTTGATACGCAGGACTATGGAAACACCTTTGGACCGGAACATAGGGGACAGTAGCCAACCCTACCAAAACGAGGACTATCTCACGATCATGATCGCTATTGTGGCCGGTGCCATGGTTGTCATAGTGGTGATATTTGTCACGGTTCTTGTTCGCTGTCGACACGCATCCAGATTCAAAGCCGCCCAGCGGAGCAAGCAAGGTGCTGAGTGGATGTCTCCCAATCAGGAGAACAAGCAAAACAAGAAAAAGAAAAGGAAGAAAAGGAAATCTCCGAAGAGCTCTCTTTTGAACTTTGTGACCATTGAGGAGTCCAAACCTGATGATGCAGTTCATGAACCTATCAACGGGACAATAAGCCTTCCAGCGGAGCTGGAGGAGCAAAGTATAGGAAGATTTGACTGGGGCACAGCACCACCAACAACCTTTAAGCCTAACAGTCCTGATCTTGCCAAGCATTACAAATCTGCCTCTCCGCAGTCTGCTTTTCATCTTAAACCTGACACTCCAGTTTCAGTGAAAAAGCACCACGTGATTCAGGAACTCCCGTTGGACAACACCTTTGTTGGTGGTTGTGACACCCTTTCCAAACGCTCTTCCACTAGTTCAGATCACTTCAGTGCCTCAGAGTGCAGTTCCCAAGGAGGCTTCAAGACAAAGGGCCCCTTACACACCAGACAGGTAAACGAGCACTTTTACTGGTCTATAAGTACTGCATACAAGTGCCCGATCAACCAGTATTAAAAGTGCCACTATGTTCTGGGTTTTTTTTTTCTTTCAGTCTAATTTAATTTAGTTATATTATGGGGGGAACAAAAAAAAACAAACAAAACTGAACAAAAAAAACCTTGACCCCTTTATCATTTACCTGGGGCTTAACCATGCTTTTGCGAAATGCCTCTGATACTTTGGGTTTTGAAGAATACTGATTGTTAAAGGACTTTTATGCATCTGTGCATGTGCACATACATGTGCAGAAACAAAACCGAAAAACAAAAGACTTTTTTTTTTCTCCCCAGTATTTGACTGTCCAAATGTAAAAGTTATTGAAGAAGAAAAACTGTTTCGTTATATGCCAAATTTCAGTCAGAAAATTGGACTGTTTCAAGACTGAAGGGATATGTACATTCAGTTTCAAGTTTCGGAGTGAGTTGGCTTGAGTTTCTTCTACAGTTCAAGCTGGTTTGGAACCTTGCTAAGTTAGTGTTATGAAAGGGGTTAATTTTTTTCCCTAACGAAGACAGCCAAATTTCCAAGCTACTTTATCTGTGAAGCACGTGGTTTGTTGGTAGGGTATAACTAAGCCATACGGAAGTCTTCCTCTGTTTTTGAGTTCAAAATGTTTTTGTCGTAATAGCTGAAAGTTGGTATTGCATAAGCAGTTTGTTGCGTATTTTAAAAAACGGCCAAAGCATACTTTTGAAAGGAATGCGTTCTCTGAATACATCTGAATTATGCAGGGGAAAAAAAAAAAGTCAGCCCATTGTAAATATTTTCTCATCTTAGTAATGCATACGCGATCCGTCATAACTCATTTTAAACGGTGAAGTACGCCATACGAAGAGGGATTAGGAGGCTGAGAAACTCATATTTCAACCAAATCCAGCATTAGTTTTTCTTAGGTCTAATAATTCCTTGCTAATAAAGATTTAAACGCGGCGCTGTCTAATTTGTTTCATTGGCGCTCCGTCTTGGGCCACCAGACGAGCGCGTCGGGGGTGGCCTGTAGATGGCACTAAGGCACCACGTCGCTTACGCTGGCTCGCTGCCAGCCCTGCAGTAGCTAGGGGAAGGGGAGGGAGGGCGGGGGGGTGGAGGGATGGAGGGAGGGAAGGATCAAGCTGGTATTACAGCCAAAGAACCTTTTATTTAATGATAGTTGCACCGGAGTGGTCAGTAGTTAGGTCTGCGTGTTTCCTTCAGTGCTTCGCTATTGGCGGCACCGGCTTTGTCGGCGTTGAGGAGTCGCGCTCGTCGTTCCTGCTGGCGCTGTACCCTCCAAGTTATGGTGATTTGTCTGAATTTATTAGGGATATGAATCTTAGAGAATCAAGTGAGACACATTTAGCCTTGTCTTTGCAAAAAGATTTTGACAGTAGCCAAGTTTAGGATAAAGTCATCCTCTTGCTGTTGCATTAGCCTTATCTGAGATGAATGTGACGTTCCCAGAACAGTGTCTTGACTTCGGGTGTCTGTAAGGTGTCACACTAACAAGATGCTAAGAATAAAACAAGCACTTTTGAGGCAGTTCTGCTAAAGTAACTGCTCTAAAACAACTCGTACGTACAATGAGACACTGAAAACATCACAGAAGGTTCTCACAAAACCTTAACCTTTCTAAGGACTTTAAAGAAGGGTATACTCCCAGAGCTGTCTTTAGGCTGTTGCACAGCACCATATACATACTGTCAGCGTAAGTTAAAAAAGGGAACAATTTTAAGAAACCCCCTCAAAAATTATGGAAGAGCTCTGACTAATCTGTGGTTACTCAGCTGAAGTTTTCTCCCCAGTTTTAGTTACAAAATGTAACACCCCCAACCCACACATGCCTTTTCTGTACTGAGGTGTTGTTAATTTAGCTTAAATTAGCTTTCCAAACGGTATTAGGAAACTCAGACTTAATCACCCACAGTGTCTAGAGGCAGTTAAGACCCCCAAAATGATTTACCTGACAGAATGTATAAGCTCTGCACAGTGAAACTGAATATAGGGGGGAAGAACCCCCACTCCCAAACAAATCTACTGGCAGTATTTTCAGTTACCTGTGTTCATTACATTAAATACACGGGTTTCAGTTTTATAATAATACCAGTCATATACCTCTATACGGACCTGATTCGAATTCCACTGAAGTCGTACCGAATCCTTTTTGAAGTCAGCAGATACTCATATCATATGATTTGGATTGCTTCCTGCAAAAGCTGTAATATTACATGTAACTGAAAATACAACTCTTAGGTAGACAGTTATCTAAACTGAGTTTGTGCATTTTTATTCTGTGGGGAAGGAGATATTGTCTTTTTATTTTTTTTTTTTGCACAATGATGAATGTTACAGGACGTAACCTTTTTATGTCCCCTTGTCGCTTTTGGCTGGAGGAGTATAGCCAGCAATGGTAATAATCAGTAGCAGCCTTCCTGTTATTCTGTCTGTAATTCTTGAAATTAGCATGCATTTAGCTAATATTCATTGGCACAGGAGTTAAATACACTTTTTTTAGATGTGTGATACAGTGTGGCCTTTAAGCAAAGCATTCAGACTTGAAAATCTCACTGAATAGTAGTGTGTGCTAGTGCCACAGTATCTGAAAACATTTTAAAAAATTCCTTTAGGAAGATATACTTTGTTCTCTGCCACTGTACTGTTTTCTTGAGGATTAACATAATTAATTTATCTAATGGTAGAAGTTGCATTAAGTTACCTATATATTCCCCAAGTTTTCTTTATGGGGTTTGCAAAGGGTGTGAGAATTGTTGCGGAGGATGCTAAGATAGGGAAAGAAGAAATATAGGATTAATATATATCTAAGAAATACTAGCATCCTCCATTTTTGGTTACAGTTTCTTTCAGTCCAAGGTAAATACACATGCAATGTATCTTGCAGATACATTAATATTAATAGAGAGCTGAGACCTAAGTCCACACTTGGACTTCATTCAAGCAAAATCCCGTTACTTTTAATGGGAGCTTGGCCCTGGAAATCTGTTAGAACTGGGTCCTAAGACAGAAAGCTTTTAGAATTCAAGAATAGATTGTTCAGTACAAATTTCTTAGTATTTTTTTGCTGGGTAATTTCTGTGCAATTGTCAATAAATTTAGTGGAAATTCTGTGATTAAGTCTTCACGTGTCACTTTGAATTGCACAGGCTGATGTTTCAGAAGTACCCAGTATAAAAACCAAAGCCTTCTTCAAGTGCCTATCTTGCAGTAAACCTGGTGGATGCTCTGAAAAGAGCATTTTTGAATACTTGAACTTGGGATTGTTCTAAATGCTAATTCACATAATTAGGAGTATGGAAAGGATGTTGCACACCACCAGCTTATATAGCTAAGCTTCCAAAATCAGTGTTATGACTCATAAAGAATACTGAAATCTATGCAGGCTTCTCAATCAGTGTTCTTTTCAGTATTTGATTGAACTTTAAAATGCACTTCAAATTAGTAAGTCACTACACCAAACAGCTACATAGAAATACAGTCGAAGACGACATGTTGTATTCTTCTATGTGAAAGACCTCTTATAAAAAGCAAATAAACAGACAAAAAACTCCTACTCGGTGTCATTAGATTAACAATAGATTGAATAATAAAAGAAATTAGGGCCAATTTACTGTGGTTATCCCAGTTTTCAATTATAACAGCTTCATTTAATCAGTTTTGAAGTACAGCAGTGACAAATAACACAGGTTTAAAAATATGTATCATTATGGGTTATGAGCAAAACCTTCTGTCTTAATTCCTAATCAAATAGCATTTAGGCATGTGCTTAACTTTTCATTTAAAGTGGTGGGACTGAAGCAGATCCTTAAAATCCAAATGACTTCAGATGTTGTCTTCAAGAAAGACAGCCGTAAGCACACTCTAAGCTCTTTTCTGAATCAAGATGGTAATTTATAAATTTTGGAAATGTGCACAGTTCTAGTAGATTCAGGAAAGCTAAATAGATGTTAACACTGTCATTTTATTTCTGTGCTCTGATGGGAGAAATTAAGGATTTGAGGCTTGACTGACACATTAAATGCATTCCATACCAAGGTATATTTTTAATCATGTAGTCAATAACATAAGGTCTATGGAGCTTGCTTTACTCCTTTTTCAGTCAATGGACTTCTTGCCTGATCAAGGAGCAAGTAGCCAGGCTCCAGCTGATCAACGCACATCACTTAAGCTTTCTGTGGCAAATGTAGTCGATGTTATCTTACTCTGGAGTGTTTAAATTTGTAACTTTAGGGTTTATGTAAGAGAAAAGAAAAGCTGAAAACATTAATGACTCTTAATTTGATATGCTGAGAGTGGCAATTTCAAGGTGCTAAGTTAATGGAAATCTGCACTGGAACAGCAGTGCAGTGTCTATGTCACTTGCAAATATTAAAATTCTGTAACCATAGCATTCCATAATTCTGTGCGCGGTATTATTTTTAGTGGCCTTGTTTTACCACTTAGTATAAAAAAAGTACTATTCCATTGTTTCTTTTTTATGCTTAATTTGTTTTATGTGTTAGCATGGATATTAGTCTTGGGTGAGGACTGGTCACCTGGAAAAATGTCTGCATGTAAAATTCAATTGTTTTCTAGATCGGTATATTTATATATCTTTATGTATACTAAAATATTAGAAATGGTGAAAATGTACAGTGTATTTTTTCTATCCTTGTATAACTGAAAAATAGGTTAACAGATTTTGCTCAACTGTCTAAAGAAATTCATCTTTGAGCTGAGACCAAGCATGGAAAATTTCAGCTGAAAAGAAGAATTTTTCAGAAGGTTAAGAGCATGTGAAAACTGGGGGTTATAATGGAAATCTGAACATAACCCTAAGCTATAATACCATTTTCAACAGTGACAGTAGAAGTGCTAAACTTGAGCAGGGAACATTTTGTGTGTACAGATACAGACAGTAAAAGCTTAGCAAGCTTCATTTTTCTTTACATGTTTCCCATGCAAAAGATTTGGATCAGAATCACTGGGGTCTCATCTGTCCTGAATGTGCAAAGCCAAAGTTTCACAAATGCTAATAAATTTGTGCCACACACAGGAGCGAGAACTGAATCTTGAGAGTTTAATGCTATTGGAATTTTGTGATAATGTTCTTTTGTGTGCAGGAACAAGGGAGGATCTTTTTAGTTTCCATTTCAGATTTTCACTTCCAAAGAATCTATTCTTCTAGCACAGCAAAACCATATCAGCCACCCTTTATTGACAGCAATTTTATTGTAGCTAGAGGCTTACAGTAAGCTGTTTATTGCTGTTCCCTAACTCGGTTGACAGCAATTGGGGAATTAATTTTCTTGCCCCTGATGTGCTTTCTTGGGTATAAACAACAGATGTTAAAGATATGAAAACTGTGACCCATTTACATTCAGCAGCTCTTTACGGGCACAGTCTACCTGTCTGAAGTGCAGGTTTCAAGTCCTAAGGTAGGTTGCTTCATCAGTTCTAGGATTCTTCTTTTTGCAACAGAACAGCTCATCTAAACGTATTTAGTACAAGGGCAGATACATTATACCTAATGGACCGATCCTCATCTAGGAAAATTCAGTTCAAGAATAGCTGAGTTCAAGTTTCATTTATATCAGGAGATGCTGTCTCTTCTTACTGTAGCATTTAATTGCACCGAACATACAGAATATAGCTGACAAAATTGACATACCATGTTCTGAAAGATCTAGCAGGAATTACAGGTGATACCTGAATTTTTGGTTTCACTTCTCCCACAAAATGTCACAGTGGTCTATAAAATCTATACTCAGAAGTTTCCTCAGTTGCTACTCAAGTACAGCTGTCTCACATAAATTCTATAATGTTCACGTCTTCACTGAAGGAAAAACAAACACACACAAAACCATATATTACTTTTCTTCTTTTATGACTGCTTTGACTTCCCAGCCTATGGTGGAACGTATGTAAAACGATTTGTCCCAATAGACTGATGTGGGCATTTAATCAGTTCATTTCTGGTTTACACGAGATAACATTCCATTGGCTGGAAAAAGATTTCCCAGGCTGTAGATAAGAAATGAATGGCTGCTATCATATTTTACTGAAGTGTGGAGGGAGGGGGCATCTTTTGTTCTTTTCCATTGGTGTCTAAATGCTTGCCTAAAAGCAAGACATTTGCAACATAAGGGGCTTTAGCATCTTACCTAACCGGGATTTGAAGTGCTTGTCAAGCCACAAAATGTGAATCATCTTAACTGTTCCTTTATCATTAAACTATCATTCAAAAAAGTTCCTCCAAATACAGTTGCAGTAATTTTGTTGTAATGGATTGCGTTCTAGTGAGCTATAAACTCTGGGAGCAGAAATAGCCATTACGGACAGAAGAAAACCTTAAATTGGTGTTACTGCACTATTACATTGGTCATGCGATAATGAAAACTTCTAATGAATAAATAAATGAAACTGGTTTGTATAGCAACATTGTTGTAGCCATACAAACCCATGTGTAGATTATTCCTAGGACCTAAGGATTCAGGGAAGCATTTGGGCCACTATAATTTTGATATTAAATTCACGTTGATCTTACTAAAAAAAATATGGACTTTCAAATCTTGGAAAGATTTGTCCTGCCTTCTCTATTTAGTTTCATTTTTTGTGAGTACCATGAATTTTGTGTGATACTACAGAGAAAGGTGGTTAAAAATCTAATTTGTAGTCATACTGAGGTGTCCAAATTGTACCAGTTTCAAGAGTTACCCATTCTTTGTTTCTTCTTCTTGTTTCTTTTGCAGCTAGTGAGTTGCGGGGGAGATTTGTTTTAATGTCTTGGCACGGGTTGTCCTGCATCTTCTGTTGCACAGAGAGAAAATTGAGTAATTCAGCATTTGTCAGGATTTGTTGGTGTGTAGTGTCTGTAGTTTCCTATGAGCTGATGTTGTAGTTTCGCCATTTCTTTTGTGAAATGCCACAAAATTTTTTTTGTGCACAAATATTATTACTTACAAGTTCTTCCAGAATACGCACACTTCTTGCTAATACAAGAATAATATAAAGCACCCTTTCTTAGAGTAACAGTTCAACATTTGAAGCTAAATCCAAACTGGGGTAAATCTGCTGATTTATGCCATCTTCAGCTCTTCCTGATGTTAACTTCTTTATAAAAGCAATAGGATGATGTTGAGATAATATTTCCAAAATCTAAAAAATATGTAAAATTAATCGTGAGTCAAGTGAATTAAAAATCATTTTATTTTGAGCTGAATTTGATAAAATGTGGAGGATCAGCTGTCAGATTTTTCTTCCTTCCTTTGTTTCCTCCTCCAGGTTCGCAGGAGCAAGGTCTAGGTAGCATTTTAAAATAGCAGCCTCTCCCGACTTCAAAAAATTAAATCGGATATTCTCACTGGCTGATAGCTAAAAGAGAATAGCTATTGATATTGATTTGTAAACCACTTAGTAGCCTCAAACTAATATTCATCCATTCTCCTTCATTCCTTCCAGCCAAATGAAGTGTTAGATACAACTACTTTTATTTGCAATTTTGCAGGATATTCTTAGTATGTCCTGGGCTTTCATGTGTTACTAGTAAGAAAATTCTGTGGTTGGTTTTCTTAATTGTTAAAAATTGTTAAATATCTGCCTGTGCAATATTTTCGATCAAAGGAGCTACTTTAGCCTATGCCTTATATGGTCATACAGCCTTCAAAACACCAAAAAAAGTAAGAGGAAGACCTTGTTTCAGTTGTGAATGGTATTTGCCATTCTTACAGCCTCTTGTTGATCGGTAGCTAGCAGTAGTATCTCTTAAATGGCTAAACCTGATAGACGCAAATTTCTGTCTCATAATCTCTGCTCCTTCAGAACACATAAGGATATGGAGGCAATTGTGTTTCTGATGTAAAGGCGTTTGTAGGATACATATGTTTCTATATACGACCTATATATCAGGTTATTATAGGGAGCATTCACTACGATTCCTTAAAAGAAATAAAGGATTTGCTACTGAACTTCATGGTGGAATACTTTCACCACTGAGGTTTGTGTGAGTCTCTATCTTCTCCTACCAGTATTTTTTATACAGAACTTCTCCTGCCAGTTCTCCTACCAGAAAGTTTTAACAAAAGTTTGATTTTACATGAAGGGGCCCAGGACTCCAGAAAAGAGTGCAGACTCGTGAATTTTCATTTAAGAGAACATTTCTTTCCCATTCCTGTGCAGAACAAGATGCAGAGCCTGAAGGGGAGTGATATTTAACCTCTGGTTTTAGTAACTTTCCATTCAGTGGGGTAGGTTTTGGGAATACTGTTGTTACGCCCGTCCCTCTCCTTGCGTCTTGTAATGAACATATTTGAACGTTATGGTTGCTTCAGGTGCCCACCTTCTGATTGTGGATCGAGCCTAATTTCTGTAAATGATGTTCACAAAAAGTATAATTTGCATAATTTTCCACAGTATACTTAGCTGGTAGTGCCTCTGCGCACAGTACCTGATTTTGCTTCTGTCGACATTATGGTAGGATTCATCTTGTCTAATTGTACGTCAAATCTAATCTGCTTCACTGGTTCATGGTTTACTCCACCCTAGAGAAAACATGCTGGTTTAAACTGGTTGCTGAAGCAGATGGATACAGTTGGGCAAGATGCATCCCACACTAGTGTAGAGTACGATCCAGTGTGATCCATACTCTTCACTTTACCAGCGAGGAGCATGATCCAGTCCAGTTTTTTCACTGAAATTGAGAGAAGGACTTTAAGGGTATTTATCTCTTTAAGTAAAGGTATTATTTGAATAGCGTATATGCACACAAAAATGTATAATGTGCACAGTTGCCTTTGGGAAAGTCTAGTTTAGATTATGGCTCAAATTCAAAGGCTCCCATATCAACAGAAAGACTCTTACTGACTTTTTATTGAATTTTTATCTGGCTATTCATACCGCTGTCTATTTTAGGAAGACGGTGCAATGAAACACCAGTTATTTTGTTTTGGTGCTGTTCTGAGTATTTCTGGTTTTCCTCAGCGCTGCATGTTCCTTGATGCCTCATTCTGTGGATGTGAGTAGAGAAAAGGGAAGCTGTAAACTTCAGATCTCTACCCTCGGTCATATCTGGCCATTTGCATTATAGTGTAAAAATGCTTCTTTTACCGCTCTGGTTTAGGTATGTGTCTAGAGCAGTATGAATTTTCAGTCACTTGTCAGATTGTTTCACTTCCACCATTTCAAAAATACAGGTCAAAATATCAGTGAAGTGCTAGTGTTACCAGCAAGAGAATTTGAAATTGCCTTCAGTTTGTGACAACAGCACCCTGAAACACGGATCGCACTGAAGTCTGCAGCATCCAGAGCAGCAGGAGGTAGACTAGGCACCAACAGCAAAGCCCTAACCATCTCCCGTATTTTTAACATCTGCCAGGTAAACAAAAAAATAAACAAAATCTGCATCTGTCTAAGGACAGTAAAACTTTCCTGTTGAAATTTAATCTCTCTCCTGTACAGGAGATGGACTTTCCTATTTGAGATTTCATCAGTTTCATTTCAGAAAGCTGTTACATCTGTCAAACATTTCAGTTTGAAATGAACGCCTGATTTTTTTCGCCTTTGTATGCTGCGAGAGCACCAGGTTGTCAATCAGCAGAAATACAAAATGAGACAAGATAGGTGATCCGCTACTATGATTGGCAATTTTTTTAAATTTTTTTTTGTTTTACAACCCCTTTTTTCTTCCTCAAACTGCAATGACTGAAAAAAATGGCACTGCTTGTCGGTACTGTGCAAAAAGATGAGAAAAATGGATATATCAAAGGGAAGCCACCCTTGGTTCACCCCAATCCTGTTTGTCTTGACTTCTGATGGCCATGCTTTTGAGAGTACTGGTACAGTCCAGGTGGACAATGAAACTGTAGGTTTCAAACTATTGCTATGAATTGTGTGACTGTCAATCTCTCTAAAATACATTGTACGAATGAGATTTAAATACATTTACTTTAGTTTTTCTTCGTTTTTGCTATAGAATGAATACTTTGCAATGAACCTCATACAGTCCATAATATTTAACTGGTAGCACAGGACTGCTTCTGGGTGGGTTGTGTAGGCTTTCAAAGTGCCTCCAGGCAGAGGGGTAGTCCAGAACTTTCAGCAATTAATTTGAATCTCATAATAATTTGGGTTTTTAATCTGCTTCCCTGATAACAAATCAGAACTTCTGTTTCTTAATGTGATTTTTCACACTCTGGACTAAGAAGTTGTCAAAATGGCAGGTACTTTTCAAGAGTGTTTAAGAAATTGATGGACTTTTGTGGTTCTGTGATGTATCTATTGATAGCATCCCTGCTGAACATCCCTGTATTTCACTATTGCTCAGCTTTGTTCAAATCTAGGCTTTGGCCTTTTTCTGTGCTTTAGCAGTTGATTAAGAAATATTCTAATCCGTCACAGAGTACCAAGAAACTAATGGCTTGTGGAATATTTTAGTCTTCAAGCTTCCACTACAAATGATACGAGAAATAGTGTAATTTGACTGATGCTTAAATACATCTCTTTCTTTTATGAGATATTGTCACTGTCCTTTCTTATTTCTCTTTTTAATCTCCTCTTTCATTCACTGAATACACTTATTTTGGTAAACTCTATGTATGAACATATTAGAAATCTGAGATTTCCCCTCAAATAAATACTATCACAGTAGAGAAGTGGCATATTTTGTGTACGATCTGTTGTACACATCCAACTTGTAACCACACGTTGCTGTAGGTAAAGTTTAATGAACCAGCTGGCTTCATTAAGATTCAAAGATTTAAAGCATTTGGATAGAAGCGTAGTATGGGAAGTAGAACACTTTCTGAGCTAGATAGATTGACTTGTTCCGGTGTATTTAGAAGGCTTGAATTAGAATGATTTATCGTTATTAATCCAAATCTAAGAAGAAAATCCATTCTTGCGACATGTAACACACCTTTTCCCTCGGTAGCTCAGTGGCATGCTAAATTTGGATTGCAAAAAGGAGGCGAAGGTTTGGCAGAGGAGAAACTAGGGCCTAACTTCATAACCATGGATTTGCAGAGCTGCTGGCTGGGGTGGCTCCTTCTGCTTATAATCAGAACCGAGGGAGTAGATGTATCTGGCCCTAAACTGCATGTCAAAATCTGAAGCATGTTTAATTTAGCGGACTTCTAAGTACTAAAAGCAGGTATAGGATAAGCAGAGACGTCTGGTCTTGCAGTCGTATGCACCTGCGTTTTAACACTGACCAAATCTGATTCACTTGTAATTGATATTATATAGGCATACTAGATGTGCATTGCGGAGGAGTGAAATTAGTTTTGTATGGTATAATGACTTGTATGAATCATTTTCCTTCAGAGCAGCTGAACATCTGTATTACAGACATACACAGCCAAAATCCTCTGTATCTGTCTTCACCTACGCTTGCTGGAGTACTGTGCAATCCTGCAGTACCAGCTAGCCTGCTGGATTTCACCAGTTATTTTTGTAGCCATCCAGTATCTGTCATAGTTAAAACAAGCAGACAAAATAATTCTTGAATATGTGTTTTTCTTGCTCGCCTTTTTTTTTTTTTTTAATAAGATTGCTCATACTTTTCTCACAGCTGGCATAATGCATTCACAATTTGTAAGAGGTGTGCTATCTCGCTGAGACTTATGATGCAAAATTGATTCTGAAAACAACAGCAAAAAATGGAAATCACAAAACAAAACACGAGATTGCAACTCAGTAACTGGATAGCGCTTCTTGAATTCAGCAATTTGAAAGGGAGATTGGGATGAGAGAGGAAAACATTTATGTCTCTTTACATTTCAAAATGGTTAAAAGCCCAGTGTGGATGCCTGGACTTGTAGGAAAACTTAGTCTTTTAATAAGAAAGCTGGCAGCGCTGCTGTGATGCACAGAATGTCAGTGATCCTCGAGTCTGCTTGTTTAAAGCAGCATGCTGAGCACTTTTCAGCAGAGCGGTTTCATGCAATGCCTACTAAGACGCTTTATAGATGGTGCAGATCAGCTCCAGACAAAGTACTTCTTGTTGCCATTTATGATTTTTATCTGTCATAAACATGTCACAGAAGTAATACCCAGTTTCAGAACTTTTATTCTTTGGATCAGTGGCGACCACATTAAAAAACATTCTGCATTCATCATCTCACGCTTGGTTTTTTTTAACATTTTCCTGTCCTAGCGGTAAATACAAGCCTAGCTTGTGTTCAGTATTCTGGAAGTTCATTTTGGGAAGCCTCCAGCTACTGAAGAGCGTTATATCTTACTTCCTGCTGTCCTTAGTAAAGATAGCTGGGGGTCAGGAGAGCCCTCTGCACTATGTGCTGCTGCTGCTTGCTACTGCTCATGACATTTGGAGTCTGATAGGGATGCTGTGATAGCACCTTCAATTAAAAGCCATAGGCAACACGTATAACAAAGAGGAGCCTTAAGACTGCTTAACATTATGCCATTGCCTCGACTAGAATAAAACCAGCATGAGAATAAATTGGCTATGTTAGCTTGATTGTGATCTTCACCTAAGCGCTGCCTGGGAGACCTTAGACCTAGCAGAAAACCCTAGCTGAAATATCGAGGGGCTTTTTTTGACATTGCTTAAATTTATCATATTTCCAGTAGAAAACGCTAGCACAATTCTCTATTCCAGTTTTAAAGCCATAAGCTTTCGCTGCCTGTTTTGGGTTTTCATTACTTTTACGTGTATACAGTTACACAGATAATGAGAAACCCGCAAAACCTGCATATCACCGCGTGTAACATCGCTCTGCAACTATTTACCACCTCATTAGTTTTTTCAATAGCAAAGATAAGTTAGCATTCTGTCATGAAATTTGAACTGCCACCACATCGAGCTGAAGCTTATAAGCCACGGCATAATAACTTTCACAAAGTGCATTAACTCTTGCACCAGGAGACGCGATCTTGTAAACACAGAAAATTCATATGGCTTTTTATATCTGTGAAGCCAATTTGTTTGACATTTTCTTCTGTAAATTTTGCTGCTCTTAGAAATCTTTTAAAATACAAAGGGAGAAACTTAGGTTTTGTCTTGTTCTGCACAACTCAATTGACTGAGATAGACTTGATCTCATTTACATTTGGACTGTGCTGTACACTCATTACTCTTTAAACATGATGTGCCTTTTTTTCATTTTTGTTAAGGCTTTATCTTCGCTGGAAAAAAAAAAAAAAAGGTGTGTTTTACATCGAGATTTCTATTGTGAGGTACCTGTCTAAATGTAAAATCCTTGTGGAGACAAGAAGCAGGTATTTCATACCTTGAGGTAGCTGGTTGAGGTCAGCCCCGAACAATACACCTGGGGTTGATCTCAGCTGGCTATGTACAGGTGAAACTACAATACCTTATCATTAGCAGGATTTTATACTGCATTACCTACTTCAGTGTAAAATCACGTTACACTGTCTTGCAATGTAAAGGTGCCTTTGAGGATAGGGCTTACACGTGTACTTTTTCTAGGTCCTTTTGCACTTCTGAAGTGATGCAAAGTGAATCTCTGCCCTGCTGTCTGGCAAAACTGTGCAATTTGGTCCTGTGACTGAAGTAAGGTCCTTGTTGGACTTCCACATTTATCCCTGATTATATAGCAGCAGTGCCCTTAGAAGTTCCTGCCAGGCTTGCATCATCATCTGGTATAATTCCAATGCATTTTCACACCTTCCTCAATGTTGGTGCTACCGTTTTGCCAACCATGCACGATTGCATCAATGATTGCAGCTGCATACAATGGTTATAACTCAGTCATCCCCCCAAAGCCGAGTAATGTGAAGCATCAAAATCAAACATTAATTTAACACAGGCCATTAAGTCATGATGGTGATGGTATAGATGTGCCTGTATTCAATTTCTACTTCAGTAAAACACAGTATTTTATAGGAAGCATGATCGGAATAAACCATTTCATCCATGGTCTACTCCATCTTGACAATAAATGAGCAGAATAGGAACAAACGCTTTGCAAGCGAGATGAGCAGTCCTTAGAACGAGTTGCCTTCTCCAATTTTTTTGATCTGTAGTTTGAGTCTGCCTGCTCCTAAGAATGCACTTCTCAGTGTATGTCTCCCACCTTTGTTAAAGTGTTTCCTGAAATAGTCCGTAGGTTTGAATTGCTGTCAACCAAAGGGTTACCATTCCTTTAAAAAAACACCTTTTAAGATTTACTGTTTATTTTAGGTAAGCAGTCTGAATAAACAGTTGTTTTATACCTCTTAAAATGTTCGTTTACTCTTGTCTCATGTCTTAATTTTTGATCTAAACTCAGTTATTCCTTTTTTTTTTTTTACTTTCTGTTTCTATACTTTCTAGGTAATTTACTCACCTCATATCCTCTACAGATGCTCCACCCAACTAAGGATCCTCTCCTTTTCAGTATACTTCTTTTTTCATCTTCTTTTTTTCCCCCACAAACCTACCTACAAGACCACGTATTTGGTTCACAGTCAGCAGGTACTCTGTGGGAGACATTTCCCATTCACATGTGATACCTGCTGGCTGCTGCTTCCAATTATGCCATATGCTGGAAAGCCGAGCTGTTGAAGTATTGGAGTCAATGTTATCATCAAACTAGTTAAGAAGGTAGCAGCACGTCTCATAAAGAGTTCTGGACATTGTCTGATTTCTGCCATAAGCAAAATACTGACAAGTCCTGCTTTGTTTTGCTGCTTTTTCAGGTGGCAAAAAACTAGACATACATTCATTATATTGTAAAATCACAACCTTCGAGATCTTGCTGAATCTGCCCTACAGCTATTTATCACATGATTGCAGGGAATGAAAATAACATTTTTCCTTCTACTAGGAATATGTTTCTAACCTTGAGGCAAGATAGTGCATAATTTTATGTGTGCCTAGTCCTGCTGTTATATATAGACTATTTTGAGATGAATCAGTGTTATCATTTCCCAGAATTTAGCACTAGTGTTTTAGCAGAGCCAAGGAGATTTCATATACTTAGGCTCTTGGCTGCGACAGTGACCAGGGATCCCAAGTCTGAGTCACATTTACATTAATGCCATTTTATAGCCATGGAAAAAGGCCAAGAAAATGCTAATACCATTTACTCCCAAGTTAAGGATTTTTTTTTTGTTGAGGTTAGAGCTGCATGTAGTAATCTCTGTGTAAGAGCTATCTGAGCCCAATTCTGATTTCACATCCATTAATTTTATATTTGTGAAATCACAGCTATTTCACTGATGTTTTTGCTTGTAATCAAGACTGGAATCTGTCTCCTCATGTCTGTGCAATAATCCCTCTTTCTTCCTCCCACAAAGTACAGTCTGCAGGAGGCTCAGAGATCTCTAAGACTCTTTTTTTTTTTTCTTTCCTGCGGCACCCATCCTTCTCTTGCGGCTTCTTGAGTAACCTCTGGGTTTTAATATGAAGCATTAATTCACTTTTTAAATAGCAAGAATTAGGGAGACTGGGGCTCAGTCCCTCTCCACAATTAGGAGTTTAACCATCAAGTTGCCTATCGGATGCTTTTACAAGGGTAGCTGTGTACCTAATATGTAGCTCTGACTTCTTGGCTTAGTTTGTTCGCAGGATGACCTGCAGTGAGCAGTTTTAAGCACATTGAAATAATTTCGGGTACTACATGGACACTTTCTGGCATGGCTGGCTTTTTGAGCTACTTACGCACATAGATAGCATACAATTTCCAATAATACAATTTTCCAGAATACAATTTCCAAGCTACGTAAATTGAGTTTCAGTTTTTAATATTTGTGATACTTTGACATCTTAAGAACAGCAGGAAAGCGTGAAATTTCTAGAAAAAAAATTGAGGACTATACTGTTGAAAACAGTTGAATATGCATATCCGGCTACATCCACTGTTTTAAGGAGTAAAGTACTTCTGAGATGTTAGGATCGTCTGTGCCCTTGACAGGAACTGTACAGTAATAAAATATATGTCATTATTTTCTAAGCACAAGGTACAAAAAGCCACATTATTAGCCCATGGATCTGTGGTATTTCGAGGGAGTATAACACAACTGTGAGATGCATTATACTTAATCCAAACCCACTGGAACTTCAGATTATGCTGTTCCAACTTGCTGTGTGAACTGTCTTTAGGGGATTCCTAGCTGATTAAAGCTTGATAAAGACAAACATCAGAAAGGGAGAAGTTTGCATTTACTCTCTTCTGGGTTGGGGTAGCTGTCCCAAAATATAGTCATGAAAGCAGCAGTCCACTTTTGCAGACTTAGATGAGGCCAAAATATCGTGATAAATTCTGCAGAACGCACTCGGGCAAAACGTCCGTTTGTTTTATTGAGAATTTTGCCTGATTAAGACCTGTTTTCCCCTTATCTCTGAGTTTCTTGGACAAACTGTGTTGACTCTGATCCAGTAAAGTAGAGCAAGCTTCTTAATCTGGCACATTAAATAAAAGCTCAGCTGGGAAAGGAATGCAGTATTTTGTCTTTGCATTTCAATTGAGTTGAAACTTCTTATTTTAGGCTTAGGCTGTGAGAATCATCTCCAAGCAATGCAACATCATTTACAAAGTCAGGTGATAGATGCTTGGACTGAATACAAGTGTATGATGGGACGCATCTTTCCTGTTAATAAAACCAAAAATAAATAAATGCAAAGTTCAGGCTTCCTTATTCAGTTCTTTCAAGCAGCTCCGTTCTGACTTGCAGCACTCCTGCTGCTTCAAGTCGTGGACCTTTCTTTTAACACAGGCAGTGTATTATGCTAATCTGCATGCTGGGCAAAAACCCAGTTGAGAGTAACTGAAAGTCTAAAAGAAGTTTCACTTTTGACCACATCCCTGTTTTCGACCACGATTGCTAATGTAGAACGGGTTGTTACCTCCAGAGGTGTGGAGAGGGTCTTGCAGCTCATCCTTAAAACTCTGGTGTCGTTTTTTCCTCTCATTTTACTTCCTTTTCTCCAGGGAAATTACTCGTATTTTTACCAGTTTAACAACCAAAAGAGTTGCACTTTTTATTTCTAAAGCAAACGAGAATTTGTGGTGGTTTTTTTTCCCGCTTGTACTGAGACCGCAGTCTCTGCCAAAAATCTGAAAAGAAATCACCAACTGTTCTGTAACTCTTTAAGCAATTACCATTGAATACGCACACCATGGTTCAAAATGCAATAAATACATAAAACTTGAGCACGGAAAATCTAGCACAAATCATAAACAAGTAACTGATGCAAGTACTAACATACATATTTTTGATGTTAATACATATAAATTCTGAAATACAAGTACATTGTCAGTAATCCCATGAATGATTTAGTGTGTCATCACACGGTGAATGAGGTGAGGCTGCATGTACACTGAATGCTTGTAACCTCATTTATCTCCCAGGAATACTGAAAATACACAGTTTAATATACAGAAGTATTTGTTAAGAAGCTTACCAAAACAATATGGTGGGCTTAGACTAAGATCATACCAGAAGGTCCATCCTTCAGTTCTCTGAATCATAAGAAGAAACAGATTGTGTCAAATGGAAAGTGAGAAATAACGTAATCTAACCAATCTGCACTTTGGCAGAGCTGTTGTAGGCTGGCTGAGGTTTCTTGCCTATTCTCAATTAATGTAGGCATTTGACACAATACTGAAGAGCTGACCATTTTAATTGTGAATATGTTTTCCTTGAAAGCAAAAGTCTTGATAGTCTCAGAGGAGTCTTAATCGGTGGGCTAGTCAGACAGCGCTCCGCAGGGTCAGCCATCAGGGTGAACGGAGTTGGTTGCATCGGTACTTGAACCCTCTGTTGGGAACTGCAGTATTTAAGAGAGCCCAGGAAAAAACAGATACTTGCTTCCTTCACAGCTTTCATTGCTTCCAGTGAAGCCTTCTGTCCGTGATTCCTGTTGGTCTTTGAATTCCATGCGTTTGAATTCCATGCAGGTTTTTTCTGGGGCTTGGGAGCTGTCACTTTTTAGACATCTGCTGATGAAATTTTTGTGACTCCTGCTCTTTTTGCTGAGGCTGCAGACTTAGTTTTCCCATCTCTTTAAGGTGCTTTGGCTTCTCTTTCTATTGTCTCACCAAAGGTAACAAGAGTATTCTTACCGTTTCCTCTCTCTTGCCCTGACTGTAGTCTTACTGCTTTTCACCTTTGCTTTATTTCACAGGAGAATGAGCAAATACTCCCACAGAGTAACCATTATTTGTTATGAAGTGAATCATACGTCTGTTGCATGTTACTGGCTTGTGCTGTTTTAGCAGCAGTTAGTATTAACTATGTAGGCTTAATTAGCATATTTGGTTTTGTAATCTTAAACTGTAAAGCTTTCCTGTTTCCTAAAACAATCCATTTAATTCCGTATAAATGAGAGCTATTTCAAAAAGAACAGGCAAAAATACTTAAATGGGATATAATGTTGCATCACTGCTAAAGATAGTAATTTTAAAAGTTTGTTGATATAATTTGTATAAATTTTAAAGTGTTTTACGATAGAGAAATATCATTATTGCTATTTCAGTGAAGCGCAAACTGAGCTAAATAGAAACAACATCTTAAAAGGTGACACTTATTTTCAAAGCCAAGGATAGAACGTGGATTAAAGACTAGGTACATTAGATGCAGTGGCCCTTTATGCAGAATGGTTATTGAGTTAGATATAAAATTTTGATGTTTTCAGTTTTAGAAAGCTGAGAATGCCAGCACAACATCAACAGTTATTTGCATAGTATTGTCAGGGACAACTGTTCTGGAGACAATTCAGTGAATCAGGGATGTTTGATTAATCAAATCAAGTCTCTGTTGTAGCGATGCAAAGAGGTTATGTCTGCTGGCAATCTGATTTGAAATCAAATGTTTGTGGATTAATGAACACAAGACAATTGCTTCTAAGCCTCTTTTCAAGCAAAATCTTAGGTCTTTAGAAATGTGGATAAGTAGGGAATGATTAGCTGTGTCTGACAGCACAAGTGAAAATTTATCCCCTCAAACATACACTCTTTACAATTAAAGAAAATCCAAGCAGTTAAAAGCAGCCAAAATAAAGCAAAGAACAAAATTTACAAGTTGTGTTTGTTATTTTATTTGCATATGGTAATATAAGCAAATTGTAATCTTAGTTACTTTACCTTCTAATTGAATGATAAACGTAACAGAGTTATGTCATTTCATACTGAGAATCTATCTCACAAACTGCTTTTTAAAAAGCAGTCCAGGCCTCATGGTCAAATGACCCTTGCACTTCAATGTATTGAAAAAAAAATAATTCTTTCCTTCTTAGCAGTTGTTGTTCATTACATTATCTTTAAAAACTGTGAATAATGTGCATATTACAAAGGGAAATGTGTAATCCATTTGAGCATAATAGAAAGTTCTTCTGCTTTTATAGGAATTGACTCAGAAATAATTCAGGTACAATTTTGTGTTCCCTTTGGTCTTTTTCTTCTCTGAGAAGGCTCTCTGCTTTGGTTTGATACTAAATTAGTTATATCTAAATGCCACCTTCGTTTCTGCCCCCACTGAGCTTAACAGTTAATTTTCCAGGCTAGAATAAAGAAATCCTTGCTTTCATTTTTTATCCCATCCCCATGGCGCAGCAGACCAATAAGAAGCACATAGTTCTTACCGAGTTAAGAGAATAGGAGCACTTCTCTGAAGAAAATTGGCTGGCTTTCACTCACTGAAAAAAAAATAATCATCAATTAAAAATGGAAACAGCTGGAAATGAACATCTTCCTCTTGTCAAAGGTGAATATTAAACTGCTCCTTGGTTTGACTTCCCCTTTATTTGTTTTAAGATGATCATCATTATTTTACAGTTACTCTCATTTGCTAAGGTAACAGTGATAGCATTACCTGCTTGGGCTTTTTGGAAAACTGACTATGCGTAGCATTTGATCTACAAGTAGCTGCACTGGCTTCTGTGCACAAGGTAACTGAATCCTAAGTTCACAGAGGAAAGAAATTTTTATCCGAACAGTTTAGGGTTAGTAAAAGACTCGCATTAAAATCTGTGGGAATCCTACAATTGATACCAAGTGCTTTTGAGCAGCCTACCCTTTGGCCTCATGTTAGACTCATGAGGATCACAGAACTTAATTCTGAGGGTGTCGTCTGCTACTTCACCTAAAAGATGATCTAATTTGGGGGTTAGAACATTTTGAGTGGAAACATTAGTGATGACACTAGTTAATCTGAAAAAAAAATTAGCAAGACATCAGCCACGCTGTCTTAAAACTGTAAGAGGTAGGTGCTGTTTTGGACAAGGAGGAGCTCTCCATGAATTGGCTACTTTGATCAAGTTTCACACTACATCATCATCTCAAAGTTGTGATTCTTTTAGTGTGTAATAGTCACTATACCCCACATTTTTTAACTCCTTAACTTTAGTTCCAGTAATGTTATTTTTTTTAGTTTTAGTTATTTTAGCTATATTAGTTTAGTTAGGCATAAAAATAAATCAAGCAAGGAGAATATGCTATCACTCGTCATGTCACCTTGTCACTATGCATGTGCATGTGTAGATACGTGTACAAATATATACATGTGCATGTACATACAGGATTATATATACTTATTAAAGTATACTGAGGATTCTGCCTTAAAGGAAATGCTGGCCAAAGTTACATTATTCATGTTGCCTAAAGAACATGCCCTAGTGTATAGGTACAGAGTCATAGGAAAGAAGTTCAGAGTAATTTTAAACACTTGCAAAAAGACCAACATTACTTCCCTTACGACTAACTCAAAACTGCTCCACATTTTCCACTTGAGAAGTGAACCAAGTCCTCAGGTAGTGCTGGACAATCTCTTTGCTTAGGAAAACAGCTGAGGATCTAATTTAATGACATTTGAAGATGTATTTTACAGGGTAAAATCAGATGCTAGGCACTCCAATGAACTGTCTGAAAATCTAGTGCAATTGCAGTCCTAATCAATGTGAAGCTTATCCCAGAGACCTATGGCATATATACATCAGAGGTGAATATATGCTGTAGCAATGCCTTTAGACAAAAGCCCTGACAGAAGGCAGAAGGGATGAACAGTTTGTAACTGCTAGGCTCCTTATCAGGCAGTTCCCTGACTGTATCCCTGCTGCTTACAGTGTAAATGAGAATTAAAACAGCTAGGGATGTCATTAAGGCATCAACTAGGATGTGAAGGGAGAGAGTTTCTAACCAGAAGCGATCACAAGGTACCTCCATATGAATATTTCTTATTCCATTTGGGATTACATGCGTTTTAGTATCTGTTTATTGATGTGAAAGTCTTCAGGATTGGAACCACATGAATCTTTGCTCCTGTAGAAGCTGGGGAGATATTTTCTTCAAACTTTCAGTCAGGGAAGCACCATGCTGGTATGGAGAGTGAGCTGTCAGGTACCACGATTTCCACATGTAGAGGTGTAGCACCATTGCATTGTGCTAGAAGATAAACTCCTTGACAGGAGCATGGCTGGTGCGGTTGGTCATGGCATGGTTGGGTCCTTCCCATCCTGATGAGAGGGCCCGTCCTGAACATCTCCTTAGGCAAAGTCCAAGTCTAAATGTAGTTTGGGCTAATGTAAGCAGCAGTGCAGACTGGTGTGACTTGTTTTGAAGTACATGGTATCTACTACTACCAGTATGACTTTGAGAGAGCTGCTAGGGTCAGAATTGGACACCCAAACCTTCTATTCCAGTCAGATTTCTCTACCAGATATTGAATGTATATTGTTGCTCAGCATGCATTAAGATCTCTTTAATTGCATTTGAGCCTTTTATTTTCATATAAGAAATTGCATTTTGCTAAGTGTTTTACTCTAAGAGTATCCCGCTGTTTTAAACAGCGTTGCAAAGACACAGGGCTGATATTACTGGTAGAATATTTCTGATTATATTTAGTATTATAAATGTTGAAATTTGACAGTGAAATCTCAAGTATTTTTTAAACTAGTCCTAGAAAATAATTCCAATTTGCCTTTTGGTAAATAATGTGTTAAATTTGGGTTAGGCTTCAGTAGTTGCATCAACCTTAAATATGATTCATCTGCACAGAATTTTTCCACATGTTATGCTCTGTGTACATCAAAAGAAACAAAACTAGCTCAGTGATCTGGAGGTAGCGTACACTACACCCATGGGTGAGTAAGATTGATTCATGCTACAGTATGCTGGGAAACCTAAGTGGTGTGTGACAAGCATGTAGATCATGGAATCATGGAATCACACTCATGAATGCTATTCTAGCAGAAAGGATGAGATAGTAGTGAAAGTACAATACTTCCCAAAGACAAGTCAGCTCTTAGAAATAAAATAGTACAATTTTACATCTCTGAGATAACTAAGAGGCTTATTTTAAGTTTTCCTCTATTTTGTGGTTGACTGTAAAGCTTTTCTTTTTTTTTTTTTTTTTGTGATTTATGCGCGTATTTATTTCCCTATTTATTTTATTTCAGAATGAAAATATCTAAATATTTAGTCAGGTTTTTCTTAATTAAAGATTGTGGTTGGATATGTCACTGAATACAGACCGTAGTACAACTAATAAGCAAACAAGCTTTTCTGTAAAGGCTTCACTAGATAATCAATCACAAATTCTGGCTAGGAGCTTGTAGCTGTTACTTTTTCATGTCAGTAGTATTAAAAACCAAGGTTTACAGGTTTAAATTAATTGAGCTGATGAAAGGCTGGGGTTTTTTTGTTTGTTTGTTTTCCTGAAAAACAGATGAATTTGACTTCTGTGTATAGGGGAAAAATAGATAGGGATACACATACTTATTTGGGATGGAAACCCTGTGGCTTTGTGCATGTGCGTGTGTGCGCGTGTACATTTGAGAGAGAGAGAAGATCCGGACAGATTACTTTGCAGTGTAAAAACGTTGAATTAAAAAGAGAAACACTGGTTTGCGGAGAATCTCGTGTTTAACGAGAGCAGCCCTGGAAAGGAATGCTCCCAGTAATCTCTCTTTAACAGACTCAAGTGGAACAAAGCCAAGTTGTTCAGTTGCACAATAGGTTGCAATCATGTGGGAGAGTTCCCAGTTGGGAGTTGAAAACTGGAAACCTGACATGCATAAGTGAATGAAGCTGCCCTACATGATGTGTTGATTTAAGATTTCCCCCCCCGCCCTTAAAAATACAGCTGGGCTTCTGCCTTTGTCTGAGTACTGAAGAGGCGATACTTTGTGAGACACAAAATTAGTTTAAAATTGACATTTTGGATGTCGGTGATAATTTGTCCTGACGTTACGCCTATTGGTTGTGATTGTGACAAGCGGGCTTGATCCAAGCGGGCACTGTAAGAGCCAAATTTAATAGACGACCATTGTAATTTTCTGCCTTGCAGACAGGAGAGACTTTCCAATGTTCCTTCACCACAACAATCGGGGATTACTAAATAACAAGTCCACAGGACTGGGGGAGGATTGGAAGGATTAATGGGGTATGACAAAATTGCACCTGAGGGGGAAAATCTGTAGCATTTTTTTGTATGGTGATGTGGTAGATCAGGCAAATTGGCAATTGCTACTGATCTTTACACATGCATGTCTTCAAATAAAGTGTGTGAAAGTCAAGCGGATGCAACTATGTGGCTAAGGCTGTCATAAACATTTATGTCATCAACCGCATAAATCACTTAATACTATCATTTTAAGTATTTCGATGGTCAACTACATGAAGCACCAGTGGATTGTAGGCACTGTACTAAATCATTTTTTTTTACTCTGCTATAACCTCTTATCCTGCTAAACTAAATCCTAAAAAAGATTAAAAATGTAGGGTTAGTCCAACTCTCCTCTTCAAAGATAATTAAGGAATACAGTTCCTGTTTAGGAATAGTGTTTCCAGCTTTAGAACCTAAATATATACATATACTTATATACACACATACATAAATAAAAATTCATTTGCAGTCTGCGTTCACGTGCTGACCTGACATTAAATAAACCCTCTCTATCCCTTTGATAAATAACCATTTCAAAACAACAATAGCAGTCTTAGCCCCAAGTTCTTATGGGAACTGTATTTTTAATAAACTGTTTAACACTATGAAACATCAGAAGTTTGTTAACAGATACTTGCTTTCTTTTCACACTGGTTTAAACCAAAAATCCCACCACTGATGGCAGTGGATTTGCGTGAAATAGAAAAAAGGAGAAGAACAGAGCTATCCAGCTTCATTTTTAAAACTCTAGCTTTTCTTTGGAAAGGAACTTACCTATTAAACATTGTTTATTACTGCTTTAAGAAAAATCTGAACTTGGGAGTATTTTTTTGACTTAAGTGGAAGTTTTAGATTTGTGTTGTGTTCAAGATAGCTGAACTTAGCCTTTAGAGCAAGATGCTTTTCCTTTCTTCCCAGTTTGGTATGAACACTTAGGGAAGATAGCAGCTGGTGCAAATGGTAAAACTTTTATCTATGTAGATCTACACAAGAGAGAGAAAATTACAGAGGAAAAATCACAAACACACTTATAAGTTGCTGTCTGAGGTCATCTCTCATGTATTGTGAATTGTTTAAGGAAATGCTTCTTCGGCAGCATTGACTGAAGGTCGTGTTGTTATTTAAACTTTTTACTAGTGGAACAGCAAACGATTCATTAATTCCATTAGCCAGCCTTTCTGCACACTGGGAAAAGCAAACGTAATTGTCAACTATTCCTACTGTATACTTAAGCTGTCAAGGATCCTGGAAGGCTTCAGTTATCCTCTTTGCAGATATCAAAGGAAGGGGTGGGCTATTTTGTGTTTTTAAAACAGAAACAGGGAAAAAAATGTGCCACATAATGTAATCTAAAAGATTTCTTTTTAACCTAGAGTGACACTCTAATACAGAAACACTGGACAGTTTTCTGACTGGTAAAGCTTCTGGTTATTATTATTATTATATTTTTAAAAGAAGTCTGAAAGTACAGCCTGTCAGTGTGCCATTAGTGTTGTCTCTAAACCTGTCCTGTCTCCAGGAGCCATGCCAGGGACTTCTCGTTTCCCTTCCCTTTGGGTTCCCGAGGCAATCCATAGGTTTCACCCAGCGTGTCGCTGCGTGTGGTGGACAGGCGAGTGTAGCGTGGCTGAAGTTGGTGGGCATGCTGCGCTCTTCTTGCATGGATATTAGGCAAAATCAGGGCACGTATTTTTATAGCTTTTCACCATGAAGTTTCTGGTGGGTTAGTGGACAGCAAAAGTGAAAAACATCATGTGGATCTGCAAACTCACTCGCATTCTTCCTGGTGTTGAGGGGGATGACAGCTGAAAACCTAGTAGTCTACCTTTCGCATGAAAAAGCAAAGAGAGGTTCCAGGATTAGAGATTCCAGACAAAAGTGGATTACATCCGAATTGGAGTGTCTGCCCTCTAAGGGATCACTGCTATTAGGTAGTGTTTTACAGAGAGTCAACTTTTTCTTCATAGAAGAGACAGTTACATTGAAAAGACAGTGAGGCTCATTTTAACTACGGTGAAGAAGTCCCTGAAAAGTAGGTAAGCTAATCCTCGTAGGGTGGATTTTTATTCACCATACCCGTGTTCTTAAAAAATCTTTTGCAGATCTTAATGTCCCAGACATCCTTGGTGTTCGTTAAAAATCCACCATCGGTTATTACACATTTCAGCATATTCCTTTTCTTTTGGCAATAATGAATGCAAAGCTGTCTTGTCCTTTGCAGTGCTTTGAGCTGTTCAGATAACACGTTGCAGAGTGGTTGGACACAAATCACATAACCCTACTGTGCTCTGTGTGAAAGGAAAGTACAACTTTTAGTTCATTATTATCTGACTAATTTTCTGGTATGCTTTTCCCACAGTTTTGAGTGACACTCCCACACCCCCAATACATGGTTTACTTAATTGTGCTGCAGGATCTTTAAAGATGTAATTTTACATCCTGATTGTAAAACAATTAATAGTTTGCTGCTCACTCTTTGCTCCTGAAAAAGGAAACACATTTTGCGTACTTCTCAAGACATAACTTTGTCACTGTGTGATGATTTTTCTCTAAAACATGAAAAACTGTGGAAAAGGAGGTCCATCTGTTGGGGAAAGTTTCGCTCTGTGTGTGATATAGTGTAATGAGTAATCATAAATGTAAAACACTTGATGTGACAATTACCTATATAATGATTATGCAGTAGTTAGTAGCCACAGTATACTATATTACTCCTGTTATGTATTTTGGAGGTGGACGCTATGGAATCATAATATGGTTTAACTTGTATAAGTAGTATCAGTCCATCTGAGGGATACTCTTCCCCCAGGTTGAGAATTATGAATTTACAGTGTTGATTTTTTGAATCCTATGAGCCGCTACAGAGTGGAAAATATTTAAGGATAGCAGTGTATGTACTTCTATATGTTACTGAGTGTTAAAATAAGCAATCAATTGATTGTTCAATAAACTAATATATATATATAATGCATTATATTTATGCAAAGAATAGCTGCAAAAAATCAGGTGAAGTGTTTCACTTTTATTGTAGTAATAGGCACCATTGCTATGTATTTATCTATGCATAGTTTAGGAGAGAAGAAGATGCTGTCAATGATTCTGTAATATTTTCTTCATTGTAGTGGCCATTGAGTTGAATAAGAATTCACTGATATGTATAGTAATGAATCTTTAAAACTATCATTTCTAATCAGTGTTGAACAGTGCAAACAAACAGGTGTCCTTTAAAAAATGGACCTTTGTACACTTTGAGTAAAGAACTACCTTTAAAGGATATAAAGTAGTTGTACATTCAAAATGTATTAAATTCCATTTTTCCTTTGCTATATTTTGTAAAACATTTTCATTGTAAACAGTATGCCTCTCACACATGTCAAATCAAAACTCTTTATTTTAAAAATATATACCTAATGTAATTGGAAGCTTATTGCACTTTCATGCAATGTATATATTGTGACTTCAAAAAGTCTGTACTGAACTTTGCTTAAACTACTAGTATGTGGATTTCTTTCAAATTTATTTTTAATTAATGATATTAAGGATAAGATCCTTTCTAAATGTACTTTAAAATTCACAATAAAGTTTCAGAAGTTGTTTTGTACAATGTTGAGGCTTTGTGTTGAATTTTCTTATTGAAATCTTTTTAAACTGGTACCTTGACTAAGTTCCACATTCCTCGAGTACGTGTAAATCTGTGTTTAACATCATCATGATTTAAATCAGGGGTGCCATATCACAAAATACAGTATCTCCATTTACTTAAGAGCTGTCTTTGTTAAATTAGGGATTGCTGCTCCGTTGAACACAGCATCTCCTGGCACTTCTGTAATTTCTGCTGGAGATTCAGTCTGTGTTCAAGAAACTCTCTGTATTGGACTTGAAGGGTGAGATAAAAAGTATACTGTATTTTGTGTGTCAGCTCAATCCGGGAGACGATATGGAATGAGCTGGATGAAACAGTGGGGTAAACATAGAGAAAAACATGTGTTTATTTTAGAATATCTAAAAATCTGGTTTATAGCTCCCAATGGACACAAAAAATAAATATGACAATATTGGAGAAAGATGCAGCGATACAGTATACAGTCAAATCTATTGCAAGCTTTCATTTTTATTCTCTATGTCCTTTTTTAATGCTATTTTATTATTAGATGATTCAGTAGTTACTGAGGTAAAAATATTGGTGTCCTCAGTAGGGAATTTGCCTGAGTAAAGAGGTAATTAAGCTCTATAGAGCTTGGAATAATGATTATTTTTCATTTCTGTCCTTCCCCATCTGGAAAGAAAATGACAATTATTTTGCTGAGAAACAGAAGTTTCTATTTAGCGATATGCTTAGCAGTGACTAAAAAGGTTAAGCAAGACGATGGTATAATTTTTCTTTTGATGATAAATAGTCTATTTCCCGTGAAATTTACTACTATTTAGCTGTTTATCTAACCAAGAGAGGATTAGGCTTTTAATTTTATGGATGAAATTTTAAAAAACATTTAGCATTGTCCCATTGATGTCACTGTGAAAACTGCTAGTGCTATAGTTTCAAGTCAATGGTGTACGTGTTTGACAACCCCATATGGCATACCTGTATTATCATGAGATTGTAATTTTTTCAAGATGCTTTCACTGGCACTGTAGATCTGCATATCTGAAAAGATATATAGCTTGATAGTTCCCATTCGGAAATCGCAATACAGCTCCTTAACTATGGTTAGCTAGACTTTTGCACATTAAAAATGTTATTCCGATGTCAAGTAAATCTGATTTGAGAATGAGGTAGAAATCTATGTGTCTTTCAAAATCCCCTATTTAACTTGTCTGTTTAAATAGGTAAAACTCTTCCAGAAATTATTTCCCGCTGCAAAGCTTCAACTAAGGTCCAAGACAAAATTAGACCTAATTATCTTAATGGCAGATAATACTCAGCTGAATACTTTACTTAAGAAATGCCTTAAATGTAATGGTGCTATTCCTACAGAAAATCAGATCTTTCTTTTTGAGTGACTCCTTCATAAAAAACTGAAGAACAGTTCTGAATTGTCTTCAAAAAAGAATCTGAAATTCAGGCTCTAAAGAGAGCCCTCAGATCTCTAAAGAGATAGATAGTTTCACCATACTCAGCTTTTTTTTTTCAGTCTTTAATAACATTTATCTCATTAAAGATCTGCTATAGCGATAACTCAACACTCAATTACAGTGAAGTACTGATACTCCAAATGAGAGAACCATTTTCACTTTTAATTCTGGAAATGGGAATGGATGTTCAAGTATTCTCATGTGAGGAAACACTGATGACCAAAAGGAGGTAGGATCATGTACTTTTCTTGCAAATATAGCCAGAGGCCAGCAATAATACACCAACATTAATGCACAACAGAATAAACAAAACACTCACTGTCATTGGGAGTGAAAGTCGGCGCATTGCCTGTTGCCTGGTTTCATGCTAGTCATCGCCTGCTCGCCTTGCTGGTATTTGAGATCCATAATTGTCTCTTGATGTACGACTTCGTGTCTTTTTGCTAAGGTTCACATCTTCGCCTTCTCTGTTATGAATTATGAACCTTTTTATTGCAATGCTGCTGCCAAAGTTAAGTGATTAGCCTAATTTAGAACCTGATTGTGTAACCCGGACTCATGTTAGCGGGCAGCCAAATCTGCGAGGGGCCCTGTTAGTATCAATATGGCACAGGGCACTTGTAAGTGCTCGCTGGCGTGCCAGGGGTTGTGTCATCCAGTGCTGAACAGGTGGATTCCCCTGTGCAGAATCAGACTTTAGCCAAGGCTGAGGGCCCTGCATTCATTTTTAAAACATTTGGTCTCAGCGACAGAAGAATGATCCCTGGTCTCCATAAGCAGAAGTCCCATTCTGAGTTTCATTTTCTGAGTTTCACTGCAATATCTTGGTAAAATGGTGGTAAAAGCAAAGGTGTAATTGAATTAGGGTATGATAACTTTCCTTGGGTAGAACAGACTTCTTGTATCGGGATTTTTTTTGAGCACTACACGTGAGACTGATGAGCGCCAGTTTCCATGCCATTTATTCATACTGAATACAATACACCAACATAAACCTTATCTAGCTTAGTAAGAGCCAGATTCCGGTCTCTCCTCCTCAAAAAAATAGATAGATGGGAGCTAGCTGTAGCAGGAGGTGGGGCAGGATGAACTAAAATCTCTTCACTGATAGCCATCATCAAAGGAAAAAAGAAAAGTGTAGTTTATTATGAACCCGGGGGAGCAATTTAATTTAGTTTTTGAACATAGATGAACTCAAAAACAATACCCTACAGAAGGAGCTCTAAATTAAATCTTATTTTGATCTTACAAACATTACATTTTTTTAGTTGTTGCAGGTTTTTGTATATCAAGTGATACGATCAATCCGTGAAGATGGATTAGCAATCCATTAGATGTTAAAAGGCATTTAACATTAAAGTCAGACTTGGGCGGTTATTTCTACATGCATATATTTATTTCAACTTCATTTTCTGAATAGAAGAAATTATTTTGCTGATGAATTTTCAGGAAGTGCTCCAGCCTTTTTACTTTGCAGCTTTCTTGGAGAAAGCAGGAATTTTCCAACAGCCAGTGTCTAAATACCTGATAAGAGCCTGCTTCGTAAGAAATGGAGTAAAATGTTTTTGTCTTTGAAAAAGGCTTCCCCTAGGTTTTTGATGGGGCGCAGATTTGCTGGAGGAACTTGTTCAATTTCATTCTTGCATATTCACTTTGCATTTAATACAAAATGTTTTCTTGCTTGCAACATGAAGCAGGATCTTGTCACCGCACTGCAAAGGGAAAATACACAGTGGGCTTGGCATTCCCTGACAATATGCTTTCATTAAAACTTTAAAATGTAAATGTATGGAGAAACGCATGTCATATCCCATCACAGAGCTTCACAGCTATTGCATTCATTGCCACTAGTATGTGGCAGAGTTGTTCTTTCTTCTTTTTATAGCTTGTTTCCCTTGTAAATGAAACTATATACAGCGAGTTATATTTGGGAGTGAATGTTTTGCCAACCTTAATTAATAGGAGTCTTAGCTCCAGCTCCGTTAGATCATTAGCAGTTTAAATTAGTAACCAATGGTTAACAGATTTTTAACACTGCCGTTTTTCTCCCCCCAAGTTCTTTCTCAAACTTCTTTGCAGCACTATTTTCAGGTCACTACTCAATGTCTTATCAAAAGAAGTGGGTGGATTAGAATTCAGATACATGAGAAATGTTAAATGGAAATTGCTCAGTACTGCTTTGACTATGGCCAGAAATATGTTAATTAAAAACAGTGGAGAACATAATCCTTTTCTGAATCCAAATGGCTATGACAGTTCCTACAGTTGGGAGGCATGGGGCATGCTTTAACCAGTTACAAAGCTATTTAGATGGATCAGAAAATACAGTGTAGAAAGATTATACCAGCGAATCCAATTCCAGAAGTGTCACATCATCCCTCCTTTTGCTTTTAGTTTCTTATTTTAATGTTAAATACTTGAAACACAATCTATCATTTGGAACATATGTTAATTACAAAATAACGCAAGAGCTCATTTTGCTGTCAGAAACGTTACTTTTTCCGTCTGATAGTACACAGCAATATGCCTGACAATAGCATTATCAGTGGTTTGGAAAGCTTTTTTTGCTCCAGCTTCTTTAAACTAGCCTTTACAAAGGCATGTTCAGAGATCACAGAGACAAGTCGCGTTTCATGCCAGAAAATCACACGTTCCTTAGTCAGAGAGGGTGACCACAGAGACCAGTTGCAGAACTTATCTTTTTCTTTGCAACCAGGAATGTCTCTTCTCTGTCCTTCGTGGGAGATAGTGGTGGAAGGAGCTGGAGTTGTGTATACTTACTTCAATGACAGGATTAGGAGACACCGTTTTACAACCAGTGCACTTGGTAATTATCTCCACGTGTACTTTTAAACCATGGCTGGAAAACAATTGTTTTTGCAATTCATATCATTCTTTTTATAGAAGTCTCTGATGGGAGACATACGGCTCTGTGGTGACGGACCTACATGCCATAGGGGGACAGTAAGAAAGCTTCAACAGTATTAAGTCTCCATCCTTATTTGTGTTTTTATACTTTATTTTAAAAAGTATTTTGACATGGCTTATTTGTGGGTTTGTTTTGTTGTGGTGGTTTTTTTTTTCTCTTCTCTTATACTGGCCCAGTCTTTCCAGGCTTGCAAAATTATTGATTTTTTTTTCTTTCTAATTTCTTAGATAGTCTCTTTTGCTGATATAGCTCTTTTTCAGGATGACACAGTATTATCTTCTTGGAAGCAAACGTTGACATCATCTAGAGTTATACCTTTAAAAATGGAAATAGTGTATTACTGTTCTAATCCAAATCACTATACAAATACCATTGTAAACAGCTTTGCTATAGACCATGACAAGAAATTAGGTAGTCTGTCTTTGTAAGTATGACAAGAATGTCAAGCTACAGTAAAAATAAATGGAAAATCAGCATTATTTAAGTGAAAAAAATAATTCACTCTCATATCCAAAAATAGTTGGTTGCTAAAAGCAAATATTTCACTTAAGTAAAGGCTTCAAGCTTTCTTTAAACACACCTATTTTAAGGATTTTAAGCAAAAAAAAAAAATTAAAATAATAACCATTAAAAAAATATAATTTTCCATAAAAATACAAGTTTCACTAAGAAAAATCATTAAGAAGCCCTCTTAAATATTTTCTCTAAAGACCTGGTGACACAAAATGCTATGTAAGAGGAAGAGTTTCTTGAGAAATAAATGCTGTCCTTTAGTTTTATCAGCTGCCTGCTTCTGCAGTTATCTTGGATTACATTCATCTGACTGAATGATCTAATCACCTAGACACCCTTTATACTTAGTGGAGAGTAGCAAACAATTTGGGGGTTCGATTGATCTCATTTCATCCTGAAGTAGGTGTCCAAAATCAGTCCTGCGAATTTAACCCTACATGTTAAGTAGCTCACGTGTGGACATGAACCCTGTAGAGATTTAAAGATAGATGACGTCAGGTTTTTTAAACCTCCTATTTCTTTGAGTGTTCTGTCTAAGTATTTCCAGCCTCAATATTTCTCTGTCCAAGCCTGCATGTTCAATATGTAGAATAAAAGTCATTACTTGCAATATACTTCATTTAGAAATGTGTAAGGAATAGAATTAAATGGAGCCGAATCTTTTCAGTGATGGCAGGCTGAAGCCTTGATAGTCATTGTGACTGCAGTACCTTAACAAAAAGTGCAAGTGATGATCCTAGCATTTCAGTTATTCTTTAACAGTGATGTAAAGTGATGTATGAGTTTTTATACCAGTTGACCACTTAATGACAAGTGATTTATATGCTGGTCTTTATCTCCTTTGAAACAGGTGAAGGAGTTAATTCTTAGGACATTTCGAAGAGCAAGCCCTCTAGCCACCAACTAATTTGACCAATTTTTTAGTTAAAAAAAAAATAAATTAAAATTAGATTTTATGCTGAAAAGTGGCTCTTTTGCCTTTGTTACCTGCAATCACTGTCTTGCAGCCACCTGTGTCTGACTCATGCCTAGCTTACTCTATAAACTGGTATTTTTCTAATGGCTAGCCCAGAAAACTCAAATCTGAATGACAGGCTAGAATTCTTTCTTTCTTGTGCATCATCACCAGTTATATATGAGTCAGACTAAATTGCTCAATCAAGTTTATGTGTTATTCTCTGAGGAATTTTCACCTCTGTAAGGGTTTCCCGGCAGATTTCTTTTATTTACTTTTTCTGAATGGGCAGGATTTGCTTCATTATTAAACCCTAGATGTTGTGACGGGGATGGAAGATGCTTTATTGAAATATTTCTGGAATTTTCTTCCAAATTTCACCTTACTGGAACATCACTCCGGAGGGTATGGGTTTTTATTTGTGAACCTCAGTGGCATCGCAGTCCTGTCCAAGCCCCATCTCCATAACACCTTAAGGCACTTAACACCTTAGGTCTATCTGGTTTGTTTAGGTGTCAAGGATGCTGGGGACAGGGCTACCTCGGTTGGTCTGTTGCTGTCAGCATTACAGCTTTGAATCCACTGCTTCCATTCTTTTTGTCTCCAGGGTTAAGAAGAGGATTTTAGCTTTCGATGACAGCAACAGTAACCATAATGATAAAAAAAAATGAAAAAGGGAAGAGAAAAACAATTTCAAGCATAAATTCTGAAAGAGAGATCAACAAGCCTATGGATATGTAATTTCAAAGACCTATAGATTTTCAATAAATGCACTGGCAAAATATTTATTTCACAGCAGGATACGAACAACCGCCTAGAATTTATAAAAGACTCTGAGCTCTCAATCCATTCGTTTTTTTCCAGCTGTTCTGCCTTTGGGAGCAGTGGAGCAGTCTGGAAAAGACTGCAGCAGATGAATCCAGAGACTCCTTTAGAAACACAGCAATGAGCAAAATATATCAGCATTTCTCTACTGACAATATGCAGTAGGTGATCTTTTTCAAAACTCTGTTACTCATACAGTATTAAAAAGACATACAAAAGCTTAGCGTGCCCACGGGGCTTGGGAGTCAGATTACTTCTCTCAGTGAGTTCGCATCCGTAAGTTAAGGGCTGTATTCTGGATGTTAGCTTTGTTGGTATAATAAAGTCTCATAAAAGAGAAATATATAAAACTAGATCCATTACCATGGAAATAGTGAAAGGTCATTTCCATGGAAACCATGGGAAGCTCTCATACTATAATTTTGAAGAAGCCTGTCTTTGAAGCTACAGTGCATTTATACAATGAGCCTTGCTCTAAATGAAATTATATGTGTAAAGTGATAGACATTTTGAAAATTCTAACTTAGTAGAGCCATTTGCTGGAAAGGGAATGAATATCAAAGCCAGATGTGTTACTCATTTTGGCTATGGGCAATCTGTTTCGTATCTTTTTGTTCCTCGTGTTCTAAATAGCAGAGCTTTTTTTACGGAGAACAGTAACCTTTTAGGATTCAGGACTGAGGTTTCTGTTTTCCATGATTTCCTTTCCTGTTTAAGCCTGATGCCAGAACTTCAGCCTCAGGAGAATGCTTTCTAGTATATATTTGTAATTTGAGAGCTCATTCAGGCACAGTGATGAGGCAATTTGCAAGGATCTACCTTTACGAAGAAATCTTATAAAATTAGTACAAAGAGCAGGGTTCTGTAGAAATGACCGTGAAATCCTGTGCAAGCTGATTTACCCAAATGTTTTGTTCCTTATTGTTCATCACCACAATCTTTTTAGATTTTTCTTCAGACAGTCCTGTAGGTAGTCCTTTTTAGACACTTTTCAATAACACTTCATAACAACTAAACAGGCAATCAGCCTATAGATGTTGTAAAAAAAAATCTTATCTGAATAAACAATCCTCCAGTGTGATTTTTTCATAATGAGAGAGAATTTATTGTTTCTATAGTGCAAGTATGGAGAGGTAGATGGAAAGAGAAGACCACTAAGGTATTTAAATGTGGTTTTTATGATACTGGAACAGACATACACCTGCCTTCAGAGTGGATTTCCAAGCAAATATGAAGTTTGCTTGCAAAATCTTTGAAAGTTTGCTAAACTAGCTTTAAAAAGTAATTCAACTGCAGGATCCTCAAGCACTGGAGCATAAGAATCCTTACTTAAAATAATTTACATAAAATCATAATGAAGGTTGGAGCCAGACTACTTTCTTTTTCTCTTATCTCATCAGAATAACTGAAGCAAAAGTCAGGACATCTACTTTTACATACCTGCTTTAGATTTGAAACAGCAGTAAGCTTTCAGACATCCTACTCCCCAGGGCTGCCTATAAAGTCAATGGGAAGAGTTAGTGATATCTAAGGTTAGGCAGACTCTGCACTACAGGTCCTGCCACAGAAGTATTTAGGAGTCTATGCCCCTTTAAAATAATTGGAGTGCAGTCACTCAAATGTCTTCTCCAGTCTGACTGTGCAGTTACTTGATTAAAGAGGAAGCCTGGTGTTGCAGCCTGGGAGGGCCACGTGAATCGCCCTTTATCTTAAAAGTAACAGTAGCTATAGGGCTGTGGCTGCATTTTTCTAGACGAGGCTCTGGATACTGTCCGTACTTTCTTTCCGGTCAAGATTTCAAAATGCTTTCCAAATGTTAAACCTTTTATCTTTCTATGTTTGAGGGATCAAAAGTGTTAAGGCCAGCATTTCTGAGTTTCCACTAATTCCATGAAGGTTTATCAGTACTCATTCTGAAAAAGCTTGGTCCTGACTTCAGTCTCAGAGTCTAGGGGTCTAGGACAGGGAGTTCTTGCTAAAAATAGTATCCGCTAGCATCTGCATTAACTGAAAATCAATTTAAGTTGTTTATCAGAAGTTTTTTTACAATTTACAAATGGGAAGGAAGAAGAGATGTACTGTTCTGATGCACGGGTCACTACGAATAAGGTTTTCCTGATTTGACATCCTGACTTTCAAGGTGCAGTTAAACTGAAAGAGATGAACTAAAACATTGTGAGTTTTCTGCATTATTCCTCATGTCAAGGGGACAGCCTTGGTTGGAGTCGTCTTATACTTTGTCACAAACTATAGTGCAGCCATGCACTTCAGACTTTGAAACTGGAGATTTTTCAATCAAAACATTTGCATTTTTTTAAAAGTAATATTCAGTGAGGCAACTGCAATGCAAGGTCTTGCCAAGAGTGTCATTAAATACTCTAAATGCATAGAACACTTAAATTTTTTTTGCCATTGTATGTACGTATGTAATTCTCTCCATCTGGGAAAGCAAATACTTGCACTCCCTCAGAGCATGTATTTAATTTGTTTTAATTTAGTTCAGTGATACTCTCCAGGATATCTCATTTTTTTGGCCAGTCCTAGATTGGCCAGATGAAGAGATGTGGATGCTGTTATGTATAAAGTCCACTTTGCTCCTTGATTGACTGAAGAAGGTTGCTAAACATTGGAACAGTGTTGTTTTTTTTTAATTCTTCCTCACTACTGCTCATCTCCTCTGGTGAGCAAAAATACAGATCTAGGTAGCAGAAGATTCTTTTGACATGAGACCACCACGATCTCTCTGCTGAGTGACATTTAGGTTGGGATCTTTCAAAAAGTTCTACTCACAGCCCATCTTTATTAACTTGTCTTAGTTTCATGTATGAAACAGAAGTCTCCTTTTGTTTTTTAATTATTTGAGGTGTCACTACAATCCTGCAGCATTTATCAGAAAGTCTCCTGCTCTGCAGATTTTCTGGACATCAAACCAAAATATTTCAAGAATTAAGTCAACAGCAAGTAAAAATCAGTCTATCTTATCTATCCCATATCTTTTGTTTTAAGTCCCACTTCTCCAGTCTTCCCCACTGGGAAGTTATGTTCAAAGTTAAAATCTTTTTGGCAGGAAGGTTCTGAACTACATTCAACAAAAAGTACATCTATACTTTTTATTTTATGCATTTTATTTAAACATCTAATGTTGCCAAGGAACTCTAGATATCTAGCATTTTTTCTTCACATTTGGACAGATCCAGAGCAAAGTCAAGGGGAGACTCAGAGAAGTTTCAGTGGGCTCTGGAAGAAACTTGGTTCATTTATATACAGCTAGAAATATCAGAGAGTACTATTTGTAAGGGTTTCCAACGGCATGAATCAATCCTAAAGACAAATGTTGCAGTTACAGAATTTCCGTTCATAGGTGTCGCGTATGAAAAATAGCTTTGAAGTCAGTTGGGAGGCAGGAGACAGGAAGAAACACGGTGATGAGCATTCCTGTAGGATTCCCTTTGTGTCCTCCCATGAGCCATCTTTTAAATATGTAGATGACTTTCTTATTTTGTGCAAATTATGACTATTTCTAAATTGCCATTTGGCTACTTTCAACCTTCCCTGCTCCACCCCTTCCTTTCTTTTTTTTCCCCAGCTGGGTTTTTAGAAGACTAAATTTAGTACCAGTAGTCACCAGCTAACAATGGTCAGTTGGCCCAAGCCTCCCCTGACTTTTACCATTTTCAGTGGTGTAAAGGTAGTACTTTTATTTTCCAGCATTAAAATAAGGACTGAAGCAGGACCAGTCCCGTTTGGTCTAACCTTATGGGCCCAGTCCAAATCTGCAGATTTTCTCAGTGACAATACTGATACCATGATGTACTTTTAACCTTTGGTATTTGGAAGATCTGTTGCTTTGTTCATTCATTTTTTAAAGGATATCATTAATAAATGCATAAAAATGGGTCTACATTTCTAAACTAATCATTTTCATCAAAGGAAGTAGGATATGTCATTTCATATCATTATAACTGACAGTGTTTAATTGACATTTTTGAGATTAAAAGAAAAGAAAAATAGTTTTAAATTATTAAAATGGGTCAAATGGTAATTTGGTGTTTTGAGCTCAAGAACAAGAACCAGAACAGTATTTCTTTGTATATTCCTGCTCTTGATGACTTGAAAGTGGGAAATTGGAAAATATAAGTTTGATTTCTGTAGAGGATATTTATCTGCTGAAAGGTCAAACAAAAGGTTATCCTGAGATGACATTTTTGAGTATTATATGAAAAGAGGGATGATAAAGATTGTAGAAGGAGATGCAAGGAGTGAAGAAGCTTTATAAAAAGCATCAAAAGAGAAATTATCCACCATTTCAAATTTTCAGGAGAACATATGCTAAAATGTCAGAAGAAGAATATTCATTTTAATTATCAATTTATCAGTAAAAGAGATGAAATACACCATCACCCATTATTGTTATTGTCTGATTTAATATTTTGAAAACAGACACTGTTTATGTAGAGAATAACTTCAAGAGCGTACTGTCCCAGCTAGATCCCGTGTGCCTTGCTCTCTGCATTTGCAGAACATCTTACAGCATCAGTGCCAGTTCTACAGACAATCATTTTAAGCAAATTAAAGGAAGTTGTGTGTATTTGTGTTTCAAGATCAAGTCCCCAGTTGAGAAGTAACTCAGGAAACCAGAGACAGAATTTTGAGTATGTCAGGCAGTAAACAAAACTGTAGGAAGATGCAGCTGGCAGAGGTTTTAAACTAAAAGTTGTCCTCAGTCTGTGTTGTATCATCTGAATGTGAAAAGTGCTATAACTGAAGTGGAGATCACAGAAGATTGGGCTTGAAACAGAATTTTATCAATGTTTTTGAGTGGAAGTCATAATGAAAACAAAAAAAAAAAGTGATGGTCATGCCAATAGAAATAAAATCTAGCCTCACCCACGCGAATTTAATATAATATATAATTTTTTCATAATATTATTTTTTGATAGTAATAATAAATGTACATAGGGTGCATCTGCAGTTTAACAGGTGTGATAATGGATATGCTATTCACAAAGAGCCAAAGAATCTCAGGCAGTTCCCTCCAACTCAAAATGTGACACTGGTCTGCCTAGAGGTATGCTGGGTGCAGGAGAAGGGCAGAAGTGGGAATAACCAACAGTAGAGGCATCCATTCGTCCTGGGCTCATGAAAAGCCCTCTATCCGTGACACAAAGTCAAGCTTCCTGGTAAACAGTGGGTAGGGGGCTGAGGTCGAGAAGAAGGGATCGAGAACTTGTTTCTCATCACCTCCCTTATCCTCCCAGGGCACAGGGAAGGATCGAAGCCATAGTGATCGTTTATTAGTGCATGCAGTTACTAACACTAGACAGTCCAACATTTATTTTTACCCAGTTCTCCCCTGACATATTGTACTGCCCAAAGGTCTGACTGAAGTATAAATGTGTATGCAAATAAAAAGTCTACCAGCATTTCAAGTCACAGCATTGTCTGGGAAGATACAGTTCTTGCTTGCCTACAACATTAACCACACTTCAGTGCTAAAGGAAGTGATGTTAACTGTAAGACCATAATTTAATAAATAATAATGCGAGACATAAGGCCCACTTCTTCCATCACTGAAAAGTCTACTGAAGTTAATAAAACTGTACCAAGGTAAATTTGGCTTTTCTTGTCCTTTCGCAATATATAAACATAGGATACACAATGAGTTGTTAGAGGATCCTGAAGATAAAATTTTGCCAAAGATACTTTCAGGTCTTTTATAAGTCACTAGCACTGCTGTGCATAAGCTATATAGTACAGGATTGCTTTTATTTAATGTTTGCTATAGTTTAATTCTTCCTTTAATAAATAGAATAAGAACCATTCAGAAGTTGTTTTGTGGGGTATCACCTAATCTTAGTCTTTGTATCTGCTTCCACTTTGAGAGTTTTTTGGAAAGTCCTTTATATCCTTTTATATTCTTCTAATAATCCATTTATTTACAAGGTTTTACAGTTACAGCATTGCTGGCAAAGTGACTAAACATGTAGGAAATTAGTAATGCCTATCTTATTTTTATATTATACATCCTTATGTATAATAAACTTGTATAGAACAACCTTTTAAAATCTGTCTGGATGTGTGTGCATATATCTTATAATTTAAGTAAGATGATGTATTTGCTGTGGCATACATTTTCCCTGTTCAGGTAAGTAATTTACCTACCTTTTTGTTTCAGAAATTTGTTATATACTTTTGTGTGACTTCGTCCCATATGGTTCCAGCTCATCTCAATGACATTGCAGTTTTTATTGTGCAGGCATTATCTCTGTCATATAAATACCGAAGATTTTAAAAACACGTATTTGGTTTTTTTGGGGTTTTTTTGGGTTTTTTTTTGTTTTGTTTTTTTTTATTTTCAAAATGAAGCAACAACTATCATGTTCCCATTAATAATAATAGAGATTTCATGAATGACTGCTGTGGGAGCTGGCATATCCGTGTAGTACATCTATCTAGATAATCCAAATGGCATGCAGAATCTTCCCAGAGTTTGTTGGATCCATGTCCAACCCGAATTACATAGTGCAATCAGATAGTTATAACTATCTACACTGGAATCACTGACTTTGTGGAGCATTGAGCTGATAAGCGTACAAAGAGCTAACATATCCTTGTAAATAAGCATTAGAATTACTGCGTTGGGGATATTTTACATCCTTCTTGGTACTGGTTTTCATTTCTATCACTCCAAGTTGCGCGCAAATATTTTAGAGAGATAAGACTGAGGGAAATATAATCAAATAGTCTGAAAAGCCAGTAAAGTTCTGCGTTTGCTCAATGACTTTCCTGTCAGTGTAGGCAGGAAGTCAAAGATGGCTTTTCTAATTGCCAGCTCTCTGAATACAATATCTGAAAATCCATGTTTCTGACTTTCACATTTAACTTACTAAGAAAAATTCTGCAGTTCAGATTTAGATAAATAATTTTGCTGATGGTGCATAAGATAGAAGAGATATTCAGCTCCCTTTTAAATGAGGGGTAATTCTGATGATAGTAAAAACTTGTTATTTATTGTTAAAGGAGACTTGCATGATTTTTAGAATGGCTGGGCAGATAGATCCTTACGAGGGGGAAGAGCAAGTATTGGTCAAACAGTCACTTTCTTGAGTTTACTTTTAAATACTGAATGTGAAAGACCTGACCTTAAGCCTACTGAAAAGAAGATCCTCTCTAATTTCATCAGGCTTTAAATGCTAGGCTGATTACAGATTATAAAGCACTTACTTCTTGGTTCTTGTAAGTACATTTATGAGAGTTTGTAAGGTTCTGCATGTACAATATGTATCATGATAACACCCTGCTGAGACTGGACACTTTGAACTTGTCCTTCATCGTACTTATTCTGACTATGCAGATGTGAGGTCCAGTTACCACCTGGCCTTGCCTTTTTCAACTTTAGAAATCTCTTCATATATTTTCAACTTAATATATTCCAATTCCTTTATTCTGGGAGAAAATACTTTTTGAAATCTAAATTTGCTAATTAACGCACAAGTTTTTTTCATGCCCTTAAGGGGAGGAACTTTGAATTGAGTGTACAAGGGAGGTATGAAAGGCAAAAAGTCCTTATAAATAAAACTTTATGCTTCAAAAATAGTTTGATGGAATCAAACACTTCTTTGAAACAAAGCTCAAATACGCATTTGATGCAACGATTTTTAATGGCTGGAGTCCATGGGTGCCATGAGACATCCCATTTCCCATTTCTTGGCAGTTTATAACAACTGATGCCGGGTAAGTCAAATCCATCAGAGGACACCTTTCTGCAAATTTCTCTGCTCCGCCGTTGCAGAGCTCCCTAAGGGCCCTGGAGAGACATGAGGAGAGATGTTTATTACGGGCTTCATTTATTGAAGAAAACAGCTCTCGCATTTAGTGGGAGGATCACAGAGGCGCAGTGAAACTCAGCGAAGTCCCTCAGCTCTAGATTTTAAATCTCCCAAGCTTGTTTGTTCTTTTATTTTTCTGTCATTGTGCACAGAACAGCATGACCACTGTTTGCCTCCCGAGCCACAGCTGCCGGCGGGGGATAAGCGAGAGGCCCAGCACAGCAGAGGGGAGGGGAGGATGTTTACACAGCCCCAGCCTGCTTGAAGTTTATGCAGGAAGAACTGCCATTAAGAGGCATATAAAAATGTTAAAAGGGAGGATTGCTTGTCATCTAACAGGGAACTTTCTTATCCTCCACCTCGCTCTCTTTCTGCCTGGCAGAGCAAGGGATTCTCCACCTCCCTCCAGCTCCGCTGAATTTTCTTTAGCTGAAGCTGAGCCGATCAGGCGGCTGGCCCTGGGGAATCTGGTTAAGTGTTAAAACAGGCCAGGTCTGTGGCCCAGCGGGCAGCTGATGAGCTTTCTGCTCGGCGTGGGCACTGGGGGCTCCACTGCTGCTCGGTTGCAGTCGCTCCCCCCTTCACTAGTGTCGCCTCAGAGTTGTTTCTCCATCGGTGCTCAGGCTGCTCTGAAAATACGAAAAAAAAAACCCCAACCAGTCCCCGAGCCCTTCTGGAGCTCCTCTTCCTTCACCCCCGATGGTTGCTACAGATTTTGCAGCAATTGCTACCGTGCAGCCTTTGGACCCCGCACACTTCAGTCTCTCGGGAATGGCACACCTTTGAATCCCTATCCCAGGAGGCTGGGTGGCACACACTGTGTCAGTCATCGGAAAGGTATAATTCACTTCTCCTTAGTCACTCAGCAACTTCAGTGGGCTCTTCTCATCCCTCCTGGACACCCGGCAGCGTAAATAAACAGCAATCTCTTTGCTCTCCTGCGACACCCTGATTACTGCTGTGGGTGTGCGAGGAAGAGGGAAAACCCCGTGCGTGATCTCATGGATGCTTCAGCTGCCGTTTGGCTTTTTGCTTCTTTGGCTTGCCAAACATTATGTGTGTAATATATTTGTGTGTTTTTCCTCTAATATGCTCATTTATGTAAGCATGTGAGATTCTACTCAGAGACTGTATCGCCCGAAAGACAAGAAACATGTCCAGGGTGGGGTTCATCGCATTTAACCCTAATTGTCTACAACTTAGATATTACATCTGAGCTCCGTATATGTTTGCAAAGAAACAGGGAATAGGGTGTCACAAGCCATTTGTTGTTTTTAACAGCACAAGATGATGTGCAATTCCTTATTTTGCTCCACTGACTAAGCATAATAATGCTGTAGCATACTAGTATTTCTTGCAGGATCAGATTATTTGGATTTGAAACGTTTAATCACAGAAGAAGCTGATTCAGTATAACACATGTATGTCATAAAACATTCCCCCAGGGAATGTTAATTGCTTTTATTAAGAAAAGTTTAAAGTTGTTTTGTTTTTTTTTAAGGTGTTTGTAATCTAGAGCAGCTATGTTATATGAATACATTTTCCTGTATAACATGCATGATATTTAAAACTATGCTACTACAAACAGTGTTTTTATAACCAAGCACAAGCTTTTCCTCAAATTGAATCACCTTTTTGTGTCTCTGTATTTATTTCTTTTCGAGCGTATTTGTCTTTCATACCTGACTATGTATTTTATTTGCCTATGCTTTCTTTCTCTGTTTTATCTGCCAGTCTAATCTGTCTAACCTATTTTAGGCTTTTACAGAAGGCTTATCACTACAGTATCTAGACATTAAATGCTTCAGTGCATTTCTGAAGGCTTTCATTTTGCTTAAATGCCTTTGAACACACTTAGGAAGTGTTATTAATTAGAACCAGCAGCCCAGTACAACTTCAGGTACTAATTAGACATTGCCCTTCCATAAATTCTTTATAACTTTCCCACACACATTGCATTTTAGCTAACTTAATAATTTGGAGATGGAGAGAACCATTGTATGTGCTTTTGTCAGTCTTTACTGGGTACACAGTAGATACGACATGGTTAGATTATGCTTTTTTGTAGAAAGCAAACATAAGTCTTAAAAATAAAGTTCTGTGTTGCCAATTACTTATACTTAGGTAACTTCTGCCTTTGGACCCCTTCATGGGGAATTTAATGAAGACAGTGAACTTTAAAAGCAGTCATCCAATGACAGTTTAATTCTAACATTTTGTTTCCTTTCATGTTTGGTATGATTCAAAGGGGGTTTTTGTTTTTTTTATCTCTTTTACTTCATAGAAATAACTTGCCTAGAATATTTTAAACACCATTTCCTTCTTCAAAACAGTATGACTGTACTTATACAAGTCCTGTAATTTTCAAGCTGAAAACTCAATAATGGATTGGTAAATATAATGTCCAACCTTTTATGTGAGCGTGACAGATTGTTTCATGCATCTGGTATTGTATCGGTGTTCCTAGCACAAAGCCTGGTGAGCAAGAATTTAAATATTTTAACCATGTCTGAAAATATCTTACTGTTTATTGAAAGCTAGGCTATCACTGGGAGCTAAGAGAAGCTGTCCTTAATTCACTGGGAAGCAAATCTTCCTTTGCATTGCTACAGCAGTTAGAATTACATAGCTTGGATGCACCTTTTGCCACCCAGGGGCCATGTGAGTTATGGGCGGCGTGATGCTGTTGGCCAAGGCTGCCTTACCCTTGGTCTCAGCACTTGAGCTAAATCTGCATGTGCATCCTTTCCCCAGAGGTTTGGTGTCAGGGTTGTTACTCGCGATCCACCAGCTGTAATCGCACTTCGCTGTCTTTCTCATAAGATAAGGGATGGATAATGCTTTCTCCTGGTAGTTGTTCTGATACCAAAAAAAAAAAAAAAAAAAAAAAAAAGGCAAATATGAGAGACTTGAGTTACATACATAAATGCTTTCCTTGGCATGTTTTTTTTAATGTGGTGGAAGTACTTGCAGGACACTTCAACAGATCATGTGCACTTAAGAAAATAAATTGACCTAATGTTATAAACTCAGTGGGGAAAAATACAATACCTGCTAAATGCGAGCTGGTTTAGGTCTGATTCCACGCTAATGATTTCGAAGAATAACTCCTCTGTCTTTTGCACTGTAAATTTTGAACTGCATGTTTTAGCTTTGCAATTGTTACGATGGGAATGAAAATTGGATGTTAGATAGAGTAAATGTGAGGCTATTTATGAGGTGAGGCTAAGACAAATTTGCTTAACTTAAATGATAATCTTTTATTTGCACCGCATTAATCTTTACACCAGAACTCTATTTCTGCCTTGCGTATTTCTTTTCTAGTATGAGGGCTCAATGTTGTTTCCTCCAAATAATTCCGTAAAAACCTGAGCCAGCTTGTTACATTTGGACAACATTCAGTTTCTTACGACCCATTTTTATGACCTTTTTCTTTCAAATAGGTCCTATGCCTCATGTACCTCATAAAGTCAGACAAATGTGAGTATATTCTGTGATTAAAATTGCAGCTAGTATAGTTTAGCCTCTTGACACAAGTTTAAAATGAACAAGTTTTTCCAATTATTTTGCTTTCCATTACTTAAGGTGCTGGAAAAACGAACAAGTAGATGTGCTTGGTTTATTACTTTTGCATGAATCAACATTACAGTGAGGGATATCCCCAGCGTTCTGACAAAAGCAAAAAAAAAAAAATCCTTCCTAACAGTAGCACTTATTGGTCGTGAAAAATCATAAAAGATTCTTTCCCCCTATGTTTACTACAAAGAGATCAAGGAAGGAGCTTGCAAAACATTTAAGCTTTGCTTAGATTTTGGCCAGAAATTCAGCACCAGCATTTGTCAGGAATGGACCCACAGTGTTCGTAGAGCCAGATCAGATGACAGTCATTGTTAAACCCATGTTTAAAATTGAACCTGTCTAATACCTGTAATTAATTTATGAGTCTCTAAGGAAAGTGCTAGTGCACTTGAGGAACACAACGCCAGAGCAACACGCCAGTTCTAAAGATGACTGTCTCCAGAAAGGTTTATCTCAGCAGGCTGACTTCTCTACTTGAAAATAAAAGTATCATAGAAAGGTAGCACAGTGATTTATGGAATATAACGGGAACTGAATCTCAGATCTCAGAAATCTCCACATAACCTCTGCATGTCGACAGCTATCCCTGAAGTCATGATGCTGAATCCTAAAGAGCTGGGAAAGAAAGCAAGCTTTTGTCAGAAGTAGAGCCTTTGCAGTTCTTCAGGAAGGAAGCTTTTGTTCAGCTCAGTGCAGTGAGTTGCAGCTCAGCAGAACTTTTTGTACGTTTTTTTTTTTGGCTGACATTGGACTGCAGCTGTGATACAGATACCTTTTCAATGGATCTTTGCTGAACAAAATGAAAGGTTGAGACAGGGCAAATATTTTTATGAGGTCCTCGGGGGAAGTAGGATCCCTAGAGCAAAAGGAGTGATGATCATAAATTCACATAGTAATCTGACATTCACAGTTCACCTGAAATCTGAACTTTAAACTAAAGGACATACAGGTCACATTTAGTACATGGAGTGTCACGACCACAGCATCTCTCTTCTTTCCTCATTACTTCCAGTACAGTGTATTATGTACACAGCAATCTAAGTGAATCATAGCTCCTTAGAGAATCAGATTGTTATGAAATAGCCGCCCTTCTCTTAAATTGTATTAGAATGAGTTCTTCTGCCAACGGACCACCAACTCGACGCTGTCATTCATACACAGAGACTCAGATGAAGGAGCGATCTGGAAGTCTGAACTGGGTATGTACCAGCCACAGTGTAATGCACCGTGTGCGCTTCCACTTGTGTCATTTGACACTGAGGCATCTGTTACTTCTTCTGATGCTCAGAATACATGCAAATGCATAAAGAAATGCTTTTTTGTATCAATGTGTACATTTAATATATATTTTTATGTATACATACATTTCTGATAAAATTCAACACTGTAGCTACACTTTAAGAATGAATGGAAATTAACTACATGAAATTAAAAAATCATCGCATTATATAAACTGTAAACATAGAAATACCTGACACATTTTCAGAGGAATACAGTTGTATGTATATTTTAAACATGCAGAAGCTTCTCTCACTTTACTGAAAAGTGGTGTTGGCTGATGACAGGCATGCAATACAGTTTGGGACAAATTAATTCTCTGGGGGTGAAAATTACCTGTCTAATTGGTAAGAAAATTTTCTTTCTTAAAGCTGATTGCTTTATTTATTCAGTTTAGTAGAGCAAGTCTTTGTTGTGCAAATTGCATGCAAGTTGTTTGTTCCGTCCTTTTTTATTCTGCAAAGATTTCTCTTGTTTTGTTTTGTTTTGTTTTTTACCAGAAAAGACTTTTGCTAAAGAAAAAAGACAATATGAAAAGTAATTCTCCATTTAATGTGTTCCACCATAGTAGAGTAGTTTCTCTAGAGCTGAACTTTTAGTTCATGTTGAAAAAGTAAACCTGCCTTCATTTGAGAAAGCCACTTCAATTTTTAAAACACATAATGTAAAAAAATAGTTTTACAGCTCAATCCACATCCATCTAAGCATTGCAGCATTTCTTTCCTTCAAGTGCAGATGAAATTCCTTATATTGTAATGGCAAATATATTAGAAATACATAGGTTCAATGCCCAGTGCTTTGTCCAGGGCAAGTGACTACACATGTTTTTTTCCAGATCTCTCCAGGGATCCCTCAGTGAGAAGGATGCCAGGGTTAAGCATCCTATCCGGAACACACGTTGGTAGCCTCTCCATTCTGACTACTTTGCTACTGGGCATCGTAGTCCTTGTAAACAGATGTTTGCAAATTTTGAGATGAACATGACTGAAAGAGATCCCCTTTCTTCTCTGTGTAATAAATACCAGAAGTTCCTAGTAACAGAACGTTTTCTCTCTCTGTAGGCCTAGCTGACCACTGGTGTAATAGATTCTTGATTACTTATGAAAAAGGGAACTTTCATCTTCTGTGTTTTTTTCTTTAAAAATTGTTTAAAAGACAGTTTTTTGGTTTGTGATGACAGGAATAATATACGGTATTTTTCAAAGGAGTCTCACTGGAACTCTAAAACTTTCTGGTGTCGATCGATTTTAAAAACTCCAGCCAATTCTCTGTTTACCTTGTACAACATATAGAAGAAACAGCTTATAGCATCATTCCTACTGTCATACCTGCATCTAGCCCAGCATCCGCATAACTTTTTAGCATGAGAATTTGATGGCCAGTTGGATGAAAAGCAGTAGTTATTCGACTCCTGCTGTCTCTCTCAGACATTCTCCAGATAATGTAGTATCTCTTAGTTGATGTCATCCTAAAAATGTACCTTGGAAGGAATTTTTTTTTAAAAACTGATAGTTTCCTGTACAGTCTGCTCCATCCTGGATCCAGTTCAGTACAGAGGAAGGTAATTTGTCATTCTATAGACTGATTTCATAAGATGGCACGGGTTGGCTCCTGCGAAGTCAAAATTACTGCAGTGTCTGCAAATACTAGCACCTGGGAGCAATTGCCTTGGAGTGATCTCACGCCTAGTGAATTAGGATTTTTCCCACTCTAGAACTCTCCAAAGCACGCTCATCTTCCAGTACTCTCCACAAAAACCCAAGCCTCCAAAGACACTACCCTACCACAAAGACAATAGCTTTGTTTCCAAAACGGGTGCTGTGGCATCATGCCATTGCCTCTTGATGGATAAGAGGTCACATCTACTGCTCTGGACCATCACTCTGAGGTCTCCACTTCCTAAGAGGGAACGACTGTCCTACAAAACACCCAGGTTTCTCTCTGAGCCCTGTTCTAGCCTAGAAAGGAGGGAGTGTTACGGCAACAAAGCTGACTCCCTTAAAGTCTGACAAGCTCTGTCATCCTCACTGGTTGGTATAGGGAAGAGAACACACGCTGTTATGTGACTGTGGTTCTGCAAGATCTAAAAGATCCTTCTCCACAGATTTTCCTGCTATCCAGCGGGAATTAGAAATGGTTGCTTGCAGTGCTTTTCCTTATACAGCAGCAAAGCCATCACACATTTTGCTTCACAACAACTTTGGCTTGTATCAAATCTGAAGCTGGCTCAGAAAGAGCTTGTAAAAAAGAGAAAAGTAAGACTCTTAGCTCCAGTAAGTGCCTGGACAGTCTTTCTAGTTAACTTGGCATGAGTATGATGGTATTTCAACTTGACATTGACATGAACATTTCAATGGCTGGACAGTAAGCTCTCTGATAAAGCCATTGTCTGACTAGGAAACAAGCCTCTTTACAGGGCAGCCTCTTTATAGCAATTATAGTAAAAATTAACCTTTCAGAAGTTAAGTTTCTGTTTGAGGGGCCAGAACAAGGAGCGAAAGCAAGGATTAATTTCCCAGCAACAGTCTAAGCCCCTTCCTTTTCAAATGAAAATAAAACTCAGACAGGATTTTATGAGAGGTATTTAGATGCACATGAAAATATGAGTCTTAATTTTCCTAATTAGGCTTTGCTTCCAGATATGAACACAAACATATGCTTACAGATATGAACACAAAGGAGTCCTACATGTGGAAACAACCCCTCCCTAAACTTTGGAAAGTTTGAAGAAAAATAAAGAAGAAACCCACCCAGAAAATAATGTTTTTTAGAATATGACAAGCTTGTATTTTTAGGAATAGACTTTGACAAGAGTTGCCTCATTATGCTTGGTATTTTTCGGGATGCAGTTTGAATATAGTACTCTTTCTGAGTGCACTGCATGAAAACATAGCTTTGATATGGCTTAGGATGTCTGGTTTTGGTTCTCTGTATATTTCTTAGTTTTGCATTAGTTGTCATTGTGTGTTTTTCCAAAGAGTACATGCAACTCTTTTTATCTGTCTGTGCTTCTTCCTGCTTTTTGTTTCCTTCCCTTTGGTTATAAGCATTTTATATCAGCCTTCTGAATCTATGTTACTATACTAGAGCAGTGCCATAAAGTGATATCATCTAGAAGTTAAGTAGAGGCATTATGTATTGAAATGATTCCTAAATCATATATTCCACGTTAAGAAAAATCTGGGGGAATAAAATTTCTGTCATGGCTTGTAACTAATGCGCGAAAGATTTGCCCAACACTGTCAGACAGTAAGTGATATCCACAGTGAGAGTCCATCATATTTAGTTTATCAGTCTGCAGTCCTTTCAGTTATATTTTTTCCATTGGAAAGTGTATTAACAGTTACTGTACATTCATCCACTTATTTAGATTTCAGTCATCTTCTCTCTGAACGTATGATGTTAAACCATTTATTAATCTGAAGATTAATCTGCTTTAAAAAAGTCTTTTTCCCCCTGATTAGCATCAAGAAAGCCTTATTCCGTGCTGCTTCAGATGAATGCAAATTGTTTGGGTTTGTACAGGATGGCAAACTAGGATTTCTGCCAGTTCCCTTGATTGTTCTAGAGAAATTCCAGACAGCTAGAAAGTAGTAGCTCCTTAATGCGTGTTTAGTATTGTAAGTCTCCTATTGATGGTGCATTAATAGCTGTCATCAGAAGTATCGTATAAAAATGTTGGTGTCAGCAGTGCTATGCCTAATGGCAGCCTCCTTATGAACAGACTACAGAGAGAAGTGAAAAAGGATAGATGATTGTTTTAGACCCTTGTCCTTTATTTAGAGGTACAGAGGGGTGAGACTGTCACTTTAAATAATAGTTTTCTATTTCAGGAGATATGTTTTGTTAGTTATTCTCTCTTCATGTTATGCCAAAGTTGATTTTTGTGTATTGGAGACAATAAATGTAATGCAGGAGCCTGATACATATTCATAATTTTGCTCTAGGGCTAAAGTGCTTTCCTTGTAAATTCATCTAGCTACAGATATTGTGAGCACCAAAAGCAATTACTTCACCCCATCAGTTTGGTCTAAAAAAGAATACCATTAAACTCCTTGTTCTATATTTATTGTTCTAACAGGGAACAAGAAGAACATTCTGCTGAGACACCAGTGCAAGTACCAAAATTAGGATGCTTTTATTCAATTATATTTGACAAAGCTGGACACCTTTTTCAATCTGTAGTGTAGTAAATTTATGTACCTACCAAAAACAATTCATAGAGCTCTCTAGTGTTAAATTGTGGTAAAAAGGGAAGGCTAGGCAAATTTAGAAAAAGAGCAGTATGCTTTCCATTTGCAAAGGAAGACATGCGACTCAGAAAGAATGCTAATTTTTCAAGTTGGCGTTTCTGTTGTCTCTTTTTTTCACTATTAACACCTAGAAACAGGAATCCATTGAGTGGGTTCTGTACAGAGATCAAAAAGATGCGTCCTACCCCCAACACTTACATATAACAGTGAATTAAAATCTGGACAAAGTCAAAGGGACAGTGGAATACAGAAAAATGAGGAGTTATTTTATGGTAAAAGGCAATTATAAGTGAAAATTAAAAAAAAAAGAAGAATGGATCAGCTTTTTTAAGTGGGTAGCCAGGAGGCATTTCACCAAGCTTGATTCACATACAGAGAGATATTTGTTTGAAAGTGAACAGAAGACAGAAGTTGGGCTCATGGGCTCATCAGAGACAGAGGTCGAACTCTCAGCATGGAAGAAAAATTGACGGAAAAGTGGAAGGTCAGCTCTGAAAGTTCTTGAACATTAAAAAAAATAAAAATAATTTGCATGGCAAAGTAAAGAATACAGATAAGGCAACCTTGAAAAGGAGCATAAAGTAAGGAATATAACGAAAGCATCAGACCAAGACAAGTACCTTTTGCGTATGTGTTTTGTATGACTGCTAGTGTGTCAAGACTGTAGTTGTTGAGGCAAGGGGGGATGGTGTTTCATTAATGAAGATGTGAGATGGGGAGAAACTGCACGATAAGTTTTCCTGTCTGCTTTGGGAGATACGATGTACAGATGCTGCCTGGAACTATCCTAATTCATGGAATTGCCTACATTAATAACATAGTGGTCACGGATTCACTATGCAGTCAGTAGACAGAGGCACCTCCAAAGCATCATACATCATAAACCAGGAAGGCAAAGTAAATGAGGTTAATCATTTTTCAGGGATTCATGGTTTGTTTTTTTTTTGCTATACAAGGAAGTTTAGTGGCTACCCCAACTTGGAACATCTTGTCATAAGATTATGTAAGATGAATCTTACATACATCATCCATAGCTGGATGATGAATGTAGATTTTTACTGCAGCACTGACAAAAGGCTCCACACTATGTTAAAATCTTGTTGTGCAGGTCCTGTAAAATACAGCCCTTTATACAAAGAGCCATGTCTCTTTCTGTGCATTCATCATGCATCTTACTTGGAGACTTCTGAAGCAGGACTCTTGTGGACCAGAGGCAGAAGCTTTATGAGGTGAACCACAAAGAGCTTTTGAAATGTTTCTAAGTGGATTGAATTGTGTCCAAAGATGTTCGTAGACCTTGTTTCTTCTCCATTTAATGGTATAAATTTCAGGAACTGTTTTTCTGTTTGGGAATATAGGTAATGTGAACTGCTCCAAAACAAATTCTATTGAATATATTCGTATACCGTATCAGATGGAATACACAATTAAAATTACAAATTTACCATGAAAAAAATGACACTCAAAAAGAATTTTTTTTTAAACTAATTTAACTGATTCTTTACTGCCAGTTTAGAACCGGTGTACACAGACTTAATATCTAGGGTTGTCTTTTTTTTACAATATGTTCTAAACAGTCTGAGGGTGTCTATGAGTGAGTACTAGAAGAAGAATTTGACGCATGTATAAAAGAAAATATTTCAAAGTATATACAAGGACAAACCTCTATTTTTACACAGATTTTCAGATTTTATTCTTTCCTGCCCACCTTGAGACAAAAAGATTTGCTTAGGGAAATCAGAGTTTTTATATTAAATTGTTTTATTGTTTTTAAAATTAACTTCAGGACAAAGCAGTTTCCTGTGCAGCACTGGACTTCTGGGTCCACAGCACTTACTGCTGTGTAAGAAAGAGACTGTATCACCTAGATCTGTATCTCAAGAAAGGACTCTCCAGAGGCTGAGCTACTACATGGTGGTGAGGAATGGATGTGCCAACTTGGTGGCATTAGAAATGTGGTTAGGAGCTGTTGTTGCCTTTATCGCTGTACTATCTCAGCACAACAGTTTGAATTTAGCTATCACCGCTGTCTTCTATGAAACAGGAAGCTGTTGTCCTTTCCTCTGAGCTGTCAAACATGCTCAGGGATTAAGTGGTTTGGCCAAGATAACACAAGAAATTCGTAGCTGTAGTAGAAAATGAACACATGCCTCCTTAAGCCTATTCAGTTACTTATCAAATAAGATCATTAAAAAAAACCAAACAGCACCCACCCCCTCACCCCCAATTTTATTTGTTTTTCATTAGGACAGATGTCTTGGTAGCGTGCATAGAGAAAAGCTTTGAACTCTGCGGAAGTTGGGGTTATATGTCACATAATTCCTAGAACCCAGTAGCAAAGCTATAACTTTTTGAGATTGGTTAATCTAGGAGGAATGTTTCTACTTGGTGTGGTACCTGCGCAAAGGAAGACTCACCTAACTACCAAAGACCTGGAAAGAGGAGCATGAAGTACAGGGCCTCCACACTGGAAACCTTATGGATAATCTAGGAGGGAGCGGACATCTTCATCTTTTTATTATTATTTATTTTTTTTTCCTATTTAAATTTCTCAGCTAGTTTTATATGTCAGTTTTAAAACCATGATTTCAAATCCTGGTTGGCTTCTCTGTTCCTATCAAAGCTTCCCACCCAACACATTCCCATCTCAACATACTCTCTGTCTGGCACCCATTACAAGGTCTCCTTCATGTGGTAGGGCACATTGCAAATGTTGGTAAATTTGAGACAGGGAAGCTTTCAATTCAGTGCTTCTAATAAACTCAATAATATAAGAAATTAAAAGAAATCAGGTCTTTTCTGTGAAGATGCTGTAGCGCAAATGGAATTGTTACAATGAGCTATTGCAGCCATTGTCAAAAGCCCTTTAAAATAAGATTAGATCATTTCATTGTTGTACCATTTTCAGTTGTGGAATTGTAACATTGTTTTATGAGGCCTATTTAATACACAAATTCCACTGGAACTTGAAGGAGATGATTTAAGATTAGAAGTGTTTGGATAAACACAGATGATAGTTGTAATAGATCTGAATTGTCACCTGAGATTATATAACCTAATTTATCATTTCACTGAAGAATTGCAGATAACAGTTTACAATATATTTTCATATGTGGTCTTGTCATTTTTTCCCTTAGTAAATTATGCTCCTCCATATAACAGAAACAGGTTCTGAGGACATGTAAGATTTATGGAAAATAGTTATTTTGTAGGTAGAAGAACTGATATTATTTGCTCATTCACTTTGATACAGGGAGGGACAGTTACGATCTTCATGCACTTATTTATATTTAATGCATTTTGTTTCTTCATGTTCTGGAGTTGCTAGAGTAACTGCATTTGTGAAAAATTGCAGTTAATTTAATTTCCATTTGCCAAAGTTAATAAAACCACTTTAAGAAAATTGCTTCTTTGTCAACCTATTCTAATGATTACAGTGACTAGACGGTCATGTGTCTCAACTTCTGGAATCAGAGGGAGACAAGAAGGGATTCTGGTAGGAATGCATAGTTTGTGCGTAACTGTTTTTGCATACGTATATTTGCGTAGATTTCCCAGCCAACTTTCCCAAACTTTACTATTAAAATTTAATGGCTTGTTTAGCAAAGATTTTCTGTTTCGCTGGTCGTGAGGCAGACAGCTATCTTCTCTGCTCCGAGCAGCAGTTTCTTTGACATAAGAGATGTTTTTTTCCAAGTGCAGAGAGGGCTGCTGACGAACGGGTGCACGGTCAGTTTCCATCCTCCTGCTCCGCAAAGGCAAGGTTGCACCTTATTTTCCTCATTCACTCAGGCCTGTAGCCTTTTTCGTCAAGGGCACTGAAGTACGTCCAATTTTTTTTATTATTTTTTTTTTATTTTCTGATGCAGTCACCTGCTGACTGAAATCTAGGTCGAAACCTTGTGACCTTTCCCCACGTGTGTTCTCTCTCCTCCTTGGCGGCAGCTGCGCTGTTTGATGGCTGCACTGCGAGCCGGTGGAGCAGCCACCCAGAGGCTGGTGGCACCGAACGGTTTTGTCTGCGTGTGGAACTGTTGTTGTAAACCTTTCCTGGGCGAGAGCTCGAGAGTTAATGTGCCGCCTGGTTAGAAACATCATGTTCCTCCACGAGTGCTGAGGTTTTTCAGCAGCGGTCTCTCCTAGAAGAGGCAAAAATAGTGTTCTGGTGTCACAGCAAAGGTCCTGCTTCTGACAGTGGAGAGCAGCGAGTGCCGAAGGGATGGCGTGACAAGCAGGGAGATCACAGACGTGACCTTCTGAGGTGGAGGGTTATTTATTTCTTGCTGCCCCATTCAGAGCAGTTAGCAGTTCGTACAGGTAGGAATCAGACCTGCATTCAATAGCAGGGGCGGAGGGAGTTAACATGAAGTCATGGGAAGTAGAACATGAATCAAGCAGGAGAAATATGGCTTGAGTATCAGAGAAACTACTTAGCGGTAAGCTGTATTACAGAATCAGGCAGCTTCCCAAGGAGAGATGACGGATTTGTATTGCTTGTGGCATTTAAAAGTGAGCTGCGCATAGCACATGAAATACGTTAAGAGGTATCTCACCATCTCTAGCAGAATGACAGATTAGCTGAACATCACTAGGTACAAATGTGTCGCTACCCAGAAAAAGATCTAAATTATTTCCAGAATAGCTTAAATAAACACAAGACAAACAAAAAAAGAATTAATTTTTCTTTGATTGTAAAAAAAAAAAAAAATTAATTCAACTTTTTCCCCCTCTTCATCTGGCAGAAATTACCTTCCTTCTGTGAACCATAGTTTTGCATGTATATCTTAACTTTTCTAACACTTGTTCAGTGTCTGAAGGTCATATAATAATCTGTATTCAATTACATGCTGCAAGACATATACTTAAAACATATATGCATTTTCAGAGCACTAGGTGACCGAAAATATCTTGCATCACTTTATTTTAGAAAACTAAATTAGTATGTACGATATTCTAGCTAATGCCAAACAGTATCTTACACCAACTCTAGCTCCATGGGAGTAGCATACTGTTCAATATAAATAAGCATTTCATAACTTGGGCTTTCATTTTAACCAGTTGAATGCATCTGCCTTGTGTCTTGTAATGAGTACTTTGTCCAGAATGTCATACACCCTCCAGTGAATTAAATTCTCCACAGTCAGAAGCATTCACTTTTAAAAATATTTAATATGCAGCTGCCTGCTAACATACGTAGCAAATCTCCATGTGAAGCTATCAAGTAGAAATAAGGCACTTAAAAACTTCAAGACATCACACAATTTTGCCACCGAAGACTGTTTAAGGCTTTAGGCACTTAGGTAACTTAATTTTTATACAAGGAAAAAAAGAGATTGAGGTATTCCAAAGAAGATGAAGTCAGAGAGTGCTGTGCCAGGTGTTTCAGCTGTAGGAAAGCTTAAAGCATGGAAGGAGCAATGTAGCAGCAAAGCAGACCTGCTGAATAATTCATCACTGTCTTACACACTTCTGCCGCTGTACCATTATTTAGGAAAGAATATTATATTGTTATTGATTACAGCACTTGCTGACACGTTTCATTTGCTGGGAGGTGTGTGTGCCCACTTTGTATTTCCGACACTTACACCATCAGCAGAGAAACTTATGTATGAGCTCGATTAAAATTTAAAAGGCTGAATGTTATACACGTACACACACACTCAGCATTTATCCTTAACGCTCACAGTCTGGGGAGGGAGAGCTTGCTTCCTGTGTCAGAGGAACACTCTTCCCACAGATAGCGTTTTCGAAGTGATGAAAAACATTGCGTGAGGGAGCACAAGCGGCTCTGCCTTTACCATAACACCCCTGGGAAAGCGACGCCTTCGTGATACCAACCTGCCGCCCCGCAACGCTGCGGGAGTGGGTGGGAAAAGGCCCAGAAGCATCCTTGTCCGCCAGAGCGGGCCCCGCCGTGCCGTGGCCACGGACAGCCCCGCTTCCACAAGCCAAACCCCAAGGGTGCCCTTTACTTAGGCTGCTGCAGTTGCTGATACGAATAAACTTTCCCCGGCAGTTGGCGAAAGGCCAGAGGAACTCGATGGCTGTTGCAGCTATTCGAACAATGAAATGAAATCCGGTTCCTTACGTGCTTGAAAACAAATAGAGATATATGTGCATACATACCTAGGGAGAGAGAATTGAAAATCTATAGAGAATATAGATAGAAATCGGTACAAATATAGATACATGCCCTTATTTATGCTTTCATATTTGTGTTGCGAGGTGTTTCAATTTTAGGCTTCTGAAATAGTGAAGGATATTTTCCTCAGTTAAGGAGAGGGGAAGAAAAGAAACAAACCAGCAATATTTTTCTGATTTTTTTTGTTGTTGTTTAAGGGAAATCTGGTATTGATGAAAAAGGCATCGTGACAAAATCTAGATTGTCTAGAAACAGCGTTGAGAAGATCCCAAGTGGCTGCGGCGAGTTTTCTCTCAAATGTTGGGCTGGTTGGGGATCCTGTGCCAAATTCTGAACAGCACTGGAGGTTGACAGAGAATAAACTGCTTGTATCCTGGAGGAAACCCTTTCCTTACTTCTCTTTGAATGTCTAAATACATAAATAGCCAAAAAAACCCCAACCCTATAAGCAGAACACAAGGGAGCTGAATGCTTTACTAAAAGAATAATCAGGTTTCTTTCCCCTTTTTGAAAATCAACTCGGTGGAAATAAAATTCATTTTGTACCAGGATTAATCCACAGTAAGATACTGATCTGTTGAAGCAAATGGCTGCCCTCTCAATGATTTCGAGAGTCAGGGCTCATTCCTAATGGCCAGTTTTCTCAGGTGGCAAACAGTGATTAGATTCATAAATATTTGTTCCTGCTCAGATTTTGACAGAGCCAGTTCGTATTTAGCAGGTTCAGAAGCTTAGCAGATTACACGATCCCCCAACCCATCAGTCATACGTACACAGCGTATCCCTGTTTGATGTATGCAAACTGATTTCTCACAGCTTGCATGTTTTTAACTCTATAAATACTAAATGAGGACTGCTCAGTAGAATATTCAGTAATACGACTAGCAAGTGTTACTTGCAGATTTGTTGGGTTTTTTTCTCTTTCTTTCTGTCTTTGCCAGGAGGAGAATTAGATGGACAGTAAATATTTGGGTTTGTCGATTTTGTATTTTGCTCCTTAAAACTGAGGTGGCAAGACTGAAGGAAAGCAGTGTGCTTGGAAGAGAAGATTTTAAAATAGACTTTTCATGGTTTGCATTTGCTGTGACTCTCTATGGATATTGGATCAATATCTGAATAGAAATTTGTGACTACAATTTTACAAAACCGTTCTTCAAAATGGTTGGCATTTACTGTGGCAAAAATAGATGAATGCTGCAGATTTAGAAATAGGTGCTTCAAAGCTTTGATGCTTTTGCATCAAAGACATCTCTTACTTCCACTATTTAGTTATTGTGATTTACCTAGAAGAAATCCATACATAGATTTAGTCAGTGTTTTGAGTCTTGGCAGATTTAGTCAGTGTTTTGATTCTTGGCAGCTAGTTAAAATGAAAAGCAATAAATCTCTGAAACTTTTCAAGAATGTTAAAAGGTACAACTTAATCATTATTTATTGTCTAGAGCTTTTGATATCTCTGATTAATTTTAAGATAAGTGCCAAAAAAAGGAATGCAATGTATTTTTTACAAAATGCTCAGCAAAACTTACAATAATATGGTAGTGATTAGTGCAGAGCTTACAGCAGTCATATAGTGCCAGTGATTATACTTCGGATCCACTGCAAAAACAAGCTGTTCCTGATGTGCTCCTCAAAAATAGGACAAAATGTTCTCCATTAGTCTGTTGCTACTTAACATCTTTCTCTACGTCACGTCTTAATTTTTCTCTCATGCCATCTGCAGAAAAACATGTCTCTCAACCTTCTAGATCCTGAGATGGCAATATTCAGAGCTGTAAGAGGAATTAGGCCATGTGAGGAAAGAATCTTGTCATGGTGGTATTGTAGAGGCTTTTAAAAATATACAGATAAAGAACAAAGTTGCCAGCACTGATTTTTATCTTCAGTAAAAGTAATTATATCATTATTCACATATAAAGTCAAATAGAAATTCATCTATATAATTAAAATATAAATCATATTGTGTGATTTTAATCTATTTTTTCTGTCAAACTATGTGAATGTTTACACCTTTAATCTCGGCCTTGGTCATTAAGTTTTAGAGTAATGTGAGAACAGAATTAATTTTGGGCCCAGACGACGGTATCTTTTCTTTCTCTAGAAATGAAAATATTTCATAAATAATTACACATAAAAACATTCTCATTGTAAAATACATTCTTGTTCATGTACATATGTCTTGTATTCCACAAAAGAGGCTCCCACTAAGTAGGGAGCATCACTTACCAATCTGACAATCTGGAGTATGCTCTCTTGCCAGCCCATCCTCAGCAGCAGAATGCTGATGAGATGAGCCTGGACCCAGGTGTCCTGCTGGACTGACACCACGGTGCTGAGCGTCCCGCCAGCCTTGGATGTCTCCAGGGGCTGCCTTGTACATTTTCGGCTGCTTTTATAGCAGGTGAACAGAGAGCAGGAGCGTGTTTCTGTTGCAGGGCAGCGCTGGGACCTCTCAGGACTGGTTGGTGATGAACGTGGAGAGGGAGAAGTGTGGGAAGGACTTGAATAATATGCCTAAATTCACTGGGCTTTTCAGAAAGAAGAGCACTTGTGACCCAGTGACCCAGTGAATGGTTGCATTTTTCTATAATGTAATGTTGCTTCCTGACATGGTAATGCTGTCTGTGCCCTAAAAACTAATTCAGCTACACTGAACAACTTGGCTTGAAAAGCTCAAGGTATTATTCTACCTATGTGAGAAACAGGGCTGGTTTGGAAAAGATTAGAGGCATTAGTGGGGCTAAAAACTGTGCTCTGCAATACACTGACAAACTGGAAGCTGCACAGTGAATTTTAACTGTCACGACTGTAAGGAAGCACCTATGGACAAAGAGGCAAGGTAGCTAGAAAATTTCTGATGTCTTCGCTGAGTTGAGAGAGGGCAAAAAATAATGGGAGATGCAACTAAGGATCTTGTGACAGGCTGAGACATGGTATGATGTGAAGTTTTGTTGAAGTCAGTGAAAACTGGTGGAGCTGAGCATTAAAGCAATGTCTCACCACGCATCCACGTGTCATGTGGCAAATCCCTGAGACTTTTAGCATATACAGTGTTCTCCTCCTTTGGCTCTTTTTCCTATTTCAAACATGCTCCCTTTCTCTCTCCCATGTGCCTTCAGTTTTCTTTTTACAGTGAGTTTCTTCTTTTGCTTTACAGTGAATATTTGATTAGCAGCTACTCAAGTACTGTCCAACATCCATTCCAGGTAGCAACAGTCCTTTTGCCTTTTTTTCACATCTTTCACACTGGCTTTTTATCCCAGGAGCATTTATCAATGCTGCATTTTTGCAACTCTCACTGGCATCACCATTTTCTTTTTTTCCTATTCCAGTTTACTTTCCATTTTGTATTTCATTCAGTACTGAGATGGGAGATTGGCAGGTATTTTATGCCAAAAACTGAAGGGTTGGAAACAAAGGGTTTTACAGAAGCGGATAGAATTATTTATTGTTGAAAAAAATCCCAGTGATCTTTTAAAATTAATTGAAATACCTTCAGTACTGGAAGCCCAAATATCACAAGGTTGTGCAAGAGCTTAGCCTAAAGCAGACTGATGCCAATAGAAGGATCACAAGTGACTTATAGTCAATTGGTATTAGAGCTGATTGGAATCTGTGACACTTCTGTGAAAAATATGTCCCTCTCTCTGGGATTAACTAGCCTTAATTTATATTTACAGTGTGAATGTACCTGCTGTTGCCATAGGATATGATTGCCTTTCATATTCTGCAATGTACTATGTCATGTACTGCACTATATTATGTAGCATGGTTTTAAAGATTTTTCTATTTTCCATTTTACAGTTAAGAACTGAGGCACGCACTGCTTCTATGACTTGCTCAGGGTAACATGTGGAAGTCTGTTTCAGAGCAAGGACTTGAATTTCAATCTTGTGAGTCAGTGCTTTAGCACTCAAACAGTTGCGACTCTCTGACACCTCTCTAGTAATCAAAGACCAAAAAGTGAAGAAGGGTAAAATGCCTATGGTATATCAATCTTTATGTCGAACAAGAAACAGAGGGAAAGAATTAACCTAAAAAAAAAAACCCAACACTTTCTAAAATGTTCTTATTCTATTGAAACTGGGCCACTTGTGCACCCAGGGATTCAAAATTCATGGATTTAGGACAGCAAACACGAAGGTGCTTGGTTGTATATCCTAGTGGCTGAACAAGTCCCTGGGGATACAGGAGTCTTAGAGATCTGCTCATTTCACTGTTCAGGCATTTTATATTAGAAAGTTGTTAGGTAAAGAAAAAGAAAGGAAGAATAATGGAAATTAATTCCCCCCTCTCCCCCTGAAATATGCTCAAGTTAAATTTTAGGGATAAATGTAAGGTTTATTCTGCATTATTCCTGGGGAAAGCAGATATCTAAGACTGATTAAATGAGAAGTTGCACGCATGCTCAGAACAAATACCCAGAACATGGTGTGGTATACACTCACAGTACAGATAAGCCTGATCAAATTAGGCATTTTTCATCCTTTATGCAAATATTTTATTTTACATTTGTTTTAAAGATTGATATTTGTGTTTGCTGTGCGTAAAAGAGGTAAAATTATGTGTATCTGAGTGACAGCTCTCTGCAGTTTACCATGGTGCTGTACCTCTGAACATGATGGATAATGGGTGCAGAGAGAAAATATGATCGGCAATCATATTGTCTCTTTAATTAATTTCACATAAATACAAGTACATATGGACATATGTCTTCATGGACATGATTCCCACATAAGAACTGTAGGGGTATAGAGGAAAAATGTTACAGCTTTAAATTCCACTGCCTTGTAATAAAGTAGACATGAAAATTGGGAGCCCTAACAAATAATGTGTACACCAGCCTTATTTAAGGACTTGGTGTTGTTACAGAAAACAGAGGTTCAAGATGTGAGATGGTATGTTTAGGAAGGTTTTTGTGAGACACTGGTCTTCTGAGAGCAACAATCTGGAAAGCTTTGTGTCAGGAAGCTGAGACACAATCATATTGTGAACTTTACGAGAAGACAGTCCTTTGTTATTTTCTGATTAAAATACCTGCTAATGGTTTTGGGGGATTTTTCTTCTTTCCCCTCTGAATTACAGCAATGTTGGAATATTTCTAGAATGAAATTGAATTGGGTGACCTTCCCTTTCCCTTTCCCTTTCCCTTTCCCTTTCCCTTTCCCTTTCCCTTTCCCTTTCCCTTTCCCTTTCGCTTTCCCTTCCCCCACTATCTTCTATGTCCATGTATATCTGTAAGGTGTTTTTTTTTCTATTTTACTGTGGTTACTCCTTTAGCAAATTTCAGCAAATATTCTGTCAACAGTATTCTTGGGAAGTTTTATTGCTACACTTCAACCTCTTCCTCCACTTAGGGGTAGAATAATGTCAGTTATCTTTCTCTCAAAAATAATTAAGGTAAATTCCATTTATTTCCTCATTCTTCCTTTGGCAATATGCAGTTCTCTGTTTTCACTGTGAAAAATGGTACTTTTTGGAGAATGGTCCTGTTTTGGAACATTTCGTGAAGAATATAGCATCATGGATTTTATAGATTTGAACAAGGGACAGCATCATCTTGACTGACACAGTGTGGATTTAAGCAATGACTTGAGTAGATGTGCCTACATTTACATGAATCCGTAATTTTGAAGAGCCCCACAGAATGCAAAAAAATTGCTCAATATCTGTTTCAAGACTAGTAAATAGAATAGTAGAATCATAAAATAACTTAGGTTGGAAAAGACCTTTAAGATCATCAAGTCCAATCATAAACCTACCACTGCCAAGTCCACCACTAAACCATGTCCCTAAGTAACACATCTACATGTCTTTTAAATGCCTCCAGGGATGGCAACTGAACCACTTCTCTGGGCAGCCTGTTCCAATGCTTGACAGCCTTTTCAGTGAAGAATTTTTAACTAATATCTGATCTAAACCCCCCTTGACAAACTTGAGGCCATTTTGTCTTGTCCTATCACTTGTTACTTGGGAGAGAGCCTGACCCTCACCTCGCTACAATAGCATTTCAGGCAGTTGTAGAGAGCAATAAAATAAAAATAAAATAAAAATAAGTAAAAGAGCTAAAGCCTGTTCTTAAGCTCTGAGGACAAGCAGTAAGTCAGAGCTCACATCCATGTAGCTAGACTGTCTTTCCCAAAATCAAGATGACCACTGTCCTGCAGTTTGGGAACTGTCCCTATTCCAAGGGTAACCTGAACTGAACTATGACATGGTGTTGCCTATTACAGCAATAGTTGCCTTAAAAACTGACATGGACTGCGCCACAAAACATACTGAATGCGCCCTTCTCCTGTTTAGTTTATGAAGCTGGATGAACCTCTCATTTTACGTGGTTCAATGACTGTGAGAAAGCGCACTGCTTACTGAGAAATGAGCTACATATAATAATATAGTTTTCTGCCTGCTACACTCAATCTCAACAGTATCCTACTTCCATAGTGGTTGATATTTTGGGATTATAAACCCAGGAGATGATGAACCCCTGGGATTAATCACGGATATCCAGAACTCAGAGTCTGTGGATGCTAACTGAACTGGGCACCAGGCCCAAAAGGGACACTTGGTTATGGGGTAAAACAAGCATGACTGACTCTATGACATCACGTCATACCTGGAGGATTAAAGCTAATGTGCTTAATATGCACTGTCTGATCATTCTGCATGCATTGACCGGTCTAATTACAGTAGTCACTGTTAAAAAACAACTTTTTTTTCTTTAGTCATGTATGTGCATGCAACCTGGGTGCATTGGTAGGAGGCTTCGGTGAGTGAAAAATAGAGAACAGCAATCAGATAGCTATCTATCTTCTGTATATACTTTTTTAGTTTTGAAATGGGAAAGTATTATTCAAGTATTTAGATGTTTTCTCTCATCTAATTCTATTCTTCTGTGAAGTGCTATTTCTTTTTCAGAGGTATCCCCTATTTCTCAGTTTTCCTATCTTATGTTATAAAAGACACCAGGATTAGCAACATATATTGCTGACTGTTCCTATGTACTCATGGCTGCTTCTAAAATACTAATGTCTATTAAAAACCTTATTTAAAAAGTTATCATTTGTGCATAAGTGCACATGCATGTTGATATAGAAACACACAACAAATCTTCCTCCTTCCTTCTTCCTGCATTTCTTCCTTTCTGCCTTTAGACATAACTGCTTGCAGATTGCTCTCCTGTCTTGCCGTTCAGCAGGGACATCAATCATTTTGAAGCTGAAGATATTTTCAGGAAAATGCTCAGGTCTTTTCATATTGAAAGGAGCCTGATTTAATCAGAGATTTGAAAACTTCTTTTATCCATCCATGGAGTCTATGAATTTGACTGCCCTTATGTTGTCACTGTAAAATAAAAGCAAAAATATGTATGTTTCTGAGAAAGACATTCCTTCAGTTTTGCTTTTTGATTGATAAAGAAGCTTGAATGGCACAGCATGGCTTCAGATACTGAGGATACATAGCTGTGAGAAGTATATTCTTAATTTTATCACCTCGGAGAGAACCAGGCCTGGAATTCATTATTCTCTTTTGGTACTGGAGCAGAGAATTTGGCTAGGTTGGCCTCTGTGTCTGCTTGGAGCCCCCTGAAAACACTCAGGACTTCATCTTTGAAGCTAGCTGAGGGATGATACTCTCAGCCCAAAGGAAGCAGAGTGTGTTTATTCCTTTTGTGTATTTGTTGTGCTCACTTTTCTTCTGAATGTGACGGAGTCAAATGAGGCAGGCTCAGGGGCTTTATAAGCTCTGTGATGTGGTGTGGCTCTTAAGATCATAGATCTAAGATGATATTTACATAAGCATGCTTGATTTTATCCAGCAAACATGTTACATTCATATCCTTGTTGAAAAGACAGAGGGTCTAACTGCTTCTGTAGACATGACATGTGCAGTACATAGCCTAACTCAATCCTAATGTGTAGTTGTAGAAATACCTCCATTATTGACCTCTACATGCCTTTCTTCTTTTCTGACTGAACCCTCTTCCTGATGTGAGAATGTGAGATACTTTTCCGAACTAGCATAAATTCCCTCAGAAAAATACTTGTGGAACCTTTAAAATTAAGTCAAAACAGGAACCTGTGCAACTGAGTAGCGTCTTCCCCACTGCTATTGTACATTATTGCCTTCTTGTTCTGTCCCCATTGTGTTTCCAGACTAGAAACTCCTGGTCTGGAAAATGCTGGTTTTGTTGTTGCTGTTGCTGTCTGTTGTTAAAAAAAAAAAAAAAAAAAAAAAGTAGCTGACAGTGAGCAACGATAAGTTATAATATCCACTGATTTGGAAAAAAAAATAAATCTGTGATTCCAGATTTGGGCAGACTGGTATTAGGCTAGATTGAAATCCTTCCAAACATTTAATTTGTGGGATAACACAAGATTTAATAAAAGTCTTATCCTTATTGCATTGAAGGCAGTTCATACTCTGTGACTGCTGTGTGAACAGGATCAGCTTTTACGCATGCAATAAGGTACAACTCCTACAGAGCTTTTTTTAAAAAAAAAAAAAATGTTTACCTCTCTGATAAAACCAAAATTGAATAATTCTCCTGGTTCTTTTCTGAGACAGTAGGGTGATAATTCATGACTGTTACTGAAAGTCTATTTAAAAGCCAATGACTACCAGAGTTTTAATATCTCAGTTATCACAGAATTTCTAGGTTCATAAAGGAGCAAAGGCTACATGCTGCTCTCTGGGAGTCAGTGAGAACTTTGCATTGATTTTGAGGGAAGCAAGATGAAGGCCCAAGTGCGATATCTTGGATTGTACATTCTGGTTATCAATGATCAATATTGATTTATTCATGGCAGGTTCTAAAGATTATTTTCCCCATTTTACAAGTGACAAAAATCAAAGCTGAGAGTTTACATGCCTTGTGTTCAGCCACAGGTAAAGAACATGGAAAACTAGGAGGCTCAGAGTACTCTTGATGATCAACTCTGAAGTGAAACTTCCAGAAGTTTGGCAGATATGGGAGGCAGCAAATAAGAAAGGATGTATATACTGACTGAAAGGACAGGGAAATGCACAGAGATTCTTAGTGGATCAAATGAAGCATGGACTAAAAAAAGGCCAAGAAAAATTTCCATGTGTTGAAACTTCAGTATCTGCTGTTCCTAATGGAGGCGTGGAGGAGCCCCTTCAAAGTCAGGACTTTAAGGGTGTGGGAGCCCTGGCTGGGGATCCTGATCTTCACGTTTGCTACTTGATGAGGTTTGACAAGGTCATGCACGGCTTCGTGGGCACAGTGGGAAGTAAAACTGCAATGTGCAGATATAGAAGCACCAAGTGAGCCTGCCTGTCTGGTATACTGTGTTTAGGGCGGCTGAAATTGATTTAGCCAGGTTTCTGTAGACAACAAAGTAAGAGAAGGAGCTGAATGAGCAGGCTAGTGGCCCTTTTGACCTTAGAACATGAAAACCTTTTGCACCGATCAGCTTTTCCAGAAGGCCTCCCCATGAAAAAGAAAATTTCTTTAGTATTAAATGATGTAACCATAAGGATGCGCAGCACAAGGAAGATTGCCTAGAAGAGTTTTGCTGGCTGGAGTTTCTGTACAGGGGAACACAGGAAGAAAATAACGGCTATAAGAGATACAAGTTGCACAAGCTAAATTCATACGTTTCAGATTACTGCTTTTCTTTCATGGGGGTTCTAGTTTACTTTACAGTAAAATTATCTATCACATTAAAATAGATGGTAAGAATTACTTACACAGAGCTAGAAAGAAAACGGTGTGTTTGCCTCATATTCCCCACGACATGTGTAGCATCCCCGTTACCTAGGAGAGGAAGGCATGTACGTTAGGTATAGAAATTAGAAGAAGATGGGAAATGTCTATAATTGGTCCCTAACTGTCTGTGAAAAGAGGTGTTTCAAACAAGAAAAATGATCTTGTTAGGCATTGGTTTTGCATCTTGATTAATAGAGAAAAGGAAAAAAAAACCACAACAGAAATTACAATTCTTTTGCAAAAATATAGTCTGAATGTACAGTCATCAGCCATAAAGAAGTGTAATATGCATTACATATATATATATATGTATCCATGCATAACTATTTATAAATTCTCAGTATCACCGAGAGCTACTGAGCTGCTGAGGACTTATGTTAAAAAGACAGACTTGCATTTAAATGCTGATCTCAACTTTCCACTGGGGACCACTAAAAAGTCTTTCAGTAGAAAAGGCTGGGATCAGCAAAACATGAAATCATTATAGCTGCAGACTTTCTAGACCTGCTTTGTATTAAGCTTTTGAAAGGGACATTTGTTTAAGGATAAGATAGTTTTATCCTGCTTCGAATCCTTAATCTTCTGCTGTGGCAGAACCCCTGTTCTCACAGCAAGGTCACTGAGCAAGGACTAAGGCACATACGTGTCCACCCCCTCCAAACTGACACTGACATGTCCTGCTGCAGTCTGTCTCTTCAAAGATGCCTGCAGTAGGAAACCTTGAAGTCTTTGTCTTGATTTCATCATTGTTTACATCATCATTTGTCAAAACGGACCTGTTTTAAGATGTAACATGGATTTAACACAGGTGAGGGGACAGCCAAGTGAGAATTTACCTGAGTGAGTGCCTTAGGAGATATGCCAGCTTTTTCCTTCTTTGCTTCCTTTACTACAAGCAAAGTGACGGTAATAATTCCACTGTCATGGAGTGAGTAGGACTTTTTCAGCTTGTCAGGGTCTTTTTGAATTCCGTCATAAATTGGGTCATAGAATGATGTTGTCATTTCCCTGTGGCAGCTGAGTGAGGGGCTAGCATGAAGTGACCTGCAGCACCAGGGAGACCTGCTATTAAATATCTGAGTACGTAGCTCCAGAGAGGAAGGAAGGTCTGCCTGCCTTAGCTTCAGTTATAGGAAGAAATAAAGTACCTATGTTTATGGTATATATGTTTTTATTTGCACAATCTGAAGCGCCGCCGAGGAATTACACGGGAACACAAAAGGGATGCCATACCAATGTAATCCTGTGGAAATTTGGATGAAATATTGTAGATCATTGGGGCTTTACCTGTGAGCTGATTAATCCTCCAGCTGCACTCAGGTCATTGGGATGATTTGCAGACCTGGCCGGTCCCTATAGTCTGCAACCTACAGAAGACAGAGACAATGCTACGAAGAGTCAGTTGTTAAGGTGATTTGCATTAGGATTTGCAGAGATAAAAAACATTCAGAAAAGCTATACTATGAAAGTGAACACTGATTAGAGTAACTTTGGTTTTCCCCCAGCATGTATTTTTGGAGTTAAAGAAACCTTTTGTCTTGGCTTCTTGTTGCACATCCCTTTGACCTAGCAAGAGATAACTCCTCGTTCTTTTCTCACTTCCTCATGATTCTTGAAGAAGTAGCACATTCCAAGGCACTTTTTTTATACATCCCTTCTGCATCTTTTTGTGCTACTATTTGCCTTAGGTATGAAGTTCTTTAAAACAGGGAGGATTTTCTCTGGGTAGCTTACCAAATTCACCCATCCAATACTCAAAAAAATGTAAGTAAAAACCATAGCAATCACCGTGACTTCATAAGCAAGTGATTCCTGCTCCCTTCTTCTGAAGTGCTAAAAAAAAACGGTTGCATGTACGTGGTAAGCACAGACCTCAAAGAAAGAATCAGTTCTCTCAAAATTGCCATACACATGGTCTTTGATTTGTTCATATACAAAGCAAGACTAGGAAGGGTCAGAGCTGCACTTAAGTTCAGTTGCCTGTTTAATATCTGCATGTATTAAAAACAGAAGCATAGAAGTTGATTGTTTAAGCTACTCATTGATGCATGCCATGTATCTGAGTCTATAATTTGGCATCTGGGATATAGAAACTGTTCTCACTAGAAGATTTGCTTATAATCCAATGATAAATGGCATAAGAAGGAGCTTTTCCTAGAAATGAAGGGTGGTGAAAGGAAACTAGCTTTGAAATCCTTATTCTCTTCCCCTTTTTTACAATAAATACGAGTCCACTGAAGTATTCACATACCTGATGAATGCTGAACAGGAACATTGTGACAGAAAGTGGTAATCCAAATACGAAGAGGTTGATCACGTCTCGTCAGTTGCTGAATTTTAGCTATGTATAGGTGGAATGCAACAAAACAATGTCCGCGTAGTTTGTGCACTAGTGTATACTTAACCATGTACTTAAGCTTTACTTTTTATTTTTGATCTTTTACATGTGATAGGTAATGTTCTGTACATAAAAATGAGAAAAAGCGCTCTCTACAATTCTTTCAGAGAATTTCCATTTATAGAGATGTCAGAGAGCTTTTTTGTTATAACTCTGAGGAACATGAATGTCTGAGCCTCTGAACTGATTAACATCTCGTGCATGCAAATCTAACACAAAAGAATCTATTTACAGCTTGACTTCACAGCAGATTGCTACCATATTAGCAAACACCTTTAAGTAGTTTGAAAAAGTGATGATTTATTATTTCCTTTGCGCTGTGTATCTCTTGCTTGTATATGGCTGCTTTTTTCTGTCTCTTTTAATGATGTCCCCATCATCACCACCACCACCAAAAAAACCCAAAAAAAGCCTTTAATAGTTGCTCCCCGTGCTCCCCATGCTAATGGATAATATACACCAAAATCATTTAAGGCGTGTCATGGAAACCAGCTACTTCAGTCTATCTGTGGTTGTCTTCTCTGAGTTCTTACAGATGGCTGGAAGACAACTCATAGAATCTTAATTCAAATTAGAATTTCAATGTGTGTATGACTGAGTATGAATAGAGTGTGTAACCAAATGCATCAGAATAAATTAGTAAACTGTTTTGAAAAGATTTTTAAAACAAATTTCTGTTTAGCTGTCTCTGCTATACATCTATTATTAATTTAATATTGGATCAATTCAATTTCTGCTCTATAGGTAAAAATTTATGTGCATTAATTAGCTTACAGACAACAATAAAAGGAAAGCTGAATGAGCATTGAGAGTATTTACAATCTTATGCCTAGCAGTGGTTATTTTGGGTCAAGGATATTGTGAAGGAGAGAGCAAGCAAGGACAAACAAGAAAGCTTACTCATTTCTTCCATGTTATGTCTGTTCTAAATTTGGCTGTTTTCAGGGAATTCAATCTTAGCATGTTCAAAAGCAGTGTTGAATGAACAAAAGCACGTCTGGGGAAAGGGGACCAGATTCTTAGTTGATGTGTGTTATCATGGCTGCACTGACATCAATTAAGCTACTCGTTGCAAAATACTATGTTCTAGAAAACACACACACACGTATGTTATGTATATGTATATTTTTATGCTAAGATATTTATAGCAATGGAGGGGAAGAGGAAGAGGGAATCAGATAAATATTTGCATTTATGATGAACATGGAGAGGAAACCTGAAGAAGTAGCACAAAAATTAGTTTAATGTAGTTAAATGGGAAAATAAAGACTGGGAGGTGTTTCATAAAAATTTGTAAATTAGTGGAAACTTCACAGTGAAATAGAAGGAAGATTATTTTTAGGGCTCCACTCATAACTTGTGTGGGCTGCTTCTAAGCTGTCCAAAACAATATGTTGTGAGGAATTCTTTGGTGAAAGTGTACCTTAGCTAAAACCAATGCCTCCCATTGAGGAGTTTGCTTATATCTGTCTGACATAAAAATGACACTACAAAGAAAAAATGAAAAAATGCAAGAAAAATATGTATCATCAAATACATATCATCATCATCTTTCAGATGATCATCATCCTTCAGATGATGATGATGTGTATTTCCTTATGTACCACTATTACGCCACTGACACAGTTGTGGTTTTATGGTTGATATTGAGAATCCCCAAATGACAAAATAACATGGTTGCAATGCTGTAGCGTTATGGTGCTGTGAGTATAACATGATGCATGACTGAAATAAATTTATACAGCAGAAGGGCTGTAAATTTGAAGTTCTAGGACTGATTCCCAGCCTAAGTAAGTGGGAATGCATTGCAGAGGTTGGATACTTAACTTAATGTTTTATTGGTCTGCCATACCATTTAGGAGCCTTAGTCTTAAGGATGGATTCTGTTGCATTAGATATTATCCAAACAGTATTAAGGCCACACCTGAAGTACTGTATCCAGTTACAGGCTCCCCAATACAAGAGGGACATTGACATAGAGTCCAGTAAAGAGCCACTAAGATGATGAAGGGACTTGAGCATCTCTCCTGTGAGGAACGGCTGAGAGAGCTGGAACTGTTCATGCTAGAGAAAAGGCGGCTCAGGGGATCATACTAATGTGAATAAATACCTGAAGGGAGGGTGCAAAGAAGAGGAAGCCAGGCTCTTTTCAGTGGTGCCCAGTGACAAGACCAGAGGAAATGGGCACAAACTGAAACAGAGGAGGTTCCTCCTGAACATGGGGAAACACTTTTTCACTGTGAGGGTGACCAAGCACTGGCACAGGTTGCCCAAGGAGGTTGGGAGTCTCCATCCTTGGAGATATTCAAAAGTCATCTGGACATAGTGCTGGGCAACTGGCTCTAGGTGGCCCTGCTTCAGCAGGGAAGTTGGACCGGATGACCTCTAGAAGTCCCTTCCAACCTCAAATATTCTATGATTCTGTGAAATAGGGCTGCAAACTGGTGAATTTTTGAAGGTTCAGAGCTTGCTTTATGGTGCTGGACTCTTGCAACAGTAGGAAATGTGAGGGCTATGTTAGGTATCCATCTGAATTTATCTACTACAAGACTTTTTCAAACTCAAAGAAAATAAATGATTGCCTTATGCTAATGTGATAATTAGTCATATAACACTCTACGTGCAGTGGAAACTATACTTGTGCAAATAGAAGTGTAAAGGATATAGCTGTGTTAGCTAGCATGCTAATTCCTCTTATGGTAGAAGAAACAAACCGAGTGAAAATTAGAGACTTAACATGAATGAAAAGCCTTGTGAGAGTGGGGGGGAGCCAGTGTTTCTAAGAAGGGTGTGAAATAGACAGAACTGAAACTGAAGCTAGCCCTTGCTTGAATTTGAACCTTATCATTCCTCTTTAATTAAGAGGTCTATTTCCTGTAGATTGATGCCATTGAGACCATTCTGTGGTAATAAGAAGATACAAAAACATCATGTCCTAGGAAATATTGGTCGTATGTGTGAGATTTTATTCTGTCCCCCTCCTCCCCCCCCTACTTCTACCTGTGAAGTACCTTAAATTACAAAGTATTAAGAGTAGGATAGAAAGAGCAATCAGGAAGTGAAAAGCTTGTATGAGAGGCTGACATCACAGCTTTTTCAGGTATCTCTTGAAGAGACTGAGTATGGAAGGGAAGAGCAGGTGTTCATCTGAAATAAGGTCACCAACGAATAGAATACCAGACACAGTTTTACTAAAATTGGGTCTGACTCATTTTGGAACAGTATGAAACATTTTTTTTTTTCTCAAAAGGACCAGTCCTCAAAAGGATTTTTCTCCAAAGAGCTGGTTGGTCAGTTTGCTTTTAAAACATCATATGAAGGGACGAGTAGTTGAGAAGTGCTGTCATTAAGCCATTCAAGTTTTCATTGTAAACCCTGTGCTCTTCCTGTCTTCAGCAGAGTAGTGAAGGTTTGCTAGCATGATAAAATTATGCTCAAGTATTTCATCTTTTCAGTTCTATTGTATTCCGTTTTGCCAGTCTTCAATCTATTGTATGCCTACAGAGCATTATAAATGTATCAGAATACAGTTTGAGGTTTATCATCATCAAAATATAATGCAGCTGTGATTAGTACAATAAATGTTGAAAGCACTGAAACCCAGTAAATAATACTAAATCTTTAACAAAATTACAAATTAAGAATTTCTAGTTGTTTACAAAATGTAACCCTGTGTTTATTGTCATACACGAGCACAATGCTAAGCAATTTTTAACATGAACAGACCTTAATGATCAGAGATTTAACAAAGAAGAATATATTAGGCTGCCTTTTAAAAGATAATTTCTTCTCTGTGCCTGTCTGAAAAGTATGCCTATTAATCAGTCAGACATTGTGAGTAACCTAAACACTGAGTTAAGTGCGGGAACAGAGAAAACGCACTACAGTATGGGAGGTAAAAGAGTTTGGACACCTTGTGGTATGGAAAAAAATTATTAGAAGGGTTTGGGAGTTCCAACTAAGCAAAGAAGTTTCCTGTGTGGTCCTCTTTCTGAATTCTTGTCACTCATATCTGCTGATGTCCTTTGCCAGCCTCACATTCTTAATCCTTGTTCTCAGTGAAGTCCTTCAAGATACTTGGATTAGTTTTCTTGGTTTATTCTAGCCTCAAATAGCTGTTTCTCATGTAGATCTGGCTCATTATTTAGCTCTTGTATTCAGAGTTTTATTTTTCTTAGATTTGCCTTCTCTTTCAGAAGAATTGACTAACACTTTTTTTAGCAGAGCAAATGCTACTGCAGCATCTCAAAGCAAGGTTGACAGCCTTTTTTTGCTCCATTGCAGCAATATCAGAAGATATGTTAAACAGCTCTAAAAATCTTGGCGATATGGCTGATAGAACCTTTACTGACATTACTTCTAGCTACTCTTGTTTTATTCCTTGTTTCAAAATGGAAGACCTCCTATGAAGAACTGAAAGACTAGAACAATAGAGATGGAAGGGGACTCATATCTCTGCATTATTCTGCAAATTCTAATAAAAGTGAACTACTAAGTCCTTTGACATCTTGAAGAATTTTTCATTGAGACCATTTTTACATTTCAATTTTACATTGATTTACATTTCACCCTCAATTTTGATGTTTTTAAAAGCATGTAAATTAGCTACTAATACGGTTATGCTATATCCATGCGTATTTTCAGTTCTGTTGCTGCATGTTCAGTTACTGATAAACTATAGAGGAGATCATCCCAAGTATGATGTCATTTACTTCTGATTAGAAAATGGAGCCATATGGTTCATACTTAGATAAGATTAATATTTGTATACTGTGCTAGGGAATTTTCTTGCTAGCATGTTGAAGAAATGTGTTGGGTTTATGTTGAAGTCATTCATGAGCTTAATGATGAGACTCCTGATGCTACCCATATAGAAGATTAATTTGCATTACAAAATGCTAGGGACTGTTCTTATCAAGGGTGACAGTCCATTTCTAGCTATTAAAATACCTAAAATGTTCTATCTTAATTAAAATTCTTGAACTATCACTACCTTAACTGATAGTTAGTAAAATCCTTTATGAACTCTATTATCTACACGAACCAACAAATGACAAACCAACAAATTCATGGCTTGTCTTTTAACGTACAAAAATGGGAAAAGTGGGATGATATAACATTTGACTCTATTTGCATTTGTCTTTGAGAAGGTTGACTCAGAAGATGAAACTGGATTTGTCAAAAATCTTTTGTCTCTCATGGAATTCACTTACAGCATAAAAATAATTTAACTTGAACCAAGGGTAAAATCTTAATCCATTGCAATAAATTATAAGGCTGCCTTGGCTTTAGAGGTGACCACTAATTTATCCTGGTTGCCTACAGAAAGAATTTCTGAGAACCATGAATGTAAATGCTCCTAATTCGTTTACATTGTGATGACAATCTAATCTGAAGTAATCTTGTAGTCCGTATTATTTTCTTCACATACATATTTTGTACTTTGACATTTCCCTTAAATCTTTTTTTTTAAGGAGTGGATCTTTGTGGCTTGACATGTTTTCCTAACAATCTCAAGGAGCTTTATTATGAAGTTGCTGTAAAATTTAAAGTATGATTTAGCTTCTTAAATTCTTCTATTTATCTTTGCCTGTGTATTTCAGTCAGTCATGTCCTCAGCCTGGATTCTCTGTCAAGTCTATGGACTTTGGTTTCTCTGTTGGCGCTATGAACAGGAGATATGGTCTGTTTAGTTAGAAAAAAGCACTCAGCTGTATGCCAAAATCTGCAGTTATTATTTAGAATTAACAATGTTGGAAATGCAGTGCTTGGGTTTTTTTTCAGTACTTATTTTGGTTCTGTTTGAAGGCACTGGGCCAAAATCAGGAACAATATGAAAAGCTATAATTCTATTGATGTTGGTATATTCAATCCTTTAACTCTGAGGCTAAGTTGGCCCGTTGCCTACGCATTTTAACTTTCAGAGGATCTGATCCCAGAGCAATGGACATAGAAAGCATTAGCCTGACAGTCTTTTTCAATTGCTTGAAAGTCAGTATGGTATATTCCTCTATAGCTGTAATTATAGTTCTCAAGGGATAGTCAAGACACAGAGCTTTCCTTTCAGACAATGCTTGTTGCCTCAAGGGGGAACAATAAACATGCAGATATTCTTAGACAGCCACTGCCACTCACAATAGCTGTTCCTAGATGTATAGGATCATAATGCTGAGGAATTGTATGGTTTGTTGTAAGGCTTTTTTTATATAGTTGCCAGCAGCCTCAAACTGCAAACTAGTCCAAAGACTGTATTCATTTATTAAACTTCATCTCAGCTAGTATCAATAGCCCATTGAAATGGTAAAACAAGTCAAGTCGCATAATAAATTCCCAAATATGCATACATTGCACAATTAATTTCAAAGTTAGTCTTATCTGCCTGGCATTTCTCTTTAGATAAACAATTTTAGATTGGTAGGTTTAGACTGACGGTGAGAAATGGAAGCTGCTGAGGTCTCCTCCTGGGTCAGAACTTGCCCATGCTCTGGGAAGAGCACAGGCAAAGCCACCCAAATGCCGATAGTCCTCTGTTGCCTTCCTACATTCTCCCTCAGGATCAGCCAAATTTGCTCATAATTGACTAGAAGCAAATGCTGGAACATCTTAGCATGAAGAATCATGGGCTCTGTCCTCATCAATTACAGCTGAGTGCAGAAACAAAAGACTCAGCTATTAATGGAATCGCTTTGCTATAGGATGCTCGCATGCGGGCAAGGTGGCCCTGGATTCTCGGTCTTGGGTGCCAGTCCATCAGCTCACTGGCTAGTGCAGATAAGACCTTGGTGCCAGAATGAGCTGCCCTCTCCCTCTCCCACTGCATGTGACAGTATGACCTGGCTACAGGAATCAGAGATAGAAATGGAAATGGTCTGTCATTCCTTGTCATAGGCAACTGCTGTTCAAAAAGGAGAAAAAAGGGTTCTAAAGTGGAGGCAAAAGTGCATTCCCATTATAAATGCCATTTATTTAAATACCAGGATCACTGAAAGGGTATTTTATTCATTTTCTTGCTTTTGAAAAATTAAAGGAATATGTCTGAGAGTTTCACCTCAATGATCGCAGTAGAGAATGCGAGGAAACAGGTCAGCTGTTAGTTGTCGGTTTTCCCATTACATTATAGTTCAGAAAATAAAGCTCTCTGTGATTTACCATTTGTGTTGTTTATTGCTTTCATCCAGTTCTGGAAAATCCATTTTTTAAAAATTAGTGCTAAAGCCCCAAATCCTTAATTCTGTAAGAATGTAAGTTTAATTAGCAGATTTCATCGTGAAATTGTTAGGACCCCTGGTTCTGAAGGTACCTTAAGTACTGTTGCTGAGCCATTCTTTCAGGCAGTACAATGGTTATTGGTGCAATAGATTCTTTATCCAGTAAATTTCATTTACGGTCTTTGTTCTTTTAATAAAGATAATAATCTGATGGGCTGATTGCTTGCATTGTCTCTAGGTGGAAATTACTAAATGGATGACAAAATTTTTCAGAGCTGTGTTTGAATAGGTTTGGACTCCTTTCACAAGAGTCTACACCTTTTCCATTCACAGAATTCCCACAGAAGCAGCAATCCTAGCAACTGTACCTCTTTAAAAATACTTGAATGACTCTGTTTTCAGGTTTGTCCTAAGATTTTACTATTATCAGCCAAGCTTCTGTGTGACTTGAGTGAAGGAAGAGTGAAAGGTCTCTTGCATCTTTCTTTGAAGCAGTCCATCTTCTTCTTCATGTGACTTTGTGTGTACGCCTTTGTGTGCAGGGCAGAAATGGTTTGAGGATGAATGCATCCTGGCAAAGGAAAGAGGGATTGTCTGGAGGCCCCATGTGGCCTACATTTATAAAAATGATGACAAAAATGAGGACAGATGTGAAAAAACGTTCAGGTATTTTTAGGGACATACAATTGCTCCACTCACTCCTTCTGTGGGTATCTGTGAATGAAAAGGTGGAGGATTAGCTTTTGAATTTTCAGTATTGCAATTCTTCCACTGTAAACTCTCAGCTTTTGGTTGTCCACTGATCTTCTGCTGAGACAAAAGAGGAAATGGAGTGAGAATAAGTTAGAGGTCTGCTGTGAAAAAATAACAAGCATAATGTAATTCTCCAGATCTAGATATTTAGTGCTGCATTAAACATCCTTGTTTGGAAGATGAGCTTTGGAACAGGTGAGGTTATTGTGGTCCACAGCTGAAAGGCAAGGGACATCAGATTAGGAGCTCCTAAAAAATATACAAATATCTGTCATCAAAATTCATCTGCCTTGTCTAAACCCAGAAGATAAAATTAACTCAGTCCTGTCTGTCAGAAACACAGTGGATGTATTTAAGGTTAACTATTCTTAATTTGTGGCGTTTTTAACTGCTGAGTACAGGCTTTTAGTTAATAAGAGCATAATCTCCACATCAGGTAAGTCACTAGAGCATAGATGTATGTGCTGTGGGAAAGAAACTAGGCTTATTGCACTCACGTTGTTTAGGAATTGTTCAGAGTATCCAGACAAATATCTCACGCTCTCTAAATGAAGAAGACTGACAGTTGCTTTTTTTATTACTTAACTGTCTGTGCCTGCAAGGTTCAGGAGCCTTAGTGAACGTACATAGTTTAAGTCCCATTTCAGAAGCTAAATCCTTAAAATCAGCTTAAAATCAGCTCACTTCTTTTCTATCAGGGGTAGATGAGTGCTGACTGACATTAAATTGAGAGACAAAGACAGAAGTTTCTCAGAGTTACTTTGTAAAGTATTTATGACCTCTCATGGAACTAAAATACTTAGAACTTGCACTAAATGCATCCTTTATTTTTGAATACTGATTTAAAATATCTAGTAAGAAAAATGAAAAAAAAATCTTTTCAAATCAGCAAAGTTATTAAATTTTGATAGATGGTAGTTTTGATTATGAGCTTCTTCAAATGTTTTTAATAATTTCGAATATTAAAAATAAATTTTGAAATTATATTGTGAAGGCGTATCATTTAGATAACACCAGAACTAAAAGTAGTTGGCCAGTCCCTTGGCTTTATTTTGGTTTTCTTGCATTCGTTTGCACTTATCCTTAAGGGATTACTGAATATTTCGGTGCTGTAAAGCTGTATTTTTCCCCACCTCTCTCCTACCTAAACCGTGCTTCTGGACTGGTTTTGGTCAGTGTGCATAACTAACTTCCTTTGCTTCAGTACAAATAAATTAAACTGCTGGAGCCTTTCTTCACCCAAGTCGATAGCTGTGTAACTGCATACCTTCTCTTCACATTTATCTGATCGTACATATTGCTTTACCCAGAAAATACCTGCTTTATATGCTTATCTTCTCAAATATATTTTTGTTTTGTCTTTCTGAGTCTTAAGCCACATATATATTGTTTTCTTTCTCAGAAACCATCTCCCAGAGAGAACTAGTTTCTTTAAGGGCTGCCCCTTTCAAGGTGACCCACTGCAGACAGACTCAGTGACTTTAATTTGTCTTTACCTTCCTCGGGCAAAGCAGAGATCAGAATTCAGTAGTCTGCTGGCAAGAAAAACAAACAGTGACAACCTCAAGCACTCCAGACTTCTCAGAGAGCATTCAGTGTATAAAAATAACCAAGTTCATATTTATTTTGTTTGCCTTTTGGTTTTAGAACGCTTTGAGTCCACCTGGGTGGTATTTTCAAACTCTTCCCTGCAAGGAGGGAGCTGCATGTATATTTTATTTACAAGCCACATGGCCTTCTTGCCTCAAAATGCTCATGCATTCTTATGACTAAGAGCCAAAAAGCACAGAGGAGGCTACAAAACATATGATAAATCCTGAAAGCTGATCCAAAGCAAATTTGAAATGTGCAACTTCCCTTGGCCTGACTATTCCTTCCCTTTATTGAGGAGGGAGAAAAAAAAAGAGGGGGGCATATTTGCAGTCCTTTACTCAGTTATTTTATTCTCACTTTTGCTCCAGCAAAGGTGAGGCAAAGGACGGTTTATCACAATGAATAATCTGTTGCTACAATAGGAAGCTTCACTTAGTTCAGTCAGTCTCATGTACAAAACAGAAATTGAAGTTCCCCTGTGCAAGTATTGTTTATCCTCATTGTACGAATATTTTTTTTTCACTTATGAGACTTCAGAATTGAGCCTGAAATAAATAAAGTCAGTGTGAGTGAGGATAGTGTTATAGAGGACCATGATATGCTGCTTTCAAATGGAAAAAAATTCTAGAAAAAAGGCTGTTTACTGTCCCATTCCAGGTATGACTGAAGCTGAGAGAGTTGCGGTAATGCTGCGTCTGCCATTGCAGAATGGGAGCGGGGGTGGCGACACTATGGGAAAGCAAAATTTGAAATCTCTTTAGACAGCAGAGACTATGAAAGCCAGCTTGCATAACAGGGTGGAAATGTACAGACATTTCAAGGTGTGCAGCCCTCTAGTGTTTTAAGATCAAATATTGTGAATAGTAGGACCCAACAGTTTTTCTGCGGCTAAGGGAGCTTTCTGCTGTGCCAAACAACTTTTGCATTTTCATTATTAGCTGAAGTGTAGCAATGAAGAGACCTGATTCAAGTAAATTACTCATGCATCAGCTGCTTGCATGTACGTTACTTTTATGGAACAAGTTACAAGTTCCAGCAGCTTTGATAATCAATGCAGCAGCTCACTGATGTGCAGACAGATTTTGTCATTTATTCTGTCAGTTCCATAGTCGCCAGATATGGTATATCACAGAAGATCTCTTTATATTATGGTGCTTTGCTATAATCCTGAATATCATTGAATTTCATTGAAAGCAATAGAATTGTGCTCTTTTACTTTCAATATGAATTTGACCCATTGATCTAATTTGGTCCATTCCATTTCATCAACTACTTCATGTACCAACTTTCTGAGGCAAAACATTTCCATAGAGGTGCCTGCACGCACATTATGGAAACTTAACTCAAAAAAAACCCCACCAAAAAAAACACCAGAAACCCCACACAATACAGAATTTTGCGTCCATAAAATCAACAAAAAACTGAAAACACTAAAACAGTTAAGGAGACTGACATGACACATTTTCTTTTTTTGCCTCAGAGTGGAAAGGACACATTCTCAGGGAAGAGCCTGTGGCTCTGAATGGGGTATTTAAAGCATTGTATACAGTTAGGGTATTATGTGCTTTAAAAAAACCTGAACTGAAAAATAAACAAAAGGGTATTTATAGCTATCAAATCAGAGAATATTAATTTAATACAAATTCAAAAGTAGTGAAAAATAAGCACAATTACCTAAATACACACACAGAGATAATCATCTCCTGTGTTTAAAAAATTTCTTTGGAAGCTTTGGCTTTGTAGAACAACTTTTGAGTTCCTAATTTTGAAAGCTTTTTTTACTTATAGTAGCAAAGTGGTGCATCCATAGCCACTGTGGTAGTCTTATATGGCACAGTAACTAGGTATATATAAGAAGGTATATATGAAGAAGATTTGATAAACTAATACACTAAGACTCCTTTGTTTCCAACACTTATTTGTAAATCTGTAGTTGAAAAACATACATCGTATTACTGTGAGTGAAAAAGAGATGCTGAAGATGCCAGGAAAATAAAAATAAAGCAGCTTTGATTTTTGTCTAAGTTGAGCTAAGAAACCAGAACCCTCTGAAGTTCCCGTGTGTGTCTGTGTGAGTTGGCTCTGTGTGTGGGGTGTTTTATCTGTGATGCTGGTAACCCAATGGCAAACATTGTAAAAGCTGTACCAAAAAAAAAAAAAAAAATAATAAAAAATAATTATTGGCAGAGCATATGCAGTCACCCAGAGCAACAGAGGGGATTGTTCTAGGAGAAGTGACAAAGTTTCTCCTGGTATATACTGATTTGTCACTTCCCTTGGGAAATAAATACGTCAATGCATTTGCCGCCTTATGTGTAATAAAACACCCTTCCAGCCAAAGAAACAAATAAATGCTCCCCTCCTCCTTCCCTCTCTAGATAATAAGCAAAACTGAAGTCACATTCACTTTTCATCTCCCAGCAAGCCCTCAAATAAGCAGCAGTGTCCTGTAATTCGTTTCAGTTAAGAACTACCCTCCATTCCTTTATTCAGTAATGGCAAATCAAAGCTTGTGGGAGAAGGATCTTGAGCGAGGGTGTTTTTGACGCAGGTACAGTTTATTTTTATTTTAGAGGCAAAGTAATGAAAAATCAGGCACAGGGAAACTGAAGTCAGCATGTGACCGGTGTGTGTGGGTTTGCATGTCTTCATGGTGAGCACAGCCCGTACGACAGGGTGCGGGCACATGCTAGCAAACGGTGTATTCATGGAGTACTCGCTGCAGAGAGCACTCCTCCAGTGTCCAGCAAAGCTACAAATTCAGCGTTATATTCTGACATGATCCTCTGGAGCGGAGACTACTGTAGAGTCGGACTGATGGCGCCCTTCACTTGGTCTAGGCCATCTGTCTCTTGGACTTTATTATTCCTGGCATGGAGGCATTTAGGCAAAGATGGTTGTGATTTTCTCAGTATTGCCACATTGAGTTTCCATCTGTTTTATTCCTGTACAAGAACGCATATTAGTGCTATCCCAATGAATACACGTAACTGTGAGTTCAGCCTGGTTCTTCAGGTGTGCTTTATGGGAAGAGTCCAGCTGTGCTGGAGTGCTTTAGGTTACCTCAGCTAGATCATTTCCATAATCACTCTGTTTAAGGAAACTTTTGGTGGAATTTGGTGCATGTAAGTTGAGTAAAACACGATTTTTTTTTTCTTTTAATTTCTGGGGGGTTTTGCAGTAGTTGGCAGTGCTAAAAAAAAAGTATGTAATAAAAATTGGTCTCAAACATTGTATTCTCTATAAAACATTTGTTATGAAGGATCAATCTAAAACATTTGTTATGAAGGATCAATCTGAGCTTCAAAAGCTTTTTTTTTTTAAGACAAACCTGTATTCTCTTCATCAGAAGAGTGTAACTAGCAGCCATTTTGTTGTATGCTTAGATTAAAAAAAAAAAGAAAGGCTGGAAGGGGAGAGAACTGTTCTGTTTAGTGCCAGTCATTTATTCTTATGTTTCCTTTTGGTTATTCTTTTTTGTCAGTTACTTCTGTTCCTTTTTGGAAATTTAGTTCAGTTAATTTTTGAAAGTAAAGATAGGGAAAAATAATTATAAATATCTGTTATATTCAGGAGATAAATTTTGCCTTTCCAGTTATGACTTGTTATTTGACAGTGTCTTAGTTCAGAGTGTCACATCTTGAAAGCTCTACAGTCATTTTAGACCTTTGAAATCTCTTCATGAATACTTAATTCTGCATTTGTAGAAGGGCCTGTGCTGGAGAGATCTTTAGTACCGTTCAATCTGTTGCCACTAGCACTCGGTGCAGATTGTGCAAGGCTGCGGAATAAATGAGTATTATTTTGAAACACCGTTTGTCCACTGGAATGTCACCACTTCAGATCCTCGCGTGGAGCATATGAAATAGCACCAGATGCAGACAGTGATGTATGTCCCAGTGTGGTTCTCCCAATTACCGTCATGAAGCTCTCTTGCCTGCATTGATGTTTTGTGGGAAGAACAGAGAACAGCACTGGTTCCTGGATGTATGTGTGTGATGGATCGTGTTTATTTTCATTTCTTTGTTCCTCTAAAAAGGGAGTGACTAGGTAGGAGGGGGGTAGCTTTATTTTCTTGTGTAAGTGAGATCCCAGAGCAGAGGGTAGAGAGCGTGTGGCAGCTAAGCAGGAGCCTGTAGCATGGGCAGAGGGCAGGGAGCTGGTGAAAAGTGCAGGGAGCTGATGTGCTGCAGAAGTGCGGAGGTGATGGAAAAAAAAACTTTGGAGGGACCTAGAGGGTACTGCACAGAGAGTGCTGCAACCCAGAGCGAGTCATCTGCTCTGAAACCAAGCCTTGAGAGAAGGAATTGCTTTCAAATATATGACCTGGGATACACTGAAGGGAACTTTCTTTATAATCCTCTTTTATTGCTGTTTTGCTTAGTTGATTCTGAGTTTTCTCCATTAAAAAAATATTTGGTCTAGTGTTAGTTCAAATATAAACTTGCTTTAATGATAAAGAACTTGTCAGAGTTTTTTGGATATTCCATGTACTGAAAGGGAGTACCATTTCAATATAAGGGGTATTTCAAAGGTCTAGCGGCCTTTGGCTCTTGTCAAAACAGATTGAATTTTTCAGATCAGAAATGCATATCTATTTTTTGAAACAACCTCCCTGAATTACTTGCTCTAAAAATGGGTTCTGTAATCATTGAGCTATCAGGGTGGGGCAGATGTAAATCAAGAATGGCATAGCCTCTGCCCTAGATTTTTTTTTTCTCCCCCTGTTCATTTTGCTTTTAACTCCTTAGACTTTCCAAAAGAAAAACAAACAAACAAGCAAACCAAACCAAAACCTAGTTAGCATGCAAGATGTTGCTATTTATGCCTGTTAGAAGTAGTGTCTTTAAGACCCTAGTCTGCTTCTAGAAACTGTAAAAATAAGCTGTAAGAAGAAAAAAAATTATTAAATTATTTTCTCTTTTTCATAACTTCCAACAGAATTAACTTGTTTGAGCTCCTTGTGTCTGGCATCCTTAATGTACTGAATGCCATGCTGTTTAGACAAGCCAGAACCCATAATAAAAACAATTCAATTAGTCATGACACTTAACCACTTTACCCTTAAGTGTAAATTGATATGTGAACTGAACTCAGTGGAATTTTCCCACTGAGCTCAGTTGTGCTGGAATAGATAAAATGTTACTGGTTTGTGTACGCGTCTTAAAAGTGAGGGGGTTTGGCACATGCTGCAGCAATTCTGGCAAACATCCCCTCTCACCCTCTTTTTTACTATTGAATTTCCTGAGGGTCCTAATTAGTAAAGTTAGTAAGAAAAGCAGTCACAGTCTATTGGCGTCCCTAACGGACTTTCATTAGAAGGGAGGCCAACTTGTTGCCTGTTTCTGATCCTCAGTTTATTGTCCACAGTATCTGGTTTGGATCTGAAACCTTTATTTTCTTTCAAGATTTCTGTAATAAGAAATTCCTTGGCAGACAACTCCATTTTCTAGATTTCATACTGAGTTAGCTTCTCTACAATGAGGTTCTTTTTTTGGGGAAAAGTTAGGGGGCTTTGCAGCCACAAATCTTCCCTTGGGTCGCAACCAAACAGCTAGCTTCTTAGACAGAACACCTGAGAGGCACAGAAACCCATATATTTACACAAAATACTGTCTATCCATACCTATAAAATAGCAGTTAATCAGCAGAGCTCAAGTATAACCTTGGGGTTTGCTTTGTAAGAATGGCTTGTTTAAAGCCTCTCCATGATTAAAAAATAATAAATACTTATTTCTTACTTTGGCTTTTGTTTGAGTAGATTTAAAAGCTTTTTAGAGGAGGTAACCTTGACTTTATAGATGGGAAGAGAGGGACGCAGCTCTCCTAACTTTGCTGAACAAACCAATAGCAAAGTTACAATTAGAAATTCAGGCCTTCAGGCTGCCTGTCAGGGCCGTCTGTGCTAGGTCCCACTTACAGGCAATAATATAAAATGAAAGTTGTCTCAATGCCTATTCGGGATGGACTGTTATTAGTGTTGTATATTTACAGAGGTTTGTGTCCTTCAACATTCACACATAGGCATCATGTTTCTTAATAGGTGCATAATGTAACACCAGCAACACTAAACCAGATGCAAAGTGGCTAGAAATTAATGGGGTTTATGGCAAAGATGCTTGGGTGGCAGACTTTGGCTCTTGTTCTTGCTTTGTTAACCAATGAAAGAGGGAGGGAAAAAAAAACAGCATGGAACAAGGCAGAAAATTGGCAGTAATCGATAAGGATAAAGAGCAATCGCCAGAAATTCTGGAGGAGTGTGAATAGACCTCTGGGAGCGTGAGTTGGAACTCCAAAGTTTAAATGGTTGCAGGGAGAGGGGAAGTGCCTTGACACTGCAGCATTATTTGAGTAACACGGGGGTCAGAATGGAACAGTGGACACGCTGGTTTAAATCAAACTGAGAAATGAAAAGCTAAATGCAGCAACTAATATTTTCCTAATAAGGCTATGTGACATTCCTGACTAATTTCAATGTGAACCAGCGCACTCATGGTCCCATGGTCAAGGTTTTCCATGCAAATTTTAACTAAATCAATGTTAAATTCAAGTTCAGTTATGATAATTTTTCTGGACAGAGCCAGAAGAGTGCACATCAGGGCATTCCTGCCCCAAAACCAGGCGGTGATGAAGTGGCCGCTGGCAGATGGGACAAGACAGTGGATTTTAATCTTGTAGTCAGGCTGGGGTCTGAATGTGAATTGAACAAGTCAGATTCAGAGTATTGGGCGCAACACAGCACGCAGCCGATTGCTGTCAGCCTGCTGGGCTGCATCTCTCGAGAGGAAGATCAAGCACTCAGCAGTGGAAGGGAGAGATGATTTACTGTGGGAGGCTTAAAACTTTATTCAATTTAGGCTCTGTTTAACCTACAGGACCTTTGTGAAGGCAAGAGACACAGAAAATAAGGACTGAACAAAGAGAGATGGGAAAGGAAGGATAACTGAGTCGAAAGTGGGTACAAGAGAAAATGACTAGGACATGAGAAAGGACGAAGTGGAGGAAGGATGGCACAAGGGAGAGGGGGGACCATCTTGTGCTAGGGGAGAAACATGGAAGAAGTTTCCTTTTAGAAGTTTTCCACCCAGCAGTACCTAAGGCCCACAATAAAGATTTCATTATTCGTACTACTTTTAGTACTACATACTAAAACATACGTATTTTTAGCATCTGGGTTTGAGCCTGCCCTGCCTGCACAATGTCCCTGCGGGGAGTAGGGGGCTGAAGGTGGGTGCCCCCCAGCACCTCGTCTCTCCCAGCTGTGGGGCGGCTTGCCCCGGGCTGCAGGCACAGCATGGGGGGGATACAGCCATGACTGGAGCAGGGCTGTGAACCACGCGGGGACTGGGGCTCTGGGTGGGCTCTGTGCTGGAGTAGCAGTGGGTCGGGGCTCTGGCAGCGGTGGGATACCAGGGCACCTCTCAGAGGTACCATTTGGAAGTGGAAAGGAAGCAGAAATGGCTGCCAGGTGAGCGACTCAGAGAGGCCGTTCATGCCTCTGCTCCCTCCTTTCTCCCAGCTCAGGAGCTGTCATATTTTTAACCATCTTCATTATTTTTCTGCTTTCCTCTGGATGGACCTTCTTTTTAGAAAAAAAAAAAAAAAGAGAAAATCTGCTTTTTGAGACAAGGCAAGAACAAGAACATAGACTATTTAAGGTCACTGTATTTAAAGGCTTTATTTTCGTTTTTGTTCTCTCTTTTAGTACTCTGAATTCTTCAGGCCTTAATAATATTGTTGGGCTTTTGGACTACTCTTGTACGTGGAACAAATGGTTTTATTGAACTGTCCAAAATACTTTCCACATCTTTTTCTCTGAATAGGTGCACTTAATTTAGAACGCATTTGTACATAGGGACAATTCACATTATTTCATCCAGTGTGTATGGCCTCTTGTCTACACTGAATTTTATCTGTTGAGTTTTTTAAATGCATAACTTTGTTCAGCTTTTCTGAAGTTCTCCCTGGCCTTCTCTAATCTTGAGTAACCTGCGTCGCTTTGAATGTGAGTTTTAAAGGTTCCATTAATACTTTAATGGCTTTTAATTTTTTGTTTTGTTTTGGGATTGGCAAGGCAGTATCAGAGGTACATTGAGAATACCTTTGTTCAGCAGAGCTGCAGTAATTGCTTCTGTCTCTTGTAGTTTGAAGAAAGTGAAATAAAGTAAAAATACCCATTCATAACAAGAAAATGTAAAGTCAAATAGGCACAAAGTTTTTAATATTTAATTTTCCACATTATAAAGCAGACTCTTCTTCTCTGCCTTCCCATAAATGCAGAAATGGATAGGATTAATTAAACATTAAACCATTATTCTTCCTAAAAGAAAAGTCCTTGCTGGTCATGTTTGATGTAATATATTCCCAAGGTGATCTTTTCCCCATCTGAAGTTTCCCCATCTTTGGTTTAAAAAATAATTAATAATAAAGAAATAAATATTTTGTTATCATCTTGCTCTTATCTTTTTACTGGAGGAGAAAGGGATATTATTTGGTAAATCTTCCTTTAATTAAATAATCGACTGGAGGACTGATTCCATAATGGAAATGTTGTGTGACATTCAGTGCAGGCAGTGATTTAGAAATGAGACAGTGAGTCTGTGGAAGGAAAAAGGTTTCTAGGTCCTTAGGCTCTAGGGAAGAAGCATATTTACTTTCTAGACTGTTTGCCTTCTAGAAAAGGAGGAGGAGCGGGGAATGAAGCCAGCAGAATAGGGCCACTAGCATTTTTAGCTAATGATATGCAGTGTCAAGAAGGTGCTATTTGTATCTGTGAGATATTGCTATGGGCTGACAGAATAAGAAAACAAGAAACATATGAAGTAAACTCAAGAAAGCAAAAATATGCCATCCAGGAAGAAAATAAATCAGAGAAATCCTTTTTTTTTTGGTATAAAAGTAAGTCATGCTTGCTTAAATTACTTACGGACTGTATTTTGTAACTATGAGCATAACTATCGCATTGGCTGTATTCTGTATCCTTTAATTTATCTTTTTTACTTTGCAGAGCATGCTTAGGCTAAATGGATAGTTATGGTTTACATTTTAACCATAATAGCACTGAATAAAAATGATAGTTAGTGACATATTTAAACGACTTAATGGAAAAAAAAAATAATTGTCTTTATAGACCTACAAAATTGGGGGGTGGGTGGGGTGGTGAGAGAAGGAGCTATGTCCATGTAATACATTCCCTGATGTGATACTGGTAAATAATGAACTGTTAGGAACTCTCCGGACTTAGGGAGATAGGAAACTTTAAGAAACAGTCTGAGCATTTACCTACTTCTTTTATTGCTCCATGGAAGCTCAAAGGACTTCTACTGATCCTTTAACTCAGACTTTAGCTACTCTCTTTTGAGCAATAACTCTACAGCACTTTCTTTTAATCTCTCAGTGGTATATTTACTATCTTAGATCATATGTTAACAGCAGAGTGAGTCCCAGAGGAGGAAAAGAGAGACCTATCGTTACTCAGATGTATAAAAACTTCTCTCAGGCAACATCCACCAGTGTTTTTCTAAAATGAAACCATAAGAAGAATGGACAAATGATACAAACTTGGGGTGCAAATGTCAGTGGGAGAGGAACTGAAAAGGAGATAGTGGCCCAATCACTGCTGTGACTACAAGAATTCAATCTAAGGTAGGGCCTTTCTAGCTCCCAACTGCCATAACTTTGATTAACCTTGCAGTGTTTCAGCACAGGGTCATGCTATGCCGTTGACACTTTTCCTTTGAGATGTCAGTCACATTTCAATAACTTTCCAGTGTGGGCTTGTAAGTCCTGTCTCTTCATTGACTTTGAATGAGGCAGGTTGCTTATGAATGCAGCTTGAAGTGTCACTCAGATATTCTTGCATTGTGTTATCTTTGATTGACGTGTCTGGAGTAGTGGAAAATTCAGGGTACCTAAGTGCCCCTGTTTTGACAGTGAGGACCCTCCATTTTTTTATTTTTGTTTTTAATTCCTGAGACTCTCTCGCCCTTCTGATGATAATGAGATTTGGTACTGCCTTTTTCTTTAGACTATTAACAAGCACACGAGAGTCCTATCCTGCAGATGTAGCATCTTAGCATTTCTGCCTGGAGTTTAGGTTCTCACAGCATGAAAAGCATAAGCTCCACTAATGGAAGATAATACATTAATGATAGCAGAGAAAGCACTGGTTCAGGAAAGGGCATGAAAGAAATTCCTATCAGTTTAGCCTTCAAGATAGCTTTTAGTTTACGTCTGGCTTGTGTAATTCCTAAGGGTTAGGCCCAAAGCCATTTAAAAAGGGCCAGCAAGAAGGAAGGAAAAGCATTTCTAGTTTTCCAATGTTTATTATTAGCAACATAGACTGTAGCTGGTTTTGTGAAAGTTTCACTATGTAGTAGAAGGCTGTGTCCCAGAACAGTGATTGCTGCAAGGCTGTGTTATTCAATAAGCTGATTTATAACATATGACTCCAGTTATAATCCAAGAGTTGCTCCATTTATTTTAAACAAAATAAATATTTCTCTGCTGTAGCCACTTGAGGTTTATAATCTTGTTTCCAGGAGTGCCCTGGCTCACATAAACAGACGTACCCCCTTCCAGTGCTAACAGAAAATGCAGGGTCTGCAGTGGAGGAGGGGAAAATTCTGTAATATAAAATAGTTCATATCTGTTTCATAGTGTTTCATAAATCTGGTTCCCAGGCAGTGGAGGAAAATGAATAAGAACTGTTTTTCGTTTTTTTCAAGCTCCTACTACAGCTTTTTTTGCTCAGCTGAATGGAAAGAAATGTATAAAAACAGGTAGTGCTGGAAACTAGATGTAAAACAATAGCAAACAAAAAAACTCTTTAACAAGCATAATCTGTTGTCAGTGAAAGGCGAAGACATCATTAAATTCACAACAGTGCTTATTTTTCTAATGTAAGTTGTGGAGGAAGCAGTCATGCTGAGATGTGAAAAAGGAAGCAAGGGCTGTATCCTGAGCATTGCTATGCCAAACTCTTGCATGCGTGTCCGTCTCCCAGGCTGAACCTTGACTAGATCTGTAGCCACCCATGTAGTGCACAGGGAGAGTGCCGTGTCTGGGGTAGAACCCACAAAATTTACTGCGATGAGGAGAGAGCTATTTAAACAAGCTAATAGCAGGGAGAAGGGGGTGTTTTATGGATCATCATATATGGTTTCAGCAGCAGGAATGAAAAATACCCCATCATAGCTCTGATGGCTACGGTACTTTACTTGGCAATAGGAGTTGGAATAATACTCTTTCAAGACAATTGAACTGTATCCTCTCACGTGTTACATCAGCGCTTGAATTACTGGATAATTGGGACCGATGGTTCTTCCTGCAGACAGGTTTTATTTTTTCAATGGTACTTATAGTGTTACTCTGTATAGACCTCAGTCTGCTATAGGTGCTTGAAAGGGCCTGTAAGATCAAGGCCTCAGAAAAAGGAGGCAGAAGAACATCTAGCTTATTGATCCTGATGGCGCTTAAGCTTGCTCTGGGTGTGAAACTGTTGAGCTCTGTTGAAACTGACACTCTTCCCTGTGTCTTCAGAAGCAGAACCTTAAATGTGTGAAAATATTCAGTGTATGAAGTGTGGTGGGTTGATGTTGTCCAGATGCCCGATCCCCATCCAGCGGCTCTCCCACTGCCCCTCCTTGGCAGGACAGAGGGAAAATAAGATGAAAAAGCTCATGGGTCAAGGTAAAGAGAGAGAGATAGGTTACCAATTACCATCACGGGAAAACCAAACTTGAGTGGGAGAAAATAAATTTGATTTATTGCCAATTAACAAAGAATTGGATGGTGAAAAACAAAGACAAATTAAAACAACATCTTCCCCCCGCCCGCTGAGTGGTGAAGGAGGATGGGGAATGGGGGGTTAGGGTCAGTCCACTCTCCTCTGCAGCTCCTTCCACCTCACACTTTTGCCCTGCTCCAGCGTGGGTCCATCCCATGGGCTGCAGTCCTTCAGGGTAAACTTGCTCTGGCATGGGGCCCTCCACAGGTTGCAGTGTGGATATCTGCTCAGATGTGGTCTCCAGGGGCTGCAGGGGAATCTCTGCTCTGGCGCCTGGAGCACCTCCTCCTCCTCCTTCTCCTCTCACCTTGGTGTCCGCAGGGCTGTTTCTGCCACTTTTTTGCCTCACACTTAACTGCCTGTGCAGCATTTTGCCCTTTCTGAAAGCTGTTTTCCCTCAGGCGCCGCCATTTTGGCTGCGGGGCCCAGCCGTGCCCCGCGGTGGGTGGGTTGGAGCCGGCTGGAACCGGCTGCGTCCGGCTCGGGGCGGCCCCGGCCTCCCCCCACAGAGGCCTCCCTGCAGCCCTCCAGTGTGAAAACCTTGCCACGACCACCCAACGCACCAAGATCCAACGCCTGAGAAAGGTAGATGGGTTCACAGATACTGTAGAAACTGGCGTTTCAGGATTGTTATTTTGTCTTAACTACCTATGAAAAATTGTCCAAGTTCTGTCTTGGGATCAGGAGGAGCCCAGCCTGAATAAGGAGACACTATTTTGATTAACTTGCCTTTAACTTACTATAGGATGTTGGACTAGTCGTTTAACAATTCTTCTCAAAAGTTCCTCTTCCCTTTCTCTCTCTATTTTCTCTAATACTAAACACCAAAAGTTTATGCATCTTAATTAATGTTTGCAGAAGCTCTGAGAACTTTGGCAGAACCAGTAAGTTCAAATTTGTCCAAAAACTAGTGCTTTGATTGGAAATTCCACCTTCTTCTAATACACATTGCAAGCAGATGTTATGTTTTATTATGTGTTATTTAATGGTATCGAGATTAACCTCAGTATGCTTTCCTTATGGCTTACACGCACAGAAAAGGAAAACTGGTCTATGAAAATGTAACAGGTACATGTACACATTAGTCCATCGGCTGGCTTGGAATCATGATTTTTAAATGAAAAGTAGATAGATTCATTTTACAAATACCTAGATGCCCTTGCTAGTAATTATTTTTTATGGTGATTTCATTTCCATGAGTATTTATACGTGTTTGTTAACACTCTGATACCTCTTTAAACATTTCGGGAAATAATGTTAGCAGGTTTTCCTTGCACGTAGTTTCTTTTGATTTTTATTGATTTATTTTTATATAACATCTTGCATATAACATCAGTGCAGAAAGTGTGTACGTATGCATACGTGTATATTTGATGTGTGTAGTATAATATGCGTAATATAATGGAAGCATTCTTTCAGCAGCAACATTGCGGCCACCTCAGTGATAGAAGCTAATATACTCAAGAAGAGACCTTTCTAAAACTTAGTGAACCTCCATGTGATGCTGACTTCATTCTTCATTCACCTGTCTTGATATGTAGCAGAGCAATAAGAAGAAAAAAAAAAAAGTATTTCCCAGTGGACAGCCATGAGCAAAAAGACAGAAAGCTGTGACATGACTTGAGATATCACATTGGGGGCCTTTGTCTAACTGCTGAGGTCTGTGTATTATCACAATAAATGGCTATGGAAAGTCTTTTAGTTATCTTTCTGAAAGAGGTGTTCAGGAGCAATTTTCTAATGTCGCCATCTAATTTGTGCTTTAATATTCGATAAGTGCTGAACTATTTCTCCTGCCTAAGTGGCTGTATTTTTATGCAGTTACTGAAGAGATTTAAAGAGTGTAAGCAGGCAGGATCTCTCTGTAAGCCTGTGAAGGTGCATAACTTCCTTTCATTGCTAAGTTAAGTTGCTCGTAAAAGCAACTTCACATACTTTAGGCAGTTGGATTTGCCAGATACTCATGATGTAGGTGTAAATAGGTTGTTAAGTTAGGCTGAGTGCTAAGGATCACATTTAACTAGCATAGTCAAATACGTGGTGAATACTAAGTAGAGAAAAAATGAAGGGAGGGACTAGATTTTTATATTAATCTTTGAGTGGGAACATAAATTTGCATTTTTATTTATTAGTCAGAATTTTTAGGACTTCAACTTTTTACAGTTGTGCGATTTACAAGGAGATTTACCTTATTTCAGGATGAATAGAAGTTAGAAGGCATCTGTCTCTGTATAGAGTACTTTTTTCTCTTTGCAGCTCTCTACTTTCTAGCAGTCTGACTGAACCTATCTCATACGTGCTAAGTGTCTGTGTTTAAGCCATTCTTCTTGGGAGATCATCTTCAAGTCTGGTAGATTTGGTATCATTACGAAGTCTTCCCTGATATTTTGCCACCAAGGCTCTATCGAGGCTTGCAGGTTAGGGCTGTAGCTACAGGACTGCAGGACTGTACCACACAAAAGCAGTGGCAAGGTGGTATGCATTTCTGTGATAAAGACAACACATACTTCCTAATCACTTTGCAAAATGAGTGAATACATTATTTTTTTATTACTTTTTTTTTTTTTTTGGTTTAGCCATTCTACCTGACTGTATGCAAGCGCTTTTTGACCACTGCCTTTGACCACCTCTCATTTGTCTGTCTCTTCTGAATGCAGCAATGATGTAGTAGTGAAATGCTACTATTAGGCTAAGCTTTTCTTAGTTTAATTCCACTTTACTTCACTGTATAGGTCATATAACTTGTGCATTAATATCTCCGTGGATGAGTGGGAAACAGTCATAATTTTGATTCCCATCAAGAAAAATTACTTCAGCCCAGTTCAGTATATGTGCCCTAACCTGTTAGCTGAAACAGCAACAACTGTTTGTGCACCATGACAGATTTGTTAGGTGTGATCCAGGAGTGCTTACTACTGAAACTGATCTAAGCAATCCCCCTTCATGGCTTTGTATGGACTAGAGAAAGAGGCACTCAGTCCTGAGAAGGCAAGGGAATGGATTTCATGCCCAGATCAGACATATGACTGAGTCACAGAAGTTTCATGGTCACTACACATCCTCTAAGCTTCAAGAGCAGAGTGTGTCAGTACTCGGCCAATGTTAATTGAAGTGTAATTAGACATGATCCATTGACGTAGCTCAGCTCATGTGTGGTATGTCTCCATACTAAGGTCACTTGAGAGAGTGAGTAAGTTACCTAGAGAAGCAAAAAATACTGATTTGGAATAGAAGGAAGGGTTTTTCTGGTTAGGTGCTTAGAAAAGCTTTCCAGTGGCAAAGGTGGTTAAGCAGGAGAACTGTTTTGTAATATTGCTGTCACTGTGGATCTGGAAGACATGAACATGTTAAATATAGTAAGAATTGTTTTCTTATGGGTAGAGTTGACTTCCAACTCTAGGACTGAAAGGCCCACAAAAAAATTTGCCTGCCCTAAGCCATTTAGCAGAAGTTATATGGTAAGTCTCTGGTGGAAGAGGGAACCTAATAGTTGTTTCCCAAACCCTGCCTTTCATTTGAACTGAATCTTTGGTCCACAGCTTTTGTTTACAATCTTTTAGATATTTTTAAAATCTGTCTGGCAGTATTTGTATTTCTATCCCATATACACATACTTCTTTCTGACTTCTATTTGTTACTTAGCTGTTTTCCATCCAAATTCTGAGCGCAGATGGTTTTGCTAAAGTTGTGGTTCCTGGAAGAACTGTGAGGACAAGATATGTATTTTGTTTGAGTTCCTTCAGTTAATCTTGAGGGGAAACAAAATTATTTGCCTTCAATGTTTAAAAAATGTTCAGTGCTTTAAGCAGCAGCTATTGTTCCTGCCTCTGTATGCATACGTGCCTCTGGAGAGAACAGCTGTTGACAAGTACCCTTTTCTGGAAGTTCCAGGAATGATTCTGGCTGGAGTTTCAGTGCCATAGTCACCCCTGGCTTGATTCTTGCCATGCATTTAGTCTGGGGCAAATACAGTTTTAATTTCAAAAGCATTTCCCTTTTAGAAATTTTACTTCATTGTATATTTTCACTTTAATTTCATTTGGGCTTTCTTTTCCTGCAGAAAAGTTGTGTAGAAACTAGAAAATAAATTAAAAAGAATCACTGACACACTAGGAGACATACAGCTCAATAACTCATTAAGGTTTAGAGATGCTTATTACCTATATTCTCAATTTTCATTCACAACATGCAAAGTGCAAACTCCATCTCTCTTTTGACTGTGCACTGTTGGTAAAATGGATTACATTTTTTCCTTACACAGGATATATTGTCTATTGAGATCAATGAAAATAAACACAATAAAAATTCCAATGAAATGTTATTGTATAGAATAAGTGGTTGCTTTTAAAGTCTCACTATTTCAGCTGCATTAATTGTACAAGCTACAGAGTTTAATATTTTTTGAGGAAAAAAAATTAGGAACTTGTTTGAATTATTCATGTTTTGAAAATGGCCTATATGACAGCTATTTTCATAACTCATTTTTACTGCAAGTTTAGCACATACCAAAACTCCCACTGAATTGAGAAATTAGGATAGTTATGATTTTACCTAAAGTATTTTCATGCTTTCTTTTAAAGAAATAGCTTCCTTGCTGTTAATATGCTGCACATTGTCATGAATGGGGTACTGCAGACCTATGAAATAATATAATGCTTTTCTTCAGTTCATCAGGCTATAAGATTTTGTCCTTCTTAGCATTAACAGGATAGCTTCCTAATAAAAAAAAAATTAACCCATTTGTTCTCTCCAGTGCAAGGAAAATCTAGGCCCCCACATAAATGCTAATTTCATAATGCACGACAAGGACCCTAGTATCAAAAAGAACAATATTAAGCTTGAGTTCCTTTTTCTGGTTTTGATCTGTAAAAAGGGAGAGTCAGAAACTGAAAGCTGTCTCGCTCTGCTGTCTTTGTTCTCCTTCTTTGGACCACATGGAAATAACTTGATGAAGGGTCTTGAGCACCTTGGGTGCAAAGAGGGAGTAAGAACTGAGGGGCAGGATTTTTCTCTTCATGGACCAGATGCATGCAGATTAGCCTGGCTCTTGGTTCAGGCTTCTCACAGTCTGAATCCAGACACTTAACAGTTAGTGGCTGGAGCCTTAATATCCTCCTTGGAAGAATGATCCATATTTATTCAGCACCTTTTTAGGAATCTCATTGACGCAATCAAAAAGGATACTTTACTTCCAGCTTGCCGCTTCTCTATTGTAGCAGCAATGTTTTTGTCCCTGAGTACAGCCAAATTAATAATTTCTTGATATATGCCAGGTTATATTGCTCTTTCCTGACCAAATAAACTAATTTAAATATGTTGCTTGTACTACACTTGGATTCTGACCCTAGTAAATTGTGGTGACATCCAGAAAATTACTCATTAGGAAGAGGTATTTAGAATAAATGAGCTGTAGATTGAAGGAGCAAATGTGCTATAAATCTCATTTTTTTCTGTGTTTGATTTAATTTACAGTCCTGATTCCGGTCCATCTTCATCTGGGTATTGCTTTCTTCTTAAAAGGATTTTGAACAAAATATACATCCACATGGCAGGATATTGTGAATATGTGCTTACCTTTGACAGACCCTTGGGCTTTAAAAGAAAGTAAAAGAATCATGTTTGCCCGAATAAAGAGATTTTTTAAAACAAAAGAAAACTACTAATTTCTAATGAAAAACTGCTAAACATTAAAAAAAAAGAAAATCATGTACCATATGGCAATTATGCCAAAAGATTGAATTTATTACCAAATAAAACTGTTGGCTTGTGCATTTCACAGTTTCCTCCATTCCCAACCAGTGTGTTTTTAAAGGCTTTCTGTAGGGTTAGTTGCCCAGACTTCTGCAAAAACAACAGTTTGTCCTTATTGCAGGAGGTGTTAGGAAATCAATTCCAACTGGAGCACCGAAAGAAATTACAGACTGGTTTTGTCCCAGCTGCATGACACATGCCAAGAGCTGATTTTTCAGTGCAGACATTTAAAGAAATGAATACAGAATTCTATTTGTTCTTCTACTGAATGAATTATCCTTATTGTGTTTTTCATACTTCAATGTGCTATTTAATATTTCAGCAAAGTCACTGTTCGCTTTCACCTCAGTGAAAATGTTTTTACATGTCATGTTTTCTTTTAATAAGTAATCTTTTAAGGAAAAAAACCAACAACTAATAACCTACGTAAAACTTGAGTTTTATTACTAAATAATGTTTGTGTGTGCTAAACTTACTGTATCAGTGATAGCCAGATGATAGCCATAATGACTTATAACAGCTTCAGATGTGACATATTTCATTGTTGCTGTTGTTTTATTGAATGACTTTTTTTTCTAAAAAAACCTTATGGGATTTCAGAGTGATTCGGTCACTGGCATTACAGAAAATTCCTGTGGATTTTTTTCTAATGTTCCCTGGTCTCACAGAGCCTGCTAATGAATACTCCCTTCCCAACATGATTTTGAATTTTTAAAAATATGTTTTTAATATCTGAACTTTTGTGCCATCAATTTCTTTTATAATCTACAGTTTTAATTAGGTCACATGATGGAAAGTATTTCCCTTCTTCCTCCTCCTCCCACCTACGGCAGTAATTCATCTATGAAAGTGGACGTTTGCATTATTGCGTCAGATAAGGTTTGTACTCTGAAGTTGTTACGCTGAGATGCAGTTAGCATGCATTTAACATGCATATTTACATGACATACATACAGAGCTTTCAATGTAGCTTGCACGCAAATTGTAAAACAACATTTTTTTTTTGTGCAGGCACCTTCTGAATGAACTTTTTCGGTGTGTTCAGCAGTGCTTACTGCATTCAAATTCTATTGCCAAAAAGAGAGTGAAGGGATAAATTTGAAGACGTGAGATCCTCTCGCTTCCACTTGGGCATGCAGTGTGACTCTCACAACTAAGTTGGCAGGCATCCTTGAGACATGAAAGGGAATTCTTCAGCAAGGACAACGGTGTTTTTATTTGGCAGTAGGAAGAGATGCAAGGGAACACAATTAAGCTCCATATTCTTGTGCTGAATGGCTTAATTCAGCTATGCTCGTTCACCGACATTTCACTCCTGTTCCTGTGATTGGCATGAGGAGGAATACAGGAAAACAAGTCCACAGAAGCTCTCTTCACAAGGACAACTTACTTATCTATAACCTGTCAAATTCGCCGACAGCTAATGTGAGTGTGTTAAACCCTTTCTGAATGTACTTGCACAGTTTGTTCATCAGATTGGTTCTGTGAACAGAACTCATCCTTGAATCTCTCCCCTCTCTCAGGCCTCTCCTAATTTGCCATCTTTGTCATTTAATGTCAAGGAAATAGTATAATGTGAATTTGTGAAAAATATTTTCTGCAAGTTCATGCTGATACAGAATTTCCCTGAGAGGCAACATTAATAATGGGTTGGCACAACACATTTGCTGGAGTGGGTTTGATGCCTTGATTGAGTTTCCGTGGTGCGTTTGTTGTTGCTTTGGGGAACGTGCGGATATTGGGTTCAACAGACCATAGAATTTTGAATTAACCTCTCTTTTTCTCTTCATGAATATAATGGCTTCGCAATCTGTTCTTGCTTTGGCCTTTTATTTAAGGGAAGAAGAGAAGCTTTGATCTTAAAAAAAAATCTGCCATTTTTGAGAGCAGTGTGAGGAAAAATAAATACACATAAGGAAACATTGATTCATAAAAATCTCTTAGGCTACTTTTCCTCAAGAGTTTCCTACACTGATTCTCTATAAAATATTCAGTTTAGCCGTAAAGTGCAAAAGATGAAAACCATTAGCACTAAGTTCAGATATGGCAGCTCCAGTTACACCCTTTGTTTAGTAGAGGCCTGTGATGATTTTCAAGAGTCCCGTTAAACCCTGTCAGGGGTCTCATTTTAGGTACATTTCTCTTTTCTGGGGAGTTGTAATTGAATAATGTGATTTTATGTGATGAAGACTAAAAAAAAAATAGAGAAAAAAAATGCTTATTTTTTTTTTATTCCCTGTTGCTGCGTTCAGAGTATGTCCTGGTTGCCTTTTCAGTCAAGGAATTTGCTTTGAGGGTCTCAAAACACCACAGTAACAGTCTGATCTTTGCATTATTTCCAAAGGCTAAGAAGTTTCTTTTGTGTGTGTTTGTCTGAGAGTGCGACTTGGATGTGGGAGAGGATAGCTGCTAACAGAAAATAGTAGAGGCTGTGTTTGTATTGCAAGGTGAAAAATACACTCAGGGTTAACATAAGGCAAAGTTAGTGTAATACCTACTAGTATGGTGATTTGTTAACTGAAGTACAGAATAAATATGAAATTTATGTTATTTACAAATGGCACAACTGCCAAAGTACATAACTGTCTCTGCATATTATTTTTTACTCCTTAGATTGTTATATTACAAAGAAGTTAAACATTAAATTTACTCCTTATCTTCAGTATTCCACCATGTTACTCTTTAAGTGCTGTTTGCTTATCAAGACAAGATTTTCAAGTTATTTTAATTTACCTGCTGCCTACTTTAGCTCAATCTCACAGTATTTTGCTTGCTCCTCTCACAAGCAAAAGTTTATATCTAAACTTCTAATTCAGAATAAAAAAAAATACCCTGGGATACTATTATTATTTAAGGGTTTTGATTTATTTTAAAGAAACCCTGATATGAAGTTTTTCAAGATAACTAGTTTAACTGTACCCTAACAGCAAGCCATTGGCATGTTCCTGAATGTTCTTTCTACCTAAGTGCTGGCCATGATTACAAAAAATTAATAAAGCTGTTTCATACTTTAGTGATTTGTTTCCTGAGATCCTCGTTCAAAGTTGTGTGGGTTTTAGAGAGCGAGTTAAATTGGAGAAAATTAAATTAACCTTTGGGATAGTCTGTCTGTATTCCAGACTTGCAGTAAATAATTTGGGTGAAATTTATTTGCTCTAGGAATTAGCTGAAATGATGCTGACCATAGTTCAGCTCTTAAGAAAACGGTGTTTTCTTTTTTTTTTTTCTCCCCTGGCAGAAAGGCCCATAAGTGGGAGTTTCCTCCCTTTGTTTATGAAACACTACGGCAGGGATAAAAAGGCTTTTCATTGGTTATTGTATGCACCAGGATTTTTTCCAAATTTACTTCTTCTCACTGTTTTAGCTCCATTTTTGGTAACAGCGAGGAAAGCAAGAAACAGATAAATAGGTCTTTGCAGCAAGACAAGCTTAAAGTAGCATAAACATAGGGTGAAGCTGGAGGAGTTGGGGGCACTGTTTTGTCATCAACTGTCTTAATATTTGTGCTCTTTTTGCTATCGCCTTTGCCCCTACCAGCTCCACAGGCAAGAATCAGAATTGGTTTTTGAATGGACCTGATTTTCTGAATGGTCAGCACCTGTTACTTTAAGTAGGGTACGGAGAACTGAGAATCCCAGCAATCCTGTGAAAAGATAAGAAACAGTTCTTTAATACCGTTTTTTTTTTTTTTCTCCACTATTTTTGTCTCTACCAGACTCAACTGCAATAGTGAGAAAGGAAAATTTTAGCAAAAGTTGTCATGATGTTGCCAAACCCACACAACCGCATTTGATTTGGTAATCCAACTACTTGCACGACACAAAATGTGGGCAGTTTTGGTATCAGAAGATCACGCTGCTTTTTTACACGCAAATAGAAGGCACTTAGCTTGTCACCATATGGAACAAAAGTAATTACTGAGGATGAAAGGCAAAGCAAGACAATTAGCACGCTTGTTATTTTTCAAGAAGCAACCTTCTATATCTCAGAATGCTGTAATTCAGATTTCATGATAAGGGTTTTGGGGAATGCACCAGAAGTAGTGATTTGAAAGATTTATTCATTTATTGCAGTGACAAATGCAATGGAAACCTTTTCAGAGGCTTGCTTTTTACTCAATTGCTTCTTGTAACTGATTCATTTATCAGGTATTTGACTAGGAGGAACTCAGTATAACATTATATTGATGTAGATCAGTGCAGAACAAAATATGTTGAATTTCATAGGTTTGCCTATACAACAGAGATGATTATCACTGTATCTTAAATATCGTGTATTTTCTTTGATAGGTTTTGCTACCTGTTGAACGTGATCTTTCCATAGTAGTCTTACGGCGTGGTAATTTATAGTGATAAATATCATAGAATCATAGAATGGTTAGAGTTAGAAGGGACTTTGAAGATCATGTAGTTCCAACCCCTCTGCCCTGGGCAGGGACACCTCCCACTAGACCAGGCTGCTCAAAGCCCCATCCAGCCTGGCCTTGAACACTTCCACGGATGGGGCATCCACAGCTTCCCTGGGCAACCTGTTCCAGGGTCTCACCTCCCTCACAGTAAAGAATTTCTTTCCTCTTTCTACCCTCTTTCAGTTTAAACCTGTTACCCCTTGTCCTCCACTCCCTGATAAAGAGTCCCTCTCCATCTTTCCTGTAGGCCCCCTTTAAGTACTGGAAGGCTGCTATAAGGTCTCCCCAGAGCCTCCTCTTTTCCAGGCTGGACAACCCCAACTCTCTCAGCCTGTCTTCGTAGCAGAGGTGCTCCAGCCCTCTGATCATCTTCTTGGCCCTCCTCTGGACTCTGTCCAACAGGTCCATGTACTATAAGGAAATTGTAGATATATAGAAACAATGTAAAGAGATTGCTCCTGATTTTCTTTCTTCCCTCATGTGACTTCTGTCAAGGATACAAGAGGGGCTATCATTTTTTCCGTGGCAGAATATTAAAAAAATAATGTGTTTTAGAGAGTATTTTCACATTTACATCTTCACTGAGCAGGGCCAGTTCATCTACATAGGATAATTCAAGTTTACGGTCACATTATTTCTTCACTTGTTTTGTTCTTCAGGGAAGCTTCAGCTCTTAAAGTCATAAAGAAAATGGTCTCAACAAAAGAGTTTGTAACTGACCACAGAGAGTGAATAGTTTGGCAGTCCACAGTCCTCATGGTCCATATTGGGTGCTTGGATGCAACTATGAGTATTAGGGACAGTGTTAAACCCTTTGCTACCACAAGTGATTCAATCCTGCGTGAAAAAAATCCTTAATCTGATATGAAACTCTCTTATCTGGGTTGAAGTCTAATCATTTTCCCCCAGTCAGGAAATGCCCTGGCATTTTCTCCACTCTCTGTGATACATTGTGTCCTCTTCATGACTCAATGTATTGGATAGGGAATCTACGGACAATGAGAAATCTGGAATCCAGTGTATGTGCTTACCTATTTCAGAAGTCTCCATGCCACATTCATAGGATTTATAGTTAATTTTTTTGAATAATCTTTTCTAATTTCAGGGTAATGAATATTCAAGCCATGTGTTTAGACATGACTATGCTATTTTACTGTTTCCCTTTTCTTGCCACAAAATGTTTCTTAAATGTAAAGTTTCATGATACTCCCCTGTGAATGTTTTGTATGTGTTAAAATTAGAAGATGGAAAATTACAAGACAGAAATTTTTTGAACATTTCTTCTCTACAAGAACATTTTAATAAATCTTATGGAGCAGATTCATAAAATGTTTCTGATAATTGTGAAATGATTGACATACTCTGAAAATAGATACTAGAATAGATACTATGTACGTAAGTTAAAAATTAAGAATGCATTGATAATCTTTAATAAAAAATACAAATATTTATTGAAAAAATATGAAACAGAAATTTTGTTGTATGTAATTAATATTCTGAAATGGTATGCTGTACCATCATGTATCAGTCTGCTTCAGCCCCTTCATATGCCTTCATATGCATATATCCATTACTTATGCAGTTATTATAATACTGGAGTTATGACGAGGAAGTGAAGCCAGAGAGGATACACACACAAAAAAGGGTTACTTTGTAGTTGACCTGGGTGATGTAACTGTTGACTTACTAGTTGCCAACAGCGCTACGGTACATTTTTTTGATTGACTTGCACGAGAATAGCAGCAACTTGTCCAAGGGTTGTGTTTTTGTTTTCCTTTTGTATTTCAGACAGCAGCCTTAATTAAGATTTGTGTGATGACTTCAGCTTAATTTTTCTTCATTTAGTCAAAGCCTTTAAATTTCTTAATAGTGCTGTTTATAGTATGCTAATTTGAGTTAATTTTACTGCACTAGATGATACACTGATTTAGAAATGCGTGTAATAGTCCAATTTTGATTGGAAGGAGACCCTTTCTTGGTTTATTCTTGTAGGCACGTATTGTCTGCTCTGACCTGCAATTCATGTAATAAATCATTTTTAAAGCTGGCATAGGTGTCCTTTTGAATTTAAGTATGCTTTCTGTTCATATTGTCTGCTATAATTTTTTTCTGATGTATAGCTCATTATCACATCATTCTGTTTGCGCAAGTATTTTTACAGCATCAGCTTTTGTAGCCATTTCTAGTTTCATAGCTGAATTTCCTATATTCATTTTTGAGTTTCGTATTCAAACTGTATGCATGAGCTTTAAAATACCTCTTGCAATCGAATCACTCTTGCAATTTTTCAGTGAAATTTGAATCTGTCTGAATCTGATTTATTCTCCAGTCTGAAAACAAATGGTCTGATCAAGTAATGGTTGAGAAAGTAGCAAAGAATTCCAGAGTTCTCTGTAATTTCAGATACAGATAGCTACCTATGGCATTACAGCTGTGAGGGCTTGACTCTGCAGAAATGATTTATAGTAGTCCTTAAACATACAAGTAGTATTTCTAGTAGGCTGTGTGTATAAAAGACTACAGGATTTCTCTTTAAAAAGTCTTTTTTTCTAAAATCTGAGCTGAAAAAAAAAATCAGGAAAAATAATATGGTTGATGATCCAGTCCATTGCAAAGCAAGATCAACTATACCTAGGTCATTCCTCATACATGTTTGTTTCCTAAAGACACCCAATGTCGCGAACTCCAAAGCCCACTCAGTAATCTGTTTTAGTGTTTCAGTAACCCTCCTTACTGTTAGAAAGGTTTTCAGCATCTTGCTACAATTTAATTTCACTAATTCTTTATCATGGACAAGACATTCCTCTTTAGAGCAATCTTTTATACAATAAAAGATTGCTGTTGTGTTATCTTCAGCCTCCTCTTGTTTAGCTTTAATAATCTCAGGTTGTTTAATCTCAGATCTTTCCTTGTTGGTCAGACACATGATAGTTCTCCTTCAGGCTTTTCCCTGTTGGTTCATATCTCTTTGAGCTGCCCAAAACAGGGTAGAAACAATCCATCTCAGGTTTTCCTAAAACTGGAGCAAAGCAGAAGATTTATCTTTTGTATCCTGCAGGTAGTTTTCAGTTTTACATATCCAAAGATGTGTTTCTTGCGACCGAAAGACACTTTTTATTTTTTTCCAGATTGGATCTCCATATCCTTCCCTGACAACCCTCTACCTACCCAGTTGTTCTATATCTTGCATTTGTACGGATTTGTTCCTGCCTTTTAGAATTTTGTATCCTAACTAACCTTCCAACACACTGGTAAACCCAGTTATGTGTCTTTTTTAAATAAAGTAAGCACGCTTTCTATTGCTTATATTATTATTAAAACTTTAAACAAGCCTACTAGAGAAAAAAAAAGAAAGAAAAAAAAGAAAAAGAAATCAATTTTTAGCAATAGCTTAGTCATGATTACACTATACATACAGTTATCTAATCAGTTTTGCATCCACACTATATTAGTACCTCTTACACAAGCTTTCCATTTTTCTCTTTTTTGTATGTTTGAGAATTTTCTATAAGGCAAGAGCTACATAAATGACCTTGCTTGCAATTCACCTCTCCTGCTTGCGACTTAATTCTCCACAAGGTCTGTTACCATATTGTGGAGGGATTTAATTCTGTTGACATGATTTGTTCTTAAAGGATTGACTAATTCTTAACTAATTCATTTTGTCTGTTCCTTACCTGCTTTTCATATTTCGAGCTACTTACAAATCATGTTGTTCATTTGTTCCAGAACTTTTCTAAGACCTAATCGCTGACAGACAGATTTCTTATTCCTAAACTTCTGCTTCCTTACTTTTTTAAAGATAAGTATTTTTTTTCCTTTTTTCCATTTTATTGATACTTCATGTGTCCTTCACAGACGGCTTTTCTGCTAGCAACGTGGTTCTGAGATGGCTTTACCAGTTCTCTAAATACCCTAGGAAGAAGTTCATCAGGCACATCTGTTCTGAAAACTAATTTACTTAAGTACTCTCTAACCTTTTCTGTCTGTATTTTTAATTTAAATCATTCCTTTGTTGTTTGTATTAATTATGCTAGTCACCTCCTCATTGTTGACCTTTTTAATTAAAAGTAATGCAAAAAAGACATTAAATGCTTTGGCCTTCACAGTGTCATCTGTCAGTAACTTTTTTTCTCTGTTGGATAGCAGAACAACACTTTCCATTATTCTTCTCTTAGTCAGTTTGAATAGATTCAGTTTGATTAGTGCAGGATGTGGATATTTTAATTATGTTTTATCCTCCCAGTAGGTCAGTTTAAATTTCCACAGAAGGGATTTTTTTTTTTTCCATTGACCTTCCTGTGTTCATGTTCATGCCAAAAGTCAAGTTGCTGGTATTCCTGGAAAGTTATATACAATTAAATACACATGTGGGGTTTTTTTGTTTTGTTTTGGTTCGTTTTTTTTGTAAAAAAGGGCATTCAAGCCAAAATCAGGAAAAGTCGAACTTGACAGTTTTGTTTTCTCAGTGACGTATTCAGCCCCTCATTTTTCACACACACTGAAAGTGAACACTTCAGCAACTGGAAATCACTTTGACATGATCAGGCAGTCAGAGGATTTGATGGTGTGAACATTCCTGATTCTGTAGTCTACTACAGAGGACCTTTTATATGCTGGAATGTTTTTTAGCACATCTAGCAATTTTCAGTCATAACTGTTCTACCATAAGAGATGAGAATATCATGAAACATGATATTAATGTGGAAGTGTTAAAAGGAAACAAGAATAAAAATAACATCACAATCTTATCTCTTTTAGAATTAACTTGAACTGATTCTCCTTCACTTGTTTATATTTCATAATTAGTTAATATCATCCCTTTAGATTTACTCCTGATATCGTTTTAAAAAATTCAATACTTAGCAGATATTCTCCCTGGTATCCAGTGTTAGGACTTGTAGGAATGGTTTAAAGTTGCATCAGGGGAGGTTTAGACTGGACATTAGGAAGCATTTCTTTACCAAGAGGGTGGTCAAACACCAGAACAGGCTTCCTAGAGAGGTGATTGATGCCCCATGCCTGTCAGTGTTTAAGGGGCATTTGGACATGCCCTAAATAGCATGCTTTAGCTTTTGGTCAGCCCTGAATTGGTCAGGCAGTTGGACTAGATGACTGTTCTAGGTCCCTTCCAGATGAACTCAACCTCCTCTCCTCTCCTCTCCTCTCCTCTCCTCTCCTCTCCTCTCCTCTCCTCTCCTCTCCACGCGCATACTGACCACGATGAAGGCCGCCTACAACTGAATTAACACAGGTCTTGCTAAGCAGTACATTACTGCAAATACGTTTCTTTTTCTCACATTGTCACTCAAGTGGCATGATTTCAGAATGACTTTTACATGAAAATCTCACTAGTAGAATTAAACATAAATAAATAAATGAATAAATGGATTTGGGAATAGCTATGACAACACTTTCTAGAACACTTCAGTAGGATCCGTTTGACCTTCTAGAAACAACTGTTCCTCATGACACAGTGACATCACTTCAAGTTGAAGATGTTTTAAAGCAGTTAAGTAGGGAATTTTCTTGAAGCAAGTCCTTCAAAAATTTCTCTACCACCTAAAGAAGAATGGGGTTTTACCATTGTATGTGCAATTTGCAGGCTGCTTAGGAACTGAAGAACAGGAAGGTTGACAATCAAGAGAATATACTTCTGAATCCTTTTGTCTTTGGATGGGACAAGAGTGTTGAACGTGACGATATGGACTCTGCAACTATTAATATTTAGTATTAGTCACTGAAAGAGGAGTTTCCTAGATAGACAAGACTGAGATTTACACTGCTGAAAATGTATTAAATCTATCCTGGAGAATTTAAAGAGAGAGAACACAGCTAGAGGAGAGATTTGTCTTTTGGTGTGTGTATAGGAGGGGAACAACTGTGGAAGAATGTACTTAAGAGTTAAGTTGAATCTTTCAACTTACAATATATGTTCTTCAGGATAAATATATCAAGAGGCTTTTATTGGATATATAAGTAAAAGGACATAGAGCATCAGATACCCATGTAAAATACTCTGCTATCAGGTCATAGGAGATTTCAGGATGTTTTGTTGTAACTAGACAACTTAGATGAAAAACTTGCTTTTTGTTATAATACAGGTTGTCAACGATGCCAGGGCTGTTAATGTACCATAAGCACTTACAGGCAATTTACTAAAGCTGTGATAACTAAATTTCATGCCAAAGATATCTAAATTATTTGTGAGATTTTAACAGCCTAAACTGTAGCTACAATATTTTCTAAGGAATAGAAAACGTCAGATTGTATTTTGCAGTGACATTAAATTTAGCCTAAGAGGGGAAAAAAATAATTCAGCACTATCTAAATGGCATAATGTTACTGCCACCAGGGTGGGGCTTTTTCAAATTTACTTTATTTTCTTGGTTGAATCCCATGAACTGCTTGCTGTTGCTTGGTTAGGTATGTCAGGTGCTAACTTGCTGTAGGCAGCACAGCGAGTGAAACGAGTGAAATGCTGTTACAGCCTTGGGCACTTAACATCCATGCTGTTTGTTAGCATCATCAGACAGGTAATCCTGAGTGTAGATGATACTAACTTATCACAGCCCCGCTTATCACAAGGATGAAATCAGTTTCCCCAAGCTAATCCTGAAAGAGTTCACAACATTATGCTGGAGTATGCATGTTGTTCTGTTCATCAAATACCATTTTGAATAGTTTACAATTACAGGCAAATAAAGCAAATAAAATAAACCCCAGTTGATTTCACCTTATGGCTTTGTATTTCAGAAAACATATTGTGTTAATCCCTCCATTGTTGTCACATTTACAACATCCTTTCACCATCTTTCAGAAAATTTATAACCTATACACTAAATCTAAGAACTGAATGGAGACAACAGTCCCATCAGCCTCGTGATAACTGAAAACAATGCTCTACCTAAACAAGGTCTCAGATTTCATTGTTTATTTGGGGGCAGTGTAGCATGAGAAGTCTTTTTGCAAATCTTCCATTCTTCTTACACTTTGCTTGTGTCTTTATTAGGCTGTGTTTCATTACCAATAAAACTCTTCTTCATTTATCTCTTGATCAAATTGCAGGTTTGTGCAAATACTAGGTAAACTTTAGCTAATGCTGAAACCTGCTGGAGATAATGCACATTGGGGTCAGTGTAAACCCTGCAGAAGAACTTGATGCCAAAATTACTTGGCAAATCAAAATAAAATCTAAGATTTTCAAGGGCTAAGTAACTATGTAGTATGTACAACAGTATATGTGTAAACGTTGTTCTCTGACTCAGATACACATTAATTTTAATAACCTGTTTCCCTCCATAATAATATTATCTTTTCCTGTTTTATTGTATCTATTCAGTTCATCAACTTTAAGCTCTAGGTATTATTATTATTATTATTATATATATATGTTTTATATATATATATAACATATAATTATAATAATAAAAAGTAAAATAATAATAATAATAATAACAATAATAATAATAATTTTGTATGCACAAATGTATTGAGTGACCTCAAAACCAGATAAAATTTTAATTTTTTTCACTTTTAAAATGGAAATGGTTGAAAATAAGATTAAAAACAAAAACCAAAACCAAACATGCACAACTCCTATTTTTTTTTACGTGGTAATTTGTTCTTGATAATGCAGTGTCAAGGACAATTTTTATGTCTAGATTATTACAAAGAAGATCAAATAAACCCCACCTGTTCTTTGGTCTCTTTTGGTCGGGTTAAGAGAGAGGTAGCTTAGTGGTTTAGGAGGAGTCTGGAAATGAGGAGGAATCCATCTAGGCCATAGTATCACGTCCACAACATTTGTTCAAGAATTTTGAAAAGGACTGAAATGATTGTACCCTTCTCCACCTACACTCCAAGGTTCTGTTCACTTAGCACCCATCCCCACAGCAGTTAGGTTACAATAGAACTTTTTGAACTTAACACAGTTTGTTCCCTTTGCTTCTGGAGGCTTTTGCATTTCTGTAGTCTCAGTTTGATATTATAACTTTCCAAGGTAATTCTGAGTAAGACAAAAAATAAACCAAACTATATGTACAAATACAGTAGATATTGAACATGCTATGTGTGGAATTATTAGTGCATAGGTCATCATCTTAAGAATATTTTATTGTCGGGGGTAGAATTTAGTAAAGTAAACTTCAACACTTTGAATGGTGAAGCATTAAGACCTGCTACTCATGTTGAGGAATCTGCCCTCTTACTGATTTTATTTTTCTTGGAGAAAAATAGTAATAAAAATGGATTCTAGAATAAATTTAATTTGCAGGTTTTTTTATCTACTGCATAAAGGCATCCATTTTTAACTGTTAAAAAGCTGGTCTTCTTATCTGTATTACTGAAACAGAACACTGTGCTGTTAAATTGCAGTTAAATCTCTGGCATAACTGTATTTTCACGGAGGTAAAAAGACAGCTAGCTGAATTGAAAATGAGAGAACATTTCTTTCTTTCTGCGTTGATACAGAGGACTCATTAAATCTCATACCAGCCTTGCAGGCACTGCAGAAGGACAGACATTTCAGAGATCTTCAACCTCTGAGGAACTTTGGAAGTTAATGAGCCATCCCATAGTTATTATTTTGTGTTTTATCAGGGGTTTGCTCTGGGCTTTTATTTGGATTTCAGATTGTAGTGTGATCTCCTATGCGTGAGCGCTGGACGACATGAGCTCTAGAAATGCTGTGTTTTCCAGTAATGATGGGCTATATCAAATACTTTTAATGCCATTTGAGTCTTTTATGATCCTCCAAGTATCCCAACACCATTAAACATTTCAGACAAGAACCTATAGGGCTTTGCGGAGTTCTTCAGAGATCCAAGGACACCATGGCCACAGTGAAGTCTGTAGCCCTAGGATTGCCAGGTGTACTGGGACCTCCAAATATTCTAGTATCTAGCCATAGCATAAATAATGCTTCATCTCCTTCAGAGCCCCCAGGCTACCTTTGGTCCCTCTGGGACAAGCATGGGACCAACATGCTTCCTTGTGTCTGGCAGCCTGGAGAGGCCAGCAGGGGAGCACTGCCTCAAATCTAGAGAAGCAAATGGAGAACAGAAAGAAAAAGGGAAGAAAAAGGCACCAAAAAAATGTATTATGATATTACTGAAGCATCAGAATTTAATATTTTTTTTTGTCATTTGGGGTCATTCACTGATGCTACTTTCCTGTTTATTTCTCCCACTGAGACAGTCAAAAAAGCTTCGAAAAATAAAAAAGAAGCTTGATTTCTACCGAATTTTATAAGGCTCTCAGAATATTGTTGTAACAAAAGCTTTCAGTAAAGAATTATATCAGAACACATTTAAACATGTGGCAAACATGAACCCACCCCCACTACGGCAAACTAAGAGCACCACTACAGTCACTGATGTTACACCATTAGCGTAGCTTGATTTATCCATGTTCATGTAGATCTGTAAAGCACAGCAGTAGAATCACCATTAGAAATGATGATTTGCCGTGCCCATGTTATGTGTTTGAACTAGCAGCTCTATGTCAGAGGAAACTGAACTTCATTTCTGGATTAAACAAGGTCCTTTAGACATAACACTTAGAAGTCAGTAGCAATCTTTCCAACTCCTTCTTTGAGCTTTTGATCAGAAACTCAGGGTCGATTTTCTTCAGCTAGAAGCATCCTTTTGGAGAATTTCAAACAAAACTCAGAAACTATTCCTCTCCACACATTCTCTCTCCTGCTCTGCAAAAGTCTGTCCTTTATTCAGAGACTTGTATTCAAGTTTCTTGTCTTACTGTTTTTGATTACTTAAATAAAACCAGAAAAACAAAACAACCATGCTTTTTTCTGAAAACATATTTATCTTTTGAGGTAAAATGAGTACTGGAGTTCATTATCTTTTGAACCTAAGTAAGAAGTTAAAGAATGAGAGTTAATTGAGTGAACGTTGTTTATTTTGTTGTTTTTTGTTTTTTTTTTTTTTGTATGGGGGAGGGGGTTAAGGAGGTGAACAACTAAAAAGACATTTGTTTTATAGCAGTCAGGCCTTCTTGTGCTGACATGCAGTGTTTTTCCACTCCAGTTGACATGGTTAGACATCCTCTGACACCCTGAGGGATGTAAATCAGAGACTGAGAATTTTAGACTTTTTACTCTCTGGAGAAATGTACCCAGTATTTTAATGATTAGTTACCTTTCCCAACTGTACATTTGCTTAGATGCATGCAGGTTTAAATATATATCAATATATATCCCCTCTCAAATCTTGAGAAGACAAAAAACTTTAGTCTGTATGGCTTGTTATCATTTTCCTATACATTTTCCAGAGGTGGACTAGGAACAGCCTGCTGTACAGCTGTTCTGCTCCAGCTGAACAGGTTCGGAGGGAATGAAGAGCTTAGAGCAATTTGTAGGCAACGAAGCAAAAAGAAAAATCCACAAAGAAGCAGCTGATGTTAGCAGCTTTTAAAGAGATTGAAAGAAAAGGGAAAGAATAGGGAGTTGAATGTAGAACAGAGAGAGAGAACATGATTTTGGAAGAAGTCTGAATTACTATTTTTCAAAACCAAGGAGAAGCTACAGCGCTTACCTTATAAGCCACACTTTATCATTTCATGCTTTTTACTGCTTGCTGAACAATATCTACACTTAGAATATGCAGACATTAAGCCAACTCTTTACCTTCGTTGCAGAAATGGCTAGGAGCTTGAGACTGGCAGCCAAAGTTTTGTGTTACATCTTTGTCACTGACACAGAGGTAGGCCTTGGACAGGAAAGTGTTTAGGATGCGTTAAATTTTAAGCACGTGGTTAAATCCCACTACTTGCAGTAATACCTTTCCGGAATGAAAGGTGCATGCTAAACTCTGCAAACCAATCTTGCAGTGCCTGGTTTCCTATTTGTAAACCATGAATAATAATACCTAGCTCCTATATGTGTTTTGAAATTTAGTTCAGGGCATTTATACACACCACTCTAAGCAAAACTCTTAACATGACAGAATTGTGGTTTATTACTATATTTCATTAGCACTAATAGGAATTCTTATGTGTCTGTAGTTCAAAGACATACACATCTAAATTTTCATGGTATTACACAGCATTGAGACTTTTAAAGGGAAGACTGTCAGTATTAATTGTCATTAAATCAATATCACAGAGTCAAGTTCAGCTCCATAGCTCACATCAAATCACATGGGGATTACTTCAAGAGAACCTTTAGTGCTTTTTTTTTCCTTTAGTTATTTATTCTCATACAAAGTCAGTGAGAGATACTAACGATCAAAACTATATATCAATATACAGTTTACTTTCTAGAGGGGCCTATGAACTAAGGAAAGTGGGAATGAAGTGAGAAAAGCTATGAACAAGGTGTAAGAGCAGCTGTGAAAATACTAGGTATTTTTATTTAGATGTTTTCAGATGGACATTGTTTATAATGAAAATAAATACTTCATGATGTACAGATAATCTGATAAATCATTTAAAGAACAAAAAAAAAAAAACAAACCTGTGAGAGAAAGAACGCAGAAAAACACTTAAAAATGTTAGAGCTGCTGCATTTTTAAAGCACACGTTAGTGATTTTGAATTCCCCATAGAAGTATGTTTGATATTCCTGAGGTATGTAATAGATGTGATGCAGTGTCATGGCGCAGAGGGACCCATTATTATATTTCCTTGGTTCTTTTATTACCTGAGGGTGAGCACAGGCAATAGAACAAGGTGTCCAACTTACTTTTAACCTTTGGTCTTAGAAGAAGCTAAATGAAGGGTTTAAGTGTATTTTAAGTTATTATCCTTAGAATTGTCTCTCTCCCTCTCTGTTTGCAACTGGTGAACGTGAATGTTACCGTTTGCTGTGTCAGCCTCTTATATTGCATTCCACTTAGACCTGTTGTTTTCACCACAGGTCCCTTCATGCTTTTTCCTCTGCTTTGTGTGACAAGCTATAGGTTGTGTCAGATAGCTTCGGCATGATTCCTGCTTAGGGGAAAAAAATGTAAAAAAAAAAAGAAATATTTCACTTTTGAGTGACGGTAAAAAAGCACAAGACTGGCACGTTTTTCTGAAACATACACAGGTCATAGATCACACAGAGAAATGTGGCACCGATGCTTAGAAAGAGGAATAGACTGTTCTTAAACACTGGAGGATAAAAAACTAGAGAAAATGGCAGAATATCCCTCTATTGCAGAAATATTATGGGTGCATGTTAGTACTTGCAGTGCTGCTAAAGCTTGTTCCTAACTGAGCTTGAGATATAAAGTCTTTGTGGAGGTCAGACAGAGGGTAAACCAGGCTAAATTGTGCCTCTGCTTTAGAGAAGGCACATGGACTTTGGGCCAGGAAAGCAGGAAAATTAATTTTACTATACATTTGGAATGGAATCAGACCTATGTATTTTCTCCCACTTCCCTGCCTGCATCCTCTGCCACACACAGTCTCCAGTCGTCAAAAAATGTGAAAACTAATGATGGAGGCTGATGGAGCAGGGACCACAGTGCTGATAGCCTTCCCTCTCTTCCTTGAGAAATTTGTGTTTCACAGGAAGATATTAATGTGAGGATGTTAGTGTCTCTCAAAAAAAAAAAAAGAGAGAGACAGAATAATACGAAAATAATAATATATAATAATATGAAAAGCAATTTTTTATCAGCTTTAAGGTTTTAAGTAAGCAACTCCAAAAGTCCATTATTATAAACCAAGGAGACTTCTGTTTTCGGTAAAATGACTTTAGTGTTAGAAAGCACTGAAGGTATTCGTAGCACTAACCAAAGGCATAATAAATATTTTACTACTGCTAACTGCTTAATTCAAATTCATATTCTAGTGTTCAGATTCATTATTTTATTTTCCTTGTCTGACAGGTGTTTTGGGGTGGTGAAGGATGGAAAGTAAAGTGCTGAACTCTGTCCTCACTGAAGCGGATGTCATTAAGTTTCCTAGCCTCTATCCCATACACATAATTCTGCCTGTAGTTTTGTTTGAGTAAAGCCAGCTCAGCATCAAAGACAATTATTTTGAGAGGACTTCTATGTTACAGCTCTTTATTTTACTACTGAGGGTTCTCTGCGTTTAGTGACTCCATCTTGGGAATCACCTCATTTCTTGGCTGCAATGACCTTTGTGTTTATAATGTTTCATCAGTTTCCAAGCAGTCAGTTGGAGGTGAATGCTGTAGTATTAATATATTTATCATCAGTTCATGTGACCTGAACATAATTCCTTACTCCCCCGGCCCCTTTCCCTTTTAAGCTCTGCTGTAATGCATTTTGTTGAAATCCAGGGGAAGTATTAGGTTCATTGCTTTTCAGACAGATATGAGATTTTATGATTTTAGGCTTCTATTATAAATATATCAGTTTGCACTTTCTATCACTGTATTCTATTTTTTTCCCTGCCAGTAGTTTGAACATATCTAATATCTGTTGATTATATCGTGTCAGTGTTTCATCCTTAATACTAAAATAGTAATACAGTATTCTGCTTTTCTTAATGTTTTTCAACTGTAGACTGAGAGTACTTTACAAAGGAGTTAAATATTGTTAGCCACAGTTTACATATAGGGAAATGACTTGCCCCAAATTAAACTAAGAAAGCTAAGATAGAACTGGGGATACAGGCCACATTTCCTAACACTCATTACCCTCTTCTGTTTCCAAAACATTGAGGTTATTATGTTCCCAAAACATTGAGGTTATTATGTTCCCATGCAGATGAAGGAAGAAGCACTCCTTAAATGTATGGGGAACCATTTAAATCACATCCCATTCCTTAATTTTGTCCCTCAGTAGGATACAGTATCATTCCTTATTTCTAAGGAAATTAACTGCTTATTTAATTAATATTTAATTTATTAAATATTTTAATAAATAATAAATAATAAATAATAAAAATTAAAATATTAATAAAATTTAATTAATAAAAAAATATTTTTTTATTTTTTAAAGAAGGATATTTGTGTGGATTTCTCCAAATATTAACACATTCACTTTAAATTAAATTAATTCAAATTAAATCTTTAGGTTCAAAATACCTCTGCTGGAGAATAATCAGTGTTTAAACTTTGTTTTTCATTTGAGTCTGGCTTTTTGCTACTTTCACGGGGTACAGATGAACTGGAATAAGGCCTTTGCTACGCAGGACTATCTAAGAATGTTCCTTCTGTATTGTCTAAATAACATTTTACAGCACAGAAAGAAAAAAAGACGACATTTTAAAATCAGCTGCAAAAACATACACACCTCTTTTTGCTATGGCAGTGCCTCTAAAACAGTTATTTTAAATAACTAATTATTTTTAAAAAAGACCATTTCATTAAAAAAAGCCAATCAGTTTACTAGTGACATTTAAATGGATTAGTGCCATATTGTCTCTGTGATATATTCTAGTAGTCAAAGTTTAAGAAGATAATACCTACCAAAACACAATCCGTGTTTGAAACAGAATGAGGTTTTGGTAATAATTTACTGAAACTAAATTTAGTTCACTAGAAGCTTATTTATATGGAGACTTTCAGGAAAATTAATCTGTAAAAACGAATTTAAAGTAGATTAGTTAAACCTAATTAAGTCCCTGTATAGATGTTCATTCAGAATAAAAATTGCCTTGATTTGGTTTAACTTAACTCCCTTCCAAATGAATTACGACTACCAGAGATTTAATGTAGTTTAAATAATCTACTTTAAAAATTAAATGCAGAATAATTTTGCTGCGTGTCTGTGTGTAGACAAGGTCTCTGGGAGAAATCTGTCTGTCTGACCCTTTCCCAGATGTTAACATAGGTGTAGACATTAACTGAATTTCAAAGGTAGTCGGAAGTCTTGCAAATGTATTAAATCACTCTGAATTTAGAAATTATCTTTTAGGAAAGGACAGGGTACAGACACATAAGCTGTTTAACAGGTATGAATTTATGATAGGAGGGAAAGAATATCTTGTGATGGTACCTGCTTCCAGTAACTGTTGGGAATGTCTAGACTTCAGCTTTGAGGCTAACTTTTGGTGAGGTGAAAATGACCCCCTCCCCTGACAAGGAATGAATTGGATAGGGTCATCCTCTATAAGGTGAGAGGAAGTTGGAACTTGGCTGGTAATTATCATAATTATCTGTCATCTGTTTAGAATGCAATAGCTTCTTTATTCTGATATTCCTGTTTGGATACATCCTGGTAATAATCCTGAATTTCCAGTAAATTATTTATATGGTTCTTTGACTGTGTGTTTTTTAAAAGGCTGGCATTTCTTTCAAAATTTTAGACTATCACTGCGTACTGCAGTTTCTGAGTGACAAATGACTTAAGCAGACATAAGGCCAGACAGACTCCTAAAGGACAATAACACCCGTTTCTGCCATAGCTGTGCTGTGCTTGAATGAACATGGAAGCTTGGAGGAACATAGAGGCATGGTCAAAATGAATTTTGAAAAGGTCTCTTCCATGAATAAGCTTTTTAGTGTTTAAAAAAGAAGTCTCTTATGGGCAGGAGAGACTTGCATTGCAAATGATGATGGTAGCTTTGAGCAGATGATTTCATTGACTCTTTTGGAGCATTGTAGGAAACTTCTTCCTGTCTAAATTTTTCTCTGCCAGTTGTGCAAGATGTTGCATGATTCCAGTACTTTGCCTTCATTTGCAGTGGATTGTATTTTTTCACAGAGGATTTAGGAACCAGCATTATTTGGGGATAAAATATTTTGATCAGTGGTAGATTATCTCCCCTTAGTTAAAGCAACAGAAAGAATGACACTTCTATAAGACCCCAACTTGATAAATTATCCAGTACACTGTGGATGTTATTAGAACCGCTGTAAGTTAAAAAAACTGGGAGAAGGGGAAGTTATTGAAACTTAATAGAAAGACTGATAGTTCTGTGTATACAGTAAGAACACAATGGTTCCAGATATGGGTGATTTCATTTTCAAAACATCAGCAGTATTATTGTTATCTTCAATGTATTTTTACATGGCACAGTTTAAAAGCTGGGTTCATTTCTGTCTGCTTGCTTAGTAACAAACATCAGTGGAGAGCGAACTTCCAATCACTATAACAAGAAGTGTCACAGAAATGCTCATTTCAACACTACTAACTTTACACACTGAGTGTACTATTGGATCTTGAAAGAAGAGGAAGAGAAAAAAAAATAGGGAATAGTAATAGAAGGAAACAACAGAATGATTTTGAGAACTGAGAACTGCGTGGTAATATCCTTCCCATTTCACCTTTATGTGAAATAAACCACAGAACTGTAATGAAAGCTATTACTGGTGCATAAATGTATTTCTCCACATATATGGATCAACTCTGGAGTAACTGAAAAAAATTATAACGGTGATAAACAAAGTTAAACTGTGCAAGTGAACAACTGCAAACATGCACTTGACCTTCTCAAAAGAGGATCTTCTCTGCTGAGGTTCCCTGGCAGTATGAAGCAGCAAAATCTGCCCTGCTGAGGTACCTTCTCCCTTGCCCCCAGGTGCAAGTCCCCATCCTCTGCTCTGTCTGACCTCTCCGAGCTGTTTCTGCTTGCCACGTCCACAGAAAATAAACTGTACCAAAACAAAGTAAGTAATTTTATTCTGGCTGAGCAAGCTACATAAACTTCCTGGGGGGTCAGATGTACACTGGTACCTGCAGACGAGGAGGAGTGGGAAAATGTGCCCTGAGTAAAGGGGGAAAGGGCAAAGGGCAGTTTAAGCTGCTTTTGAGTACACCTGAACATTGAGTTCAGGTACAAATATGAAAATATTTGTTGTCTCTATAGGTACATTATTTTTATTGTTCTTACACATGCAGTACATCTGAAGTGATGTATCTACTTCCTTCACATTCATAACTTCGGAGTTGAAAATGCTTCTTCCCTCGTTTTTTGTGGTGTTTGGTTTGGGTTTTTTTCTAGTTCAGCATCTACAGTAAGTATTGCTTTGTTAAATATTTTCTGAAACCTCTGAATTATTAAGGAATAAATTAGAAGATTTAAGAGCAGAATATTGTTATAAAAGTGCACTTGTCAGTGTTGGGGAGGTAAAAAGAAATAATCCTACCATGACAGTAGTCCCTTGGGAAGACCTTACCTTCCTGATACCATCCATGTTTCTTGTGGTTCAGAACACTTGTTAAGCTGAAAGGGGGGAAGAGAAGTGCATGACATTTAGACTTGTTGTAACATAAACCATTTCTTATCTCTCCCCTCAGTCCCTCTCGTCTGCCTCCCTTCTGTCTCCATTTACAACTTCACTATCCCTCCTGCCTCCTGGGACCATAACCTTAGTGTAATCTTTGTTCTTTTTGCTTCCCTCTGCATATCTAAGACAAACTGTTTCTTTTTCTTTTTTTTTTTAAGTCGCAAAAAAAAAAAAAAATCCACATTCCTCTCAATGTTTGTGCTGCTAGAAGCCCTGTTCCTTCTTTTTCTCCAGACTAAATCTTCTCCTGTCTCATCTCTCTGACTCACAATTCCCACATCAGCCAGCCCACAGGGCTAAAATCCCAGGTGACACTACCAATTCTACCTGCTAGTTCTAGGTTGTTTTTTTTTTTTTATCATAAAGTAGGCATTGTCCCATTGGGTTGTAGAACTGAACTCCTTTATTTATTTTCTTTTTCCCAGAAGACAACTTGAGAGATATTTAATTATGCCAGAACGCACTGTTCTTCCAGCCTGGACTGGTTCTCAGTAAACCTGGAAAGCATCTCTATGCCATTATCAACTTCTCAAATATTCACCAGCCATTTTATTCACACTTGTTAGCATATTTCATGATTTTCATGTTAATTAGACATTTGGTGGTGTAGGTTTTCATTTTTCAAATTCCCAAGTGAGCCAAAAGTTCTTTGTCAGGATTTTCCCAGAAGCATTGCTATCTTGAAAGATCAGTCCAGCTTGCACTTTACCCTATTTAGATTTACAAAGTAAGCATCCTCGTGTCTAAATCCCATGGGATCTGGTCTGGATAGGTGCTCTGCAAGGGAGCTTAACACACGCAGACAGCAGTGAGTTTAGCTGCAAGTAATCATAACCGCAGCCACTTCAATTCGAAACACATTTAGAACATAAAGTGGTGTTGCATTTCACTTGGAGCATTTACCCAGGAAGTGACAGACTTGGGAAGACCTGAATGATGCTGAGTTCCTTTATGGGTTTCACCTTAAATTCTGTTGCTTCACTTTTTCAGAAGAATAGGAACAGCAGTATTTGCATATTTTGCAGAGTGTTTTGAGATCTCCTGTTGAAGAGAACTGTTTAAAAAGATGTACGGATTTTAAAAGAAGCTTTGAAGTGTCCATAGTTTTGAATTAATAGTTCTGTATTAATAGTTTTGAGGTTCAAATTAATGCTGTTATAAATGGCACCACTTAGATATGACTGTATGTTCCTAACTGTGCAATCACCAAGCAAATGCAGTAGTTAGATATCTTATGGCAATTCTATGTGGGAGAACAACTAGAAGTATGAAGTTAATGCAGCTAAATTAAGGACCATTAAGCCCCTATATGGAAACTCTTATTGAGAAGTAGAGTGCTTAAGGGAGGATTAAACTACAAAAAATAAAGACTTTTTAATTCAGAATGAGAGCATCTACATATAGTTTAATGTGTTTTAATTTCTCTGCATTAACTTCATAGTTTTAGTTGATTCATTTTAACCTTCCCAACTGCAGGCAGTCCCAAGTGATACTACTTTTTCACAAAAGTATATCTTTGGAAGTCTTCTCGTTAAAATTTTATATCCTTCTATCCCACTCCTTGCAAGTAATCCAAGAAAACTCCTGGTTAAAAAATAATTTAAAAGAATAGTAATACGCATTCTGCCACCAACTGATTATGGCAGCAGACATGACCATCAGAGTGAGAAACTACTTTACCAGATTAAAAGAAAGCTAAAAGTATATTCATACTTTACAAGTAGAGGTTATGAGTTCATGAGTGATGGGCACAATGGAAAATCACAGAGCAGAGCAAAAGACCAAGATAGTAAAAGGCATCACATACCTGCCCACTGAGACTGAATGGCTGAGTTCAAACCTGATGATTATGGCTGAAGTGAAAAATACAGATGTGTGTGTGCTTGGCACAGCCCATGGTAAAGAATGAAGCTCATGGACATGAGCATCAATACTTCTGTCCACTCGAATCAACACTGTTTGGGTTAAAATTTAAATAATTAGATTTTGGTCTTGTTTTTTTCCACTTATAACAGACTGACAAGTGGCTTCCAAATATTACATTCCCATTTTTTCCCCCCTCACATTATTTATAAAATTTCATGGAAATTAACAGAACTGTGGCCATGTCCATTGGTAGAGTAGTTGGTTCCAGTTACATTCTTCACTGATGTTTTTGTTATGCTGACTATAACACTTAAGTAAATAGAAAAACAGACATAATGAAGATAGAATACAGTAAGGAACAGAGGCATCAATATTTCACATAGAAAGCGAGCAGAGTATTTTCTAATCCTAAGAGTTACCATATCTGTGAAGGACAAAAGTCCTGCTGGTTGTTATTGCTGGTTTTAAATTTTAAAGGACCTTGCTAACATCACTTTAATGTATTAGAATGCTAACCTATACAATTAAGAAGATTAGGAAATTCAAAACTTCTGTAGTTACTAGAAAGGTTTCTTATCATGCAGTATTGATATATTTGATGCTAAGTAGATTTATTTGTGTAACTTGGTCATTAACTTTTAATATTTAATTAGATATTAACAATAGACGGTAGGGAGTAATATTTGAAAGCAGTGCAGCATTTCAGTTTAGGGTCACATAACTAAACTTCAGTGCAGATCTTTACAAAGGTGTCCTGCTACAAGGGGAGAAGAAAAACAGACTTCATAGACAGATGCTAAATCCCGTGCATTTACTTTATCACGAGTTACAGTGGACTGCCTGTCCGGGGGCTAGTGCTTTTTCTTGTTCCCCCATGCATTTTGTTGTTAGAGTGTGCAGACTTGCATTCTCCATTTAGAGAAATCAATGCTTCCTTCCAGCCCCCCCTTTTTTCCCACTGCTGACCATTTTTCTTGTCAGTTTGCTTTCCCCATTGCTGGGTGAGCAGCTTATGAGAAATAAACCACTGAGGCACATCAAACCTTATAAGAAGGCCAGGGCAGTAATTCAGTGGCTGAGTTTTTCCAATCCATTCTCTTTCAAGTGGCTTGTTTAAAAACAAACAACAGAAATGAAACCTTGCAGTGTCTCTTGTTGATATTTAACAAAACTACAGAAGGACCTTTTGCCTTAATAATGCCAGTGACATGCATTTTGTTTATCTTTCTAATTATTTATTTATAGTTGACATGAAAACGCTTCCCACTAGACATCGCTGACTGCACGAAATCCAGTTGTGTATTGCTTTTGTGAGACTTTCGTTATTATAGCATGATTAAAATAGTACATTAATTATGCATCCTGCTATAAAAGTGGATACAGCAGAGGAAATAAATACATATTAATAATATATTAGTTATTAATCTGTATACTTGTCATTTGAATGAGATGCAAACTACTACATCTTCAGTTCATAAAGATCACCACTCGTCTGCTTTTTAAGTCCGCTTACATCTCACTACTGTGGAAGCTTTTTTCAGAGGTCACCTTGTGCTACAAATGAGTAGTCCCAAGATTAAGTAGCCAAAACAGATATATTCCAAAGATAAAATTTTACCTGACTCTGAGATTTGGTGGTAGCATAATAAAGCAGATTGGCCACTAGGCTGGGCCATGTGCAGTCAACTTTTAATCATTAAAAGTGGTAGAGTTTATGGTCGTTACAAGGGAGGCACCTTTCTGAAGCAACAAGAGTGATTCTGACTTTTTATTTGGGACTTTCCTTGTACCACTGGAAAGGAAACTTTTATAGTAAAGGGAAGCCAGCTACAGTTTGCTAAATTGATGAAAAATATTGTAGACATGGGTATTTAAAAACCAATAGGTCTTGCAAAGTACATCATGCGATTGGATTGCCTTAACAGAAGATTGTAAGGTTGCGTGTGGATAGCTCAAATGTAAGGAAGTTACACCTTTTTAGTAGTAACACAAGGGGTTCCTAAATCTTTGCACATCAAGCTGTCATTTAGTTAAAGGACAGAGCCAATAGATTAAGAAGTAAAATTGCATCCAATTAGCTGCAGCAAACTTTTATTAATAGAAACCATTCGCTTTCTTTTTGGCTCAAGCTAGAATAAAAATTAGTTTATTTAACGTAAGAGCTGCTTGGCAAGATTTGCACTAGGAAATTAAATGTGCTTGGGACTGTTGATGCCAATGAGGTCAACTGTCATGGAGTGACCTGTGTCCATATTATTAAAATTTTCTAGTCTACAAAGGAAGGCGAGTGCAAGCAAATTGTCTGCGGAGAATACTGTTAACTCCTAACACATCTCTAAAATATAGTTTGGGAGAGGCCTAGTTGGCTGGGAATAAAACTATGCCACAGACTATTTGTGTAATTTAACCAGTGGTTGATTTTCAGTCCCCTGGTACATTTGCTAGCAGTGATTATTTTCCTGGTAGTGGTAGTGTTGTTGAGTGAATGCCCAGAAGATGGAGTTGTCCAAAGATGTATTTTCATTCAAGATTTTAGTTCCACCATGAAATGGCAAATGTATGACTTCGGTGTTGCTTCGAGTTTTTAGATCTATTTTAATTATTGGGCCAATGCATGTGAAGGGGAAGTTAGATACTTCTGCTGAGGCTAAGTTAAAAACAGACATAAAATCCTTGAACTGTCAGCCACATTATGGTTATGTTTTCACATTGTCATAATAGTGAACAATGACAAATAGAAACCTTCATCATGGGTGTGCAGTTTTAAAAGTTGTTTGATTAGCTTGATTTAAAAGTTGTGTCAGCCGAGACATGTAAAAATATTATTAGCATTAGTAATAGTAATACTACAACAACAACAACAACAACATCGATAATAACAATAATAACAATAACAATAATAATAATAATAATAATAATATGTAGCTCTGACTTGGGTTTTGCACCAATAGACTAGAAGCACATGAACAAGAAAGTAAATATTATCTTATAGACTGTAAACATCAGACAGAGTCAAACAGAGAGTCATGACGAGAATCACCTTTTAGGTCATAGGCAGCATCAGACATAGGATGTAAATCTCTTGAATCCCACACTAAAGCTCTGTTCACTGTTACAGCACCCGTGGTTCGGCACATGGGTTTAAATTTTTCACAGATAAATTCTGAAGAAGGTTCTGAGTAATGTAGCATGGACAAGTCATCTTTAAGGGTAGTGATTCAGAACAATATGTGGATGTTTATTAAGCTAAAATGGCTTTCTCTCTTCCTGTCTCTCCTTTCTTGTATTTTCATATCCTCTTAGTTTTCTCTGGCAGAAGACAGAGAAGATCACCCAGTCAAAAAAGCTGTCTGCCAAAAAACAGATTTACCTGTCCATAAACCCTTCCTCATAAATATTTTTTACACATTTTAAAAAAAAAATCCAGTAATGGAAAATAACAGTCTCTTTTTTATGTAATCTTTTCAGTACATCATTATGCTTACTCTTAGAAAGTTTTATTTCTTAGTGTCTAACCTACATTTCCTTTGTTTTGAGTCCATAGTCTTCACAGCTGGCTCTCTCCTTTCCAAATCCATTGCTTTTCCTTTTATAGGAACTGTTGATATATTTGAAAATTGTTAATGATCTAGAGTATGGAAAAAATTAACTATTGAGTGGATCTATTCCTTCTTACACCGCTATTTGCAAACCTTTCCATCACTTTCATTAGAACACTCAGGAAACATATTAGTATTTTCCCTTGAAAATGTGGTTATCTTCTTTCCTTCTAAAAACACTCTGTTCATTACAGTGTAAACCCCTCTAGTAAGAGAGATGAAAACACATAAATACTGGTGAATACCAGCTCACAAACAAGAAAAGAGATAGCTGAAAAAAAACCAATGCATTGATGTTGTAACCATTCAGATGTTGTACTGTTGAGTTTCCTTAATTTTAAAAAATGTTGCACAATTAGGTATTCACTGTTTGCTTTGCTTTGTAAAAACCCTAGAGTGATTTCTGTGAGAGGAAATTAAATGATCTGACTGGCTGCTGAATGCTTTGGCTGCTTTAGGGCACTTTGGTAGAAGTGGTTTAGCATTAGCTGTTTGGATTTTTTTTCCCCTTCTTTATTCTCTTCCTTTCTTTTTTTTTTTTTTTTTTTTGGAAGGGCAAGTCATAAATAATTGTAGTCCAAAAACGTGATACTGTAGCATTTCTATAAGAATCATGTCCTGCTGTTTGCTAACCTTATATAGCAACAGTGCATTCATTTAATTAGCTTACAGGGATGCTTTGGCAGTGCTGTATTTTCATAAAAGCATGCAAATCCTTCTGTCTAAAGCATTAGGTTTTCTTAACTTCTCCAAATACGCTAATGGTGTTGTAGCTGACAGAGCACAAAAAATCAAACAATATCAGAAAATTTATTAATTCCTTAATTCCCACACTGCTACATAGATGCTTTCCTTGTTTAAAATAACTCTTTACTTATGCTTATCTTGGTAATGTTTATATTTGTTATTAAAGTCCCTCCCAGTTTTTCTTTAAGTTGTTGATTATGCTGCACACATCCATCAAGGCTGGTGAGCCATAGAGAAAAAAAATCCTGACACTCCTAGGGGATTTATGGGTAGGAGAGAGGAAGTTGGAGCCATTTCCATGGGGCTTTATAACACTCCTTTAGTTCCAGGAATCCATAAATTTCCTTCAACAATTAGACCATTTCCCTGGAGCTATCACCAAGAACTGGTCTCTGTATGTACAGGCATTTTAAGGTGTGGGGAAATAAACAATGGGAAACAGTATGCACCTCAAGCAAACTTGAAACCTCTCTCTTATTCTAAATAGAAAATGTTTTGGTTGTATCTCAAGACAGTAAAACTTTGATAAATATTTTCAAAATCCACTTTGAGGGGAAGTTCTGTAGCATCTCTTTAAAATTTGGTCAGATGACTATGCTTAAAGGAATAGTCTGCAAAGTAATCTGTAGGGTCTGGATAGACTAATTAAAAATTCTTTGTAAAGCTAGAGAAAGGTAAACTGGAGTTTCACAGGCTTCATACCGTACGTACTGGTCTGAAATATATGGTACTTTTTTTATAATACAGAGCAACAACATAAGCTTCAGGAGTTAAAAGTTAAGTGGTGGTCATATGTGGGATATGAACTTAAGGAATGTGGTTTCCTGAGGATTTGGGGTGGTTCTTGGCCTCCCTCCTTAACTTTGCAGTGAGTTAGCTTTCTTTCTCAGTAACATCTGTGGCTTCTGGGTTTTCTGTGGCTGGTAAGGTCACAGGTATTTTTGGCTGGGCATCATCATTCCATGTACACGCGTACGTGCAGAGACACACACACATTCTCTCTCTCTCTGCCTAGCAACCACAGAAGAGATGTCCAGTCGGCCTAATGATAAAATAAAAATGCCATACAAGTGAAGCTGCTGCTTTGTGGTTTCTTCATACTAATGCTTTGACAGTATGCCAAGGCATTGCAGCTCAGGCCCAAGATACAAACGAAGTCTGGAGTGAAAAAAGAAGGGGGGAAAAAATGACAATGTGGCACTGAAGTGAGCTGAATGTTTTTCTGAGAGGTGCTAGCAGCTGAGAGAGGAAACAATGGTTAATATTCCTCTTTCATTTTCTGTTCTTCCTTGTTATCTTTCGTGTTTGCTTGGAACCCGTTTTATGATTAAGATATGCTCTGACAAAGGACGTGACAATACATGAAGTAGGACTGTGACAAAGCACAAAGTGATCACTGCCCTCACTTATCCTCACTGCACTTTCACACCATTAATGGTGTCACTAATTAGACTTACACTTAGGATCTCACCTTTGTGCTTTCTGTGGTAGTGCCGTACTTGAAGAGTGACGGCCCCTGCTAAAGCACTGGAAAAATATTAGGTAATTCTCATAAAATCACTCTAAACAAACACATCTTATTATTTCCCATTGTGTAGGAAGGTTAAGTGACTTGTTTCAGCTCAAATGAGAAGTTGGCGATCATGATCGGGAATTCATATACTTTTTTGGGGTATTTAGTTTACTTGAAATAACATTATAACATTAACAAGCATAGAATCATAGACATAGAAACATGACAAATAACAGTGTATATTTGGCAACTGAGGCAAATTTTCAGACTGTGATAACCAATTTTAGAATTATTTATGTAAGAAATTGACTTATCCGTATAAAATTATTAATTCTCTTTCTGGTAATATTAAGATTTATATTTCTGGTTCCTTCTCTTCATTCCCTTTGGTCTGGTTTGTTTTTCTTTTTTTCTTCCCCTCAAAGTTCTTTCATCCCTTTAGCCAGGATCTGCTCCTAAGTACTTTGCTTTCAACAAGAGACTGTCTTCTTGTAGCAGACGCCAGTTCCAGTCGGTAGGATTGTAAACAGAAAGTACCCATGACAACTGGTTCATCCCCCACAGAGACCACACATAGTACCTAGGAATTGTCTGCACTTACAAAGAGTGGATCCTGTCCCCGGCTCAGGTTTGCAACACGAAGTGCCAGAACAGGTACCATGAGAATTCTTTTGGGCTTGAACCTTATGAATAAACTAATGCATGATGACGAATGCAGTCTCCATCAACGTTTCTGCCTGCGTTCTTGCTATTTCAAGGATAGAGGAGTAATCTTTAGTCTACAATGTATGATCATTTCCCCCAATACCTGATTTAATAGGAGTAATTTCTACTTACACCGTGTCTTCCTTTTGACAAGCTCACACTCTACAAACATAAATTAATTAAGGTTTATACTCCCTCTGTGCGGCATAAGTAGACTCAGGAATAGAGTGGTTTAACATTATACTAGTGTGCCAGTTGGGAAATACCAGAAATCTAGTTTTCTAACTTTCCACATTCCCTGGGACAGATTCAATGCATGCCTTAAATGCAAGGACTGAAAAAAACCATGAAGAACGTGGTATTGATAGTGCCACTAGGCTTACGGATTGAGACAAGGAGCCTTGCTCCGAAGAGCTGGAGCACATGTGGCAGTGAAATGAAGGCTGATTCCTTGTGAAAAGGTGTATGCTAGAGCCTGCTGAGGTACACAGCCTTTCTAGTGGTCCTTGAAGAGGCTGTCTGTCACAGTGGCCTGTACAGTTCTGCCTTGTTGCCTTCTCTTAACTCAAACCAAGTACGTTAGAGATACCTCTTATAATGATTTCCCTAAGATCATGGTGGTGGCTGTGTGCAGGTGTGGATCTCCTGCGTGGGCTGAAAGGGTAAGAGCATCTGCATTTGGCATCACCTGCTACGGCATATACTTCTGATGTATGTGACAGTCATAGAAGCTCTGGCCGCTCAGACTGGTACTGTGCATACCACTTTCTATGGGACACAGACCAGCTAGTTGAGCTTAGGAATCCTGTCTCATAGTTTTCTTACTAATAAAAGTTGTCTAATGAATACTTTTTTTTTTTTCTCTTTGAATTCCTATTTTTTAATGTGCAGTGACTTTTGGTTTTGTTTTCCAGAGTAGCAGCTCTGCACTGTATGAATAATTACCTCAGGCACTAGGACACCATTGCTAAGAAAGTGAAAAGAGAGACTGTAAATGTGTGTGAGAAAGGAAGGCTTTCTGCATTTTAAGAGTAATGGCTGGAAGACAATTAAGGCCTAGCTTTTAAATCATAGGGCTAAGCCAATGTGTATTGGGATTGCAAATTGGAAATGTTGCATTATTTGTAAATGGGTTAATACTTGGGGTGGCATCCATAACAATTGTTACTTCTCTAAAGCTGCATAACTTACTGCAGTGAAAGAGAGGAATGAAATTTAATCTACCTAAAGAGAATATATCTTGACATTTACCCACCATTAAGTATACATCCTAATCCCATGCTATCCATATACTTTAGTTTACAAACAAATGACTCAACTAATGTCTCTTAAAGCCTTCTGGGAGGGAGAGTGGAGGACATGCACTGCCTGAGCAATGGTTGCTGATGGCATTTTGATTACTTTAGCTTGGAATAGGCATAATATTCCAGTGTGGGGGGTCCTTATGCCCTGGCAACGCTTCCTCTTCTCCTTCTGGAAAGTGTTTGCATGCTCCTGCAGTAAGGCAGACTATTTACTAATCCCCAGGGGAATTCTGTGATGATGCTGCCACCCAAGGAGATACAAGCTCCTTGGATCGCTCAACACTTAGGGAAACATGAGGTGCTCTCCTTCTTCCTTTTGTGCTTACCCAGTAATCACATAAGAAATATCTCTTTCCTCTAGAGCATAAGGGGGAAGCAGAAGCTTTTATTTTTTTTCGTTATATAAACTGGATAAAATCAAGTTATTTGATCTTTTTAGACATTAGAAGTCACCAGGGATTTAATTCCTGAGACTAGCATTGATCCCCAGCTAGCATTTCAGAGGCCTGGAAGCCACTGATTTCTAAGCCATAGAAATGGGTTCCAATCCTACCTTCTCTCACTTCTCCCGGAGGAAGCTGATCTTCTGCTTTCATGGGACTTTTATTTTTCTAAGTCTGACAAGCAGCGGAAAGCTATTCATTAGCTTTCCCCATCCGTGGAAGTGTTCAAGGCCAGGCTGGATGAGGCTTTGAGCAGCCTGGTCTAGTGGGAGGTGTCCCTGCCCATGGCAGGGGGGTTGGAACTAGATGATCTTTAAGGTCATTGCCAACCCGAACTGTTCTATGATTCTATGATTCTATGATTATTGTTTTCAGAAGTGTCTCCTCTACTGGTGGCCCGCTTGATGTTCCAGTTAGCCAGTTACATGTGTTGTTAGGCTGTGTCTGTCCTCTTACTACATGCAGCTAGCAGAAGGAACACCAGAAGATGTGGAAGCTGTCTTAAAAGCTCTGGTGTGCAATTAGCACAGAGTTATCCAGGATTAGCAGAGTCCCATTACTCAGTATGGGTCAGGTTAGGTCTAAATTCTATTTGCAATTCAGGATCTAGCCAGAACTGCATGACAGACTCAAGGAGGGAAAAAATGGAGTCATTCCACCATCAGAGTCAGTTTGCCCATCCACCATTACCATAAAAGTGATTGGACTTGTCAGTTTGCTTTGTAGTGGTTCTGCTACTGGCATGTACCGGCTTGTCTTAAGTGGAAACCGCTAGTCTAAAACAGGGTATGTCATGTTTTAATGTTAACTGTTACTCCTGTCACAGAGTTCTCCAAGGGAAATACAGCTCAGAAGGAAGAGAAATACCTTTGAAGTCCTCTATGTGTGATCACTGGCAAACTCCTTGAACAACTTTCCAGAACCTTTTGCAAATTCTAGTTGTGGTTTTACTAAAAAATATTTCTTCACACTTCCAGAGTTTCTTGAGCAAGGAATTCCTTGTAATACCCACCAGATTGCTTTTTAGTTTATACAAATTCAATGACATAGACTGTTGATCGCTGAAAAAGAAAAAAAAAAAACGTCTTGGAATTTTATTTCCTTAGGTTACTTCTGAGTTAAAGTTGCTACAGGCTAGTCATCTCTGCTCAGTTTAGTTCCCTGTTTTGGTAGGTGATAGTGTTAGGAGGAGATGCCTGCATTTGTATGAAAGTAAATTGAGGGTTGTAACTGTGCCATGCTGAGGTGGACTGAAGCAGTACAAAATGAAAGGGAGAAACCAGAAAAACAAGAGGTTATGATGTCAAATTTCCCAACTGATTTTGAATTAGAAGCAGAAATATGCTTTATTTTATAATCACGATTCAGTTTCACCACCCCAGTCTCCACCTCAAAGAAGACCGTATTCATTCTATTGAAATATGGAAAACTGAAAATTCCTTTTGATATTGTAAGAGGAAATAAAAAGGGCTGTAAGATTAATAATAGAATGTCAATGTATACATGTAATCCAGGCTTGAACCTGAGGGCAGTCCTTTTGAGGAGCTGAATGACATCTGTGTGTAATTTAATAAATGACTGTTGTAACACAAGTGGAGAAGCTCTCAAGCACATTGTTTTTGTGTTGATTGCTCAGTTCAATTACTGTAAACAAATAATGTAATGTTATAATAGTCACTGAAATAAGTCTAGCCCAAAAGGGTTGGAAAAAGGTTGGAAATATCAAAGCCACGTTTATCCATAATTCAATGATTTGATGCCAGACTCATCTAAAAATAACAGGCCATCCTTCTATGAGTATATCAGTAGCAAGGTTACCAATTTCAAAAGCTTAATGACAACTTTTAGCTGATGGTTAAGACAGAATTTTTTTTCCAGCATAAATGTTCACAAGTTACTATACACACAGCAACTTAGCAACAGGTAGAGGTTAAGTATATTAGTTGGTGGCCTTTTATTTCTATTTACAGGCATTCCTATAAAGAGCTGGATTTACAAAGAAAAGATAGATGAACTAAACTGTAATTTAAAATGAAGCAATTTTTTTTTGCCATTTGAAATAATCACGTGGTTCATGAGATAATAGACCAAGTTCCTCTGTAAATTCCAATTTTGAGACTTAGCACAGTGCTCCAAAATAATTTTTCCCATTCTGCTTTTCCCACAGAATACAGCTGCTTTCTTGTATTGGAAAGGTTTTTTTTGCTCTGTAGATCTCCGTGTGCCTGAATTTTCTTGCCCTTTCACCCCAGAGTTTTCCTGAACCTCTCGCGTAATTTGGTTACTTCATATCCCCAGGTTTTTCAGCATCAGCAGCCTTCCCTCCTTCCCACAAGCTATCCCTATCCAGAGCAATGCATTAAAGCTGAGGACAGGATGCAGCTGCCTCTAAAAGCCTGTCAATGATGCTTCTTTTTAAGCCACTGAGAACTGCTAGCACAGCTGCACAGTGAGGTGGATTTACACTTTATACTTTTTTTTTTTTTTTTTTTACTATATGAGGAATTTCTCAAAAGCTATATAGAATAATGAGTTAACTGCTGATGCATGAAGGCAAGTGAAGACTCTGCCTTATGCTTAATGGCATCCTATGGACAGCCCTGCGTTTTAGAGCCAGTTTTTCTGGGGAGACGTTGTCTAGGTCAGATGCTGGGGTTATTCTTTACAGGGAATTTGAGGAGATTCTTAACTTCAGATGTGACAGTCCTAGAATAGGAACAAATTTGACTTAGCATTAAATCTACAGCTTATATCTTATTTCCTTTGAGCGCATAATTGCTTCAGTCTTGATGGCTCACACAGTACCAGTAGACTGCAGCAAAGCAGTTAATTTTGGGCTCTAATTTTTGAGTTATGATGCATTTTAACATCACTGCAGAATTTTTTTTATACAGAGCAGTAGCTGGTGGCCTTAGTGACCAGTGTGCCCCCCCTTCCCAGCACTCCTCTTTTCCCTGCAGGCTCCATTAGTTACTAGCTTCATCCAGTCTGAGAAAAGCAAAAGGCAAGGGAGCAAGCCTGGCAAGTCTGCAAGCTGATGTTTCTTTGCCTGCTTGCTTCCACATTCCCTTTTTCTGTTTATTAAAGTTGTAGCTGTCATCCACATGGCAGCTATGCCTGGCTGGAGGAGGGCAGCGAGGGCAGAGGAAGACCCAGGCAGTAACAGCAGCAAGAGTGGATGCCGCTGGATGTTTGCTGCTGCGGTCAAAAATGCCAAGTAAAAAACATATCTTATCATTGCAAATGAAAACCAGTCATTGTGGCCTTTCTGTAATATCCAACTGGGTTGGTTACAAAAGAATGAAACATACATTTGATGCAATAAAGAACCCTTGTCCAAATGACAGTCAGGAAGAGTGGGTGTATGGTTTGTTAATGACTGACCCAACGACTCGGATATTACCTAACACAGATATATGGGAAGAAGCTTGAGTCACCCCTGCCCGCATTCCTTCAAAACTGAAGCCCGGTCTTCAAAACTGAATTCTCATCTTGAAAAAACAACAAATTCTGGGCATGTGAGTGAGTTTTACAAGGAATTGCAAGCAAAGGATTGTATTAAATTCTCTTAATTTCACAACATTATTCCTATAAGAGAATCTATTTGGATTTCTGTTTACAAATTTATGTTTAAAACGTATATGTTTTTCCACATCCATCATGTTAAATTTTTCGTGATTTATGTTCTTGTGCTACCTCTTCTGACAGAGGAAGCCACCACCTTTAAATGGGATAATGATTTCATTAAAAAATCTCCTATTGCGGAGATCAAACCCTTTGCCTTGTAAACAGGCTGGAGAAAACATTCTCAAAACAATTAAAAAGACTTTGAAAATGAAATTCTAACAATCAAAACCAAATTAACTACCAGTTAACATGATTATGTGCATTAAAAAGTGAGTATAAAGTGTGAAACCAGCAGCTTCATATGATGTAAGTTCATAAAGAGGAGACATCAAAGAAATCCACAACTACAAAATGCTAACAAAAATTTGTAAAATTAACTTAAGGTTGTACTGTAGGCGATTAGAATTCATTTGAAAATTCTTTAAAAGAGTTGTTCTGACTATTTTAATGAAAACACTTGCTTTGGTGACTTTAATAAATTGGGATTAGTTGGTAAGAAAACATGAAATGTCAGATGCTCTGACATGATAGAAAATATCACCTTTCAACACCCAGTGGAATTTCAGAGTAGCTACTAATCTGTTACTTTGCCAGTGCTGGGAAGTGATTGCTGTATTTCCAAATGTCATCAGAGTAGTTTGAGTCATGCCATACACAAGTGAGTTTCTGAATATTCTTATGAGCTTTTCCAAACTGAATTCCTCTGGCTTTGGCAATTCTCTAAGCCATAGTTTAAATACCACACAAACTCATTGAGCATTTTGGGCTAAAGGACTTTAATCACTTAAATCACAGATTATGTGGGGATGTTCAGCACTTAGATGGGAATGAAATCCTGAAAACTCCTGATAGTTGTCATTATGTTGAAGTCCTCGTGTGCCAAAATATCTGCTGATAAAACTCCAACACTGCTGCATCAATATACACATACAGCTGTTCATGTACTGAAGCTTCTGGCTTGCTAAAAGGCCTGCCTTTTGTATGTGGTGTTTTCAAAGCAGGTATTCTTCCTCCTGGGCCCCTTTCCTCTTGGTTTTCTCAGGATAAGAAGACAGACTAAACCTCTACTCACCTGTCCACAGAGCCTGTCACTATAGCTCCTGCCCAGGATGCAGTATGCATGCTTGCACGGAGAGGGAGGAGTAGCAAGGACAGATGGCATACCCCATTCCTTAGTTTTGCTTAAGAAATAGCGACATGACATGACTCCTACTCCTTTTGGAGCACTTGACTCCAGAAGGGGGAGGGATTGTGCTAAGAGGCACTGCAACCTGAAGTTAGGTGACATACTGTGAGGTGGAATTTATGCATCCTCTTCTGTTCTCCTTCCTTCTGATTACTTTCTGCATCTCCTTCTTCAGGCTGCTGGCTTTCACAAAGCTATTCTCAAGCACTTAAAGTGCAAAGAGAACCTGACAATGTAACACAGATCTACCCAATCCTGCAACTGGGTGCCAGACAGATATGTCACCACTGAGTATTGCAAAGATTTAGTCCTTCTTTCTTTTATCTCAAGCTAATTAGCATTATGATTAGAAGAGTGGCTGCAGGCCATGACTCACACTGCACTTGCCAGTGGTGGAGTTAGACCAACATAACAGGACAAAATATATCCTTCACCATTAAGCCTCCTGTGAAAAAGGCGGCTTCTACTGGCATGTGATGAAATAACGCAGCGTCCCTTTTCATGGAACAGCATTGCGTGTTGTTCTGGCAATGGTAGGTCAGATAGTGAACCTGCTGAGAAAGCACCGAATGGGATTTGTTGGGGCAGCTGCCTTACACAATTACCCAGGAATAAGGGAAATGGTTAAATCTTTCAAGTTTGGTACACAGGATTCCCAGAAGCAGGCAGCACGAGGAAAAAAGCTCAACTTTTGTATACAGCAATATTAATTTTAGATTGCTCTTTTTATTAATAAATCAGGTGCTCAACAGCGTGAAGGTTTTTCTTCTTTCAAGGAGTTGGCATGTATTTTTGTTTGGAACAGATTAGAAATGTGATTTCACAGAGGAAATGTAATCTCATCTTAAATATTTACAGAATGCTAATTTTATGCTTATATGTTGGCAGAAAAACAGAATAGCATTAATTAGGCTGAATTATTTTTTAACTGAAACATGTTCTCTCCCTTTGGCTAGGACTATATTAGTAAAAAAAAACATTCAGGCCCATTCTCTGGCCCTCAGATAATGCAACAGAGTTTGCATCCATATGGCTAAATTCTCCCCTGTTCTTTAACCCTCCTCCAAAAGAGAATGGCCTGCTTTGTACCGCCAGGTGGAAATTGCTACTGGTTCCTCCTATTTCCCATTCAATACTTAGGCGCTACTTTGGACATGCTCTTTGGCATGACGAAAGGAGTGAATATTGATAATTGTGTGCCAGTGCTTGACCCCATGTGTTTTATAATACAACTATAGAGAGGGTCGGTGGCGGATGCCATGCAACCAGCACACACGGCTAATACTGAAGGAGGATCTAAGTACTTGTGCTGAACACGGAACTTAATTCACTGGTTGCCTACATAGAAGGTAGACAAAATATAACGTTATACCATACTTTTAACTGAAAAAAACCTGCAAGTTTTTAAGTATAGGTTAGGCAGATATCTGCTAGGCATGCTTAATCCTGCCTTACATTAGGGAGATGGACAAGCTGATGTCCTGAGGTTCTGTTAGTGGTAGCTTTCTGTAATGCTGTGATGTTAGTATGCTGCTTTGCTGGCAGTTACGGCATATGTGGGAAAAAATTTTCCAAGCAAAGAGTTCCTAGATTTTTTGTGCTCACTGGCATGGACTTCCAAAATAGTGAATTTTATTTTCAGAAATACTGATGTTACAAGAGATTCCTTCAGGTATTTTGATCCTGAAACTTGCACTTTATCTAGAAACTGATCTATAGCTGTGGATGCAGATTAATTTTTAAATAGCAAAAATGAAATTTAGAAATACGTGTATGAATTTTTCTTTGATGGATTAAGACTGCCCAAAGGAATATTTCCTATTCACACAAAATCCTTAAAAAGATAAAATAGTCGATGGATCCTTTACAAGAAAAAGCAAAATAAACATTTGAGTTCATATGCATTCAATATAACTGCTTCTGATCCATAAATTGAAATGTCTTAATGTTAATCTCTTATCTCCTCTTCCTGCTTCCCCCTCTGCACACAGACATAGGATTGTCTCAGGATACACATTGCTAGGAATTAAAACAGTGTTCCCCTACCCTGTAAAATTATTGGTATTTTGGGATATGACTAATATGCAATAAGCAACACTTTTTGGTTAACCATCATGATTTATGTTTTCCCATTTTACAGAAAGATTGCTTGAAAACTCAGTTGTAGATTCAATGAAAAAATGGGTCCTTGGAATCCTAAGCACCCAAATCTTATCCAAAATCAGCATTAAAAATGAACTTCCATTTTTGTGTTAGTTAAACATCTGACACATTTTGTTGCAGTTTTTCTCTTGTGAGCATAAAAAGTTAGAAGCTTCTCAGATGGTGTTTATAATGCATTTGTCTGGGCAGATGTGCTTGTAAAATTACCAAAACGTTTGAAGTTATAAACATAATTCAAATAAAGCTTGTCTCATCTGTGTGAAGGAGACTGATTCCTTCCTCTGCAGACTTCCTAGAACACAAACATTACCGCTGCAGTTTAATGGATGCCACTGTTGTACATGAGCTGTGACTGCTGGTTCTCCCTGTTGTTTTTTTTTCTTCCTTGGTATGTTTATTTATAGAGGAGTTATGAGACTGTGATTGAAGTTGGAAAAGACGGTTCCCTTGGGCTTGAAAAGTGACTGACCCCAATCAGCAGGGCTTGTTGTCAGTGATGCTGGAATCTCTTCATGAGTGAGTGGAAAGTAGTTTCCTGTCAAGTTTAGTTAGGATTGTTTTTTTTTTTTTCTTTTCATTTTTTTTTCTCCAGCATAGACAATCTTTGTTGTTATGTACAGTGTGATTCCTGTGCTGCCTTAAAGATACAAAGAAGAAAGCATGTGTTTGAAATAGAGAGACTGTTACAGCTAAATTTTGGTTCAATGGAGATGTCATGTAAGAGCTTTCTATGCATCGAGAGATAGATTTCTCCAACAGCGAGTCCTGTCAGGGACCCTTAAAAAGTACAGACTTATGATTGAGTTTCCTATCACAGTCTGGTCTCCTTTATATTCTGCCTCGGCAATTTGAAACTAACCTTGATTGTGTCTTTGCACAATATATTGTACTGGTGATATGTAAGGCTACACAGGTAGAGAGTAGAGATGTGTCTGCTGATACTTTGGTTGGATGAAGGAGTAAAGAACATGCCTTTGAAGAAGAACATTTTCTTCATTCTCCAGTGAAGCAGCTGAGGGGAAAACAGACAAACAAACGAATGAAAAAGCCTTCAGTTTTCCACACTGGCCATGTATATACTTTACAATTAATAAATGTGAGTTTAGGTTTGTGGTTTGCTCTTTTTTTCCATTTGTTGAATAAGTTTACAAAGAAATTCACTTTAGTTGAGCGGATTGGATCCATGTTTGACAAGATATTATTGCTCCTTTCTGAGAGTGACTTCTAATTTTGTTTTGACATTCCTTCTGTAAAAAATCCATTTTCCTTTGCAATATTTTTCTCAGTGTGATAGTCTGGCATTGACCCTTTACATTTGGCAGAACCAAGCAGATACAGTTTTGAAGTAGCCATTTTATTTCTGGATGTTGCTGGCTATTGTTCCTTTTATTGTTCCAGCGGTGAATGACTTTAACTCCTGTCATTTTCCCCCTCTAACTTCTGCTTTAGGAGGAAAAAAAAAAAGAAGAGAGAGAAGGAAATTACTGAAGGAGAATGACATTTTTCACACTTAGTTTTGATGGTCGGAGAATTTATTAAAGTGCTGCTGTTGACAGGATGGTTTCAATTGCAATTCAAGCCTGGCCTCAGATCTGAGTCAGAGCCTGGATCTGAGTAGGACGGAGGGGGTTTTGCCTAAAACCTTCTCACCATTCCAACTACGTCAGCTACAATCACCGTTTCCTGTTTTTGAAGATTGTTGTCAGACTTGGTTATTAGATTAAAGTGCTCCGAGAGAAATGGTACTCTGTTGTAGAAGTGACAAGTGTTATTAATTATTAGTAAAAGTATTTAGTTAGATACCACCTGGAAGCTATCATCCACAAATCCAAGGGGCAGTCTCTGAGGTGGTTGGTATGTAAGTGATTTGAAGCTTTTTTTCAGGGTTTTGGCCCATTGTCACCAGGAATTGTACTGCCTTATGAAAAAGCCAAAATGCTACAGTATGTCAGAGGATTGCTTTTGTTTCCTACGCATCTTGAAGCGACTGCTTCCATCTCCCTTTGTTTGCTGCTTTTTGACGCGCTTACAGCAAGGAATGATTGAATATCTGATTAACATCACGTAAGAAGCATTTTTGCCCAGTTTTCTGACGAGATGCCGAACCAGTCCAAATCCCTTGAGTCTTATGCGGGAGGTAATCCCACGATCCAATGTCAGCATAATCCCCCCAAGACAGCTTAAATATTTGTAGTTCTTTCTTAAATCAAGAAATCCCTTGAGGTTTATACCAATTCCCATTTAAAAAATGACTTGACCTGAAAACCCTGGAGGAATGTTTGAATGAGGTTGTCTTGCCTCTGGCTTCTTGGCCAACTTCCTCTAATAAGATATGAATAAGATATACAAGGTCATAATTTATAATATGATAGGAAAATTATGCATCAAGTGAAAGGCTAGGGGGAAAAATAGGGATGGCAATGGTGGTAGAGACAGCATTTATTGTGATTACTAGAAGGGGGCCTCAGTGGGCTGGGATTATTGTACTTTAAGTGAAATTGATTTTGTTCATGATTTGATTTTAATCTAGTTTAGATGAATCAAATTCTACAAGGAACAGATATTTAATTTACTACATTAGGATGAAAAGGACATCAGTTCAGAGAAGTTTAATGCATATGATGTGATAAAAGCAGTATCTGATTATGAGAGGTTTTTTTATAGTAATTCCTTGTTATTTCATTACTTCTTGGATATATATTTTTTTCTGCACATAATATTTTTATTAAATCCAGCCAACATTCTAGTCTCCTTAATGATATTTAGGCTGATTGCCGGAGTGAAAATAATAATAATACTAAAAATCGGAGGAGGACAGGAAGAACGACAGAATTCCAGATTTATCACACTGATTTTTGCTGGAGATCTACTATTGGAACAAACAGAAGATCCTCGCTTGCCTCTGGGGCACTTACTGCAGGCAAGCTCCTTTGCAGAAGTCATAGCTGTCTTGTTACAGACTGCAGCTGTAAACAGAGAGTCTGTAGAAACCAATCTCCTGCAATTTTCCAGTCTACTGTTTTCTAATCTAGGGGAACTGGAATGCTTTGCAATTTGGAAGAAGTTGGTTGCCTTTGAAGAGAGGTCTCCTACACTTTAGCAGTCAGGACCAGATGGATCTGTTTTCTTTTGTTAACACCGGAGTTGAAAAAGCCATCCATGCTGAGAATGCAGACAAAGTTCAGCTGATGTGTATATATATATATATATACATACATACAGCTTTCTTTTTCTTACGGAATAATTTATGTGAAAATATTCCTATTTCTTTCTCTCTTCCCTGACAAGAGCGGCCTCTTGTTGGAAGAAGGAAATACTGTTGATTCACTGGCTTCCTTGCACCTTTTTAGCGCTGTTCTTTGGATTGTTATAGATAAATCATAGTACTAGTTTCCTCACTGAGGAATGTTTTCTGTTTGGATGTTTAATGAACAAACCTTTTGTATGCTTAAGAAAAAGGTTTGCTGTGATGGAAGGGACTTTCTATTACCATCTACATTCACAAAGATCAGCGTGGGTCATGGTGATCTGCATGGGAAAATAATAAAAAGGAATAATGAAGGAGAATTCTTACATCATAGATGCAGGGCAGAAATTGGCAGAAAAGCATTTTAATACATCAGTCTGGAAATGCTTGATTATATGTCACCTTGCTGCGCTTGCTTGTGTTAGAACAAATTACGAGTGCTTTTGCCCTCTTTGTAAAAAAATATAATTAAGATTTTTCATTTGCTGAAATGCTTTTCAGCAAAAGGCAAAAAAAGAAAGGAGGGGGGGGAGAGAGGGGGGAAGCGGCTGTATGGGTCTGACAGCCTGTGTCCAGAGGATGGGACCTTCCCTTTCAATGCTTAAATCTAATCATGTGTCTCCGGCAAAACTACATCCCCCTTCAACTCCCCCTTCGCTATAACAAGTTGTTCCAATTTAAAATCAATTTAGTTAAACTGGGACACTGGTGGATAATTGTCAGATGCCTCCTATTTGGAGGCAGAATTCACTCTAGAGAAATCTCTGAAGATGGGTTTACATTGACGTAAATGAAATTAAGATTTTAAAGGAGTGCACACTATCTGTGGAGAATGTATGGGGTTTCCCCCATATTATACTGTTTTAAAGCTAGCACCTATCACCTATTGCCCTGGTCCAAGAGCTGTGGTCACTGCGGTTCCCCATCAGAGGCTGAGAGCCACCATTGGAGTCATTTGAAGGACACATTGAGACTGTGGTCTGGCATGACAGAGAGACACTGTTTCCCTTTCTGGTTTGGAGGCTTGGCTGCTTTTCGGAATATCCAGTAAATAACACTCCCTGAGAGCCACATGAATCAGCAAAAGTGGATGTTTTATATTTTAATATCTTACAGACACTGTGCCAAGGAGTAGATGTATTGTTTCTTTCTGTCTTTAAATACTTGTGTGTTGTAGGCAACAACTGCAGTTTTAGCCTGTTGTTTTAAAGTATAATCACTTTATCCATTTACATTGTTTTCTTTTCTGTCATTGACTAATTGACATTGGCAAATAAGGCTGTATTGTTTTGGATCACATGAAGTTCACATGAGGTTTGAATGAAGCAGTGTTAGATGTGGTAAGGGATAGAGCATTGAGTTTAGTCTGTGTCTTATCAATAATCTTGGATTTCTACCATCTGCGACAACTATAGTTTCACTCCATCTCTTCCTTTTTCCTTGAGATGCTGGGAGTAATGAGAATTTTGTTGTCATTGCTGACTATAAGTCCTGTACTGAGATTGCATCAGTTTATTTAGCAAGAGCCTTTCAGGGACCTACTGGCAGGAATTGATTTCCTTATTTTGGTCTTTCCATTTTGTGGATTAAACCCAAAAAGCAGTCTTCAGTGAAAGAGATTCTGCTCTTATATCTATTAAAAATTTACCAGAAAATGTTATGCTAGGGATTTTCTTTATATGTAAGTGTATATTAAATTTTCTGAATGCTTTAAAACATTTTATTTCACATTGCAGTGCTAACTAGTATGTGTTTAGGAAGAGAAGGGTAGAAGGGAGCAAAGTAAACAAATCTGGACATTGTGTCAATGAGATAAACTAATCTTGTGCAATTAAAAGCTTGACTATATTCTTATTTTTATAGTAGCGTGTTTCCTAGCTCTTACTGGGCTTTAAACTGCCTGAAACCGTGAAAGGCTATATTCAATGTCACAGATGTGTGCGGGAGAATGCAAGCGGGTTGACATGTACTTGTCAGTGTCAGCTGAGAAAAGAGCTGGCATGGATTGTCTGGTGGAACAATAAAGGAGGTGGTGTCTCCGGGACAATAGCATTAGCTGGCGGAGCAGATGGACTGCTAGCTTGGGAGGTCTAACTAATCCTCTATCAGAACAATGAACAAGAGTTTATGCTTTACTTGGCTAAACTCCACTAAAGTGAAACAGAAATGTGGATGTATCAGGAATCCTGAGTTCAGGGCCATCAAGTGCAATAATTTTGCCTGTAAAGCCTGTTTGAAATGTTCCAGAACAACTGAGTGTATCAGCACAGGGATTCATTACTGTTAAGCAAATCCAGAAAATTTACCCATATGAGAAAACTCTCGTAGGTGAAGTGGTAACATCATTTCTTGAATAAAGAACTTTTCACTAGGAGACTGTCTTCAGTTCCTTATAACTTTGCCAAAATTATCTGACATTTTCCTTTGTCAAGATCTGCCTAGGCTTAGATTTTTGAAAATGTCTAGAGAACTATGAGATAAAGGCAAAATATATTATTAAAACAAAAATTAAAAAAAAAAAAAGAAAACAAAGAAAGAACACTCTTGTAACTGTTTAATAGAGGAAATTTAGTCCCTCTGTGCTTTGGAAAATGAACCTTGAATTAGCAAGAATATATCTTTTGCTCTTTATTTGGGAAAAAACCCCACAATTGCTCTACTCATAAGCACTAAAAAATACCTCAGTTTGCCCTGGCTCAGTAGCAACATTAGCATTTGGCAGCTAAAGTCTGTGATTTGTGTCTGAATTGAGCTTGCTTTATCTCTCAGAAATCACTGGTGTGTCCTGACTGCACATGAACCATCCCTAAATAGCTATATCCATGTGTATCAGGGTGAGCAGCTCTTTTCTTCCAATATGGTCCTCGCAGAGGTCTCTTGGTCTCCACAGGGAGATTCTCTTCTGTGTTTTCAGTATGTGTCCACTTTATGTCCAAACAGAACTGAGAACTGTAGTCTGACTTGGTTGCAGTGAGGTGAGGAACAGGCATGGAGTAGGAAATGGGCGAGTTGGAGGGAAGGGGCACCTTGAGCAGCAGGAGGAAGAGATGGCAGGAGCCACCTGAGAGGCACGGGGTGGCCCATGGGTGGTGCTGACTGCAGCTGCAGCTAGACAGGAAGGTGAAAAGTGGAGATACGAGCACAGGCGATGAATGGTGTTGGCAAGGTAAACAGGGCTTATGAATCTGGGAAAGCAGCAGCAGACAGGAATGGTCACTGAGGAAAAAGCAGATAGACAGGTCGAAGAGTAGCTGAGAGTTGGAAAAGAACTATGAAAGAGAAGCTCGGGGTTCGAAAATATTCATGATGGCTAATTGTAAGGCTAGAAGCTTGCTTCTGTAGGATCGCTCCGATATCGATGGTGAGAAAGCCAGATCAGCTGCCTGTGCCAGATATGCTAAGTCGCCCTCTTCATTGGCTGAAAGGAAATTTAGCAAGGAGCACTTTTTTATGCCTGAAGTTAGCCTGGCAACACATGACTTAAACAAAGCTTTCATTTCAGCAAAGGCATGCTTCCTGTGTGCTTCTTCCTATCTGTGCGACAGCCTGCGATGCACCGACTCTGATGTGCAGAATGCCTTGCACTTGCCCCGGCAGCCGAGGCCGGTGGGGTATCTGTTCAGAGCCTGTTGGAGGCTGCGTAGTGCCAACCGCTGGAAAATGCAAGACCCCGGAGCTCTGAAATTTATTTTACACCTCTCTATTTTTGGTTTCAGCAGATGCATATCAGCTTTCCTTTGTGAAATATGCCCAGCAACGGTACTGCACATGGCACAGTGGTGTTGTGTGGATTAATCTGTTAATATTTAGAAAGAACCAAAAAGCTATAGTGGGAGAATCAAGAATCTTTGAGGAAGTTAATGTTTTGGTATCAAGTCATGATTTGAACAGCGTGCTGAAAAGGTTGTATAGTGTAGTCACTGAATAGTGGGGATAAAGTAAGCACAGAATAGCTGCTGTTTAACAAGCAGTACCTGATCTGTGCACTCAGTGAGAAGAAATAGCAGATGTCATTTACAATGTTTATGTACAGAGCGGGGAAAAGAAAACAGAGCAATTGTTATTCTGGCATTCCCTAATTTCTGGTTACCTGATTGTGTGGTGTTAACAGTCTGCTGTGTTATTTCAGTAGTGCAGCTGTCACTAATGTTCAGCCCAGGCCTAGCTACTCATCTTCCTTACTTCAGAAGGCTTTCTTAAAAAAAAACACAAAACACCAAACAAAAAACCTACTATAAAAATCCATGCTTTCTGGGAAGGGGTTAAATAACACAAGCCTTTTTTCTGTCTACTTTGCTAATCTGGACCCCGTGTTAGATTCACAATTGCCTATGAGGTTATCTACCCTGTTAAAGCTCAGAAGAATTTTCAGTGACGCTCATTTGTAGTAATACCTGTTGGGGGAAAGAAAGAGCTTGTGCAATTACAACTTCTCTTATAGCCATTGCTTATCTGAGTCTGCCTCCGAGTCAGGAAGCCTTTTCTGGCTTGAGCAGTGCAGTGAAGAATGACTCTGCTGCCAACAGAATGGAAACTCAAAATGAGATTGAGTTTAAATCCACAGCAGGGACTTGGACATTTGGCACCGGGGATCATAAGGTCATTGCAGTAAGACAGGGAACATTCATGTGTAGTGTGTACGAAACACATCGGCTTGCCAATCCTCACTGCAGATTTTCACTATCATCTCCTATATGTGTGCTGTACAATAGATGCCCATCTTTTCAACCTGCAAAAAAACTCCCAAGTCTGTATGCATTTTTTCTTTTTTATGGTCATACAAAAATATTTACCTGCAGTAAATACTCATTTATTAGAATTGTCACTTCCAAACACTGCAAAATGTATTTTCGTATTCTTTTTTGACAAATAAAAGATACAAAATGTCCTATGAAATATGATTACATTGCTCAGGGTATACAAACTCACATAATTGAAGGCAATTGTTGATTCTTTGTTGGTTTTTTTTAAACATTATTTGGGATTTGTATATATCTGTTAATGCCTTGCACATTAATGATTACATCGCCACTGAAGTTATTAATAATAGATTCAGAAAAAAACCCCACAAGGATTGTTTTCAAAGGTAAAGCTATAGTAATAGATGGCTACAGTCTTATAGATTTTCTTTTCTCTGTTTATTCCAGGTTAGGTGTATTACCTTGCGTAATTCTTGAGAAATTCAAATGACCAAAAGAGAAAGTGCTTCTTTTTAAAGAGCCAGTGTGACCTCTGAAACTAGAGGTGCATACTAATCTTATAGCCAATAATCCTGCCTGAAAAATACAGAAAATGCATTTTAATAGAATCAGAGGTAGCCGTTTCTTGCTGTGAAGGAAAGGTGAAAGCTTCACTGAGATATAAAGCAGAAACCAGTCTGGCTTCAAGGACTTAGGGTAAAACTTGGTACTGTACAGGGAAACAGACATGGGAGCAGATTTGGGAATCTGCAGAGGACTGATCTTGCAGGAATGGAATTTATGGTAAGAATTTATTAATGAGAAAAAACATTTAGTTGACATTATTTATAAGCTCTTTGTAACTTTTGTAATTACTAATGGACTAATCTCCTAGACATTGAACGTGTTTTGTCTGTCTTCTGAGGAATATGACAACTTTGTCAGAGATTTGACGTATGTACTTTATACAGTATATAAACTATACTTTTAGACATCTGAGTCCTCACAAGAGAGAGCTGTTGAACTAAGCTTTGAAAAACAGAGCTCACATGGGATAATTGAAATGCCAGGCATAAAGCCATATTAAACTGGGCTTCATCGGTTAAGCCTCTCACAGAGCTGCTTGTGCTGTGTAAAAACTAGCAAACCAACCAACTGGTACTCTAACTTTCACTTTCCAGTTACATGATTCATTGCTTTTTTATGGTAAATGGGGAATAAGTAGGAGCTAATAATGCAAATAATGCACACCAAGGATGGACTAAATGTATGAAGAAAACATAAGAACTACAAAAGTTAGAGCTGAAACCTCTATCATTTAAATAGCCTGTAACACTGGAGGCTATTGGAGAAAGCAATCCATATTTAGGGATCTTATGGTTTGAGAAAAAGTTCAGTCTGAACTGGATGAAAAATAAACCCTTTTGCAATTTGCTGAATCAAAAATTAAAAAAAAAAAAAGTTTCAAGAACGCTGGTGCATAGTGTTTTGAATTTAAATAGGCTCCCTGCAGTTGCTCAGTGAAGCTGGCATTCTTGACAGACCAGCAACTTCAGTTTAGTGATCAGCTACTTTGGGTTTTAGGTTCTCTGGCTCTGATAGGAATTGGGATTCTTGAGGCTGTCCCCATTGCAGAATGGGAGATAAATACAGCGAGAATTGGACCTCTCAGCGCTTTCAGTCTCCAGGCTCCTTCACGGAGCACCCCTGGCATGACTAACTGCCCTGATGGGAGCCCTTAAAACTCTCTTTTGGATTCATCAGCAGTTCATCTATTGCAGCAAGCATGGACCCAAATATTTTTTGGGGTCAATGAATACACAGTCAGAGGAACTCCTCGGGGAAGCTGAATAGAACTTGCAGTAATAAGGAAAATGTCACTTTTCAGTGACTTCCCTGTCATTTTTTTTGTTTTACTGTAGTGTCTTCCCTTGACAAAGCTTCCCATCTAGTCCAAGACTATTCAAACTTTAATTTAAACTGAAACATTTTTGACTGCCAAATCCAGAGTTTATTCAGTAAAACAAAATTTTTCTGGCCATGATAAGTTGTCTCTTCTTCCTTTTTGTTTTTTTTTTTTTCTTTTTTTTTTTCCTTTCTTCCCTTTATTATCTTCTAGGCAGGACAGCTTTTCTGGCTGCAACTATTCATGATTCTCAAAATGGTGATTAAAGACTCACAACTCAGATACTGATTTACTGCTGAAAGGTCATACTCCTTCCCTTCAATTATGTGTTTTATCCATTCCTTATCACAAGATGTGATTGTGTCTGTGTAACAGTTTCCCACTCTTCTTCCACTTAGATATGTGTTGCATCATTTGCTCACAACCAAGAACCCTCTAAATAAATAACTCAGTTTAACCTTCACTTTACACAATGTTCTTACAAAACACATTTTGATATTTTAAGGATTGTTCTGCCAAGTGAATAACACCCAGCATCTTCATAAGTAAATATTAAGGCTAGAAATATGGACCTGCATTTACTTGGCACTACATTTACCTTGGCAAAATGAAGATCAGGTTCTTAAAATATGATAAGACAATAACCATTAAGCTCCCACCTCTTAACCTTTCATTCTGGCTTTCCATCTTTATGTATTAACCACAGTGCTTTCTTTCATTCTGATTTATTTTTATTGTACTTTCCCAGCAGGCTTGCAGTAATGCTGCTTGCTGTGGCTTCTGTGTGCAAAACACACACTCTTGCAGTAATCCAAATTTTTGTTTATTCCATTTCAGGGGCAAGTGGATTTGAAGAGAAGTACCATGATGGCTAATTCTCTTCATAGTTTCTCTTACAGAAGATTGCAAATTATCTTTTATTGCTATTGTAGGCAGAAGTATACTATAATGACAAAAAGAGTATTGATATATGAAGGAATCCATTAACTGTTTGTGGTTGTGATTTTTCTTATCTGTGGTGTGAATGTTTCAATATTTATTCTGCCAAAGAAACCCATAGCTCATACACACTACAAAACAGTTTCAGATGGTTCCACTCATACAGAATACTTCTGTCTGCTAAAACTATTGTGCAATTATGCTGCTGACATTTCAGTCATTGGAAGTGGCCTTTCTTTGCTCTAATTAGGCAACTGAGACTGTCAGCTTTTTCTAGGGAGTGAAATTTTTATGAGATTGTGGTGGTTTCTTCTTCAAGAGGAATTAGCTGTGAAAGACGCATCTGAAACTTGCCACTAAGCAAACTGTTCAGGTTCTGTTCAAGAGTGTGAGGATTACTGTTAAAGACACACTGGTGGAGGATGGATGGTTGGTGTTGCTGCCAGTAGCTGCCCAGCCAGTGAAGGCACAAGAGTTTCACAAAGTCTTCTTCAAAAATTAACTGTACACATCCCAGGCTTGTCCTGTGAGTACAACAGTCAGGGCTACTTTTGGCGGTGCTGTAGAGACTTTCATGACCATTGGTGGGATACACTCTGCAGACTGTATTTAGTCATTGTATGGAGTAGGCTTCTTTTTGGTGCTATTCTGAGGTTTGAGGAGAAAGGCTTTTCACAGCCCCTTCCTTCTCTGAAGCACTCCATTTGTACAACACAGGGTGGGATTTGCTAGCGGTCAGGCTCCTGGGCACTGTGAAGATGCTGGACTGTATGAAGAAGGAAGGAAAGATGAAAGAATTCGCTGAATTCCCCCAGATACCTCATCTACTATTTGCTTCACTTGGAGTTAAGTTTTTACAACTATTGAAAAACAAAGCCTTCTTAAAGTTTTCAATTAAAATAGACAGCAGGGTGGTATGCTAGCAGGAGCTGTTATTTTGTTACTGATGAAAAAAATGCAGAAGTGATGTATATGAAAATCAGAGCTCAGAGTATATAGTGTATGTAGTGCTGCAAGACCTACAATACAAGATACATCTCTGCTTGTCAGTGAGACTGGATTTTTAGGAGCAGATGATTTGATATTTAAAACAAGACAACTTGCCAAAGTCATTACTTTAGTATCTTCCAGTAGATACACTCCCTGTTCAAATCAATGAAATACCCATCCTCAGCTTTCATTAAGCATGAGCCAAATGTCACCATCTCCTAAACTGTGCTGTAAGATTACAATATGTAGCTGCCTTCTGCTTATACACAAGCAAGATTGTGATAAGTTCACTTTAAACCAGATTTTCTTCTTCTTCCTTGCTTCCTCACCCTCCTTTCTTTTTCCCCCTTGCTCGTAAGGGTTTAATTTTCACTAGCTTGCCAAAAGCATAATTATGCTTGCAGCATATAAATACCCAGTGGAGATCAGAAGAGAAGACAGAGAAAGTCATTTTTAGAATTCTAAAAAAAATTGCAAATGTAAACTGAAAGTGCCGACAGGATTGGAAGTGTGTGGGCTGGATCACTAATTTCCACTAGGGCTGGCTTCATTCAAGGGGAAAATATGGTTAAATTAGACACACTTAGGTAATGAATTACTTGCATATCTCTATTGAGCACTTCAGATTACCTGCTATTAGAATTCTAGTACACCCAACCTAAATTTGGATGGGATACTGCCTACATAACTCCCAATTTCAGGAAAAAGAATTACATTTACAGAATTACAGTTACTTTTTAGTATACAGACATTTCATTTGACTGTAAGATGTTGTGTGTCTTAATTGAAAATGCTGTCAGTTTGTGTAGGATTTGACTGTACATATACACAGGAAATACAAGCTGGATTATGTGGAGAGTCCTTGTTCTTCGTGTTAAATCGTGATTCACTGAATTCCAGTAAGGCAACTTTAGCAGATTGAAATAGCAACATCCCCAGTAACTTTTAGCAAGTTCTGCTTGCTGATCTGTGTTTGGAAAAGAACAGAGTAGTTCTTTACACTAGTACATACTAATTTTAAAGTTGTCAAGGCATTTACTCATCACTTTGTGTAACCTTTGATGGAAGGTACGGACTGTAGGTTGGGCAATGAAGTCACAGATACACATTTACATTATTTAGAGTTATGATGATATTTTGACACAGGCTGTATTCCTGTCTGCATGGCTTAAAGAAAAAGAAAATGCCTTCAGATCATCAAGGTGAAATTCAGATGGTCTGATCAAAAATCCCTGGTAGTCAATTAAAAGACTCCTGTTAATGCAAACAGACTTTATATTAGACTGAAAACCTTCTCCTTCAAAGCTCTTCCCAGCTCTGCAGTTGCTTATTTTTATAGATTGCCTTTTCTCTAATTCTCTTTACTACAGGGTGTCTCTTACTGATCTCTTGTTCTCTATTTTGTCCTAATACCTTTCTCCTTCTGGGCATTTATTCTGGATCTCACTATTAACTTTTGTAGACTTCTGTTCATGAGTTAAATCACTGTCTTTTGTTTTCATTCAAATAACTCTTCAAAACTCATCCCTTTTATGGAGCCTTTAGGGAGAACACAATGACTTAAAGAAATCTGAAATGCAAATAATATACTTGGCAAATATACAATATAGTTAATCACTTTCACTGGAAAACTGTGGTTTTCCAGCATACTCGGGAATACTGTTATTTCCCTTCTGTTTTTTCCATATGCCACTTTTTTTGCATTCCCTGCTAGTTTTTGTTTATTGTCATTAAAGAACTTCTCCATTTAGTTTATTTTAAATTTTTACACAAGGTTTTCCTTATTTCCCTATAATGTTTGTGATTCACACATGGGATTAATATATCTGTGTGTACAGAAACCCATTAGATCTTATGCTTAAAAATTCTGAGCTGCTGATACACTGTCACACTTCACTTTTATCAAGCAATCATATTTTAAAAACATATATACAAATTTACCTGAATGTCTGACCAAGGTCCGAAGTTAAATACATGTTAGCATTGCAAACACCAATAAATTGTCCTGTAATCTTTTCTGATTTTTAAGCATTCGTTTTATGTTGCTCCATGCAAGTATAATGAACCTTTTCCATTACCTTCTATGGATATTGCCGAAGGGTTCATTAGAAGAACGCTGACAGGTGGATAGGGATGCATTTTAAACCTCTCTGAATATACAAAAGATGAATAAACTAGTTGAAGGTAAAATATTTCTCTAGCCTTTCTGTATGCTTTAAAATGTCTGTCAACCTTTCCCTGTCTGTGTCAGGTCATGAATGACATTTGAACAGCAATTTTTGTTCACATGTGGCATATCTAGGCTGTCCCTGGATTTCTCTTTAAAAATAAGAACAACCTCTTCCCCCACCCCCGATCCCCCAAACCCAAAACAATTCCATAATTATGCCATTTCCAAAGCCCTTTGTATTGCTACTAGAAGCAAATATACAAGTCATTCTTTTGTTATATTGAATCAATACTGTGTCTTATGTGCAAGATTTTTGCATACATATAAAGATTATTTTGTTAGAATCAAAGAGTACTAGCCTCCTTTTAATGGTGAAATGTTTCAAATAACATTTTTCTATTATCATCAGAATAATATCATCAAACAAAGTCGTTCAGTTTTTAACAAATCCATTAGATGCTGGATGTTGGTTTATACCTTGTGATACCATCACAAGAAAGGGAAAACTCTACTAATTTGCACTAAGAGCCATTTGTGCATATAATGCTTAAACGTTGAATAACTTCTTTCTACTGTTATTTTTCAACCAAAGTTAGAAGTAATACATACAGAAAGTGAATTAAATCTGCAAATATTTGAAATGGCAGGCTCAGATTTTCCTCAGCTGAGCTCGAGCTCAGAGTTAAATACAAAGGGGTTATTATGAATCTGCTTACTAATAATTGTGATTATCACAAATGAAAAGAATAATTATTATATTTACTTTGCACATGGGTCCTCGCAAAACAGCATGTTATCTCAGGACCCATGTGCAAAGCAAATAGAACAGGGTAGTTATTCTAATAAGACTTACTGAACATCTATTCCAGCAACTTTCTTTTTTATCAGATGTGTGAAACCAAACACTTATCTATGAAGAAAATATAATGAGAAGAAAAAGTAGGGCTGCTTGGCATAAGATAATATTAAATGCAAGACACTCGCATGATGTTCTCTTCAAGATCAGAAACTTGTTGGTTATGATTGGGTACGTTTCAACAGGAGGTCTGTTTTTTATTTTTGTCTTGAGAGATGTTTCTCTTTACAGTTGACATCAAGCTTTAACATCAAACCTTCACATGTATAAACAAGATCAAAAGTTTTGAAAAACTTTAAATTCCTCAGTCAGCATCTCTTTTTATGAGCTCAGTCATAATGTTACTTTACACTGTGTGGTATGGCTGTTCTCCCTGATTCCTTCTAGTTATTTTTTGTAGCCGGGTGAAAGAATTAATGGTGTTACAACCTGAGAAATGGAACAGCATCAGAAAACAGGTTAAAATAATGGTCTGGATGTAAAGGTATAGCTTTCGTGGATTGATAAGGAATAGACAAAATTATTTGGATTGTCATACTCTTGTTGCTTTTCAGTTCTCAAACTGATGTATTTTTTAAGTTAAAGAAGAGTGGATCTTCATGCATAAACCTGCGTCTTGGATAATCTATGCAAAATCAAAGCTGGAGGCAGGGGAATGAGTAGCAGGGGTGGTCTTGGGATGCAAAGAGTGCGGGCTGTAAGGGATTGACAGGAAAGATAGTAAGAAGGGGGACTCTCTGTGTTAAATTCTCCTTGCACGATCACACATAGGTATTTGCAGAATCCCCTGTTTCATTTTGGTTTACTTTTTTTTAATAGATAACCACAAGATCAGAAAATGAAAAATCAGTAAACTCTTACAAATTATATGATGTTTTCTGAATACCATATAGTCTCTTCTGTCATTGAAGGGCCAGATTTTTTACTGGTGTGAGACAGGATGGTTCCATCAACTTTATGAAGTAACTGGTAGCATTGGAAACAGTGGGATTACAGGGATTTACATCAATTAAAACTGGATTTCAGACTGAACTCCCTAGTTTTGCTTTATTTTATTTTGCCTTAATCTGTACAGAGACAGTTTTAAGTAGCATCACATATTTCTTCCCCATGACTGTCACATTTGTCTGACCTTAGAAAAGTTAAAAGTTAATACCCAAATTGGGTTTTCTTAATGCACAAGGCATTCTGATATGCATTTAGGTGTTGTCTGTTTCCATTTTACTAACTTGCTGTATAGTTCATCTAACTTCTCTGAGTTGAGCTAAAAGCCTTGTATCGGGAGCTGTAGCTATCAGTGGAAGTAAATGAGTTGCCACTAGTTACAACAATTTTTTTTTGCCCCTTAAGCAGCAGTAGTCAGGAAGCCTGGGACAGGATAAAAAAAATCAAAATAATTGGATGTAAGGAATCTGAAGGTACAGCAGAGACGTCATTTTTTTTTACAGGTAACTGTAGAATTTGAATAATTTAACCTTTAAAATGTTGTTTATTCTGTTGTGATCAAGAGGAAAAAATGTCACTCCTTTCTTTTGCTGATGCCATTTACAGGGTATGATTACAGATGCATGGTGTAGGTGCTTGTGTACAAGGAGCCTTCATCTCAGTGAGAAGCTTTGCTGCGCGAAACAAATCAACCAGAACAATTAAAAAAGAAAAAAAGAAAATCACACTTGGATTTACCTAGCATCACTCTGGGCATTTAAAAGGGGAAGAGTCTGGCTTGTAAAACTAGATAGGAAAAATCTGGCATAAACGACGAGAATTTGGGTTTATCGCCAAAATCATGACCATTTCTTTGCTTTGTTAAATAGGTATCAGTGGTCACCGCATCTCTCGTACTCTGGAATTGGCACTATGCAGTACAGTGGCTCCCTGAGGGCTGGGGCTGGCAGCTGCAGGTGTCCCCATGGAGGTGGCAGGGCAGGGCTCCACCGCCTCATCCAGCAGCAGGGCAGCTGGGAGGCAGCGGGATCAGCTCCAGCCCTAAGTGTTGGGCACCTCCCTGGGGATGGGCTGCGGCCAGGCTGGAAGTCAGGCTGACATGTGGACCAGCAGGAGGAGAGCTGGGCACAGGCAGGGCCAGTGATGCAAATGGTGACGATGAGTGGTAGCACCTGCTCTTCACATGTTGTGATCCTTTTGCGTGTCATTTCCTGCATGCTTAGGGGTGCATACCATTGAATTTGCACTTGTAGGTGACTAAATCAAAAGACATTGGGTTGACTAGTTCTGGGTGCTGTAAAATGGTACTGGAGTACTGCATCCAGCTCTGGAGCCCTCAGCACAGGAAAGACATGGACCTCTTGGATCAAGTCCAGAGGAAGGCGACAAAAATGATCAGAGGGCTGGAGCACCTCTCCTGTGAAGACAGGCTGAGAGAGTTGGGGTTATTTAGTGTGGAGCAGAGGAGGCTCTGGGGAGACCTTATTGCAGCCTTTCAGTTCTTAAAGGGGGCTTATAAGAATCATAGAATCATAGGGTTGGAAGGGACTTCTGGAGATCATCTAGTCCAACCCCCCTGCCAGAGCAGGGTCACCTAGAGCAGGTTGCACAAGAATGCATCCAGGTGGGTTTTCAATGTCTCCAGTGTTGGAGACTCCACCACCTCTCTGGGCAGCCTGTTCCAGTGCTCTGCCACCCTCAAAGTAAAGAAGTTCCTCCTCATGTTTAGGTGGAATGTCCTATGCTCAAATTTGTGCCCATTACCTCTTGTCCTCTTGCCGGGCACCACTGAAAAGAGCCTGGCCCCATCCTCCTGACACCCACCCTTTAAGTATTTAGAAGTGTTGATAAGAAAGATGAGGACCTGTTAGCAGGGCCTGTTTAGCAGGGCCTGTTGTGATAGGACAAGGGGTAATGGTTTTAAACTGAAAAAGGATAGATTTAGACGAGATAGAAGGAAGAAATTTTTTACAGTGAGGGTGATGAAACACTGGAACAGGTTGCCCAGAGACGTGGTAGGTGCCCCATCCCTGGAAACATTCAAGGTCAGGTTGGGTGGGGCTCTGAGCAACCTGATCTAGTTGAAGATGTCCCTGCTCATTGCAGGGGAGGTTGGGCTAGATGACCTTTAAAGGTCACTTCCGACCCAAACCATTCTGTGATTCTGTGGTCTGTCTTACATTTTGCAATCTCCTGAAGTTGGAAAGTCGCTATTCTCTTGCCCTTGCTTGAGGGGATGCAGTTCAGACTATCATTGTCACACTGTGTATTAGCAGTGCTATGTGCTGCCTGGTACTAGTCATTGTGGTGCTGGGAAGATCTTTTCTACAAAGACTCTTATTCATGGAGTCATACCCATACGTGCTTTGCCAGCACTACTTCACCAGTGGTGGGAAGGTGGTGGTGTGCTGACTGTCTTTAATATTCCTGTTCTTGGAAAGCCAACAGAAATGTGTTCATGGAAAAATGAGAATAAATCAAGGAACAGATCTCTTACCCAGAACTTTGTAGTAGAACCTTGTGTGCTTTAAAACACAACTGATATGCTCCAAAAATGGCCCCACAATATGTTATCCTTGTGCACTCCAGAAAAAAATGTTGTATTTTCTGGAATGTATTACTCCACCAGGTCTAGAATATATTCTGTTATATGCTATGCCACTGCGAATAGTCCACTGAAAATACTTTGCTTGGCTTATGAAGCATGGCCTGTAGCATGCCTTAGGGCATGGCACTTGTGGGGCTCAAGTGATAGCTGAGTTACTGTATACGCACTGTATAGTTGCTTATACTTACTTCAACATAAAACAGCACATTTACACATTAGACAAGCACAAAATGGTCCATGTGGAACTACTTTCACTTGAGGCAAAGTGTCCTTGTAGAAGTTTGAAGTGTGAAGTGAATTTTATCATTTTAAATTGTACAAATAAGCAGAAAAGGAAGTTAATTTGTTTTCTCTTTCCCTTTTCAGGGCAGCTGAAGGGAAGGTTTTGCCTTTTTCTCTGCTTCTTTTTTTTTCCAATTTTTTGGAAGGGTAGGAGGACTAAGACAAATTGTCTTTTTCTTAGGGGTGTAAGCCAATTTCTAAAGGAATATGAAATATAATGAAGAATGTGGGAGAGTGAACCTGTCAAAGCTGAATTGGCATGTGTGATGAGTAAATTTATTTTGTGTTTTATTATGTGGTGCTTTTTGTTTAGATGGGTGGAAAGTGAAATGGAAATAATCTTGTTGGGTTCATGGTCTATTGGGGAAGCCCTAGCCATTGGACACATCAGTTGCATATTTCAATATATTTCAAGATGGATCTTACAGGTTGTATCTCTTGTGTCCTACTTAAAACACTGGCATATGGAGAGGGGTAGTGCAGTGTGGAATTTATCCCTTTATCTTGCAGGTTTTTGGGCAGCTTGCTGTTCCTGAGAATTTTTGAAAACTTGTTCACATCTTATGATCTTGTTCTTTTCATTCAAAATTGTATTTTTCCCTGAGGAGCTTTCCAAAAGATGATCATGAAAACACAGTAAACAATTTGAATTATTTGGGTTTAGTGGTTCAGGTGGAAGTATCACCAGTGTGCAGTGGCAGATCTGAGAAGACTGTGACTCATGAACAGCAGCAGTGATTCAGAGACCAAAATCTGGTCCTTTGAGTTTGCAATGCACTATGACTTGCAGAGCAGTAAAACTAAAGTCTCTCCATGGAAGGCATTGGAACTACATCTGAGAACAAATCTACTACGTCCCAGTCACCATACTACAATAGTATGCTGCAAGTGAAATGCCTGCTGAAACAGCTGAGGATTCCTTTTTTTGCTGTGACTATGAAAGCTTTGGCAGTTGCCTTTTCAAACCTAGAATGTCTGAGTTTCATGGAGAGCTCAGGACCGCTTAACGAGGGGTGGTCTCTACAGCTGCCTGGGCCTGAATAGACAGGGCAATCTGGAAATCAGCCTCTCCAGCATGTAGTTCACCATGTGTTAAGCCCCCATTTTAATTTACAGTCCATAATATAGTTTCTTTGGCAGGGATTCATAAATCTCCATTTCATCCATACGCCTGCTGCATCATAATGGAGCTTTCTCTGGTGCTGCCTCTATCTCCCACGAAGCCTGCCTCTTAGGACACGTAGAATTCAGCAGTAGGAATATCACCCGATGCCAGTCCTTGCAGACGCCTAGCATTATTGAAAATATGCTGGTACCTCACATTGCTATGCAGGTCCATGGTCATTAAAATTTTATCATATAAACCCTGCCGTCTGCTTCGAAGAGGAATTGAGAGCCTTGGCAGAGGATAATCACGTATTTTATCAGAATCTTCTGAAAGGGAAAAACCAGCAGGTTCAGAGCAGGAAGGAACCAGAATAACATTCCCTTTAATTTAAATATAATATAATGTCAAAACCCTTGAAATTGACATTTATCTACTGTAGTTCATTTTAACTTTTTCCCCAGAGTGGCTCAGTGTCCCATGGTTGCACAACAGTTCAAACCAGTTGCACATGATATAATTTTCATATGTTCCTCCTGCAAGGCAGATATTCATCAAAACATGCCACAGAGAGCTAAAGCAAAAGGCAGCAAGCTATAGATTTTAACATTGATTTATCAGGGGTCAGACTGTCAGATTAGTAGGTTTAGAGGCTAGGCCATTTGTGCTTCCTAGTACTGATGCAGATAGAAACTGGCAGGCAGATAATTAAGCACAGTATTCTGCAGGTAAGACAATTAAGAAATTTAAAACAAAAATAAATTAGCTAAGCCATTTATTGTCCAAACTCTTTTGTTTTTAGCAAAGGATCAAATGAAAAGAGATTGACTGGCTTAAATCCACAGGCTGTCAGGAAACTTCAGATTCACTGATTTGCCCCTAAAGGAAGGTAAGGTCCATAAGCAAAAGTTTCTTGCCCATAACCTGTATTTAAATAAATAAAACATACTTGTTCCTTAAATTAATAAAAACAAAACCAGGCCTACTGCATGTAAAGAGTATTTCCATTCTCATATTTCATGCATACACAAACTATTTCAGTGTTAGGTAGACTTCAATGATTAATGAGTTCAGGAAAGACAAACCCAAATTTTCCTAGAAGACAACTGGTATCTAACTGTTCTTGCTTTAAAAGCTAAAAAAGGGACTTTTTTCTGTAAAGCATTAGGACTAGTGCCAAGCACTTCAAAGGTACTTAAAAGAAGCACAAGTGTTTTCATTATTTAATGAAATTAAGGAGCAAAAAACCCATATTTTCTTATTGAGAAGTAAAGTTTATCCCTAGAATTAAAAACAGTGGGTATTGCATGAATGCTTCTTCTGCATTTCTTTTTACTCTTTCATGTAACATTGGCTTTAGATCAGATGGCTGACTAGCAAGTTCTTACCTTACCTTTGTAAGTGTGCATATTATAATAGTGATTTTATTTAACTTATGAGTTGAAAGTGCTTGGTTTTTTTCAGTTCTTGGCTTATCTTCTCTTTTTTATGGATGAGTGAACCTTTGTTTACTTCTATGTCAGGCTAGCTTTGTCTAAGTAGAAGTACTTTGTTATGTTGGCTTGCCCCAAGTTTTTTAATAACTTAAGCTACAATTTATGTCAGGGAAGGTCTGGTACTACAGTGAGAAAACGCTGGGAAACTTCAGACAAGCAAAGGTACGTTGACGTTCAAAAAACTACCTGTCCTCTCAGAACAACTTTATGTTCTGAGCTACGAGTCTTTTCCTTTCCTAATTTTTTATAAGTGAGCGAATCTGCATGTGTGAGAGTTACTCACACTTTATCGATTCTCTTGAAGCTCTTGAAAGAGGATACAAATGGCAAGAGGGCTGTGGAGCCACAATCTGCAAAAGGAGGATCTGCTTCTTCCAGTGTGAAAAACTCCATAGCTTCATCTTTGCCCACCCTTGCCTTCTACAATACAGGCCCTCTGAGAAAGGATGGTGGCAAGCAGACCATGGGGTTTGGAGGAACCGATAGGCTTCCGCAAGGGCCTGCTTCTGCTATCATTCTTGCAGACCACTGAGTTTATTCCTGTGGGTTCAAATGCTTTAGAAAGAGATGAACAAGGGATTTTGCATGAGAGATTTCTGTTTACTTTTTGTCTTTTACTGTACTTTGGATGATCTAGCTTTTTATAGAGGTAGTAATCATCTAGGTGAGTATTATGAGTCAGCTACTGAAAAATAACAGGCTACTCTTATCTGTTAAAAAAAAAATCTGCTATCCTTTCTGAATATGAAGAAAATAGAAGAAATTCTACCATATGTTTACTTTCTATAAAAATCATCTAGGTAATGATACTTCTGATCTCTGATTAGTATTTGTTGACAAGGTTGTGTCATGTGTTTTAAATCTAAAATTCGAAAATATTTTGGCACTGTCAAGGTTACTCTCCAAATATTTAGAACATTAGTTTCTTGCTTGTGCTTCTAGGAACGTTTCATATACTTGTAGCTGAAGTCTGATTCCTTAAAAAAAAAAAAAAAAAAAAAAAAAGCCCTATTTTCCTATTTTTTGAATGTAGATTGATCGTCTATTTTGACTTTTTTTCCTGGGTCTAGCAAAAGAAAGCTCTGCGAACTCTGTATTCTTTTTTTTGCTTAGTATCAGGTTGTAGCTCAAAGCCTTCATAAAGCTCTTCAAAGAAAGTACTAGAAGAATTCTTATTATGAGTATTAGGTAAGTGACTTGGTTCTAATTTGTTTCATTTTCAAAACCAATAAAAAGCTATTTCACTGAAATATTTGGTAAAATCAAGTTAACACAAAACATCAATTAATAAAAAGCTTGAGCCAGTCTGGTTCAGATGACAGGCATAATTTTGGTTTCATACAGTAAAAGTTGCACAAAAGTGTAAGTAAATGAGAACGCAGCTTTCCCTACATTCTAGGAAACTTGGCAGCCTTCACTAGGGGCATTTCTACCAGCTATAATCATATTATTATTATTATTATTTCTTGCATTCCCTTAGCTGTGGGAAACATGATGAGTAAGAACAGTCTCATAATGTATATTGATCATCCAAGTATTAATCTACTCCAACAATATTTACCACTCACTTAGCACTTTTCATTTCTTTAAACATGAAAGCACTTTTGAAAGGCTGAGTGGGTCTTTATTTTTCCATTTTACTTCTGGAGAAAACGAAGCAGAGCATGTCTAAGTGACTTTCCTGAGTCACGACCTCAGAAGGGCGAGTGAATTGACTTGGGCCCTCATGCTCCCAGGGCTGGAAAGGGAGACGAACTTGGCCAATTTCTGCAACCGTGGTTGTGCCTTCTGTTTCTGTAAAAGCACATTTTTGTGTAAATGCCTTTCTCAATATTTATTCTCTGAAAATAATAGCTTCTTCCATGCTTGTTCTATCTCACAGCTTTTTCGTTTCTACCCATCTTTGTGCCATTTCTAGGCTTGAAAAATGCATGCACACAAATCAACCATTGAAGATTTCTAGGGCTCAATACGAGGTTTTCTTGTTCATCCTCTTGATCGTGGCATACAGTCAATCTCAGGAAAAGGTGCTTGTAGGGAAGTCTAGTTCAGCACTTCAGCTTTACCAGTCATAGTACTTCATTTTTATCTCTTTCTGCCAGTACTCCACCAGGAGTTTTCCAGGGGGCTGGGACGATGTTTTGTGAGAGATAAGATAATATAGTGCATACACACTGATTCCTAAAAAGTGTGCTTTCTAGCATACCACGTTGATAGCACAGCAAGTAAACAACAATAACTACCTCTCTGGCATACACATCCACAGCTATCGCTAAGGGACACCGCCATCCAAAAGCTTTTCTTCCATGCAGTGTTGCACAGCTGGGCATGGGCGCTGTGATTTATGGTCTACTGACTTCAGTTCCAGCTAGCCTCCTTTGAACCAAATTTTGCTTTTAAATCGACCAGTCTCTGCTTTGTTCTTTGTTTGGGGGGAAAAAAATCAAGCCAGTTTTCCACCAGATTTGTAAAGTTCCAAATCCTTTTGTTTCAATGACAAATACTTCTTCCATTGAGCCCTTTTACATGTCAGGGTGGAACCATCCCCAGGCTGATTTAAAGGCAAAAGACAGAAATGGGCCACGCCAGGCTTCCTGTAAACAGTTTAGATGAGAACAATGTGCTAACAGTTCCATGCAGTTTTCAGAGGTGGCTGAATTTGCTGGATTGCTGAGTCACCGACAAGCTGTAGTGTGAAGGAGACAATAATTTCTTTCAATTAGAAACTTATACAGGCACGAATATCCTTCAAATATCACGAAGGTAAAATGGAAACTCAGCTCCATTTCGGTGAGGGATTCCTCCGCTGCTGTAGAGCAAGCAGCGGATGATGGAACTGTGCATCTACTTACAGACATCAAACTTCTTTCCTCCTTTTCTTTTTCTTTCTTCTTTTGAGTATTTCCTAACTATCTTTTCTAAATTCATTTTACTGTTGGCTGACTGTCACTGGTTACCATAGCAACAACCTCTGGTAGCAGCAAGTCTGGGATGCCCGATGTGAGCATCTTCACATTTGAGCCTTGCCAAGGCTAGCTATTAATCCAGGGTTATATATTGGCTCAACACTGTAAGATTGCTCTATTTTTTCCTCCTTTAGCTGGCTGCCAGTCTGCTTTTCCTGGGTTGGTTTCTTCTCTTTCCTCACACATCTATTGGGCAATCTGTTGTTAATTTTCATTCTTTGATCTTTTTCTGTTGGTTATTTTGGAGGACTAGTTAGCGTAAATATCTTTTGACAAATAACATATAACATGATGGCATTAAAGAACCTCTTTGTCAGTATGGTTCTAAATGAGAAAGAAGGATGTCAGGTACTCTTGTTTTTTGGACAAATATTCACAGTTTATTAGAACAAATTTCACTTGCAAGCTGTTTAAATGCTTTGCATGTCATAACAATGGTTGGTTGGGTAAGGGGGAGAGAAATACATTTAATGGCAGCATGTTTGGAGACAAGCAACTAATATGGAACAGATGTGAATAATGCAGCACTTAATGGCGGCAGTGGAAGGGTAAAACAGTCTTTAAAATTTTTTAAACCCCCATACCCTCACCATAAACCAACCCCTAATAGCAGTTGAAACCTTGCTGTAAAGCAGAAGTAGCAAAGTGGTTAAGAGTAGTTGGTTGGGAAATGAGAGCTGAAAGAGAAAACTGCAGTGCAGTGATTGGTTTGATTTGCTGAATAAATTGCTATCTTCAGATTCAATTTGTATCAATAGGCAAAGCACTGTACACCTGCAGAGCCTGCCGCACTTGGTATCCAAAACTCTGACACAGCTAGTCTTAAACAATCTTTTTACTGTTGTCAATAATTAAAGCTAAAAAAACCCAAACCACCCCACCAAAAAAGCAACCACTAACTTACAGTATTTATGGTTTTATTCCATATACATGGAAAAAAAGAATAATGTTTCTTTGGGGTATTTCCTTAAAGAAAGACAATACTTTTTATAAATATATGGAATATTGTAGTATTCTCAATGGATTATTTTAAAAGTAGCCAAAGGGTACTGTTCGTTCAGTAGCAGAATTTCTCTTTATTAAACGTGACTGAAAGCTAGGAGCATAATATGCTGTCTCTTTAATACAGTGGAAATTGCACTTTGATAATTTGCAGCTATGATGTAAAATGGGTAAATGTGAAGGCTTTTACATTTGCACCCAGGCAATTGATGTTTATCCCTGTCTGCAATCCCTGTAGCTTTTCAGGATTGAGAATAGCTGGTTTCTGGGGAGTGCTTTTCTTGGTTTTTGCTTTGTTTCATTTTTTTGTGTCTCAAACCTCTTTGGATATGTTTTGCGATGAGCATTTCATTCAAAATCTGAACTCTCCATTATTTGGTTTGGGTTTTGGGTTTGGGTTTGTTGTTTTGGGGTTTTTTTGTTTTTGTTTTTGTTTTGTTTTTTTTGAATTTGGAAAAATCCCTGCAGGTTTGTTTGGAAGTTTGAGTTCAAACTGCTGTGATGGGAGTTTTCAGGAGAAACAGGACTGAACTCTTATAAATGATTGATGTAAAATAATATTTCTGGAGAAAGGAGAAGGATGAATCTTGAGAGGAGATATAATGGCTCTAAGGTGTAGAAGCTTATTTGGACCAACCCTAGTAGATTTTAGGGGAATTCCTCAGGTATTTAGAAATTTGCAGACCTGACTGAGAGAGCTATCAGCTTAATATTTTCTATTAGGGAATTCCACTTATTTATAGGAGAATAGAAAGAGCGTAAATTAATTATTTGTTTGAGAGAGTAAGTAGGGTGAGTCAATGCTGAGTACCTTTTGTCCTGACTCGTTGAGCTGCTACACTCATACCTGATTTTAGTCAGAATCCTGAAGATTCTTTTTCTTATGGTAAACATGCATCTTTTTGCGCAGCCCAGCACTAAGTACAAACTTTGAAATGTTGTTTATTAATTACAGTCGACATTTGTGAGCTTGGGCGTCAGGCTACTTTTTGAAAAAATGCCTACATGGCAAATTTCAAAAAGCATTTTTGGCAGTTGCAACCCAAAAAACCTATGGACAGTTCTATAAACTCGTTTTCAGCCTTCCTTAATATTAGTTTAACAGGCTAATGTTTAATCAAAGTGTTTGATATTTAAATATTAAACATTGCCATTTTCCTCCGGACACTTAGAACAATATTAAAACAGAGTGAACACAAGCATCTTGTTTAATTATTGTTAATGGTCCCGGCAAATTCCAAACCCAAAATATCATCTGTTATTACACATCTAAAGGAAATGTGAGTCTATTTATTCTTGGTGACAGGTGTTTTCACCATGTAAACTTAAAATACTTTGAGCTGCTGTAGCCTTCTTCAATAGATAATTCCTTTACACTGTTGGGAAGTTTCGTGTCAGGATGAAAATGATGCTCAATTTTTGATGACTGATAGAAGGAAGGTCTCCTTCCTAATATAGATAGGAGTGATGGTCTATGGTCAGAAGTATATTATCAATTTGGAATATATATCACTGAGCATTCTGGGCTAAATATTTAAAGACATGTAGTTTTGCCCTGCATCTAATGCGAGACCTTCACATTGTTAGTTCATAGTCTCAAAAATACCCAAAACATTATGGAAAATTATTTCCATGCAAACTAATATATTTTAAAGGCCATATGTAACTACTTGGATTTAATGGATCTTCTGCATTTGTCGGGGGAAAAAAACCCAACAAACAAACAGAAAAATGTGGGGGGGGAGCAGAGGAGGAGCATGGTTTTCAGTGGTGGATGAAAGCCAGAAGGCAGTCCAAAAAAAAATGGGGGGGGGAACGCAGGGATGGGAGAGGGCTAGGGGAAACACCTTTGATAGCGGGTCTGACCAGTCTGTTAAACTGGGTTAAATTAAGTTCTTTAACCTCAATCTCTAACTTTGTTCCCAGACCTAGTTAAATTGGTGGGTAGGCTGGCTCACCTTACTTCCTTCAGGCTACACAGAAGGAACAATTAAACACTCTTTTATGTAGTCACTGCTGGAAACAGTAGAAGCTGTGCCATAAAGTGTGTGGCTGTATGGTAGAACTTGTACCTACTCACCTGGAGAAATAAAAGGTATTTCGGAAATAGAAGTTGGGAGGCCAGTGGATTTATTGGCTGCAGCTGTGAAGGTGAGTGTCTAAAAGCAGGAGCAGTAGTGATGGCCATTTGGCTGTGAAGATGCCCCCCCAGGAAAAAAAAAAAAAAAAGCAGGTCTTTTTGTGTTCTAGGGTTTATCTTTTTTTTTGCTGATAATTTTTATTTCTGAGCATGAAAGCTGTATTTTGTTTCCAGTTTTTAGTCAAAGTCAGGCGTCCTGACATTTACTGTAAGTAAACAGGATTGTGTGAAGGAAATTTCTGATGACTCCTTTGTTTCTCCTAACAGAAACAGCAAGCGAGTTATCCAATAATGACAAAACATTCAAGATAAACTAGCACGATAGCATTAATTGTTGCAGTATACTAAAATCTAGACAGATTGTTGTACTTGTGTCATGCTTCAAAAGCATGATCTTTTCTTACATCATTTTTAATACATCATTTTGTTAGAAACGCTGTGGATATGCAGCACTTGTGGTACACAGAGGGGTTTGCCTGAGCTGCTGTCAAATTTCAGTTCATTTATAGAAATCTTTAAGGCGCTTTAGCCAAAAGGGATTTGGTCTTGTGGTGGCAGTGTGCGCTGCCAGGTTTTCTTGTTTTACTATATCTATCTTCTTGGTGGATGAGCTGTTCTCTGTCTTCCTCTACTTTTAGGGAGCTTTGCTCCTTTCAACCGTGTTGTTAATGAAGGTGAGGAATCTCTTCGTATAAATCTTTATTGACTCTTAAGCTTCTGAGTGGAGGAATAGAGTCCTGACTTTTGATTTCTTGTTGTTTTTAGAACAAGCAGACAAGAAGCGTGGACTTACTGAGCAAAAGAGATCAGACTTAGATGATGATGCAAACGACGATTCAGAAGAGGTTTTAAATGAAACGCCAATAAATATGATCACAGGTCATACCTACTCAGCTGTATCTTGATCAGTTGGCACAGCTCTGTATGCGTTTGCTACCCAAAGCCATTAAGCCATTTGTTTGTGATGATGACAGTTAAACTGTAAAAGCCAAATGCCTGAAACAGAATTACTACGTTAGTCATGCAAATATTTCTCAGTGTACAGAGACAGACGGCTTCCTCAGGCTGTGCCTTCTTGATAGGTAGGTAAAGACCTAAATGTCAAGAAGAAATTGAGAAGGTATTCCAGGATCCTTCTGTTTTTCTGGATTGTGAGGCAAAGGTTAAGTAATGAACAGCAGCAAAAGAAACCTAGCAGTAAGAGGCGAGCGGCATTTTCTGCCATGTGACGAACATTTTCTTCATTCACGCGTCATAAGACTGCAGCTTGTTGTCAGTGTTTTCTTTAGTCTTCCACTACAGAGCCCTGGAGCATACCCATACTACTTCTTCTTGGAAGTATATTGAAATAATGATTGTGATTCAGGCTGAGGTGAATGGAAAAGGGAGGGACTTCTAATTAGTAGTGACTAGATAAGTACTGTTCATGAGCTTGCATTTACTTGCTCTTTGCAAAGATGTGGTTTTTTCCAAGGTGTTACCCTGTGTGTGCGGCTTTTTACTTTAAACCAGAGAGCTATTTACATCACAGGGAGTTTATGAGGAACAACTCTTGAGGCCTGATTTGCTACTGGCTTTCTTTAACACAGACTAATACCAAAACACAAACAGATCAAAATGGTAGTATTTACATTGCCAAAGTGTTAAAAAAAAAAAAAAAAAAAAAAAAAAAAAGGTGCAAACCAGTAATTTATTAAGAGTTTTCTCATTAACCCTCATGAATGATAACAGAGGCATCAGTTCTCGCAGAGAGTGGGACGTGTGGTGCTGGAGGGAGTTTACCCAAGGAATACCGTTTCAACACACCTGGCAGGTGAATTGGTGAGCTTTCTGAGGGGGATGGCTGACACCTGTGAGAGGGATGTATTTGCTTAATCCCATTTTTTTGGATTTGGGAATGGTTGCAGCTGCTAGCCTTCCCCTAAATTCTGCCCCCCTAGACAGCTGGTATTACTGCCATGCGAAACTCCAGTTGTACTTTCTTTGTCACAGGCGTTTTGAGATGGAATCACCTGGTAATTCTCATTGACTTCCCGAGAACTCATTTGCAACACACAGTCATTTTAGGTACTTGACAGTGATTTGATTGGTTATTATTTTGTTTCATTTAGATCATGTATTGCATGTTGCAGCAAATTGAAAAGATTTCATAAACACCTGTTCCAAATTGTGGGTTTATGAGTTAAATATTTTTAACCATAATTTTTTATTATCTGTGGTTGGTGTTTTTCTTGTTGTTTCTTAATGGGACTCTCCTTTTTCCTTTTTTCTTCTTTTTTTTTTTTTTTAATTTGCTTTGTTGTGATCTTTGTCAATTCCCATTAAATACATAGGACTTAAATATAAATTGAGAAATAGAGATGAGCTACTTTTTTATGAATGTTAGGGATCTCAGGTAATGGCCACCTGATTTATTTTTTTTTATGTTACATTAGTTTTAGTTTTAATTTTATTTTACTCTGTGTCTTTAATTGCCGGATAACATTATTTGCAATGATAAATGATGAAGGCAGCGGGTCCCACTTGTGGCCATTACCTGGAACTTGTGCCCAGTTTGCATTCTAATCCATTACTAGCAAGTGATGTTTTAGGTTCATTTATATAAAAATGTCATTGTATTTCAAAATGTGTACTCCAATAATATATGCTGCTTTAGAGAACACAGGGATTTACAAAATCTTATGCTTTAAAAATAAAGGGAGAAGCTTTCCAAGTTTCTTTTCAAGCAACTCTTTGCAGAATGAAAGCAAACTATATACACATCAAGAAAGCAGTGTATGATAGACATCAAGAAAAAACTGGAACATTTCTCTCTCTCTCTTTTTTTTTTTTAATCAGATAGTTTGAAAATGTCAAATAAAGGCTATGTTGTTCTTTTCATTTTAACTAGAAAATTCTCAATAGCAATACCTAGGTAGCAGGAGGAAAATATTCATGGGTTGTTACATTATAGTCATAGTTTCCCTCATTTCCCAAAATGCACAGCTGCTGCGTCATTTTAAGATTTAGAAGTCACTGCATTTACGTTTTAACGATCAATGGCAGCTGTTGATCTGAGTCATTAATGAGATTTTGACTGCATCTGCATTTAAACCATGTATATTCTGCAAGAGACAGAGTATGCTTGGAAAATGAGATTTCTGTCATGGTAATAATAAAGAGTTTTACATGCTCAAGCTGAGAGGATTCACTCTCCTGAATCCTCTCTCTATCCTGTGGAAGGTTACAATGTACAAACTTTCTGTTAAAAGAGAAGGGGCAGAGGGAGAACTCTTGCTGTGATTTCAAATAGAGCCCTTTGGTCTACAAGCACATAGAAAATGCCCCGTAGGTGAAGGTACCTGCCACTTCTACGTTGAGAGTGAAGTAGGAGGAAAGTCTCCTCAAAGTGAAATGTGATTTTGTAGCTCGTTCATTTATTAAAATGCTATCTGTTACTTCCTTTGAGGGCAGCAGAGTACCTTGAGAATGACAGATTGAGTGCATACAGTGTCACTTGGGGGATGTTTAATATAACGTCATAGATATTTGGGTATAGTTAAACTGCTCTTAAAAATGGCAAATAATGACCTTCCCAAACAATGTCCAAATTGTAATTCTGTTCCAGAAAATCCCTCTTTATAATTAAGTGTTCTTGTATTATTATTTTTTTAAGGTTGTAACTATCAGTGGGTTTCTGTATCAGTAATAACTTGCTTACAGGTTAGTAGAGAAAAATATAAATCTTTTTCAAGCCATGGAGTGAATTTCTAACAGGGTTTGCCTCTTGCACACTGCTTTCTGTGATATATGTATTTCATTAGCCTTTCTATCCTTTCACTCAGAGACTTGTTCTGTCTACATCAGATCATTGGGAAATTGCTCTCGTTAATTTATCCTTGCCAATATGCTAAATTAAATTCCCAATATAACGAAAGGACAGAATTTTCCAAATTAGAAGTTGGTGAATATGTGCAAAAACCCAGAGTGAATCATGATAAAGTTTTCTTGTAGAAGTGCTGTAATGTTGTATTTAGTCCTATTGAACAAGGAGTAGTTATAGACATCTCACTGGACATCTCAGTTATAGACATCTCAGTAGAGCCGTATCTTTTTCAGGCAATTGCTAATTATAGTCTAAACAGGCCAACTGCTGTTGCAAAGCCCGAAGTACTGCCCATGAGGACATGTGAGAAGTAGATTGGAAGAGCTGTAGAAGGATGCTCACATGTAATTGTTTGCAGAATGTTGGGACCAAGCTTCTATTTCAAATATCTCACTTTCATGAAGATTAAATCTGTAAATTGCCCAAGACATTAGGCAGAGAAGTAGCACACAGCAAAGTAACAAATCAGCTAAATACTAGCTTTCTTTCAGACAATATACACCTGCTACTGATTTCTGGTAAGGCAAAGAGTCACAATCATAAAGACTGCTTTAAAAAAAGTTTGCTAAAACATGCAAAGTCATGAATAATGTTTGCTTTACAGGTTATTCATTATTTGGAGTTAACTGTGTTGGCATTTGGCTGTCATGGACAGTTTAGGAGCAGATACTACATCTGATTTGGCCACAGGAATTAAGGACAATGAGAGATAATGTTATGATTGACAAAAACAATAATGTCTTTTTGTTATCTCTTTCAAAAATTATCCACTGCTGATTATTTCTTCATCCCATTTGTCCTATATGAATCTTCGATTTGGCCAAGTGCCAGCTCTCAGTTCTTCAGCATCATCGTCTCGTTTACAGCAGAGAGCTTATCCTTTGGCTTTTGACATAGTACCTTGCAATTGCAGCCTGTGTTAGCACTAAATCTTGCCACTTGGGCATTGCAAATCTTAATAACTAGTGAGAATTAAATAATTTCATACAAATAACTAAAATTGTAGCAGACTCATTCCCTTGGAGAATTTATGACTCTGTGATTGCGAGTCTCAGTTCTTTATGAGCTTGGGTAGAGGACAGAATATCCATAGCCAAAATTTACCTTACCTCATCATCCAGATGTTGAAGAACTCAGGCTGTAACATGATTAGGACTTTCCTCATCTCTACTCCTTCATCACATGGCAGGAGACTCCCCATGGCATAGATTCATTTAGGTTGGGAAGGACCTTTAAGTTCATCAAGTCCAACCATTAACCTAATGCTGTGAAGTTCACCACCAAATCATGTCCTTAAGCACCACATCTACACATATTTTAAATACCTCAAGGGATGGCGACCCAACTACTTCCTTGGGCAGCCTTTTCTAATGCTTGACAACACTTTCTGTGAAGAAATTTTTCATAATATCTAATCTAAACCTTGCCTGGCACAACTTGAGGCCGTTTCCTCTTGTGCTATCACTTGGAGAGAAGAGATCAACCCCTGCCTCACAACAACCTCCTTTCAGGTACCTGTAGAGAGTGATAAGGTGTCCCCTCAGCCTCCTTTTCTCCAGGCTAAACAACCCCAGCTCCCTCAGCTGCGGCTCATAAGACTTGTTCGCTATACCCTTCACCAACTCTTCTTTGGACACATTCCAGAACCTCATAGAATTATTGAATGGTTTGGGTTGGATGAGACCTTGAAGATCATCTGGTTGCAACCCCCCTGACATGGGCAGGGACACCTGCCACTAGACCAGATTGCTCAAAGCCCCATCCAACTTGTCCTTGAACACTTGCAGGGATGGGGCATCCACAACTTTTCTGTGCAACCTGTTCCAGTGTCTCCCCACCCTCAGAGTAAAGAATTTCTTCCTAGTATCTAACCTCAATGTCTTTCTTGTAGTGAGGGGCCCAAAACTGAACACAATATTTGAAGTGTGGCCTCACCAGTGCTGAGTACAACAGGACAATCACTCCCTGAGTCCTGCTGGCCACACTATTTCTGATACAAGCCAGGTGGCTATTGGCCTTCTTGTCTACCTGGGCACACTGCCGGCTCATATTCAGCCAGCAGTCAACCAACGCTCCCAGGTCCTTTTCTGACAGGCAGCTTTCCAGCCACTCTTCCCCAAGCCTGTAGCGTTGCATAGGATTGTTATGACCCAAGCGCAGGACACAGCACTTAGCATTGTTGAACTTCACACAGTTGGCCTCAGCCCATTGATCCAGCCTGGCCAGGTCCTTCTGTAGAGCCTTTCTACCCTCAAGCAGATCAACACTCCCACCTAGCTTGGTGTCATCTGCAAACTTACTGAAGGTGCACTTGATCCCCTTATCCAGACCGTTGATAAAGATATTAAAGAGAACTGGCCCAAATACTGAGCCCTGGGGAACACCACTTGTGACTGGCCACCAAATGGATTTAACTGCATTCACCACAACTCATTGGGCCGGGCCATCCAGTCAGTTTTATGCCCAGTGAAGCATATGCCTGTCCGAGCCATCTATGAGCAGAGTTTCTCCACAAGAATGCTGTGGGAAACAGTGTCAAAGGCTTTACTAAAGTCTAGGTAGACAACATCCACAGCATTTCCCTCATCCACTAAGTGCATCACCTTGTCATAGGAGTTACACTGGGAAGTCACAGAAACCTTTTGTGGTAGCTATGTCCAATTGCATCCTCTTCTGTTGAGATAACTGGGTACTTTCTACTTTGAGTTCTTTTTGAAGAAATGAGCGAGCTAAAAAACCCTTTCTTATGTCTGAACACTGACAGTGATGGAGATTAGAAGGAGGGAAATGAACAAGAATCGTTCATGAACTGAAAATCCAATGAATTTCATAAACTAAGTAAAAGAATGATCCAGAATGTCTATCTCAACAGTGGTTCAACAAATTCTTATTGCCCTAGAGACTGCTTTTTCATAATTCTTCTAACTAGCAATGATAATATCAGGGAAAAAAACAAACAAAAAACCAAACAAACAAAAATCCTATGTAGCAATTGTCCATTGCATAGCATAAGATGACCACTCTCTAATGCTGTTTATAAACTTAGAAAACTGACCGTCCTCGTTAAATATCTACTGGCTAAGAGCAAAATCATGTTTTCAGGTGTCATCCTACAAACATCTTACACATGTAAGTAGTGAATATCATGGGATTAATTATATGGATACGGGTTGCATATCTGGGCCCCTGGAAACTTTGGAGTCCTGAGTAGAGGCTGATTTTGAGACATGAGTAGTTTTGTGGAAGCCATTACAAATCTGATATTACCTATATTTTAATACTGGAATATTTTAATAATGTTAATTCCGTATCAGACAGGAGATGTGGACAAAGAAAATAGTAACAGATCATGTTCTATGCAGCAATACCCAGAGTTAAGTTCATGCTGGGACAGTAGAAGCAGAGAATTTGTTATTATCTTTGTCATTGCTGGGACCCTATGGTTTGTTTTAGGATTAAAAAAAACCCAACAACATATATATGCATAAACCATATATTTATGTTAGTATAAGTTACATTTATAAGTATACTTAACTATTATTTATGTTTAGACTTATATTAAGTATGGTTAAGCTTTTCCAATTGCTTAACCATTTTCATGGAAATGTGACTTATGTCCTGATAAAAACTACAAAACAAATAAGCTGTCTTTTACCATTGGTGTCTTCCAATCACACCATTCCTGATTGAAATGTCTGAGAAAAAGGAGCTTTCCAGCTTTAGGAAAACTAATTCAGAACCATTAAGCTCAATCTCCTGTACTGAGGGGAAAAAAAAAATCACTTTTCGATTGAGGATAAAGCATAGCGTATGCCAAATCGCAAATAATGTGTAGAGAAAGCTATGAGAAAATGAAAGAGCTCTGCATAGAACTGAATATGATTGTATATATTATATAGACAAAATTGTAATAGACTGGAGAGCATAAAACTCAGTAGGCCTTTGTTTCAGTACACTCGAGAGCATCCCTACGTTGCACCTTTGGTACTGAAGCCGAACTTGTAATTAGGTAAGTGACATTTCCAGGTTTGGAAGGTTCACTTTTTAGAAGCGCTGCGTAGGGTCTTGTAACCTTCTGCACATTCACTTTTTTGCCATTTAAAATAGGCATGAATTCTCTTTTCCGTTTTGAAAAGAAATTTGCCATAATGGAAGCAGATGCAATATACTTCTCATTGGTAATTCTTTCAAAACTCATTTTCAAGTGTACAGTGACACTAAACAAAACAGTGTGCCCTTTCTTCATCTAAAATGCTAAGATCTATCCCATCCATATTTCATTCCAGGCACATTTCTACCTAATCTAATTGGATCTGAACTTCTAACATGAGAAGATTGTTTTAGTGGTTACAGAAGTGTATTTATTTGTCCATACCAGGCACAATGTATAACAAAATAACACATGCCCAATATGAGGTATAGGAAAAAAAGCACAATATGTTGTTTAGATTTAATATGCAAAACAAGAAGATAGCATGCATTTTGTAACATGAATGAGGTAATGTTATTGTCGGAAACCTAATTTTGCATAATTGTAATGAAATATTTTATCTTTTATTTTAATAGTTGGCTGGCATTTATGCTTTTTGCTAAGAAAGGGAAAGTAAATTAGTTGGAATAGTTTTCAGTAATGGTATATATTTGACTTCAGGCCATGCTTTTTAACTGATGACAAAATTCGGAACAGAGGATTTGACTTGAAAAGGTAGGCTGGCAGACTTGAAAAGGTAGCATGGGCATCTAGGTGAAAACTGTTGCAAAATAGTGATCATTTAGCTAAATCTGCTCTTCCTGATAAGATGTTCTACTAATTCTTTCACAATATGAAATACTGAGAAAGAAGCTAACTTATAAACTAAGTGGGTGTTAGTAGAAATAAAATGGCCAAAATATGGCTGGAAATACAGTATTTATGCAGCATTAGGGTATATTTTTTGCATTTGTGTAGTACTTAATAAGAAAAAATACACTATATTCTTTTCCCAGTAGGTGGCTTTCAAATTAAAAGTATTTCATTGTTTCATGAGTGTGGAATTGTTATCAATGAGAATTAAGTCTTAATAAAAATTTAAAAGGTGAAGAACAATAGACATACCAATTATCTTGAGCTCATGTTTGTAAATACTTGTAGGCTGGGAACACCTCTCATATTTCTGTGAGACCAGCAGTATTCATTTATTATCCCACGTAATACAGGATCCACTTCTAGGCTTTTAAAATTAAATTCCATGTTGTTGCTAACCAGCTCCTCCTCTTTTGCTATTGAACGTTGTACTACAAAAGCATATTTATGCCAGAGTGTGTTCAGTGTGTGTCCTGTGGACTGGATTCAGCCTAAAACCAGTCTTGCAGACTAACTGTAAACCCTCAGACTTATCTAAACAATATGTTGAGTGCAATGTGGATGTCTCAAAAGACAGCACTAACAAAAATATGTAATCCATATGCTGCTTTGTAGCATTGTGCAGGATTTACTAGCTCAAGATGGGAAAGGTAGAACATAAACTTTTTATGTTACTTTAATATTTTGTCCTGGAAAAAAAAAAGGAGAAAATAATCATAGGACCATGTCTGATTAGTGAAGCATGTATCTGGAAGTGGAGAGGCAATTCACAGAATCATAGAATAGCCCAGGTTGGAAGGGACCTCGAAAGATCATATGGTCATTTGTGGGAAAGAGAACCTTGATGAGATTATGTAGCACCCTGTCCAATTGCATCTTGAAAACCTCCAGTGATGGAAGTTGTTGGGGAGGGAGAGGAGACAAGCACACTACATCTTTCTTTGTAGCAGCTGGTCACATCTTAGCTCAATCGAGGCTGCTGATCTTCTCTCAAGTATTGTCTCCCATGAAGAAGCTATCTTCACAGCCTCTCTGCAGTGTCCGTTTCATGAGCACTGTCTGAATTCAGCTTCTCTTCAAGGCAGTTAGATCCCTCCAGCACTTTGTTCACCCAGCTAGCCCTACAAACACAGCTGCTCTATGTGCCCCCACCCCCAGTACCTTCACTTAATTTCTAGTTGCCCGCAAACCCCCACAGAATTTACCAGGTTTTGTGCTGGGTAGGTGTCAGATGAAAGCAATAGTAGCAGTCAACTGAACCTCTATAATGGTACCAGTATGTTTTCTCTCCCTGCTATCTAGTTTAATAGCTTCTGTTGAATGAGGCCTCTGACAAATTGGTTGATTCTTAATCTTTGAAAATTGTAGATGGTTTTAATGCTATATAATTAATTTGGCTTTTAGTATAAGAACAATAATAATAAATAGACTACTAGCATTTTGCTCCAAAACCTCTAACAGATACTTAAAATACTTAAAGGTTTTCTCACCCCCTGCCTCCTCCCCCCAGCTTTGAGAATGTAATGAAATTAATAACAGAGGAAGGAAGAATTATTTGAGAATACTGTTCAAAATCAGCAATCCTGCTTCTACCAAGTGTATTTCACACTCTCTTTTTCATTGAGTTTTCAGTTAACAGATCTGATTTGAGGAAAAGCTCTTTTATGCTTGTGCCTATCATTATTTACTTGCACTGAAAGTCTTCGTATAGGAAAGAACTAGGGAAAAAAAAGCTAATGAATTAGAAAAGAAAGAGTTTAAGAACAAAAGGGGGAAGAAGAATATCTTATCTCTCTGAGCAGCAAGAAAGGCAGAAGGGAAAAAAAAAAGTGGTACAGAAGCTGTGGAGAATAGGAAGCATAAGAAGCAAAGTGTCTCTTTTTTTTGAGACATTGCATATGTCTTCCAGTGGCAGGATGTGAAGCAAGATGTCAATAGCATAGCTGGAGGTTAAGGTCGGGCTTGAAGACAATTGGGACACATGGAATCAATTGTATAGCTGCCACAGCAAAAATGTATTTGGTTCTGCATCTAGAAATTTCACAGTTGCTCCAAACACACGCACAGTGCTATATAGCTTGCGGCAATGGTTATACTAATTGGAAATGGGTGACAAATCCAGTCAGCTAACTGTAATGGAGTGGAATATAATAAAGCATAGGACAATTATTCTGCAAAAGGGAAGACCAAAGTCCTAATACCAGAATTCCACAGGAGGTACTAAGATACTAGGGTAGTACTAGGATAACAGCAAATGGATCAGAACGGTGATTCATTGATACACAGCTTCCCTCCAAGACCGCCCCGATGTCTCAAGAGAAAATGCAAACAGGCAAAGCAAATAACAAAATAATCAAATAGCCAGAGATGGGAAAACCCACTTCCAGGAACTATTCTCCAAATTCTTTTTAGAAGTATTGTCTTTTAAATCATGAAACATGGCACATAACCTTTCTTTCAAAACTTTTTAAGGGCTAGTCTGCATAAGATTCCCAAGAATATCAAGAGTTGTAAGTGCCAAGTCCTTCTTTGAATCTTGGTAAGGTCTTGACATAAGCGACATCCTGTGGCATTGAGTTCCATAATCGAATTATGTGCTGCATTAAAAAGTATGTCCTTTTATCAGATTTAGAGCTGCTGCTTTTCACTTTCACTTAGTGTCCTTTTGTTCTTGAATTATGAGATGCAGGACTACAGAAGCTCCTGATCTATTTTCTCTTTGCCACTTACCATTTTTATGCTTTCATCATATCCCTCCTTATTCATCTTTTTTTCTAAGGTTAACAATTCCAATTTTTTTTCAGTCTTTTCATATGAAGGCTTCTCTATATGCCTAATTATCGCAATCACTCTTCTCTGAATACCTTCTAATTCAGTGGTATCTTTTTTATGATGGGGTGACCAGTACTTCACACTGTTCCAGAGGAGGGAAAATTATTGATTCACATAATGACCTTATATTTTCTTTCTTATTCCTCAACTCATTTCTAATGCATCTTAACATTTTACTTGCTTTTTTGACTGCACCTGCATATCGAGCAGGGCTCTTCATTGAGCTCTCTGCAGTGAGGCCCAGGTGTTTTATTTAAGTTGGCACTCTCAATTGAGATCTCTGGTAAAATGAATGATTTGTTACAGGTAGGTTTTGGTTTTTTGTTGTTGTTTTTTTTTTTTTTTCCACCAATATGCATTACTTTGCATTTAAATAAACGTTTTTCCCCTCCTTTAAGATGGCCCATCCATCTAGCTTGGTCAGTTGCCTCTGAAGTTTCCTGTCTTCTTCAGGCTTGGTTAACAGAATTTTTTTATGTTATCTGCAATTTTTGCCACATTGCTGTTCACTCATTTTTATTGTATTAATTAATATATTTTGAACACCTGGTCCTTGTATGGTGCCTTGAAGCACCCTGCTGTTAACTTTTTGCTATAAAGAAAATTGACAACATATATGCATTTATTTTATCTTTGAGAAAAGTTTTGCTTCATTTTGCATCTTATCCCAAAATGATGTAGTCTCTGACTGAGATGGAGACTGAGTTAGTCTCTTGAGGGGAACATTGTTCTTGCCACATTTATTCAGTTATTCTAACAAGGTTAAGGGCCAGATGGATACCTTCACAATTAAAGCTAAATCCTTGAGAGACAGCTATGCTCTTTGTGACCGCAACTATGGAAGTTAAGGACAGTAGCTAATTCATTCAGTATGTTCGGCAGTCGCATTCAAAATTAAGATGGGAGGAAGCTTTTAACGTAGCAGTTCTTAACACTGTCTTGGTGATAATCCTAAAAAACCAGGAATATAATCAGTCTAAATAGACAGGAATATGAGTCTACTTCTTACACCTAAGACCTTGTGTGAAAATAAAAAGGAAACTAGTGGTAAGGTCTAGGCAGCTGTTAATTTTCCAGACTTTCTTTCAAAATCTGATATGAACCAAGATATTTTAAGATTTGGAATCCCCAAAGTTATTGTGGAAAAGGGGAGAGGCAAACTTATTTTGAGACTTTTGATGTCCTGACGTCCCCTAGGCCTGCTTATTTCCTGGTATCTCTCTCTCTTTCTCTCAAGTGTTCCCCATCCTCTCCCTGAGAGAGTCTATGTCTGCTTCATCAACCCCGACTGCCTACAGTATGCAACAGACTCCACCACCCTTCTTCACAAAGAAGATTGCTTGCACAGAGGAAGGCTCCTCAGACTGCTTGGGACACCTTGCACAGATGCATGCTACTGCCTTGAATTCAGAACGGACACTAAAAGAGTTCCTGAACATATTGGTGGAAATGTGATCAGTCACCTGCAACTCAGACCCTACCTGTTTGGGAAAGAACCTATAAGGACAACTAGGACTTCTCACGATATTGCCAAAGTTTTATCTGAAGGAAATACAGTATTTTCCATACCATAGTCCACCCAACCCTAAACCAAAATATGTTGGGTGGAATGGAGGTTCACAACAGGTATCAAGTGTTTAATTTCTGAATGAGCCTATTAAAATCCTAGTAACCTCTCTACAACTAGTACCGAAGCCTAAAAAGCTTCGAGGGCAGAACATGGAATATAGTCTATGGCTATCTGTGGACCATTTATACATACATATATATCTGAGTGTGTATATGACTATATATATTCTTTTTCCTTGAGCAAGCTATTTTGTATAGGCAAATACAGGATGCTGAATTATAAGAGATTAACAGTAAAACTTGCCACCGTGACCTTTTCTTTTATGCATAGCAACACAAAAAATACCAATATAATATAGCACAATCAAAAATATAAATAGAATTTCTTATTTGAAGGAAGAGTAGGAAGAAAACTTGGTGCTCTTTACTTAATTTTGGAAAGTTGTAAAATACCACAGTGCTTGTGAAGCATAAGAAAGTGACAAGGATAGAACATAAATTGTACAGTCACACCTATTAATGAACATAATGTTATATTAATGACGCTTTTGCATCAAATATAAGAACAGAAACTGTACTATGTGCCATTTAGTTAATTTAGAGGAAAAAATATGTATACCAAAAATATGAGCTCACTGCAGTGAACAATTCAAAGCCAAATGCTTTTCACGATATATTTGCAAAATAAACAGCAACCTAATAAAAAGTTATGTCTTTGCAGTTTGCCAGACAAACCTTAGAAAATGACTTAACGTTAAGTGACTGAAGGCTGAGTTTTGCGAAAACAATGCATATGGAAAACAGTGAGAATACTGTGCCTGCTTCTGGCTTCATACTGAAAATAACCGTGCTTTGCATTTGCTGTGGGTTAATATATCTCTTGAAATGTGTGTATATTCGGATAGTATTAAGAGATAAATATATGCCTTTTTAATGGTGCATTGCCATTTGGGAGAATATCACAGAATACCGTTCAACATCTCTAGGAGGCTGTCACTCATTAAACAAAGCCTGTACCCCGCTATTTTTCATGTCAACCCAGCATGATAAAATGTATCAATAAATAAGCATTAACAATGCTGTGTGAAATAAATCCATATCCTGATAATGTTCCAGTGTAGAATTGGCACATTTTTTTGCAGGTTTTTTTTCTTTTCTTTTCTTTTTCTCTAGAACCTTCATCAAAATTAATGCGAACATAGAAAAGATTTATCAGTGCTTTTCAGGCAGGCTTCTTGGCTCGCTTTTTCCCTTAAAAGACTGTGCATCCACCTGTGCTCCCCATACTTGAGTAGGTTATCAGAATCAATGATAAACACTGCATTTTTCAAATGAAATGTTTTAATACCTTCCCTCTCTCCACCCTGTTAGTCCCTGGTAATGACTTCTTCCTGGGGAGTGGTATCGATGGTTATAATTTTAATGTACAAGATAATAAGTGAAGCAACACAGTGAGAATAAGCAGTGAAGGATTATATTGGCTAACATGACTTTGTTCGGAAGGTCCTGTTCTGTATCCTTAGATCTGTGAAAACACACCCATCAGCTTCAGGTCATGGGAGATTCTGTAACTGTTGGGAGCAGGCATGGGTGGCATTTTTAGTACCTCCGCATTTCAGGTTCATATAAACCCTAAAATCATTATGGTTTGGTTTTTTTTTCTTTAGGTTAAGCAAACTAATAAAATTATGAGTCACAAAAGGTAATCTTTCTGAATTTTAGCAGCGGTTTTTTTTTTTTTTTTGCCTTTTTTTTCCCTCCACAGCTATAAAAAAGTTTCTGTGTAAGATACTTACTCAGCTATCCTACACTTAATCAAGAACTGGGACAATGTACTGTTGCTGCCCTGGGGACTTTCCACATATATACAATCATAGAGACATAAACGTATGCCATTGTTCTATTCAGTCCTTACAAATTCACTTAAAGGTAAAAATTGTATCAGTAAAAATCAACAGGAATTTTGTTTTTTACCTCAGTGGAACTCAGATTTAATCCAAATGTGACAAAGATACAGTTGAAAAGCTGTTTTTTATGAACACTATCAAATCACTTGTGATTTCACTTTTTTTTTTAATGATGGCACTCTATTTTTCAAATACATTGATTTTTTCCTGACACTTTTAATTATACTTGTCTATGTAAGACAAACTGTGATCCTCAAACCATCCAGTCAAAACTCTCAGAGCAGAATTATATACGGTTCCCAGAAGGAAACAGCTGAAAACAGTAAAGCTAGATGGACAGATACATTAATTATTACATTAACTTAAAATATTTTTTTTTCCATACTGATTCTACTTTGAGAAATGGAGAATCTATCAAATCAAGTATTTGACAGGTAATGTACAAAATATCATGCCATTTATCTGTTAGGGAAGAAAATACTCTTAGCTGAATCTTACTGAAAGAAACTTCGGTGTCTTCATACTATCGAACACAGATTTCACAAGATACTTAGGTCTTGCCTATCCACAAGACGTGCATATCCTGTTCATCCGTATTAATTATTATTGTAAGTATATTACTGTATCGTTAGCAACATGTGAACACCAGCAGGTGTGAATGTTCTGCATCCCTAGAGCATTGAAAATGTAACTATCAGAGAGCTTCCTTTGAATTTTTCTAATTGATATGTAACTCAGGGCTAAATCAGTGGAAATATTTAATCTTTTCCTATCAAAATTAAGTATGGTGTTGCAAATCCTTGTGATATGTTCACAAGTTCTTCCTGACCATTCATTGTAAAAACATATCAAACAAAAGCATCATTAAAATTCAATATGTTCTAGCCTGGATTTAAATGTTGTATTTGTCTTTGTAGTTTTCTAAAAAGGATGCTGCCCTATGAATAATATCTTTATCTTAAAGGCAAGTCTGTAGTGTGTAACTTTATAGAAGTTAACTGCCTTGCATTTAATAGCAGTGGTAACTGTCGTAGCTTCACCCTCTAATTTGTTTTTCGTTGTTCATGTTTTTTGTTTAATTTCAGATATCACTGATTTAGAACAGTAAAATCAGGTTGGCCTTTAACTTTTAGGTTTCATTTAATATTCCACTGGGCAGGTACAAACAAAGTGCTGTTCATGCAATAGTAAGTTAGGGCTACCAGAGGGGGGGAAAAAACAGGACAACCCAAAACAGCAAAGTAGTAAACTTTGTATTGTCTTTTTTTTTTTTTTCCCTAAAAATGTAAAAAATATGTCAATTCCATTAACTTATTTTTTTTAACTTCAAAGGTATGTGTATATTTAAGGTAGTGGAATTTTTTGTCCCAGACGTCTTTAGGGAAAGCAATTTAAAGATTTAGAGTACAGCCAGAAGTGTTGATAATAGTGTAAAAGTAACATCATAGCTTGCTATTGCACAATATAGTTTTTCTCACCAAAAGAAAAAAATATGCCATAGTACTTAATTTATAAAGGAGATGGCTGGTAAAGAAACATTTTAATCCTGTGCCTAACTGTAAAAGAAGAGTTTTAATGAAGCAGTAGTTAGTTTGCGTGCAAACATCTCTGAACCGCCTTGTAAATTTTAGCCAAATATTTTAAGTTTGTCCATAACATTAACCGAGAAATGTGAGGTTTAAAATTGGGTATGTTATATAAATTCTTCTCACCTCCAAGGAATTGGTAAATCCAAGTAAGTATCTCTGTCATGACTGTCAGTCGATATGCCTTTATACAGATCCAATTTAAAATCCTTCTTGTACTTAAAACCTGCTTGGACAGATCTTGCATCTTTCCATATCCTTGTGGCTCTCCCTGGATGATCAATCCCTAATAATTAGTGTGGTGGAAAGCAGAACTGATTAGGAAGGGAAAACAATGTATTTGGGAAGGGAAAACAATTTGGAAGGGAAAACAATTTCTCTACAAGAAAGGCAGAAAGGAGGATCCGGGAAACTATAGACCTGTCAGTCTGACCTTGGTACCAGGGAAGGTCATGGAGCAGATCATCTTGAGTGCCATTACAAGTCATATAACGCACAAGCAGGGGATCAGGGCTAGTCAGCATGGGTTTAGGAAAGGCAGGTCCTGCCTGATGAACCTGATCTCCTTCTATGACAAGATGACCCAATTATTGGATGAGGGAAAGGCTGTGGACTTTTGAAAAGCATTTGACACTGTTCCCCATAGAATTCTCATGGAAAAACTGGCGGCTCATGGCCTGGATGAGCATACGATCTGCTGGATCAAGCACTGGCTGGATGGGCGGTCCCAAAGAGTGGTGGTCAATGGAGCTAAATCCAGCTGGCGGCCGGTCACAAGTGGTGTCCCTCAGGGCTCAGTGTTGGGACCATTTCTGTTTAACATCTTTATTGATGACCTTGATAAGGACATAGAGTGTATCATCAGCAAGTCTGCAGATGACACGAAGCTAAGCGGGAGTGTTGATCTACATGAGGATAGGGAGGCTCTACAGAGAGACTTGGATAGATTGGACTGATGGGCCAACACTAACGGTATGAGCTTCAACAAGGCCAAGTGCCGGGTCCTGCACTTGGGCCACAACAACCCCATGCATCGCTACAGGCTTGGGGAAGTGTGTCTGGAGAGCTGCCCGGCAGAAAAGGACCTGGGGGTTCTAATGGACAAGCAGCTGAACATGAGCCAGCAGCGTGCCCAGGTGGCCAAGAGGGCCAATGGCATCCTGGCTTCTATTAGAAATAGCGTCACCATCAGAAGCAGGGTGGTGATTGTCCCCCTGTACTCAACACTGGTGAGGCCACACCTTGAGTATTGTGTCCAGTTTGGAGCACCTCAATACAAGAGAGATATTGAGGTGCTGGTGCTGGAGCAAGTGCAGAGAAGGGCAACGAAGCTGGTGAAGGGCCTGGAGAATAAATCTTATGAGGAGTGATTGAAGGAGCTGGGACTGTTTAGTTTGAGGAAGAGGAGGCTGAGGGGAGACCTCATCACTCTCTACAACTACTTGAAAGGCCATTGTAGAGGGGTTGGTGCTGGTCTCTTCTCACAGGTAATTAGTGATAGAACAAGAGGGAATTGGTTCAAGCTGCAGCAGGGTAGGTTTAGGCTGGACATTAGGAAAAAATTCTTCACAGAAAGAGTGGTCAGACACTGGAATAGGCTGCCCAGGGATGTGGTGGAGTCACCATCCCTGGATGTGTTTAAGAGTCGTTTAGATGTGGTGTTAAGGGATATGGTGTAGGGGAGAACTTTGTAGAGTGGAGTTGATGGTTGGACTCGATGATCCCAAGGGTCTTTTCCAACCTAAATGATTCTATGATTCTATGATTGTAATGTTGTGTTGAGTAAAACTAATTCCATTCATTTTAATTAAATTTTTTATAAATAGGAACTAATACTAATTGCCAGATGTACATTTTTTATTAATTTAAAGAACCATGGAAATGCCTTATTTCTTTAAAAATCATTCTTTGTATGCTTATGTCAGATAGATAAACATTTTCCTTTACACTTAAAATAGACTTGTGCTCTTTACATTATATCGTCTATGAGATCACCAACATGTCTTCTATTAATGGAACTCCAAGATAATGCTTAATGTTATAATATAATCCCATAGTGTTCTCCCTACCATTAGTATACAGCACAATATTTTTTTATGCTGCGGACAGTTCATCTTCAATTATCCTTTTTTTTTTTCATTTTGCCTCTATAAGTTTTGTCTAAATTAAATGCATTCATTTTGCAACTGAGACAGAAAAAAAGTATTTTCTTCTTTTTCTGTCTCACATTGCCTTATCACATTTAACATTCTTTAACTAAATAAATTGATAGTTGATACATATGTTGATCAAGCCTTTCCTTACAGCTTTGTTGAAGGGGAGGCTTTCAGAAGCTGATCTTGAATACCTGGCTTGCAGTCCTCAATATGTTGAATTAAGATGCATAATTTATGGCTGACATAATTAGTTATGATACGTGGAAACAAACAGTTTCAACATTAAATCCTGATATAAAAGGAACTTAGTAAATTTTTAGATAGATCATTTAATTTGTGTGAGAGAGATGATAAACTAAATAAAATCAACGATGTACCAGGAAATCATTCAGACATTTACAGTGTAAGCTTTTCTGTGTCCCAGGAGATCAAAAGAGAAGTATGCGAGTGGTGCACGCACTTACCTCCTTCTCATCTTGAGACCTACCAAAGTAGTTGTCAGTGGAAGATCTGTGTTGAGCTGATCAGGAATCCGGTGTCAAGCAAAATGTATGATCTTTGTCCCCTTGGTAACAGTTGTGTTTAGCACAACACAAAATGTGTTGCTCTAATCATTGCTCTAATTGGCACCTTTGTTGACAGTCTCAGAAGAAAGGTCAAGACGTGGTTAGGCAGGGGACTGATGTACTGTCTTACTCACAGCTGCAGCCTCCTTGGCTGAATGCTGCAACTTATTGAGCAGCCATGTGCTTTTTAGATTCTACTAATGTTTTAGCAAATTCCATGGGTAAATACCATATGCGTTTAATCTTTTTATTTCTTTTTTTTTTTTTTCTTTTATGCTTTGCTACGGATAGTGTGCTTACAGTGTTAAATCTAGGTGAGAGAAAATGGAAGTGAGGTGCTAAGTTCGTGAAAAAATATCTGCAAACCGCGAACACTTCATAAATTCGCTTACTGTTGACAGGCAGTGTTTTATACAGTGGAAGTATTAACACCACCTAGGCCAAGCTACTTTGGGTATTTGAAGAAAGTACATATTAGAACACCTAAGTTTAAAAATGTCTATTCCATATATAGTCATATTCTGTGAGGTAGGCACTCCTAGAGGGTGATTCAGAGCCCTAAATTAGTTGACTAAAGTTAGACAGTGTGAATACCTCCCACAGTAGCAATATGTTGCAGAGGGACAGAAAGGAGACAAGCGAAGGGAGAAAAGGAGGAATACAGTGATAAGGACTATAAATGAAGTAAGTCTATAGTGAACTTTAGAAACTGTTAGAAATGAGTGTCATTTTTTTTGACAAAAGGGAGATCAGTTTGCTTGGCACAGCACATACTCCAAACTGAGTAGCATCTTCATAGGTAACGGTAACAATAGTGTAAGTATCACACCTTCAACTGTGAATATCCATACATACATTTATTATATCTGTATTACAGTTGTTCCTGGAGTCCCCAGTCAATACTGGAGGACTAAAGTACATATATAAATAATTCCTGCTTCAAAAAGCTTATAAGAAAAATAGGATTCATAGATGAAGAATAGGAAGGCAAAGGGGAGAAAGAAGAATGAAATTACCTGTCCAAAGTCACCAAGTATAATAATTCTTTTTACTATAATATGGACTGTAATCTCTAATCCCTGCAATTTCCATGCGTGAAAGCATTTATAATACAGATGACCTTTGGGAATTCATTTGTTTAAAAAAACACTTGTCTTTAGTAAAAGAGCAAGTATTTATACTCACAAGTAATGGTACCACAGTAAACAGTCTCATTTTTGTTCATAAGGGTTGGGCGAGCTCTTGAAAATGTAGTCCTCTCACAGTATTTATGGCTCTTCTGTTTTTGATTAAAATAATTCATTGGGGTTGTAGGCACCTTTTTAAAGAGAAATCAAGAATTCTGCATCCATCTTTCTGTAAATTTATTAGCTCATTAGTCACTGTACAAGTGGATGGCAAATCTCAATTTTTCATCCTCAAAACCAAAGGTTACTAAAGGACAGACATCCTACATGTCACAGACTTTTGATTTTTTAATTTGTATTTAACATCCATTTAGAAGTCTTTTTGGCATTTAATGGGATTGCCAAGGAGCTCTCCAGTCATGCACTGACATATATGCACACACATACTAATGCTTTGTATCTATCCATTTACCTACTTGTCTATCCATCATCTTGTGTTGTGAAAGATAAAAGCATTTGAAATGTAGTCATCTGTTGAGATCCATATATCTCTGAGAATTTTTTTGTTAGATACTCACATGGTGCGCCTTATTAAAAAAGTATTGTGGTTTAGGGAGAAATGGGAAGCAAATCCTTCTATTAAAATAGGGGGAGACATTATTTCGCTTGCTGTTCTCTTTGATAGACTTTCACTTTGCTGACTCACTGTAAATTGGCTGAGTTGATAAAGTTTTGAAAGTTCGTATTGTTAGTTTTGGTAAGGCTTATATGAGAGTCATAGGTTGTAGATTTAGGGTTTCCCATTTGTAGGTACTGGTAGTACAGATAGTCTGATATCAATCTGTATCCAGCAGCTACTTTTACAGAAGTATACTCTATTGGAGTAGAGCACTACATTCTTGACAGTATGTGGATTTCCCAAATTGCATCATATTTTAGATTTGAATTTACATTTGGGATGGGCCAGCTCTTGTAGATATAATGGTACTGTATATATTATATTGTGGATGAAATTGAGCATCCTATGCCAGTTATTATAAGTCTGTTTGATCTCAGTGGACAGAAGGCTTCAGCTGGATACCTGTTTACTAGCAGAGAAGTGTGAATTTCAGCTTGCATTCTTATATTTGGTAACAGGCAAGAAAAACGTTTAGGCAAGTTATCTTCTGCCTGAAAATACTGAAATAAATTTATATGGCCATTTATCCTATTCAACAAGAATATCTGATCTTTTGGTTGGCTACAGAAAAGGCACAGGCAGTATTTGATATCTGATGGCTATAGTTTTCTTTAGACAGGCTCATAAATTTTGCCACTTAATAGACAGAAAGTGAACTAACATGTTGCAGTGTCACAAATTTAGCAATGATGTGAGCTTTCTAACTACTGAATACTGAGATTTTTACAGTGCTAGATGTTACAAAAAAAGTGCTAAATGTTAAATCACTAGGAAAAAAGATTAAGATTTACTTATTATTGTAACTATCACTTTATATTCCTTCCCCTGCCTAACTTCCCATACATTTTTGTCATTTTAATAGAAAGAATTCAGATATATTGGATTGCGAGTGTATCCTTGGGTAACAACTGCTGCAATCAGTCACTATTTTCTTTATTCTGGAGTAAAGAGATAAGCCCTTTCATTCCACCACTATAAAATTTCCCGTCGCTCTGGAGCAGGATCCAGACACTATGAATGTATCTGTAGCACTGGACATTATCAGCCCTGCAAAGGTCCAAGTCAGGGTGCACGTTCCCAACAGGATGTAAATTTTGTATTTTGGCAACAGAAGGGCACCTGCCATATCCCTCTTCTCACTGTCCTGATAATCCTGGAAAGGAAATCAGGGCACATCGACTGGGCAGAAGGTGGAGTCATGTTCCAAGAGGGAAAGTTTAGATGCAGCTGGAACATTTTGAGCTACCTATGCTGTGCTTGATTTTCTTCTCTCGTACAACGTGCGTAGTAAACGTATTTATTTGCTTGCTTATGTACGCACTTACTCTTGCTTAAAAGTGTTAACATTTTTATATGCCTGAGTTACAAAGCAGTGTACCTCAAAAATGCAGTCAATGCAGCAGTTTCTTACAAAGTACTAAGGCAAAGTTTCCCTTAGTAGCTGAAACTGTGTATAAAAGAACTTCTGTTGAAAGAACTTCCTTTAAAACTTAGTCTATCTTCCTTCCCACCACTAAAGAAAGGTAATTTTGTAATAAAGTATTAGGAAGAAAACCACTCATGAAATGAAAGTTGCCATTGTAAAAAAAACCAAAAAACCAAACAACATACAAAAAAACCAATTAGGTTTTACCTGTTACCAGAGTAGTTAAAAACTGGTTGTGGTTTAACCCTGCCAGGCAGCTAAGTACCACACAGCCACTCTCTTGCTTCTCCCCAGTGGGATGGAGAAATGAATCAGAACAGTTACAGTGCGAAAACTCGTGGGTTGAGATAACGTCAGTTTAATAGGTAAAGAAAAAGCCACGCACGCAAGCAAAGCAAAACAAGGAATTTGTTCACTACTTCCCTTCGGCAGGCAGGTGTTCAGCCATCTCCAGGAAAGCAGGGCTCCATCACACATAACGGTGACTTAGGAAGAGAAATGTCATAACTCCAAATGACCCCCCTTCCTTCTTCTTCCCCCAGCTTTATATGCCGAGCATGACATCGTATGGCACAGAATATTCCTTTGGTCAGTTGTGGTCAGCTGTCCCAGCTGTGTCCCCTCCCAACTTCTTGTGCACCCGAAGCCTTCTCGCTGGCAGGGCGGTGTGAGAAACAGAAAAGGCCTTGATGCTGTGCAAGCACTTCTCAGAAACAGTTAAAACATCCATGTGTTATCAACGCTGTTTTGGTCACAGTGTACAGGATGCTATAAAGAAAATTAGCTCTATCCCAGTCAAAACCAGTACAAAATTAAATTTAGGGATATTCTTAATCTCATTTATTTGTTGAACCCTGTGTATTCTTCATATAAATATATACTGCATAATAGTTTTGAAACCGGCTTCTCGTCTTGGATCCAGTGCTGTAAACTTCAGGAAAGCCCTCTAATGTCTAACTTGTTATCCTCACAGAATGACAGAGAATAAAGAACATTTTTGTTTCATACCTTTTCCTTCACATTTTGAATATAAAAATAAAATTTCCATATAAACATGCAGTTTCTGTTACAAACTGTGACTACTCATCTGAGCTTAAAATATATTTCCTTGGGTCAGCTAAAGACAGATAGGATTTAATATAGTGTAGCCCAACTTTGGTTTTTTGTCATTTTTACTGGTAGCAAGTTCATCTCACTGCTTATGATTCCATGCAACCCTACATGTATGTGAAACCACATTTCATTTTTTAATGAATAAAGTCCTTCTAATTTCCTCTCACATCAGCTGTAGGACTCATAAATGGAGTGGCAAGTGTCACGTAGTTAGCTCAAGAATATTGTGTATTTAGAACTTATAAGCACAATTTTGAGCTTTGTTTTGTTATTCGCTTTCCTTTATATTGTTTACATGCTGGGAATTTGCTTCCTGAATTTCTGGAAAAATGCTGGGCTCGAAGGAAGGTTCAGGTTCCTCTTCCTTTTTTACCTTCTCATTCAAATGATCTTGTATATTCAACAGGAGGATGCCAGCTGCATGAATTCAAGAAGCACAGTCTACAGGAGAAGATGTTTTTAGCCTAACTCCCTGCTCCCTGTCATTTTGTGTGTTGCTTTATTGGAACCTGTTGTTCACAGAATCACAGAATCTTCATGGTTGGAAAGGACCCTTAAGATCATTGAGTCCAACCAAACAACCTACAATCTCTGCGACTAGAGCATGCCCTGAAATGCCACATCTAGACGTCTCTTAAACACCTCTAGGGATGGCGACTCAACCACCTCCCTGGGCAGGCTCTTCCAGTGCCTGACCACTCTTTCAGTAAAGTAGTTCTTCCTAATATCTAATCTAAACCTACCCTGCCGCAACTTCAGACCATTTCCTCTGGTCCTGTCATTATTCACCTGGGAGAAGAGGCCAACACCCACCTCTCTCCAACATCCTTTCAGGTAGCTGTAGAGGGCAATGAGGTCTCCCCTCAGCCTCCTCTTCTCCAAGCTAAACATGCCCAGCTCCCTCAGCCTCTCCTCATATGACCTGGTCTCCAGACCCCTCACCAGCCTGGTAGCTCTCCTCTGGACACGCTCCAGCACCTCAATGTCCCTCTTGTACAGAGGGGCCCAGAACTGAACACAGTACTCGAGGTGAGGCCTCACCAGTGCTGAGTAGAGAGGCACCATCACTTCCTTACTCCTGCTGTCCACGCTATTCCTGATACAAGCCAGGATGCTGTTGGCTTTCTTGGCCACCTGGGCACACTGCTGGCTCATGTTAAGCTGGCCGCCCACCAGCACCCCCAGGTCCTTTTCTGCCGGGCAGCTTTCCAGCCACTCTTCCCCAAGCCTGTAGTGTTCCTTGGGGTTGTTGTGACCGAAATGCAGGACCTGGCACTTGGCCTTATTAAACCTCATACAGTTGGCCTTGGCCCATCAATCCAGCCTGTCCAGGTCCCTCTCTAGAGCCTTCCTACCCTCAAGCAGATCAACACTCCCCCCTAGTTTGGTGTCGTCTGCAAACTTACTGAGGGTGCACTCAATCCCCTCATCCAGATCATTGATAAAGATATTAAACAAAACTGGCCCCAAAAGTGAGCCCTGAGGGACACCACTGGTGACCGGCCCCCAAGAGGATTTCACCCCATTAATCACAACTCTCTGGGCATGGCCATCCAGACAGTTTTTAACCCAGCGAAGAGTACACTTGTCTATGCCATGATTCGCCAGCTTCTCCAGGAGAATGCTGTGGGGGACGGTGTCAAAGGCCTTACCAAAGTCCAGGTAGACAACGTCCACAGCCTTCCCCGCGTCCAGAATGCGGGTCACACGGTCATGGAAAGAGAACAGGTTGGTTAAGCAGGACCTCTCTTTCCTAAACCCATGCTGGCTGACCCTGATCCCTCGGCTGCCCTGCACTTGCCGTGAGAGCTCACTCAAGATGATCCTCTCCATGATCTTTCCTGGTACCAAGGTCAGGCTGACAGGCCTGTAGTTCCCCGGATCCTCCTTCTGACCCTTCTTGTAGATGGGCGTCACATTAGCCACCCTCCAGTCATCTGGCACCTCCCCTGTTGACCAGGATTGTTGATAAATGATGGAGAGAGGTTTGGTGAGCTCTCCCGCCAGCTCCCTGAGTACTCTTGGGTGAATCCCATCCAGCCCCATAGACTTGTGTGTGTCTAGGTGCAGAAGCAGATCATTGACTACTTCCTCCTGGATTATGGGTGGGTTGTTCTGCTCTCCATCCTTATCTTCCAGCTCAGGAGGCTGAACACCTGGGGATAGCTGGTCTGACTATTGAAGATGGAGGCAAAGAAAGCATTAAGTATCTCAGCCTTCTCCTTGTCATTGGTTGCAACTTTCCCCCCCACATCCAGTAGGGGATGAAGATTCTCCCTGGCTTTCTTTTTGTTCATGTATTTATAAAAGCTTTTTTTGTTGTCCTTAATGTTAGTGGCCAGTGTTCTTACGCTGGCTCACAGTGTAACGTGTGGCAGTGTGAGATGGACAGCTATTGAACACCAACATTTCAGAGTTCTGGAAAAAAAGCATGCTAAGTATTTTTTGGTTTATTCAGCAGTGGGGGGAAGGGGACTTTTCTGGCAGCTTTAACAGTCATTTACAATCATTTAGTTTAGTGTCTGTGGAAATATATAGTACAGCTCGATTGTGCTGTGAAAGCCTTTCATTGCTTGAGTGGTAGTGTTGAGCCGTCCTGCCTTATCTAAGCCAAATGTTTTCGAAATGGAGCCGCTTGCGGAAATCTTAGGATGTCTCTGGAGGGATGTGCCAGGGCAGGGGCATATTGGTTTTGACTAAGGAACTTGTAGCCATTTTCCCTAGCCAAATTATATATTACTAATGACAGCAGTTCTTCAGGGAAACGCAAGCGAAGGTGCTGTAGATAACTGCAGAGGAGGGAGAGAATATATCATCTCCCTGCCTTTTGTTTTCAAAGTCTAGCCTTAGAAAATTAAAGGACAGGAGATAAATAAATTATTAATACTGCTCATGAAATTTTAAACGTACAAACATACCCTGAAATATAGTAGCAGGAGGGTGATAAACCCACACCTTTTCCACTTTTTTTCAGTAGTGGACACATTCGTGCAACGGCACTCAAGCACAGCTTCTTACTGCAGGTGCTTTTCCCATTTTGGGAGTTCACTGCCCTTGTTTTGTTAGCCTCAGCATTTTGAAAGTGTTGGCTCACCCGCAGCGCTTGCAAATATATCACTGTCCGTGCTGCCTTTGCTCATTGTATTTACTGGTGTCTTACGCTTCAGGGTTTCTGATGCCCTTGAGAAGCTGTGACCATTTTTAACATCTGAAAGAGTGCCAATTCATTTATTAAGACAGAGTCTGTGAGGCCTGGATAAATTTATTCTATCTAACATTTAATAAAACATTAAATTAAAAATGTGACTTATGCTGTGACATACTCAGCATTACCCTTCCAAGGTTTATACTGGAGTGTTGCAGGGCCCCACTCTGCAAAAGGTAACATGCTATCAATCTAGCTCTGAGGTGACAAGGCCACTGATGTTTTCCTGTGGTGGTTGTTTAATAATTAATTTTTCATTGCTGGTATGTTCAATAAATAGATGGCAACATTTAAGGCCAGTTTAATAGGTTTATAGGTTCCTTATAAATTCCAATAATGATAATAGTTAATAAGAGAATAATGAATTTGCGCTCAAAGATCTCAAGATCAATCAAGCAAATTAAATCTGGCCTACGCCTAAGCTGTGGCTGCTGTGGTGGGGGTTTTTTGTTTGTTTTGGGTTTTTTTCTATAATATGCACCCTGTGTGGATAAGCCTATCTGCTGATTTGTTGAATTTCTTAGTGTTTCACTTGTCATATTAATTTAAATCTTTAATCTGAGGACGTGGCAGGCATATAAAGTGGCACATTAAATCAAAATTATGTTGCAGACGATGTCTCTGAAGAGGTTGCCATTGTGTAGGGGAATGCAATAATAGGAATAATAAAAAGAAATTGCATTTTGATCTTTCCACATATGTTATTACAATGCTGTTCACCCGTTTTAAAAAACACACAGCTCTGCTTGTAAAGGCATTCCCTTGCACAGCGCTATGTCACATACTCAAAATGCAAAGTAAAAAAAAAAAAAGAGTCCAGATGGGGAAGTCTTGTCAGTTACTATTAGGATTCGAGAGCATCAGCCGTACGAAGAGGGAGTCTGTTGCTTAACAGACGTTTGCTTGGCATTTAAAATAGATGGTTGTTGGTCTCGTTAGAGTTCCTGATAGTCAGAGATAACCTCATTAAGAAGTTAATAACAGAGGAAGGTACATTTGGTTTATCTTCTTGCTTTATGTCTCATCCAGGGCCTGATTTTCCACTTCTTTTCAAACTTTTCTATATAATCACTTCAACTGGGGTGATTCTGTCGTTTCATAGCCATCTCCACAGCTCTTTATTATTGCACACACAGTACACTGGAAAGGGATTCAAAGCACTGTTATTCATTCCTGGCTCTGAAAATATCTTTCTGAGCATCTATTCACTTTACTATCTGTTTTCTACATCTGTAAAATACAAATCAAGCTGCTGACCTCAGTAAGATATTTGGATTAAAAATGCTGGATAAAAGCATATTATGTGAGATGCAAAACAATGGGAAATTGGGGCATTCGTTTTTCCAGAACTTTAGGATCTGACTTAAGATCTTTTTTTAACAGTTCTTTTTTTTAAAGTAAGTCTGCTTAGGCAGGACCTTGCCAAAAATCTGTGATATAACCTGAAAAGCAAGGGGTAAAAAAAAAAACACACAACAACCACATCTATTATTATCTGGATTCTAAAGAAATCAACCTTAGGAAAGACTACATATCTAAGCGAACCCCTGGCAACCAATACTTCATGTGACACATCAAGGCATTTCTTTAGCTTTCTTTGTTCCTGCCATAAACTAAGGCTACTACCTCGGAAGCTTGCAGGCAAGGAAAAGACAGTGAGGTAGCAAGTAATCATTGCCTGGGCAGCAGTTAGCTGTGGCTGCTGCTCCAGTTTATCTGCTGAACAACTTTTAGAGAGATCATAGGCTGGGTACCCATATGTAGGTGGAAAGAAAGAAGAGAAGGGCTTGGGAAATGTGTTGTGGTTATTGCAGATAGAAGGATATGCAGCTAGAAAATTACGTTGGACTACTAAAGAGTAGACATAGGGTGGGAGGATAACACAGCAAAATGGAAGAGAAAAACTCGGGTGTGGGGGTATCATGAAAAAAAGAGATGAAGGGCTGGTAAACATCCATTGCTATAAAAGAGTTAATAATTTAGCTGTGGTTAGTAGTGACTATATGTATTTATAGAATAATGGAATCATAGAATGGTTTGGGTCGGAAGTGACCTTTAAAGGTCATCTAGTCCAACCTCCCCTGCAATGAGCAGGGACATCTTCAACTAGATCAGGTTGCTCAGAGCCCCATCCAGCCTGATCTTGAATGTTTCCAGGGATGGGGCATTTACCACGTCTCTGGGCAACCTGTTCCAGTGTTTCACCACCCTCATTGTAAAAAATGTCTTCCTTCTATCTAGTCTAAATCTACCCTCTTTCAGTTTAAAACCATTACCATTATCGCAACAAGCCCTGCTAAAAACTTTGCCTCCATCTTTCCTGTAGGCCCTTTAGAACAGGCACTGCTTGTCATTAACTGGTACTAGCTGGTTTCTATTTTTGGCAGTAGCTGATTAATACTATAAATGGTGATGTCTATCCTGAGCAAAGCAGATATTTCACTACTGTAAGCTGATCAGGTGCTGCAAACTGGATTTCCCATGCTGCAAACCATCAGGGCCGCCTGCTGTTATTGCAGTATTTGCCATTTTCAAATGTGGACACACAATGGCTGCATATCCTGTGGTAAGAGATCATTGCTGACCCAATTCTGCACAAAGCTGTTGCAGGTCAGTGGCTGGTAGTGACCTTTTTCTCCCAACGGTGAATGGTCTTCACTGAGAAGCAATCGGACTGACCAGTGAATGCAAATTGCACTTACTACATAGCAGCTGCCTAGCAGGGTATATTCTGTGTAGGCTCTTATTTTGGGGCAAGGACCTGGAAAAAAAGCAGTTAGTGCTTCCTACCAGCTATAGGTCCCTAATTAGTTTCTGCAGTGACTTTGTGATTCACAGCAGGTGATGAGCAGTGATAGTTTACTAGCGGAGGATGTAGTGACTTCAGATAAGAAGCCTGTGGCTGAGGAGACAGGAAACGTAGTAGGAAAATGGGATTATTGTAGCTAGATGGGAATCAGGTAGGTTTTTTTGTTTGTTTTGTTTTGTTTTGTTGTGTTTTGTTTTGTTTTGAAAGGCTGAAGAAGAAACAAACAAGCTAGTTAAGATTTTTAAATAGGAGGAGAGAAGAAAGGAGGTAGGAAGACAGATTACAGCATGGAAATCCTAGGTTGAAATATTAAGTGGCTCACCCATTCATTTGCCTCATGCACCCTCATTTAGTCTAACAAATGTCTTGATGTTGCTGTGAGTGAAATCCACTTAATATTTATTCTCTGAAGACCCAGGCAATTTCAGCGAAGTCATTCCTGAAACACAGTGGGAGATTCAAACTCAGTGCATGTGCGTCTACAGAACAGTCACTACAGCCCAAGAAATGCTGTTTTCTAAAGGATGGAAGGAGCAATGGTGGGTGGCTTGACTGAAGATAAGCATTCAGAATAGACATGATAACGAGATTTCTCCTTGATGTACAATAAGTGTGTAGAAAGAATAGCAACAGAAAACCTATCAAGTTGGAAATATTTAGGGGAAAATTGGAACATTTAACAACTATTCTCTTTCCCAGAAACTGTAGGAAAAATTATTAAAAGCAGTATCTTACTGATGACTTCATACAGGCAAATGGGAGAGCATAGCAATTTGTTTAGTATTGACTTCAATTTATGAGGTCAGCAGTAACACTGCAGTGATGCAGAATGATATGTGCAAATGTTTGCATGAATTAGTGGCCCTTTAAAATTTATCCTGATCCTAGAGAAGGCAGGGAGGCATTTATTACAGTATTCCTTATTATTGAAGAGAATTTTACTCGATAAGTAAAATATCCTTTTGTAGCCCAAAATAAATTTTGAAGCGAGGATGACCAAATTGTTTGTCCTTACTGTTAGAATTGTGATGAAATAACTCATAAGAAATCAGCAAGGTGTGAATTTTATTTAAATTGTACAGCCATTTGATTCCCTAGGTGTGTAACTCATACGTACAATTAACATTAGCTCAATTACAGTATGGTCACCTTAAACTCTCCTTCTCTTGGAGAAGGAGAATCTGGGAGTGACAAATCCCATTCCTTGCACTCTGCCCAACGCTTAGATCTGTGCAGGAAACCTTTGCTGCTATTGAGGGTCCTTCTTTAGCCTTTTCAAAGTAGATTTTTTCTTTCCCTTAGTGCTCTCAGCCTGATAGAATCATAACCTTCTCCAAGTCGATGTTAATATTCATTCATTTAGGGTATGGAATCTTATATTGCTCCTGAAATACCTCCTATGGTTGGACATGCTATTTAAAAGCTTGGGCTTGTTAATAAGGTATGGTATGTGAGGTCTCAGTTCATTCTATTTTAAGTTCATGAAAAATACCATTTCAGATCTATAGTATTGTAACATTTGAAAAATGCTGACTTGTTAAAGATAACCATTGCATATTTCTTCAGAGAATGCTTTGAAGACATTTGCTTTAGAAAAACACCAGGTTTTAGGCAGAAGAAATAGTTCTTCTTACTCCATCTAAATTATTTCTTCCATGTTAGTGCTACTTTCAGAGGACTCTGGAGGTGTTCAAATGCCCACATAATGAATTTGACGTGGGCTATTGGTGCCTCACTTTAAACTGGGGGTCAAAACAACACTTTATTTTTCAAAAATAAATTTGCAAAGAAAATGTAGCAGTTAGGTTTTCATTCACTGAGCGGGTTCCTTGATTTTCAGGCCATGCCATGAAGGATAAAAGTCGTATTCCCTCAGGGTCCATTTTTAACAGTAGACGGTGTCAGAGGGAAATTAAGGGAACTGCAGAAAGCTCCAAAATAGAAATGTAGCAACTTTTCCACTGAGCCTGTTTCTATCCTGCATGTCTAGTAGCAGGGTTATGCACTGAAATATGAGAGTTTATTGTCTTACAAAAAAGAATATATACTGTCCACTGTAGCAGTTGATGGTCTTGTTATCCATATAAATATCTAACCCTCCTTTGAATCCTGCTGGGCTCTTAGCTTCAGGGATGTCTTGAAGGAATACGATAAAACGTGCTTCCCAACACCAACCTTCTCTTCTCTTGGGAACGAGCTACTCATTATTATGAGAAGGTATTCACCATGGTCTTCTGCCTCTGACAGACCTGATCAAATACCTTCCTACCAGAAGTGGCCAGCCTCTTATTCCCTGGGATAGAAAAAATGTGCTTCTCCCTCTCCACTCTATTAATAGTGTTTAGATACTAATGGATTGGTCTTGTGAAATTGGATTCATACCTGCTGACAGCTACCAGCTCAGGCTTGATTCAGTCAGCCATATAGATCATTTATGGACCATGGACAGATTCAGGGCAATGCATCTTCAAAAATAAGTAAGAAAGCATGGTATGAACTCTGCATAAATCTACATCAGACTTATAACAGGTGGGTTGAAGTAAAAGTAATTTAGAAAAAAGATTGGTGTACATTGCAGGAATATGCAGATTAATGAAGTAATAAGGACAGAGGGCCAGATCCTCAGGGCGTTGTAAATCAACATCACTTACCTGAAGTTACGGAAGCTATGGTGATTTACAACACCTACAAAATTGATCCAGTAGCAAATCCTTAGTGATGATGTTGGTATTTTCTCCTGGTAACGGAGCTGCAGGCATCAGGGACGACAGTTGGTTTGTGGGGCACATTTTAAGCAGAATATAGAGAAAAGATAACATGCATATTTACAGCGTGTGGGGAATTTAAGGCTGTAGAAGACCTTCTGGAGTTTCTGTGTTCAGTTCCTTTTTACTCTTGCAAGCAATGACATCTTATCATCCCATGCAATTTTTTTTCTTAGAAAGGAAGTGGTTAGTTGAGGCAGAATGATATTTTAAGCACATCTTTACTCAGAAAAATAGATTGCATTGAACTTTTATCACATGCTGCCCTCTGGTTTCTTTTGTGATCACTTTTGCATCTTTCATTTGAAGAAAGAAAATTATATATTAAAAATGGGGGGTTTTATTTGTTTGTTTTTTTTTTTTTCTTTTCTGTTTCGGTTTTGAGAGGAGGATTTTTTGTTGGGTTTTTTGTTGTTGCTGCTGTTTTTTTTTCTTTTGTTTTCCCCTTAATGCTATTTTTAACCCTGTAAAGCTGTGGGTGTTGTGGCAGAACAAAGTGGATGGTCTTCTAGTTCATACATCTTTCAAGGTGTTAAGAAGGTTCTATTTTCAGAGCATATTTTTGTAAAAGCTGTGGGACCTATATACACTGCCTGTGTAGCTAGAACTGGTAGCCTTGAGGGACACGACATGAATGCACTACAGCTAGTAAATTGACCTGATGCTGCTTTGTACTGCAGCATGGAGCTGCACTTAATTTACCATCTGAAGTATCTGTTAATCTGGGAATGTCCAGCACACCCCAGTCCGCTGTGCTGTGTCTACTGAGCGAGGGATTTTGTCTGCCAAATCTTTAGTGCTGGCAGCAATGTATGAAGCCAGAAGGACAACAGCTTGGCTTACAAGTAGCACGCTGAGTCTGCAAGGACCAGATAGATTGAAAGACTGTCTATTGACTTGTAAATTCAGAGCATTTGATAGCGAATCCTGTGGCATACTGAAAATGCAAAAGTGTTCTATGCTGTTTATGAATGTAATTTACCGAATAGGATTACATTTTAGGTGAACATCAGCTTTGTATGCAGAAATTCTGAATAAACTCTGAAAATCTGTGATTAGTAATGTATAACTTCAGCTCCAAAAACATTCGAAATTGTGTGTGACCGGTTTTAGCTACAGATTTTTACTTGCTTCAGTTAGTTACTGGAGGAGTGCATATGTGACAATGTTGTGTGGCGGGTGGGGGGAGAATGTGAGAGGAGAGAAAGGAGGGCTTCTTTAATCTTCCAAAACGCGCTTCTTGATAACTGATAGAGAAGACAGCGTGGATGCGCATTTGGTGTTCATTCCCTAAGCTAAATCTGTTTTATTTGAATTTATCAAAGTTTCCCTATCTCCAGAGAAGAATGAAAATGAACATTTTGCTGAGAAATGTTTTATGATATTTCTAGATGTAATTTTTTTTTTTTTTTCCTGGCTAGCTTTGAGAGCCTCTGGGGTCTCTTTTCCTGATGTTTATCAAATTCAGTTAAGGTACCATCAAATCTTTGCAAGCCAATATATACAGAAATTGACTTTTATGAGAGACTAATAAAAGTTATCAAGCTTGTTGTCTTTCCAAAACCGTATGTTCTTATTTTCTTGATCGAATACAGCATATTGTGAATGAGAGCTGCTTTATTTATTCAATTAAATTGTTTTGAAACAACAGTAACAAAAGATTTCTGTGAGGTATTTGGTGGAAAACTATATTTACTCCTAGGGAAACAATGGGTCTCCTGCTGAGGAATAGTTATCAGCTGTTTGAAGTTTGGAGCTAAAGCATACTGACAGTAAAGACAGCATCCCTATGGTAAATAGGTTAAAATATCTTATTTAACTGGTGAGGTTTGTTGTTTTTTTTTTTTTTTCTTGAGGGGGAGGATGGTTTTGTTGGTTTGGGTTTTGTTGGTTTTCTTTTTTAATAACAGACCACGGAATTCAGGTCATGAAGAAGTTCATAGCAGTAACTGCTAGATCAAGAGTTTGAGACGGGACACTGTGTCACATGCGGGAATAACATAAATTCAGATGATATTTTGAGTATCAGTAGTAGTGCACATGTTCACTGGCTCGCTGTTCCTGAGGAGGGTGCACCAGAGCAGATAAACTCATTTAAGTATTTAGGAAAGTGGCAGTGTGAAGGAGCTTCAGAGGGATATGGGCTAATTTTATAAAGTGCTACTTCCATTATCAGACAGTTGCATTCATTACTAGAAAAAAATTAGTTGGGGAATGAATTGCATAGTTTCTTAAAGAGCTCGAACATATGAAAATACAATTTGGATAATGAAATCTAAATTTTGGAATCTGTTAGCTAGCTATAGTATTTAACTAATGGAAAATGCTGTATGTTAAATCAGCAGCAGCAGCAACATCAACACCCAACAGTTATTTTAGGATATCACCCAATATAGGGCACTTTTTAGACTTATACTATGCAATTAAAGTGGTTAATTAAATTGAATTGACTACACCAAGGAAAAAGAGATTAAATGGGTAAACTTGACTATTACATAGATATGTCAATATGCCCATTATTGCAGACTGAAACTCCATTTTCGTGGTACGTTGCACTAATGTGAAGCTGTCCTGGTCTGCAGGGTGATGTACAAACTGTCTTCAATTCCCCTGGCTTGTACCCAGCAGTCAGTCTCTCTCTCTGTGGACGTACATCTGTCTGTGGTTTATATTGTGCAAGACAACAGCTGAAATGGGTCTGCTGTACTTTGTGTATGGTACAGAGCTTTTGATACTGCAGACACCAACAATTTATTTGAAACAGCAGAATTCACATATATATGGAAAATCTTAGACACTTGGTCCAGCCGCTTTGTGATTGTCTTGATTAAAAGGTATTTAATTAGCCGGTACAAAACTGGTGCTACAAATGTCCTTAAGGCCATCTGAGAAAAACAGACAAACCAGTCAAACCCCCCAAAGAATTAAATTAGGATAACAAAAAAAAAAAAAAAAAAAAAAAAATTCATTGGCTCCACAACTTAATAGAATGTAATCTTGTAGATCTATGAATTTAATACTATGTTCAGTAGGAGATTTAGAACAAGTTATATGATGGAGTCACTATAGTAAATGGTGATGTAAAAAGCACTGTAAAGAAAAATAAAAATCTGGAAGAGTCCTTAGACACACTAAATTCCCATGAAGAAGTCTTTCCAATAGAATACTTCTATTTCATTTATTTGTTGCAATTCATCATAGTATGTTTCTTTAAAAAGACAGCAACACGGCAGCTGGGAAAAAGACTCTTGTTTTGCAGTGGTCTGTCCTCTGCACTTTGGCTCAGGCGAATATCTGCAAAGAGAGTATTTACACCTTTGCTGGGAGCAGCTGGACGTTGAGTAGGGGGTGGGAAGGAAGAGGAAAGAGAAAACGAAGGAAGTGACTTGCCACAAAACAGAGACCTGGAGTTTTCTGGGCAGAGCAGGGAACAGAGGTGCAGCCAAGTTGTAGGAGGGATGGAGGAAAGGATGCTCTGGTTTGTTTTTCAGTTTGTTTTCTTCCCTAAGGGACAGTCACTTCTATGGAGTTTTTTGCAATATGGCAAGCTATTGAAAGATTGCTGACCTGAGAGGAAAGCATGAGGAAGAGACACAGCGGGCAAGAGAGAGATTTGTCTATAGTGTTTTCTTATTTTTGTTACATTCTGAGTTTTTTACATGTTAATGTATTTGGTTTTCCAACTTATTTCCTAATACATCTCACTCAAGAGAAAAAAAAAGCGGGGCAAAAAATAAAGTATTGCTTGTAGAACTCACCTGAAGGAAAAGGAATGATCAGGCTTACTTCCAAACTGTTGCTGACTAAAGTATAGTCATAGTAAAAAAAATAATAGAAAATAACTTGTTAGAGATGCTGTGCAAAAAATTCCAGATGGTGAAGCCTCAGGAACTTCTAGCCTGATTACAAGCAGTATGGATAACTTACTCCAGTAGTTACCAAGACGCCAGCCACCACATCTGGTGACTTTCTTGCTTCCTTACTATCAAATGGGTTTGTTGTAGATGTAGATGGAGAATGGGTCCAGACTTACTTCCAGTGCCAGTGTTTTGGGGATTTTCCTCAAAAAATGTTTTCCCCAGGGAACTGACTACTGAAGGATTTTTTTTCTTTCATAGATGAATTTGCACCTGGCACTTTGGGATGGTGGGTTGGGATAGTGTCAGGGTATTAGCTTGGCATTTATCCTCAAAAATCCAAATCCTGTGTTAGCCACTTTGGTGCTATGTACAGTGTATGAGTTAATCGGAAGCAACCAGCCATGTCTGGCAACCACCATAACAAGCATTATAAGTTGGACATTCAGGTATTTTGACAGCATATATGCAACAGTTTTGAAGTAACTGATGTAATGCACTTTGGGAACAATGACTGTATAGCCACTCAGTAAGGAAATATTTAGGATAATGACAGCTACAGGTGAGTTACTGGGTCCAAAAATGCTGCTGACAAAACCTTAACATCTTGCAGTGTATGGGGAGATGAATATTCTAAGAATAGGACTGTAGAGATAGCGTGCATGTGGATGTCTGTCTTTCTCTCTTTCCATAAATGCCAGATTTAGGGAAATTTTCTCAGAGTTGTTCTCTCACTGGAACTGACCTTTTTAAGGCTGGAACAGAACAAAAAATACCAAACTCTTTCGACCTCCCTGTGCGCTCCAGTCAGTTCATAAGGGCAGGTTCCTCTTTGAAAAGTATTTGAAATAACAGGGTTATTTACTTCAGGTATTCACATGATTTGTAAACCACTAAATTAAGAGTGGAATTTATGTATTTTATTAAAAATGTAAGTATATCTTCATTTAGATATAGACTGGCAATTAATAGGAATGAAAATGCAGGATGATTTTATATAATTTGCAGCTAGACAATTCAGGGAGTGGGGTAGGGGATGATAATATGTTCTCCGGTTTTTGTGCATAGTATATTTAGTCCAGAATGGGTTTGTGGCTTAAAGCCTTTTCCAGCCATCTACGAACAGCAATTTTCATTCGCTGTGATTAGGACTGAGTTTGATATGAGGTCAGCAGCTAATTCACTAAGTCGCTTGACCTCCTTTCAGTGTCTTATTTCAATACTGAATCCTGTCCTTTTTATCTTTTGCATCACCAGCTGAGTTCACATCCCTTTGTTATGCTTAGAGGCTTTTCTACTACTTTCTGGTTTTGTTTAGTCAACAGTACTCCCTTTTTATATATGTATGCCCATAAATACACGTGTCTATTTACAAACATCAAATTACTTCTCTTGTGACATAATACTTTGTATGTGAGCTGACATTTTGTCTCTAGAAGTCAAGGTAATGCTTCCCACGTAAGGGCCAAGCTCAGGCCCCATAGATGTCTCTTATGGTGTGTGTATATCTGTGTTGAATTGCTTGACACTTACAAGGGATCCAGAATCTTTCTTGCAATCTCTGTGCAGCATCAAATCTATAACAGAATTGTGACAAACGTGAAATTTATATTTTACAGAGAATTTGTCAAATTGACTTTCTATTTAAATTCCAAATTCGATAGGTAAGACAGAACTTTTTTTTCTTTTTCTTTTCTGCAATTTGTGTTTTCAAAATATTTTGGGAAGGTTGGAATGAAACTTTTAAAAGGTTGGCAGCATCAGAGCAATCTGGCATGACATTATTTTATGATACTTTGCCAGTCAGCCTAGATTTCATGCTTTTTTTTTTCTGGATGTCATAACATTTTTTACCTTAGCTACGTGTGAATAAGCATTACAGGCCTTGTTCTTCCAGTTTACTTTTATTATAGTTTGTGTTGCTCAGAAGTCTGATATTGTGCATATGCAGATTTTATTTCGGATATTCAAAGTCTTGATTGATTGAACAGTTTTATGCTCTGTAAAATCAGTCTCACTGCAGTCAGCAGGACTACTTGTGTGAAGGCAATAGTTGTGTTCTTTTTCTTTTTTATTACATATGTCTATTGTAGTATTAATGAACATAATTTAGTTTATTGAACCTGGTAATTCTTTGGATGAGTTCACAACAAGGGCACGTTGGGCTGAACGGAAAGTTGTAAAAGTTTAAAGCAGTCAATAAACCAATTAATGTATCAACAGTATATACTGTTAGGCAGCAGTGCAGTAATACTGATCATAACAGCAGTCTTTAAGGTTTAATCTGAAAGAGGAATAAGATATTACTGTTTATTTGTGCTGCTAATTTTTTTTAAAAATAAATTGATATGAGAGTAGTGGAAAGTAAGAGCAAGTTTCTTCAAATTATTCTTTTTGAATAAATCACTTTTGAATAGGTCCTATCTTAAAAAACAACAACAACAAATATAAACAATGAAAATAGCGTAATTTAAGAGATTGCTCCAGCTTCTTAAAGTGCAATTTGTTTAGGAAATTAAATGCCTATTATAATATTCTGAGTGCTATCAATGGAATTAAGTGAGGTTTTTATTTTCAGTAGATGACGAGCTGTGTAGCAGGCTATGCCACACCCTGCAGTTTCTCTCCCCCTCCGTTTTAAGACTAAGAGCCTCAAGTATCATTAACAATCAAGGCAGGCTTTCCTACAGGAACAGTATCATTACAAATAAGTAGCTTAACACTCTGTGCACGTTAATGCACAGAACAAATCCTAGCGCCGATTTGCTAGCACTAAAACCCATTAGAACACTGGCCCCAAAAGGGGCAAATCATTGAAAATGTACTAATTATCAGTACAGGCTCTTTGGAAAGATTTTGGGTCATTGCCAGGCATTATTAAGATTTTCAGTAAGTTTAGACTGAGTTTTCTGTTTGCTTCTCTGAAAGAAACTTGTAGGTAGAGAATTTGTTTTATGCATGCGTAAATTGAAACCTTATGGATTAATGGCAGTTTTTGCGTTAAAAGAAAATCCATATTTCGTGAGATCCAGTGTACTGCTGGGATCGGAAGTGCTAGCACGCTGTGCATCTCTGAAATCTGAATATCTTCAGCCTGCCCTTGGGTCTTGAACCTGGCCCAGGTTCTATCACCATTGTTACTTGCCCGTCCTTTGTCAGGAAGCTGAAAAGCAGTCAGCATAAAATAATAAATGAGTAAATGTTTACACCGATGTCATGGCTGGTGCACTGCAGACTGTCTGGTGGGGGGGGAGCTTGTCTGTGAAAAATGGACAATGTGTGAATTTATGGCTCTGTCAGGTCATTTTCATGGCTAAGGGAATGGGTATAGTGGTTATCGACCAGCAGAGAATTTATATCTAGGATTGACTATCGTTGTTCAGTACAATGGATTGTTTCTCACATGTCTCATAAATAATGTGCAGCTTTTCATTCAAACTGATGAGTATACCAAAAAGTTGTATTTTTTGCTTTGCCTCTGCGTGGTGTTGAAACAGTGATGACATCTTTCCACTTTCTTCTGCTGCTTTTACATCTATGCGGCCTGAGAGAGAAAAGAAGATAAACAGCTATAGAAGCGCCTACTTGGTTATTTTTTTAAGCAGCCAGAAGCCATCTGTTACAGGATGTGTACCGACACTGTCTCTCGTCCCCGGCTGAGTCAGTGGTGGGACTGGGTTCTCCACACTTCGGCTTCTCAAGATGAAAATGTTCCAGGAAGGTGGTAGAAACTGAAGTTTCTTCTAAGTAAATGGGATGTTTGTTGGCTTCATTGAAACTTGATTCATTTTTACAGTGCTGGATAGCCTGGCAGGGTCTTTAAAGCACATATTCCTTCAAATAAGCAAAGAAAAATAATCCTATAGCTGTTTAGTCATGTAAGAACTAATAAAAACACACAGTCAGGTAAACTCGTGCTACTTAACTTGAATAATCCGTCATTTACCCTTGCGGTGAGAGGACCGTAGTCCACCACTAATGTTTCTTTCAGCTGTGTTCATGGGAGCAGGTAAAAGTGAGAGGAGACAGGGGTTGCTTCAGATAATTGCAGAAATTCAGTGTAGGCTTTTCCAACCTACGTTCTTCATTTGTGAGCAGCTTCCACACAGGTAGCAGTGGAAAACGTTGACGGCAAAACTTGTGGCTTTCAGGGATTAGCGGGGAAATCAGATATCAGTGTTAGGTATCCGGAGCTTCAGGTATCCCCTGTCCTCTTCAGAGCTATTCCTTTGCTCTGCTAACTGGGTTGGATCCCAAATCTGCCTGTCCACTTCTTAGTGCTTGTCTAGCATCGGTGGATGGTGGCGGGTCACCTCCGTGGAGATACTGCAGCTTAAGTAGACATTCCCAATTAGCTTGAAGTGAGCCAGCTTTGCTTTCGCTAGCAATGCCGCCACGGGCAGCACGGTGGGAGCTATTTGCTGAGGTGCTTACTCAGCACCCGCTCCATGGGGCAGTCCTTAATGGACTGATGTAATGGATACACTATTATGTAAAAATGTGAGCAGTAGCAACTATGGTATACTTTACAACACAGCGGTAATATGTCTCCTGGGGATTTGCACCCGAAAATGCACTGAGAGCTGTGCAGGGTGGGTTTTTTTTTGGGGGGGTGGGTGGTGTTTTGGTTTTGTTTGTTTGTTTGTTTGTTTTGTTTTGGCTTTGTTTTGTTTCCTTTTCCCTTCAGCTGCATTTTCCCTCAGAACAAAGATGTACCCATTCTTAAGATGTAAAGCTGTATCCTACTGTGTTCCTCTCAGGAAGAAAATTCTACTAAATCTACTAATTTCTAATGGGTTACTTGTGCTATTGTCCCAGTGAAAGTGCTGCATGGGTTTATGTTAGAAGGCATTCCTTTTCAAGATAAGAACAAGTTTGATTTAAAAAGGCCTGAAGCGGATAAACAAAGAGGGTTTTTTTTCTTAGTGCTTTATTTTAATTTAGTTTCGTATTCTTCAGGTGTGTTTTAACGGCTGTATATTAATTTATGTTGGTTTTTTTTTTTTTTCCTTATGTCTTTGTGAAGGCAGTTTGTGGTTGCAGTTGCAGCTGCAGTTGCAGTTGATCACCAATCAACACTAAAATGTTTTGCCTGGATTTTGAACTCTTAATTTTGGGGTTAAAGAATATTTGGATTTGCTTTGGTTTGAATTATTTCTTCCTGCTGTTTGAGGAAAATACAATTAAGGCTGAAGCAAGATCTTTCTTTTTTGCTTTGTAAAGGGAGAACAGTGCGTTCAATATGTGTATCTTTATTCTCAGAGTCTCCGAAGTGAACTCATTAAAAGGGAAACTAAACTAGTGATGCAGTGATAAAGCAGCATGCTTCCATGTGAAAGATTTAAGTCCAAATTTACGGCTTTTTCTTCATGCTTTGGAGTAGCTGTTATTAAGCAGTCATGCTATAATTTCGTAACCATTTTCCTCTTGTCATACACTGAATTCCTGTAATTGAAAACGGGTGCAGAACCTCCGTTCAAACGCTGAAACCTATCCAGGAGTTCTGCACCAAGCATCTGCTGTCCCAGAGCAAGGGATCATGCTAATAGAAACGCTGCAGAAGTGCAGGGTGAAACTATTTCTGAATGCCGGTCCAATGCTAGCTATGTGAGACATTTTTATGTTTGGACCTGGGGTTTGTTTTTATTGTATTTTCACTTGAAAAGGGAACTTAACTGTAGCTGAACCATAATACTTCAGCGGGCTTTGCTTGCTATAGCCTGCTAGACATAGTTCCCTCAGGAACAGCAAACTCCCCTCAGATGCCTCTGAACAGCCAAGATTGCTTTTCCTTAACCTATGGATTTGATCCCAATCGACAGGGATCCCGGGGCGCAACTGATACTCTCGGCCTTGATCCATCTGGAAGCAAATCCTGCCGCTATACATCTGGTGGGCCTAGGCAATGCATGCAAATAGAAAGGCTCAAATAAACATCATCACTGCCCTTGTTTGCCTATTTTCACATGATCTTTTGTTATCCATTATAAAACTGAGATCAAATGCACAGTAGTGCTGAAAGCAAAAGGCCTGTCACGGACAACCAAGGGGAAGTGTATCCAGTGAGGAGAATCAATAAAAGAGCTGCATCTTGGTAATGTGATACGGAGTTAAATATGCCTCAAGCTCCCATATATTTGAGTGAAAAAGAGGCCTCACCATCCTTTCTGACCCTTGTGCTTTATGAATTGATATACTTTTGCCCAGTAGTACTTCCTTGCTGTATCCCCAACGCCGGTGTAAGTTTTGTGTTTAATCCCCTGGATTCTATCTGTGTGTCTAAAATGCATCCCATAAGCTCTGTGAGAGCTTACATCCAGCATTTTGAATAAGCAAGTAGGATTTCTTGAATAGTACTTCATTTGTAAGAATGTCCATGCATGGTTCTGTGGTCAAAAATTGTGTTGATAGCATACAAATTTCTGCGGAGAAGAAAGATTATGTGTCCATACAGAAAAATGATTCTTCTTTCTCCTGATATTTACTTGTGGGTTGCTTGTTTGCTTGTTTGTTTGTTTCCCGATAGAATAGGTTGTGTATTTAGAGGAGGCTGTAAGAATGTGTATTTTTAATAGTATAATAGATCTGACATTGTGCCACTCATAAAAATGATAAGCTGATAAAGCACTGGGCTGAGATCTGGTGTTCAGTCTCTAACTTCTTTAAAGATTTTGAATAACCCATGGTAACTCACTTATCTCTGTAATTAATTTCACATCTGCAAAGTAAAAGAGATTCTTACTTTTTCTCTTCCTTATATATTTCGCTATTAAGATTTATGAGAAAAAGGGTTTTTTAAACCGTGTTTCTATTGAACAAATTGAACCAGCTGTATCTTATCTGGGTTTTTCAGCTAATCCTCTAATTTAGTCAAATGAGAATATTAAAAATAAGAATTATTGCTTTTTTACTATTGTGAAACAGAAAGGAGAAATATAGTCTTCTTAAGTGTAATACAAGAAGGAATCATTATTATGATTTTTTTTTTTTAATAGAGGGCTTTATTCTTGCATCAGGAGGACAAATCTTACTTTTTTTTTTTGTTGTTGTTCCTCTTCCAAAGTCAAAAACACGTTTCCATTGATCAGTTTGGTTTTTACACATAAAAGGATAGTGCTCGCTAAGATTAATGTGTATTTGCATTATATAGAACAACATATACATTTTTAATGCCTTGCATTCAAATTCTAGCTTAGACTATTTTTATAGCTCTCCTTACTATGAATCTCATGCATCATTTCATCTAGTGAGTGGGTCAGTCTCTAAAGTTTGGTGAAGAACATAAACATCTAACAGCACAATCATCAGCGATGTTGTATCTTTCACCACGGCAGTATTATCCTTAAATCTCAAGTTTGTCCTCAGAGGACTCAATATAAAGTGCATTGTATTTCAGTCACAGTGCATATTGTTACTAAAATGAGTATTCAGGCAGCTTAGTATTGAGTAAGAGAAAAGCGAAGTTCTAGCACATTGCGCCAAAAGCTAGCAAGTCCCTAAATAATCAAATATTGGGATAAGATCTGGGAATACCTAATGGTCTCTAAAATGAAGGTTCTGCCACAGCTATGCAACTGTTTTTAAAATCGCAGTTTTGTAACAAGAGACCTAACTTTTACCAGACAAATGTATTTTCTTTAGCTATTAAGGTAAAAAAACCCCACTACTTCAGCTTCCAGCACAGCCTGCAAATAAATATTTTCTTTCCAACATACCTTTTCTTTGCTTTTAAATATGCAGTGTGTCTGAATAGAACTGCTTTCAATGACTTTAACTATTGGAAATAACCCGAAGTATGATTTGTATTATTATATAATTTCTGGATATTAGTCTGAGAGCCAAATAAAAATGCCAGAGCTAAACTCTCTAAGATCTTTCATCCTATTTGGCAATAGCGTATGCATATGCTTCAATTTCTAAATCTTGGTGCATGCAAAACAGGAGTTTGATAAACTCGTATGACAAGCACCTATTCTGTATGCTTAGTGATCATTATTGCTGTATCTGCAATAATGATTATTAATGCTACTATTATTTTAAAATAAACATTATAGAATAGACTAGTTCAGTTGGATGGGACCCACAATGATAATCTAGTCCAACTGCCTGTTGGGCTTAGCTCCCTGATATAACTCAGGCTGATGCTGAGAGAACTGGATGAATACTGAAAATAGGTAAAATCTTTATTTAAAAAGTAAATATCAATAAAATTATAGAGATCATATATATACAGATAGTATTTGCAAGTGGTGAATTTCATACTTACTCAAAATTTGGGGCATCTCCAGTAGCTACCTGTTGGCAAAGCCAAGTTGCACAAACAACTTCGAGCTAATTGGAAAAGGGGAACAAATCCAACAGTAAACTGTTTACTTTGCACAGATCACTTAGTTACTCAGCTAAAGGCAGTGAAATACTTTTTGGCACGTGCTGATAGAAAGATTCCCTGAAGTTAGAAAAGGATTTGAAAACTAGAGCTAGATTTGTCCTTTTGAATTTTTGGTGTTTTAATTTTTGGAGTTTTAATTGTGTAAATGCCAGCTTCTCAAAATTCCTATTGTTTGTTATAGAAGATCAATCCTCGGTTTGCATTAGAGCAACTATTTCGATTTTCATGCGTGTCACAGTCTTCCAAATCATTGCTGCAGTTAAAAGCAACCTCACTCTTCTCTCTCTTCTCTCTTTTTTTGTAAAATATTTTATTTTTTCGTCTTTGTTACTATGCACACGTTGAGAGTTGCTACTTTCACCTATAGGAATTTCTGTGATTCTTAGTGCTACAGTACGCAGCCAGCCAGCTTAATTTAAAAGACCAGTGGAGGTGTTTTGGGAGGTTTTCTACTTAAAATGATTAAGGAGTATTCAGACAATCCCTTCTGCTAGCACTTCTGTGGGATGCTGACATCTTAAACCATTGAAGCTGTTATTAAATTGGTTGTGACTATACCTTTGCAATGCAAAAAGCTAAAAATATAAGAAAACAAATAATCACATGAGTCTTTTTTAAGGTATTGTTGTTATTTATAAAGATTTTAATTTCCTTTGATCCAATTTTATATTACTTTTTCAAATAAGTTTTTGCTGGTAGCTGATTTTAGGTTGTACTTCAGTGGTATATGTTTTTAATGTAAAAAAAGAATCACTAAAATTTCAAGTCTGGAAAATCTATATGTCATATGATGATATTTGAATCACTGTTACTAAAATATGGGTTGGTTTTTTTGGTTATTTTTTCCCCTTTTTCTTCTGGAACAAGACAAAAATGAAAGGCTATCCTTGGAATCAGCTTAGTCTTCGTATGATCTTACTTTTTATGGTAGGTAAAACTAGAAGGAATATATTAGTAATTTTTCTTGTTTTCCTTGGGCAAACATTTTGGAATGGAATAAGAGATTTAAGGAGCTGCTTAGAAAACAAGTATCAATGTAGTCAACAGATTTTACAGCAAACTGTTTGCTTGTAGAGCCTTTCACAACCATACGCCAAGACGGTATGGGTAGTCAGAGGCTAGCCTGACTAGCATCTTGCTGGGGTAAATGATCTAAGCCTTTTTTCAACCATTTTTCTTAATGAAGTTTATGAAATTTTTTGTTGTGCAGGTAGAGAAATAGCATGTTTTTGTTGCTTGAAGGGAAGGTGAAAGCAATTATGTCGAATCAGATTTAGGAAAGACGACTGTATATGAGTTCAATATCACCTACAGCTAAAGCCAGAGTCCTTTTGACTTTCAACATCCCTCTCTTATAGTAAGTCCACAGTATGGACAACTGGAGAATGAAGTTGTGGGCATGGAGGAGAGATATGTTGGTGCATATTGAGAAGCTATACAAGCATAAAAGTTATAGTCTCTGGTCCCTAGCCAATATGAGAAGTGACATTGCTTCATAACTGTACAATTGCACTTTTTGTTTTGTGTTATGTTTCAATCTGTTTTGAGAATTAATTAGACAAATATTTTAGTGATGGGATTTTTTCAGCATCAGTGATCTCCCACACACGGCCAACCTTAAAATAGCTATTACACTGGTTTGATGGACAGGAACATGATAGGAAGACTTAGGTTAGCTTGGAATTTGCAATTAAATAGTACGACAGCTAACTTTAAGGCCAGTGACATTAACCCAGTGCTGTATTAGGAGGAGTGACTTCAAAGAATGTGTGACATCTTATTTCAAATCGTTTCCCTGGTGTCCAAGAAGATCATCTTCTCCGTGTTTGCACATGTTGAGTAAAATTTGAGTCCCTAGATAGTTTGTCATTATTCATTCTCATGGAAACTATTGAAATTGCTATTTCTCTTCAAATTTGGCACAGTCTCTTGCACAGTTTAACAGGGCTCTGTTTTCATCACTACTATGTTTTTGTTTACCGATATACTTTATTCTTGTTCTTCAGTTCCTTTATAAATAATGGATTTCAGAAAGTTTTTGAAAAATGAAAAAATGAAAACTTAAAATTGTTCTTTGGAGCATTAATTAATGCTTCTGTCCCTGTGTCCTCTCTACCATGCATAGTCTGAGATTTATTTTTGAAATACAGCACTTGAAAGTGTTGCTGTGGGGCTCATACCATGCTGCCTGTTCCTCCTCTCTCCGTGGGAAGTCGTGGTTAGGCCTCAGGCTTCTCTCACACATGCACCAAATTATCATTCAGAACAAGAACACAATGAGTTGCTATTGCTCTGTTTAGCATCCTTCAGCTGGAGGTGCTTTAATTCCCACTAACTCAATGTGCAATTTTTGTAGAATCATAGAAATTAGGATTTGTAAAAGCCTATTGGATTCTGTAGCACCAGCCTCTGATATAACAGGAATTTTCTAGACTGATTAGAAAAAGTGAAATCTCAAATCCAGTGGCTTTTGCCTTTCACCTTACTAGACCACGGGGTTTTTTGGGTCTGAAATCTGATTTTTCTTAACCTTTGTTTCTTTGCTTTGCTTGATTCTTATATTTAGCCTTCAAACAGCTTTTGTTAGGTATCTTAACTCTTTTTGGGGGTATTAATCCTTCGCCTTAGAGGCTGGTATTGCAAGGCAACATATTAACAAGAGCTGAAAAAATTATTAGATATTGGAATGCTTGCAACAGGGGTGATATAAATTTCCTGACTTCAGGGGAACTTACAGTTATTATTACCAACTGAAGTAGTATGCATGTGTATTTTAGTACATAAAAAAGTTTTATTTAAAAAACATGTGTGCTTTCACAATATACTAAGTAGTATGTGAAACTATCAGCTATTAGTGGATATTTTAACGTTGTCATACATTTTGAATTTTCTAGTGCTGATGAAATGAGATAATTGATGCGGCAATTTGTGGTACAGCATAAATATATAGCATTCATCAGATAAAAATGGTTGCTGAGGAATTATACTATATTTAGTAGCATTAACTTTTTTGCCCTTTATATAATGGTATAAAAATGCTCCTGGAATGAAAATGGGTCTTTCCTTGAAATATATCCTCCATTAATATTGCTTGTAATTTCTGTTATGTATCACTAATTATATCTTGGCACTTTGCCTATCATAGTGGATATGCTGTTACAGTTGCAAAACCATTTCATCTACAAGACCTGGTGGCCTGGAACAGTGCATTACGTTTACAGCGGAGACAGAGAATTTAGGGAGAAATGCAATTTTCCAGAAACTGTTGCTAATGGGGGTTGGATGCCTACCAGAAATGATGCTAAGGAGATCTGAGGTATGAGAGAGACAGAGAGAGAGACCTTCTGCTCAGTTGCCATTCAAGCTGTACCCTGCTATGACAGTTGTCAACATTGCCCTTTCTGATTTCTCCCAGTTGTATTCCATTTATTATAAGCACTTCAAAGAGACGCCTGCTGTGGAATCCAGAGGAGAGTCACTGCAGGAGTCCGGCTAACAGATTTAGTCAAAAGTATCCTTGCCCCGTGCTGTGAGCAATAATTTAATGAGTACTTCACGACAACGATATCAAAATAGGCATGCCCCTTGCTTTCAGTAGAGGGAACAGGTGAGAAGAGTGGGCTTCCAAAATGCATCCTCTGTTTTTGCAGCTGGCATCTGGTCCCCTATCTTTTTGCCTTGTTGCAGTGAGCAGAGAGCAGAAGTAAGTTAAAAGCTTGACCTGTTATACAGGATACATAATGTTTGAAAGCAGACAAACACTGCAAGGTTTTCTTACAGGCTCCCCAAAGATCTTTTTTTTTTTTTTTTCACATCTCTTTGAAAATGAGAGATGTGAGAAGTCCTGTATCTAAGCCGTTTTGTGTAATTTTGAAGGGAAGATGCACATTACTAAAGCAATAGGCAAAGGGTAATGTACAGATCTCAAAACTATTTTGTGGAATGTCAGATAAAAATGAGGGGAATAAACCAATACAAGGCCTGCAGAATGTGGGAGAGATCTTTAAATAAAGTTAGTAATTCTATTTACAGGGTGTCTGAGTGGCTTACTCTTACTGGTTTAGAGAGAGGATCCTTGTGCCCTCTACCAGTACAGCCTCTTGCAGCTCCATTTTCCTGGAGTGGGAAAAATATATAGCCAAAGAATCCCAGAACATTCTTTAGAAAAAAGCAATTTCCTGCCTGAGAACAGTTGAGCATACTGTCTGCGGTACTTGTGTGGTGGAGCAATGTTGGCCCTTCTTTCAAAAAGACGCTTCTGAAAAGTACATTTTAACCTCACTTGAAGCAGTGGGGCTTTATGATGCAGTAATTTTCCAAATATTGTGCAATAGTTACTCAATGGTGTCTCCAGACTCAGGTAAAGCAACTAAATGACTACAAAATGCACGTGTGCACTGCAGAATCATCCACTGGAGTACCAAGAAAACAGCATTACCTGGTGAAGGGCTATGTAGTTTTGCAAAGAGAAGGTATTTGCATGCAGAAACAGTTATTTATTTACACATCTAGTTAATTGTCTAAAACACAGACACATGTTAATACCTAGCACACATTTCAGAGGCACAGACTTGATTATTTAACTTTTGAGCCACAAAATCATCCTCATATTAATATCCTATATACTTGTTATAGATCAGTGCCTGTCTTTTAGATTATTCACTAGAGTTTACAAAATCTGTTGTGCTATGACCCTAATTTAGTTTCTTTTCAAAGAGAAACCGTAGGAGGCCATCACCAGTACACTAATATGGGGCAAGCTGTTACTAATATCAAATCAGAACTCATTAAACCACAATGCTGGAGATATCCATTCTGTTATTAAAGTCAGGTTACGCCAGTGCATTTCTGTCAATGAAGAAGGTGAATAGTTCATTCAGGATTACTAGTGCAGTTGCTCATAATTAGCCTACAGGATGTTGAATGTCAGTTCGTTACATCTTCAGACTATTTATGCCCAGGGGGCCTGAAAATTCAGTTTAACATGTCATATAATGGACATATTATATCCTGCCTTGTTTGTTTCCTGTATTTTCTTTCTCTTCTAGTGAAGAAAGAAATCTCCTCTTTAGTTACTTACCAAAAAAGCCTCCTTTTATACAAAACAGCATTACTGAAATGAACTTGATCAATCTCATTTTCTCACTTTTTCTGGGTCCTACTACGACTTTTCAGCTTCACGGAGAACAGACAGCTGGCTTTGTAGCTTGTAGGAGTGTGGATATCACTGAGGTCTAGATAACATTAATGTGACTGGGAGTTAATTTGCTTGTCTACGTGCTCTGCATTGTGGGGTGCATCTTTAGGTTTAACAGTTGTGCTGGAAAAGCAGTCTGCCTTCAGAGCTGGGTAGTATGAATAAGAGGAGATAAGAGGATTCACAGCCAGAGTAATTTCTAACTGATGCTGTTAAACCTTGATTTAGGATATTTCTGCACAGCTTGGACCATGCTCACAAAATGAAACTGGTGGACTGTGCTGAGATCATAGGCAGTGATTAAACATTTATAGTTAACCGTAGTATACTATGGTATTGCTGCTGCCCAGAGGCAAAGCATTGTAATGCAGATTCAGTATAGCTGCTGCAAGAACTCTCAAACAAAAGGGGAAGTAGAGTCTCTTCTGCGCTACTGGCTCCTGGCCATTCTCAAAACTACGTGTATTTCTTTTCTATTCTTTTTTATTTTAGTAGGGGAACAGGGGGAAACGTAAGCGGAGGCTGCTAATAATGCTTCAAAACCAGCGGCTTCCATCATTTGTCTGTCCTTTGCATCTGTCCTCTGCTTAAACTTCACTCTCGTGTGTGTTAGTTTACTCTGCTTTTGTAAACTGGGTTATGCAATTAAATTCTGTAACCCGAATGCAAGATTGTAGCTGTGCTGGTGGTGATGGCTCAGTTGCAAGATAGCTAGATTAATTAGAATGTCTGCTTGTAGAGGGCCACCATTTGTTAAAGAAATCCGTGTAGACATTTGGATTTTAAATGCATTCCTGTCATATCTTTAGTTGTGTATATGACAATCATGTTTAAAACTGTGAGGTCTTGTTTGGTTTTAGGTGATTATAAGAAATAATTTCTTGATTGCCAGCAGCAGCTGATATTATTCAAGAGTTCTGTGTTTTGCTTTGTTTGTATTTATTTGCATACCAGAGACTACTGTTTGCATAATAAGACCACTTTCAGTTTAAGTCCCTGTATGGCTGATTGCACACGCATCGCAACGTGGTGGGTTTTTTATGCAATGTTGAGATCCAGTTCGGCTTTCTGTCTTGCAAGTGTTGACTTGTAAATGTTCGCTGTATCTGAAGAAAATGGTAGGGTCATGCCAACATGCTGTTGATGCTAACTGTCATAATTATTATGCTGTGATTTTCCTGATGCTGGCAGGTTGGTGGAAGAGGGGGAGAGAGAGAAAGGGACTTAAAGGACATAGATAACCACATCTTCACTATGCACATGTAGCATTTCAGATAAACAGGTGCTGGTTTACTACAACAAATGGCATTGAGGAAAGAAAAATGGTTGTCTGCGAGAACCCCTTAGTGTAGGAAATTCTAAGATGAGTTCCTGTGGGACATATAGAAAATACTTAAACCTGTTTTAGTCTGCATTTACTGCTACAACATTGGAATTACACTTTTAAAGTCACTTGTAAGCATGTATACAATGTTCTTAGAGAAGACTTTTATGATGAAATTATATAACCTGTGATATGATTAGCTAGTGCGACACTTGGGCCTAATAATTAAAGTGATTTAAAAAAAAGTACCTGCTTGGAAGGCACCTACTAGAGGGGTAATTATGCATTGGTAAGTTCTTAATTCACATGCAGCTGAGTATAAGCATGTCTGAAAGCTGAACCTGACCTTTTCTCTGAAAAGGATTGGGGATTTCAGCTGGTTTCTTTAAAGAAAGCATGGTCCAATTGGCCCCTCTATCAGATGAATGGCACCATCTCATAAAAGCAGTGCTGCTGCTATCCTTCCCGGTATTTGTATTTTCTATGGAATTAATCTGCCCTAAGAATTCCTTGAGTGGCAACCGTGTTTCACAAGTAGGTGACTCATATCAGCATTTGAAAAAGGAAAGAAGTACATAGTTGTCAGCCAAAAAATCCCAACAATTAAAGGCAACATCTTTTTTTAATGCAGCATTTCTAAAAAAGCAATGACCTGTCAAAGTTGCGTTGTCTTTTTGTTAGCTCGTGACAGAAGCCCCATTTGTCACAGTGCAACATCGGCTGTTGAGAATTATGGAACCACTTGCTTATCTTGCTCTTTTTCATGTTTCTTATCTGTTTCTGGTTTTCTGTTTACCCTTTCCTTCAACATGAAGACACCTTAAGCTTTACCCACTGGGAGGAAAAGAGAAGAAGAGGTGCAAAACAACATTAGAATCCTTTAGAATCATTTAGTTAAGAAAAGACCTTTAAGATCATTGAGTCCAACCATTAACCTACCACTGCCAAGTCCACCACTAAGCCATGTCCCTCAGCACCGCGTCTACATATCTTTTACATACCTCCAGGGATGGTGACTCCACCACTTCCCTCGGCAGCCTGTTCCAATGCTTGACAATCCTTTCAGTAAAAAATTTTTCCTAGTATCCTTCCTAAACCTCCCCTGGTGCAACTTGAAGCCATTCTCTCTTGTCCTGTCACTTGTTACCTGGGAGAAGAGACCGACCCCCACCTCACAACAAAGTCAGACTGAAAGGGCCTGTAGTTCCCTGGATCCTCCTTCCAGCCCTTCTTGTGGATGAGCATCATATTTGCTAACATCCAGCCATCTGGGACCTCCCTGGTTAGCCAGGACTGCCGATAAATGGTGGAAAGTGGCTTGGGGAACGTCCCTCAGTACCCTTGGGTGTGTCCCATCTGGCCCCATAGACCTGTGTGTGTTTAAGTGGTGTAGCAGGTTGCTAACCCTTTCCCCTTGGATTATGGGTGCTTCATTCTGCTCCCCATCCACGTCTTCCAGATCAGGGGGCTGGGTACCCGGAGAACAACTGGTTTTACTGAGGCAAAGACTGAGGCAAAGAAGTCATTAAGTACCTCATCCTTTTCCTCATCTTTTGTCACGTGTTTCCTCCCACATCTGATACAGAATGGAGGTTCTCCTTAGCCCTTCTTTTGTTGCTAATGTTTTTATAGAAACATGTTTTATTATCTTTTACAGCAGTAGCCAGATTAAGTTCTATTTGGGCCCTGGACCTTTCTAATTTTCTCCCTGCATAATCTCACGACCTTCTTGTAATCCTCCTGAGTGGCCTGACCCTTTCTCCAAAGGGCACAAACTTTCTTTCTTTTTTTTTTTTTTTTCCTGAGTTCCAGCCAAAGGGGTTCAGCCAGGCCAGGCTTCTTCTCCACTGGCTTGTCTTTTGGCACATGGGGACTGCCTGCTCCTATGCCTTCAGGATTTCCTTCTTGAAAAATGCTCAGCCTTCCTGAACTCCTTTGCCCTTCAGGACTGCCTCCCAAGGGACTCTGTCAACCAGGCTCCGTTAACAGGACAGAGTCTGCCCTCCAGAAGTTCAAAGTGGTTCTACTAACCTCCCTCCTTACTTCTCCAAAAATCAAAAACTATAATTTCATGATTGTTGTGCCCGAGACGGCCTCCGGCCATCACACCACCCACAGGTCCTTCTCTGTTCACAAACAACCGGTCCAGCGGGTCACCCTCCCTAGTTGGCTCCCTCACCAGCTGTGTCAGGAAGTTACCTTCCACACACTCCAGGAACATCCTAGACTGTTTTCTCTCTGCTTTCCACATCTATATGAACGTCAGCATGTCAGAAAAACAGACGTTTGTATTAGAGGAAGATGAATGTCTCTTTTCTAGGGCCTGGGGAAAAGAAAAGGGAGACATAGAGCAACTGCAATACATAGAAAAAGAAATGAGGGCCTTCACTGATAATGCTATTACAAAGTGCAGGTGTGGCTTAAGGGTTAGGGCAGGGGATTGGGAATTAGGTCTCATTGAGACGTACGAGTTTATTCAATTGACTTATCCTTGACCTTAGGTAACTTTTTTGTGGCTCGATTTGCTTGACTGTATAATAATATGGGAGGTTTTTTTGTTTTGTGTGGATGTGGAGGGAATTGATTGCTTGCAAAATGCTTTGAAATTCTCAGATGGAGCCAAGTGACTCTTAGTGGAGGCGGTTGGCAACATTTTTGCGCTTGTGTTCTGCTGAGAAATGGCAAAGGACAGGTAAAAAGTAACGCCTTTCAAACCTGACTTTCACTGCCTTGCGATGTGTGTAATCGTTTACCGTGGTGTAAAGTGAGTGTAAAAATGCTACTGAAGTAGAAGAAAACAGCATTTTATGCTCATTTTATCCAGGTACAGATCACTACACAGTGATCAAGACAGTAGCAAATCAGGCTTTCATGGTAGATATAGGATACCCAGGCTGGACAGGGTATGCTGCTATGGCCCCCACTTGCCCTGAGAAACCCTCTTTCTCCTTGAAGAAGACATTTCTCTTGGGCAGGTCTGAAGCAATCAGACAACAACTTTCTTCTTTCTGTACAGTCTGCCTCAGTGATGGCTTGAGACCTCATCCTGGAGGTGGAGCAGGGGAATATTGCATAAATTCTGAGTTAATGGTGCCTTAATTAGCACTGGCCGTGCATCTGATTTATTGCCTCCTCCTAGGCATGTACTGTACCTGGTGGAGATACGGGCTAGATTAGGGTCTATGAGCCGTCCTGTGTTGAACAGTAAACCTGTGATTTCCATTGCTTGAAGAGCTCAAGACCCTCTTTTCCAGGTGAAATATCTCTCAAAATGTGGCCTGACAGAAGAGGCAGTGCTTTCATGCATCCCCTTCATTGTATACCACATTGAATAATGATGTGAGAGTAAACTAATTGCATTCTCTTATCAGCTAGAATCCTTAAGTCAGGTTGGACTCCATGTAGCATGGCTGGAAATAGGCCCAGATAGGTGGAAGGCTGCAGAGTTAGCTGCGTCTAGAAGAGAAACCAGTTTTCTCAAATATTAGTTTTGCTTGTTTTGGTGTAGGAGAGGGAGGTGTAGCTGGTTGGTTTTTTGTGTTTTTTTCATTGTCAGTGTTGGTTTTGGTTTGGGTTGTTTGTTTTTTTTTCCCTGATTTTAACATATTGACTATATGTAGTGATCTTTTTCTATAAACTGTGAAGAGATGCCTCCAGATATGTGGAAAATAACCCATAACATGAAGTTTTGACTCTGCAGTAAAATTATTAACAGCATCTGTGATTTTAAAAATTAAGATGGGCTAATTCCCATGAAGCTACTTCAGTATAAGAAGTTGTTTAAGACAAACTGTGTCTCAACCTAAAGTTGTAGTGCATTCTTTAGGGAATGCAAATTTCAAAAGCTTGCCAGGTGTATTTCAACCCAATAGTCAATATTTAGAGCAGGTGCCTATTCTATAATTGATTGTGTATTTTTTTAAAATGGCAAATAGAAGAACTGTGTTGGGAGAAAGACAGGTGATGGACACTGTTGATCAAAGCACTGATATTTACATATGTCTTCTATGTAAAGGACCCTTTGAAGTCAGTCTGCTTGCTAATTCATTCACCCCTTTCCTTAGAAGGCAGCTTTGAGAGTGTCAGTGTTTAATTTGTAAGTGAACAATATTTGTTTGGTTATGACTAGGTCTCAAACATGATAGGATCCCAGCCCCGGAGGTCAGATTTCTTTGTCCGATAGCTGACTGTGGTTGACTGCTTTCTGCTGTGGTTTTGTGAACCATATCGGTATTGATCAGAATACAACTGCTTTCATGTCTGTGACCTCTGACTGAGCTGTAGAATAGCTTTTATTTTATCCAAATTGTGCTTTTGGTGGTTTGCCGAAAAAGTTTTACTGTTTTTTTGAAATCTTGCTTTTCTGTGATATCTGGCAGTACAGCCTATCTGTTATTTACATAAACGGGCAGGCTTAGTTTTATCAAGCTCTCTTAGGTAGCGTTGTAATAAGTTCACCTTTTCCTGAAGAGTCGTCAGTGCCCAGTTGTCCATACTCTGTAAGGATGTTTTGGAAAATTCTGTTCAAAGGAAAAGGTTGCACTTGCAGGCATTTTATTTAGTGTCCTTGGGAAGCTACATGTGCTAAAATGACCTGTTGTGAACGCTGGCATGGAGAGAAAGAAAAAAAAAGTTTGTTATGGAGCGTAAATTCCCGCAGTGCAATGCTTAAAGGGATACAATGCAATGTTTAAGGAGATGTTTCATGGATCACCTCACTCTCCAGCATTGCAGGTTAACCAGTGAAAGTCAGAGTCAGATTTTGAGGTGATCCGTGAAGATTTCTGCCTGTGTATGAGAGGAGCAAGTGGCCTTATATTTCCACTTACCTGTGCACCAGTATTACTGCCCAGGTTGGAACAGCACAGTTTTTTAGTGGCAGACAGTGAGATGGCAAGTTTAAATAGGGATGTGAGGCTTGATTATGAAAATGTGCTCTTGAGGAAATTGAAAATTTGGATAGTGAGAAGTCCTCAGGTGGAAAATGGTTGTCAGTAGCTACAGGGATGTTTTAGAAATCACCTATGCCATGTTTAATGAATCTCTCTGAGCTCTCTGGCTGGGAAGATCAGACCTAAAAAAAGAGAATGACTCAAAACAGGAAGCAGAAGAGACAGGGCAAACCTACTCTAATTGTTCAGAAAAAGCTTTGCAACTAATTTATTTTATTTCTTCAACAGCTGTAAAGGAACAGTTTGGGAATCTGCTAGACCAATTAAGATGCATGTGTGTACACATTCAATCTGTATTCTAACGGTGTATGGTTAGCTGTGTTGTAGTTATATATGAGCAAATTATTTTTCTTTGATTTCTTTTTCTTTTTAAGAAAATCTAACAGATACGACCCAGATGAGTTTTACTTCTTTATTTAAAAAAAAATAAAAATTGAAAAGATACCCATTTAAAACAAGAAGAATGTCTATATAAAAAAAATAACCAACCAAAGAAGAAATGGGGTCAGTTATTTAAAGGTGAGATAATCTATAAATAGATACAGGACTTGCTATTAAAATAGCAAAGCTAAACAAAACACTGTCCTTACTCAAGCATTGGCAAATTCAAAACAAATTGTAATTTTCTCTTGGTTTCCTACTGAAATATGTAGGTCTTTTCTAAGCAGTTTGCTACGTGGTTTACAGCTCACAGGTAATAGCAGCATCCTTCTTGCCGTAGAGGAGAAATTTGGTTTTTACAGCCTTAAGTAAAGCAAATGGCAACTATAGACAGCAGTAAAACAGACAAGGGTGGTCATTTTTTCCAACAAGAATGACTTTTTAACTTTACACTGATAAAAAATACTTCCATATAATACTAATGTTGGAAGTTTTTTTGGCCAATAAATGGAAGGGGATTATAAATGAATGTCAGTGAAACTATTACAGGCCATCATTAACATCTCCATGACAAAGAATGTATTAGTGTAGCTGTACTGTATATACATCGGATTTTTTTCAAAAGCTTCTTTGGCTTTGTAGAGGTGTAATGGGCTGTGCATGTTGCTACTGGAGAATCTTATCCTTAGGTATGCAGTTCATTTAACAAGAAGTGAACTAGTCAGTTCTGTGTGTGGATATGACATAAGTACATATCTTTTTTTATATATGGGGTTCTCTAATGAGACATACAAAATTTCACCATTTTATTATTTTCTGCTTTAAAAGTGATTGTGAGGGGATCTTGCCTCCCCGTGTTTCTTCACTATTTATTTATTTGATTGTTTTCTTCTAGGGGTAGTAACCTAGGAGATGCATGCTGCGTATCTGTTTTCGGTTGTCATTTTGAGATGATCTCCAGACAGTAAGGTCAGACCAAAAAGTGTATGCCAAATGGGCCAGACAGAAAGAAGCTGGTCAAATGAATTAAAAATAGAATAAACAGATAAATATTCCAGACTTGTAAAGTGCTTGGCTTTAATCTCTCAGCCTTCTTTATTGCTTTTCTTCTCCTCACATGCTGAGTTCCTTTTGAACTAGCAGGTATACTGCACATTTTCATTAAGGCATCAGTTTAGATTTATTCCTAAATCTTAAAAATACCAGTATATTTATAACTGTATCATCTTACACATTAAAGATGATTTTTCATCAGATTTTCTTTCTCAAATATATCTACATTGTTTTGTATTTATTGAGCATCTCAAATATTTTCTGAATTTTAGCAAAAACCTGTATTTTACTTATGCTTTACATCTCTTGAGCAAAAGATGTGCTCATATATTTCTTAATTAGTTAATCTGAAAATCTCACTTTTTTTTTTTCAGTGAGTAATAGGTGTTCCTATCTAAACATTTCAGCTACCTCATAAAAAGTAGATATTTCTATTTAGAAATTTCAGCCACCTTATAATAGGAAAAATGTGTTATACATAAACAAAACAAAACCTGGATTTTTCTCTGACTCTGCATATCTAGGAAGCATGCATAGCAAACAGTGTTTAGGTGAAACTCAAATTTGAAATATAGCCACACATCTATCCCTCCATCCATCCATCTATTTATCTGTCTATCTCTCTATCTAATCTATCTATCTATCTTTTTCCTTTATTATTATTTTTTTCCTCTGTAGCTATGGTACCAAAGCAGCTTCAGCTATTACTGAATTTGCAAAATAACAGAATCTGATCTCTGTCACCCAACCTCAGTGTGAGTGCCACCTTATACTGTAGCGTGAGAGTTTTACTGCATAGAAAGCATTCCTGGTCATTCTCTCACGTCATATATCTGAACATGTTGACGGAATTTCTGCCCAAGGAGTTAAATTAAGTATCTGGATTCTAAAAGTATACCATGATCAGCATCCCATCAGAGAATACAGCCTAATTATGATATTTTCACACAGTCTGCCTAAATGAAACATCTGTAGCAGTATAACTCACAATCTGCAGTAACTAAGGGTTAAACACACATGCAGATGCTCTTTTTGCAAGTAGTCTCCTGCCTCTGATCCTCCATAATCTTCTCCCTCTATAGTCTGCCCCCTCTACTACAATGACCCCTTTTGCTATGATTGATTTTTTTTCAATAAGTAGGTTACCTGAAGTGCTGGTTGTAAGGCAAATTGTATATTTTTAAAATAAGGAGTTTATAAACTGTAGAATACTGTATAGTTCAAGCAGTGTTTGGTTTTGTTTTTTTTTTCCTTTACATATACTTGAACTTATTTCTCAGAGGGTAAATTAAATTATCTACTATGGAAGTGCAGAAAAAACATATGAGATATGTTTACAACCCTTATAAGTGTGGTGCCTCTATCTTGACAAAGAGAAACTTTCTTTAAAACCAGATATCTTTCTTACTCCTTTCCTTAGTAAATTCCAGTTTGACACATTTATTCTTCCTTCTGGATCAGAGTTAGATTTTACATAAAATGCAACAGATTTATATTTATAGGTTAAATGAAGATAAGCCTATCTGGAGTTTCAACTCTTAAGACTAGGCAGGATGAATCTCCAGCAGAACCTGCTGCTTTTTTATTCTAGCAGTGCTACAAAAGAGAGTAGCAATTCATTTTGAAACTGGAGCACTGAAGTATCTTTAAAGTTCGTATTTTATTTAATTTGACAAAGGTAGAAGACTGCTTTGCTTGCAAGCTCATGTCAGCTTCTGTTTTCTCTTATAGAGTGAAACTTAAGTGGTTAAACATCACCAGTTGCCACAGTTTATTGTTTTTTATGAACAATGAGATCTTTAGCGCTGAACAGTGGAATGAAACTCTCTCTCCTGCCTTAAATGTAGGACACCAAGACTCTATGCTGTAAATCTTAGACCAACAGCATTCAAACATGCTGTTATAAACTGACTCATATCATCATTAGATGATGAGTCTAGCATAAGATTTATGAAGACACAGGAGTATGGCAAAAAGTCCTAAACGGCTCAGTTTCTTTAGGTGAGAGGAGGATGCATTTCAAGCAGGCTCTCGTCTTCCCACCAAATAATCTAAATGGTGTTTATTGTAGATTCCACTGACACAATTCATTCCTTTGTCATTATAATGTAGTTGCTTTTAAAGATAATTTTATTGGAAGAGGTTAGCATTCGGGAAACTTTCCTCATTTATTAAGTTTTTAAAGACAGATGTTCCACTATGGAATTGAATGTGAAGAAAATGGAGAATTGTGTGTGTGCTTGTTTTTACTGGAATACACCACTACATGCAAAATCCACCCATTGTGCTGTTCCACAGTTGTGTAAGCATGAGTCCCCAGCATGTGATGTGGAGACTTCCTGGAGTGTAGTAACAATTCTTTTATCCCTCATGCTTGCCTCAGTTTGACCCTTGATCTTTCAGCAAGTTTTTGGAATCCTCGAAACCTAGTCTGAGAAAGAAGGAGAAGGTAGAAGAGCAAAAATTTGAGTGAGATAGGAGATAGAGAAGACACAAGAAATAGAGCTGATGATAGAACATATTAAATATTTTATAGGAATGTCTTAATATAGACAGTCACCATTTTACAGGCTTTCCTGTAAGGAGCTCTTGATGTGTAAAAACTTGGGAATGTGTGTTCATTAACTTGCTCCTGTTCATAATGGGACACAGATGCAGTTTCTCACAGACAAAAGTCATGAAGGTTTGAATACTTTTCTTGTAGCAGAAAATAGGTAGGTAGAAAATAGGAGTTATGACTCTTGTAACTACCACAAACGCACCAGTATGTACAAGGTGCTTGCACTTGAAATGTGCGCTTGTATTTCTTCTTGACCAATTTATCTCTTCTTTAGACCACAATCACTTTTTAAACTTCTTTGCTCACTTACTGGCTTGATGAATCAACTACTTTAAGTACATTTCAAAACACAGCTTTGAACATAAAGATGTTTTAGTTGTCTGTGTAAGTCAGAAGCTGAGGAAGTACTGAATATTAAATATTGAATGTAGTATTGTTCTGGCATAGTGGAGCCCAAAATCTTACTCTTGTCTTTCTCATGAAAGGTTAGTAATCTACAATTAGTGCATTAGTAATCTACCGGATTTTTGTCACCTCCTACCTTTTAAGTAAGATCAGAACTGGTCTGTGTGGGAATATAATTTCTTCAGTGAAAGGTTCGTTTACAAGTAATGTGAACCTTAGAAACAGAAGTTTAAACAGAATGGTTTAAAACCAGAAATACGTGTTAAGCTAATAGCCCAATCCAGTAAACAGAGGGTTTTTTAAAAAATCAGGGCTGGTGCTTTCAGATGGATTGTTAAGTCATTTTTAGCAGGTAACTACCCATTGAGTATCGTGGTTAAAGTTCCCAGAATTCATCTTGCACTGCCTAAGTTCCTTTTAAAGTGACAGTTGGTATTTCATTTACTGTGATTTAAAAACAAACAAACAAAAGTAAAAAAAAAAAGCAACTCTCCCAACTTTTTTCCTGGTCTGGAATCCTGTTCCTGAATCCACTAACAATAAAAGGTGATAGTAAATAGTCATGTAAACGGTTTTGCAGGGGAAAGACTAGTATGAATACTTGGGAAAAGAGGGGTCGTCCAAGTGACAGTGTGTAGAAAAGCCATACATTTTATGAAGGAAAAGTAAGGAAAGCTTTTGTATTGCTGTGCTACCCCATCTGTTACTCTCCACCCTTCTTAGGCAGGATGTCAGAACAATTTATTTCTACAAATTTATGGTTGGTAGATTGAGATGCTTCAAGATAAAGATAGATTCTTTTTGGAACGATATACTTAAATCTTGAACTGTAATCACACTCACATAGATTGGAGCTGGAGCAAATATCTTTTGAAGAGTTTTTTGCAGATAGTGGAATAGGGTCACTGTTTATAAAAAAAAAATAAAAAATCAGGATTGTTAACCCGTTCCCTAAGAAAACAGCATGCTTTGGTTCAGGAGCTGCAAATAGTCACCTTGATTCCTTGCAGAGCACAAAGTTAGGTGTCCGACTGAGCTATTGCTGGGGTAGAGTCTTAGCTCCAACTGCTTCTGGAGGTTAACTCTATGTTCTTATGACTTTTTATCTAAAATATCTTTTTCCCTCTTTAGCTTTTAGCTGCTTTCCAAGAAATTAATCTGCTTTTTTATCAGGCTCAAACCTGGTGAGGCCTCATTTGGCATTAACCAGCAAGATTTCTTACACAAATAAACAATTTTTACTGCCATGAATTCTATGAAAATAATTCTTTTCTTTCTGGAAGGGGAAAAAATATATTCTGTATCATCTCTCTGTGTTAGTTGCAAAGAAGAAACTGTTACATGATAGAAATTCATGACTCCAAGAATTTTCCACTTTTTTTTCTGCTGAAGATAATTAGAATTCATGTAACCAGACCTACTGTGAAAACAGCGTAAAGTCTGAATAACACAAATCTGCTTTTACAATAACAACAACATTGTTGCATGTATTAAAACTGAGGTCTTCATTTTAGTATTAAAAAGCAGAAAATAACCACCAGGTATTAGTGTTCCCAAAGGGCTGTCAGTAGTGGTTTCTAATAAAGCAAATGACTGCATATATAAACCCATACTTTCCCTTTGCACATTAGGCGGTGAATGGGAAGTGTTAGCTTGGAAGGATTTATTGCTCAGCAGTTCACATGGTAAACACAGGTAAGGATTTGATTAAACAGCTTAAGACAATGTTTCCTAAAGCCAGTAACTTCCTTAGCTCTTCTGCATGGCTTTCTGAAAGGGTATGCATAATAGTTGCAAAAAGATTGCTTCTGACAGCAATGTTCTTCATATTAGAACATTGTCAAAACAGGTACATACATAAGGACAAGAAACAGCTGAAATCCATCCCTTGCTGAACATATTGCTGGGCATGCTCAGTATGGCTGTGCAACTGCAGAGCAAAGCTCAAGGCAGTTACACAACAGATGTAGTCACTTCGGGCAGTGAATCTATACTGTTGGAATTATATTTTTTTTAATGACTTTTATTGAGGCTTGAAATACATTGTTCACGTTTTGGGTAAGAAGGAGAAATTCATCTTCTTATTCACATGAATTCACATTCAGCTGTTGTATTTTGACCAACATTGTTATTCTGTATGTGCTAAATGATGGTAGAAGGTATGAAAAAACAAGAAAGTAGCCTTTCTTTACATTCAATTTCTGATTTGATTTCATAACGTGTCCTTGTAGTCATTGAGTCACATATTTGCAGCATGGCTGCTTGAGGAGTTGCACACATTATCATGCTGATCAGACAACAAAGAGACAGGACTGAGTTGGCATAATAGTCATATACCATCCAGGTATTTATTCTTCCTTACTGAATTGAGGATGGAAATCTGTTTTTCATCAATAATAGAAGGGAGGCATGTTTTAGATCTTTCTCTTAACCAATTCTGACTGTTCGTGCTCAACTGGGAATCTGGACCTTGCGTATGTTCATTCTCTTCGTCTCACAAAACTTGACCTTGTAACTTGAATGTGTTGTCTTTTAACTTCTGATCCAGGAAAAAACATCTTAACATTTTTATAGTCAGGTTTAATAGCCAGCAGAGAGAGAAAATTCTAAGACTAAATCATCTTGACAGAAACTTTTGAACATTTGCTAGACATGTTTGGATTAGGAGCCCAGTTCTTTTCTCTCTAGGAGGGTAATAATAATAATATATGTAGAGATGAAATGGACTTTGGCACTGCAGACTTTTGTCTCCTATCCCAATTTAAAAGATGTCCAATTTGGAAATACTGTATTCTGCACCTAAGAAAGCCTAAGAAACGTGGGTCATTATCTCAGGTCTGTAGAGACACAGGGTGTGAACATTAAGTGTTTGGATTTCTGAATGCCCAAAACACTCTTCTAATCTGTGCCGTGATCTTTTTGTGCCTCAATTTACAGATCTGTAGTATCAGTAGCAGTAAGAACTCTGGGTTGTTTTTGAAGCATAGTTAAGGGACAGATTCTTTGAGGGAGGCACAAAAAGTATAGATTACTTGTTACTAGACAGGATCTGTATGCCCTGCTGAACATGTAAAGAAATCACCTGTGGTCTTCTTTGGATCTGATTGACTTGGGAACTGCAACAGCAAAAATAGACACCTTGCCTTAAGTGATACTGTTCCTACCTCTCCAGTGCAGACCCCTCTCTATGGCAGACCCCTCTTGCTATTTCCCTTCTCACTTCCATCATATCCAAGCAAAAATAGTTGAGCCACCTGGTGCAGTGTATCTGCAGGAATTAATTTTCATTTCCCACTGGCACGTGAGCATCCGCTCGCGAGGTGAGTTAGTGGAAGCCTGCTGCTCCTCTGTTGGAAGCAGTGCATGAATTACAAAGCTTTACTTCTGTGTTGTGGAGTAGGGGAAGAAGGGGTCATATAAGTGTAAAAACGTCTGGTTTGCAAGCAGTGTTACTGTAGTTAGCAAAAAGTCATGCCAGAGTGCAAGAGAGACTTGTATCACTGATTTTCCAGCCTGTGAAATGCATTGTGCTTTACTCCGTAAGAACAGAGAGTATGATACAGCCACCTGTCAGCAGCCTGCTGCTCCATGCAAGAGTAGCTGCTAGAGTCAGTATTCATCTGTGAAAACATCTGTGTAATTAAGCTGAATGCCGAAGAGCATAAGAGTTCAGACGGTAGTAAAAAGCTTCAAATATACCCTTAGATAGAGAGATTTGATTATCACATGGTTTTCCCAGACTTGGCTATGTAACTCAATAGGCATTGATCAATCGATAGGTGTGTATGCCGAATGCACTAAGAACTGTTACAGTGAAGTTAGGATAGAAAGAGAAACAAGCAATCTCTTTAACAGGTACTTTCTTGTAAATACACATCATCCTCACCTTCTGTTCAAATGGGAATTATGTGGCTTTCTAGTTTCTGTTCCCAGTTGCAATTAAAAAAAAAAAGTATATGGTGTGTGGTATAAAATAAATATTTAGTTAAAATAATGCTATTTCTTCCTACAAATGAAAATTTTGTCAGGTAACAAAAAGCATTAATAACTTGTAGGTGGTGCACACTCTCATTGTGTCAGTATTAGATGAAGTATCGGTGTGGTGCGCATAAATGAGAATACGAATGTGTATGATGTGTGATTGCAATATGTTGGGTTTTGCAGAATGTAATTTTCCTTAAAATGCCTACAGATGTTTTAAAACCAAACATGATTCTTAGAACACATGCTTTCCTGAAGATTAAAAGTGCATACAGCTGTTAGTTTGGGGCTTGGGTGTTGGTTTTTTTTTTTTCCTTTTAAATCACATTTTTATTTTAAAGGGATTGTGAAAGTCTTACATTAAGGATTAAATTGAGCTTAATATTAACTGAGAGTTGTTGTTTTCTTTAAAAAAACAAAACAAATCAAAACCAGATTTTGTGTAAAATCTGCCTTTCTCTTGTAATTTATCAGATGCATATGGGAAGCTAGGGAATATGAACAGATGTGAGATAAGTTTTGTGCTACTCTGGAGTTTCATTGGGAACTCTCAATAGGAGCCCATTTAGGAGACAGGCTACGTGATTATTCATTTATTGCCTTTTTTCTATCATACTGCAATGATACTATTCATGTCACAATTCAATTTCTACTATTTACATTTTAACCTCTGAATATAGCCAATTTTGCTATTGAAAAATGAACTGCGTAGTGTCCCAGTAACCTGTCAGCTAACATAGTCACTCGGTTTTTAGTAGAGTCATTCTCTACTATGATGTGTGATACCTCAAACAAATAGAAATATGTTTTTCATCAACACATTGGAAGGAAGCACTGGAACAGCCTGCCCAGGGAGGTGGTTGAGTCACCATCCCTAGAGGTGTTTAAGAAATGTCTAGATGTGGCACTTCAGGTTATGCCCTAGTGGCAGAGATTGTAGGTTGTTTGGTTGGACTCGATGATCTCAAAGGTCCTTTCCAGCCATGAAGATTCTGTGATTTATGTTGTCACATATGACTGACTTGTTCTGAATGTTGTGTTTCCTCTGTCACACTGAGCTGCTCATTTAAAGTGTGCAGGGAGACCTTACTGGATAAAAATGACTGTTGAGCTAAATAATGATATCCCAAATATTTAAAGCAAATCAATCCAGTGTGACTTTATAGTTGTTTGGGGTTTTTTCGTAGAAACGACAGTTCAGTTTTTACTAGTATTCTGACCATTGTTTAAAACTAATAGTGGCTAGTCTTTTAACATTAAATGTTAAATCAATATTAAAATTTAGGTACTTTGACAGGCACAACAGGCAAAAACCTGATTTCTAGCTTAAACGTCTGAACATCACTCAGAAATGTTTTTTAATTAGCAACATTGAGGATAATTTTTTTTTTTTTTATATATAAAAACTTAACTTGACCTAGGAAGTACATTTGCAATGTAAAAATGTTTGTGTCTGTATTTCTTCTGTCAGTGGAAGAAAAGCATAATGTATGCACACAGTATTTCTTGTGCAATTAATTAATTTCCTAGTCTTTGTGTGGGGTAGAATTTCTCAAGAACACACACACACACACACACACACACTCGTCTGATTTGCCTCTCATTTCAATACATGCATGAAGATTCTCCAGGCTTTCTGATCTTCTCTTTTACATATTTCATTTTCCTCAGATTCTGAGAAGGCATTGTATTGAGGGAGTCAACTGGCACAATGCCCGCAATTAATGATAAGCCTTCCCTTGTCATTCTTTCTCTGCATCATTGTAGGCATTTATGAGTAAGGTAAAAGAGCATAGTGTATCTGTGCTTCTGAATGCAAAATCCGTCACTTCACCTTTTCTTCCAGGGAGAAGACGTGTAGTTGACGGGAAAGACCAGGACAACTGATGTCACTAAGAAACGCATAGAAAGCTTGCTTCTTTCTTTTTCTCTCTCATATTTATTTATTTTTAGGTTTGGTGGTTTTTTTTTGAATGATAGTATTTGCTAATAATTAGAAAAATCCTATAATACTAAGTGCAGGATCATTATGTTTGGGGAGGTTGTTAAATGTTTGCTTGAAGATCCTATACAGCAAGGCGGTGTATTTCCTCAATTTTTCCTCTTATAAACATGAAGCAAATTTTTAAGGATTTATCTGGTTGATCTCAGTGTGCTGCGTACCTGTTCTGTGCTTCACAGAAAAGCTCTGAATGACATACAATACAATGTATAGGGCTTTATGTAATGCCACTTCCATTGGTCTTGTTGTCTTGTAACCAGTCTTCAAGGCCCGGATTCAAAATCCAATGAAGTCAGTAAAATACTTCTTCTTGGTTCAGGAGATTTTTTAATTGGTACACTCTGATTTTAATGCTGCTTCTAGGGTTAAAATTTAAAGCTCTTCAAAAAACATCAAAAATATCTTCAAAAATATCTAGAAAGCCTGTAAGATGACAAGAGATTTCTTGCATTCTGATAGCTATCATAGCTTGCAATTGATTAGCACTGGCTTTCAGATTTTCAGTGAAGAGAAAAAAATAAAATGAATCTTCTGATTCAGGGTGAAGAAATGAGTACATGGACATAGTATATGCTAACTCTGATTCTCTGCTGTAAATTATAGCAATAGCCAGTAGAAGGACCTTTTCCAACTGTAGAATGTGGGTTTGGTACATGATTTTATTTAGAATTTAGTCAATGGCATATAGTCCTGTACTAGGGAAGATTTTTTCTCATTTTTCTTACTCTTTAAAGAAGAGGGACTGTGTCTTAACGATTTTGTAATTGTGTGATGGTGCAAAGAGACCTATTATGACAAAAGAATAGAACTGTTACTAGGAGTATAGCATGATTTGTCAAAAGAATAACTTTCAGTAGATTTAATAGATTTCTTGACTGAAATCTTGATGGATGCTGGGTCTATCAAATTACTAATGTAACCTAGTTGGAACCTGGGTGTGTTATATAGGCTGTGAGGAAAAAAAAAGAAAAAACATGACAAAAGGATGCCTATAAGAAAATAACACTACTGTGTCTTATCTTCTCTGGAAAAAATGATACTGTTTTGCAAAATATATATGGTGACATACACGGTGCATAGCTTTCACAGACACCTATCACATGTTCAATATAAACAGAGGACAAGGTGATATCATTGATGATTCAGTCTTCTCCACATTGTGACAGTTGGGGATGGCCTTATGAAATAAAACTCCATGGAGTTAGTAGGATGTAATAATTTGTTTCTAAACATTTTATAAAATCTAGGATATACTGAGAGACATACTCAGATTACCTACTGTATGTGTCTAAATTTTATATTTGTTGAACACATATGTACAGATAGTCATGGATAATAATTGCAGTGACTTGCTCTATTGAACTGAATATCTGCTAGTGGAAATAATACCTGAGTACCATATCTAGCACTTTCAATGTATTGTCTTGCCATATAATCCTGTTAGAAAATTAAGTTGGTGGATTTAAAAGATGCCCATACACCGTGGTTGTTTTGTGCATTTTTAGAAAAAATTCTGTAGAACTCTGTTTTTATCTGTATTAAATTCTGTTGTATTTTTCCACTGGAGCATTGCTTGCCAGTTGGTTACTACCACCGATTTGATAGAACTATCAATCAGAAACATTGTAAAAAGGGAAAATAAAAAGCAAACAAAACAACACAGCAGAACTGGCTGTGAACAAAACCTATGGCCTTTTTTGTACTGTGGAAAGGACACCTATCACAATGCCCTCATTTGTTTGGATGCAACTGAGCTTCAAAAGGGCGAGACAGGTGTGCTGTTTGCAGCAATGTTAATTTATTATGTGACACAGTTCATAAACCAGCAGCTAAATGTGAGAACAGAATGCATTTTGGGGCCAGCTCAGTGTATCTTTCCTTTCTCTAGAAATGAAAATATTTCATAATTTTTTCATACCATTAACCTTCCACACTTGAGATGGCGTGGCATCACAGCAGAGCGGAGAGCCTTTTCTGAGACGTGTGCCAGGGTGCTGTCTGCTTGGCTGGGATGGCTCAGCACTTCAAAAAGCTGGACAGATGGGGTGCTGTCTCATGAGAGGTAGCATTCAGCTGGGCTTCAAACGAGCTAAGAGTTGAAGGTGGGGCACTGTATCCAGTTAACGTACCGGTTCTGCTGCTGGCTTGTGTTACAGCAAATGAGAAGATGATGGCACAAAGGAAAAAAAAAGAAAAAAAAAGTTAGACACAGCAGAGCCTGGCTGAAAAAGAAAAAAAAAAAAAGATAAGCATGCCTGTTGTGTTCTCTCTCTCAAATCTTTATATTGACAGTTTTTAGAGCTAGAAAAAGTCTTTGAATATTTGAATAGACCTTTACTTCTTCCATTTTTCTACTCTCTCTATCTCTTTCTTCATGTAAATGTCCAAACCAGTACAGAAAGAACTTTCTCAGCCCTCTGAATATCTGAGAATCTCTTCCATTTTTGTGGTTTTGTTACTTTTCCTATAAAAATCCTAACGTACTTAGCTGTTTCTGTGGCCTTTATTGAAACCTGAGGTGTGCTTCCTACGCTTAGTTCTTCCTTTCTGTGCTATTCACCAGCACAGTGAGTTTTCCTCTTTTTAAAGCATTTGTATAGAAACAAATCAGCTGCATAGAAGTGGATCTACAGTGACGCACCTTCTTGCAAACAGCATAAGGCAGCCAAATTTCCACAAGACATCAAAGAGTTAGGTTACGTGGGTAAAGGTGCGCATTGGAGACAGACCAGCTGCTCCGGAGTCTTTTGAACTTTCATTTACCACCTCCCCTTCACAAGCACGCTATCATGGTAGCAGTTTTTCACAGCCATCAGAGACTGCATTCTTTCCCAAACTTTTACCAGTTCTGTGGTATAAGACCTCTGGCATATGCTTGTGCTGTATAATTACGATTGAGCACAGTTAGGTTAAAGTACTGCGTGTTGAAGACTGAGTTTAGCACTTATCACTGAAAGTGGGTAGCGTTCCCATACGTGGGAAGGGCTCACTATCCATTTGCTTTGCTAAAAAGCAATCACTTCTTCCATTCATACCCTGGTATGGTAGTTCGGAGTTGTCCGAAGGAAGCGATATTAAAAAAAAAAAAATACCACTTTGTATTTTAAAAAGTTGTTTGATTTTCTTGCCCTAGTGGCAAGTTGGGAGAAAAATGGAAAGCTGTTTGTTCTTTCCCGGGCGACTTGCGCCTACAGCACAGTCCGGTGGCCCTATGCTGACGTGGGGCTGTGTGTACAGCTGATTGCGACTGGAAATGAAGATGACTCTTTGTCTCTTCTGTCATGTTGAATTCTAGGACTGGCATTTAAGAAGCCCTTTTGAATGAGTAGCTTCAAATTGATCCAGTTTGTTGAAAAGCTTGGGGCCCACTGAATTGAAAAATAGCATTTGGATTGGGAAAAAATGATAGATTTCAAGTCACTATGCAAGCTTTGCGAGACTGGATTTTGCATTGCAGCAGTCATTTAGAGTGTGTAACTGCTTGTTTCAGCATTCTTTTAATTTAGTGACTTTTTCCCCACTAAACTTAGAACAGAAAAGTATTTCTGTATGTGTGTGTATACATGTGTCTCTGTGTATGCATGTACATATTAGTAACAGCTATATAGAAGAAAAAATTATTTTAAATAGCTTCTAATGTTTAAAAAGGGTTAGAAGTTATTTCAATGTATTTTCTGAGCATGGTGCAGTTGTGAATACCATGTGTTGTGTATGGCTTTATGCAGATCTGTAGAAGTTGCAATATGTGATTGAAACCCACGGTTACAAACCTAAATGCTTACAAACCTGTAAGATTTGTGGATAATCAACTACCGTGGATCACCAATTTATTATGACATTATTAATTTATCAGCTATTAATAAATACATGAACAGTTAGTGGTGTCATGTGAACACCCAATATAATTATTTCGTTTCTGATCTTTACTGTTTTTCCTTTCGGGAGGTCTTATGACTGGAATCTTGTAGATTTTTTTCTAATAGTAACATCATGAATCAGCAATTAGCTTTCTGTTTGCAGAACAACTTCAAGCTGTGCTCTTCAAAATTAAATGTGGAAGTTTTTAGTGAGGTTGCATGATGCATTTATTCTCTTTTTTGAAAAGAATCTAAGCATGACAAGGACAGTTAGAGCTTACTGCTTAAAAGTTGATTTAAAGCACATATTTCCATGTGTTGTCCATTTCTCTAGATTTTGTTGGCTTTGATTAGAGGTTAACAAAAGGATTTGGGAAATTCCATTCTTCAAATGTCACGGCACTGATCACAGCCATACACCTGAACATTTATTGTCCGCCTTCCCTGTCTGTCTGTTCTCCCTCCCCAAAAAAGGTTGCCTTCTGGGACAGCAGTCTCAGGTCATACTGACAGCTTGAACCATGTTAAGGGTTTGTAAGAAGTTTTTACAGTCCAAACAGAGGACAGTTTACAGGCTAGTGAACAATTTGACCATGTGGGTATGTACGTGCCAGAGTTCAAGGCTGTGACCTGCTGCTGTTCAGATTACTAGGACAAATGTAGCCATTGGGACCAGGATTAGCAATTTAATTAGAACGCCATGTAAAATTCATATACTATGTCATTTGCTGAACAGAACCTATATCGTTATACATCTGTTATACCACATTTAAAGGAAAAGGAAAGTCAAGTAGTATTTATGTAAATATAATTAGAATTCTATAGCTTTTGGGGTGTCACATCAGAATCTGTTGGGTTTATAATTTGCATGAATCGTGTATGTTTAATCACAGTAACACGCTCCGGGGTGAAATGCTCTCATGGAAAACAGTAACAATTTGGCACTGTCATGTTTTGCAGTTTGACATAATAAAAAACATATACTCCTCGAAAGTTTGTAGACATTTAAGTGAAAAGCAAGGATGTCAACCATTACGGTAAGTAATGCTAGCAAGAATAATATTAGGAATAAAATTCCCCCTTTCAAGGTTTAAACTAATTCCTCACTATTAAAAATTAGGATGAAAATTAGGATGATAGGGCTGAGATGACCTCAAAGATGCCTGATTGCTAGAGTGGGTTTACTCTGCATGATAGTGGTAACAGCTGGAAAGAAGACGCTGGATTTAAACGAAACATTCATTTGCCTGAAATTTTCTTATCAGTTGCTGAATTTCAGAATGGAGCTATATTATTTTTTCCAAGGCCAGTAAGCTTTATAGCCTACAAACTGGCATCCTAGGTAACTGTTAAATACCAAGGCTATTCAGACTTCCAGCTGCTAATCGCTGGTGAAGCTTTTGTCTGTCCTCAAAGAGTACAGTGACACTTGGTCCAGAGTGATGCCTGTGCAGAATGGAGACTCGCAGTAGGACCACGGGGAAGAAAATTGAATAGTTGCTTCAAAGTTGTAGTTTACTATGGCTGCAGAAGGCATATTCTTACAAGGAATGTAACTGCAGCTGCTTACACTGTTTGCATTTATAGTTGCAATGTGCCTGAGAAGCTGATCAAGGCAGTGACTTGCAATCTTGTGCTTAGTTTATGGGAAAACTCAGAATTGACATTTGGTGGCTACGCGTAAATAGAAAAATTTGCTCCTAAGACAAAGTGTCATACTTAAAATTTAATATTTTTCTTTTCAAAATGAAAGAAGCCTTTGGCATAAAATTTATTCAGGGTCACATTTCACCCATAACCTGTTTTTTTTTTTTCTTTTTCAAACCAGTACCTAGTTATACTTTAATATTTGCAGTCTCTCTAGATTGTCAACATCATTGTATAATAACCAACTTATTATAGAAAGCAGTAAATGCCATGCTGCCAATCACTTGTCCATCACACTAACAGGTGCACTGCCATTGTCAGTGTCAGGCTGGATACTGGGGATCAGTTAGACAGGTGGAGTAATTTACTCATCTTGTAGTGGCAGAAGGGGACAACTTATCAAGGAAAAAAGAGAAGTGACTTCCCTTGGTGCATTTGGTATGTGGCTATATAACTTGGATTTATAGTCTCTGTGTAGAAACTGCTGCACAGACTAAATTTTACTCTAAAGGTGTGTGTGGAAGTTCTTTTAGGTATTATGCAAGAATATTTGTTTTTTCTTTCTCTTCACCTTATCCACTGTTGTTCTTACCCTCTCCCCTGTCCCTCATCTTGAACATTTTACTATTGTCAGCTTAACAGACTGCTAGATGCTAAATCCTTGAAAGACATGTCAGTCTATTGGAGTAAAAAAAAGACAAAAAAAAAAAAAAGAGAAAAAGACAAACTTCAGCAAGAACTAGCAATTCTGTGCATTAAAATATTTAACGCTATTTTTTTGGCAGTGTTTGGAAGAGAGATGGTCAGAGCATGCTTTACCATTTCATCCGAAGGAAAATAAATGTGGGAGTTACTATAACAGTACCGATGCCAGTCTTCACCAGTCCTAATCTCTGTACCCATGACAGCTGCTGGTAATACCCAGAAAGTTTCTAGGGGCAACAGAGAAAGAAGTTGCTTTATTTACCTGTCTTTCTCTGTTACTGTCAGTGAGCTAGACAAATTTTCCAGTATCATCTGTGACCTTCTGACTAGAGCTTTAAACAGGAGAGCTAAGCCTAGTGTGTTTGAACCTGTAGCTTCTGACTAAAACCATCTGTGGTCAGGTACAACCAATAATTGCCTGGGTCAGTAAATAGAGCTGTTATTTATAACAGGGATCTATGAGTCTTCAAAGTCAGAATTGTAGAGGGAGCCTCAGACTGAACAGTGGGAAAGAAGAATTCATGGTAATGGTTTTGAAACCTCACTTTTATTGGAGCACAGAGAGCGGCATCTGCCTGGTACATGGGATACACTGGAGGTTAATTCTAATTTATTTACAGAAGCATGGCTAGGAGTACATGTACCCTCACACTAGAAAATTTGGGGGTTAAAAAAACGTTAGCTTACTAAAGTGTCAATTTTCTTTAGGATGCTGCTAATAATAGGCTTGACCCGCGGGTTGACGGGGGGATTTGTGGGGCATTGACTGCCTTGTTTAGCAAATGGCTCCCATAATCTTAAATTCCAGCATCAGGATATGTAGTTCAGCAGTTCTTGTAAAGAGCAGAGCTTTCCCTTCTTCTCTTCTCTGTCTACCAAAATGTAATGGCCAGTGCTAAGACTTCAGATGGCCTTGGGCATAGTATCACATTATACCTAATCTGATGCAATTACAAGCTACTGCCAACAAGGATGCTCCCAGCCCTTATGCCCTTGTGCTTCCTGTTGCTTATCTTGTATCCCTTAAAAGGAAAAAAAAAAAGGGTTTTTTTTCCACTAATCAGTAAGAACCAACTATCTCCTGGCTGCAAGAGTGCTGGGAGATGAAGAGGACTAGGATTATCTTTTTCAGTGGCAGCCAGCAATTAGGTGGAGACTGAAGCTGCACCTGTGCAGTCCTTTCCTGTTCTGTATGTGACCCTCACGGATAGGCACCTAAACCTTCCCTCTGTTTAATTTGCTGTTATTCCCCATAAAGTGACACCAAGCCCATCATCATGAGTTAGCGCCTCTGATGAGATTTTTTGACAGCACTGTAATGTTATCTCTGTTTAACTAGTATGATGTCTACTAGTATTAAAAAGCATTATCCCACGTGAACAGTCTGTTTACCAGAACAGAATGCAGCCCCAAAACCTGTGATTGTAAAAGAAATTATTTTTTTTTCATTTTCTTTTTTCTTTTTGATGTCATTTATAAAGTTTAGAACCATTTACAAGTTTGAAGGATTTGATCCAGAACATTTTCTTTTAGGTCCATAACATTTTCTTTTAGGTCACTATTTCGAAATTCAAGTTGCTAAACAGGAAAAGCAGAAGAGTATTTTGCATAGAAGGAAAAAAATGAGAAAAAAGAAAAAAGCCAAACAATGCTGAAAATAGGTCTTTATACTGGACAGTTAAAGGAAACATTTTGTTTCTCTTAAATCCATTTTGTATTTTAAGTTGGTATTCTTGCACCGTATTAGAAAACTGGGCTCAGAAACCACAGATCAAGGTCAGGTCCTGGAAATGAGCCTGAGGCTTTAGCTACACAAAGGCCCAGGGCTGGATGCAGGTATCGACCGGTCACATTCTGACTCTGCATCTAATGCAAGACCTTCATATTCCGGGCTTTCCCCCTTTCTAACTCGTTTCTTCCTAGAGAAAGGAGTGTGGGTGCACATCCTAATTGGATGCTAATCTGTATGATAATTTGTTAAATCAGGCCCTTAAGGCATGCTTAAATGCATGCAGCCGCAACATTTCCATCAGCATTGGGACTTTTGTCTGTGCATCAAGAAAATCAGAAGCCAGGTGATCCCCAGCACCACAGGGCTGCCAATATGGAACTGAAGTTTAGTAGAACACAAGGCTTAGAAACAGGAGAAACTTGGTTTATGGTTAAATGCCATTTTGGCAAAGTACATGTTTTAGCAAATGCCATGGCCACTTCTGTTTGAGAAAGTATTTGATGCCTGAGAACCGAAACACTAAGAACATCCCCTAAAGGTATAGATCAGGAAATGCATTTATTGCTATTTATTCATAATAAAATGTTCAACAACAAAATGACCACAAACACTTAAATTAGATAAGAAACCTCTGCAATGACATAGACCGAAGATTTAGATTTGGAGTCCCCTATACATATTTTTCTCTCTCACTTGAATGGAGATTGCAAAGATTAGTTCAGTTATCACAGCTATATTGACTTTCTTTTCATTTTCACAGGTACTTTAAAAGGTAAATTATGCTATTCACTGACAATAAGCACGCTAGTGTTCTTTGCTGCTTGCGGTTCTCTCTATAAATGAAAACTGTCTCTAATGCTGGCAGTCCAGCTCTTTGCATGACAGCTAAATTCCCCTTTTCTCTCTCACTCTTACAGTTCAGCTTCTCAGAAAAACCTACACCACACCACCTCTCTTTCAATGCCTTTAAAATATTTCTTCTATTTCTGCTATGTAGTACAATCTAAAAGGAACGCAGCCTTTCACCAGTTCTGATATTATGGTTTCCCACCCAGTGATACAATTTTGTCTGAACTATAACCAATGCTTTCAGATTGGCTGTGTAAAGCTAAGTGTCTGCACCGATAGTGAATTGAATAAAAATTGCAGTTAAATATACCCCATATGGATTCAGGAGATGAGCCGTTAAGTGTCAGGTCTGAAAATGTTGGTCTGTGTGTTCTGTAGCAATGAAGGGGAGAAGGAAAGGATAACATTAAGGAAAAAAAGTGAGGACTTCTTTTTTTCCTTTCTTTTTCTGATCAAAATACATTTATGATGCTGTCATCAAAGTGTGCATGTGGAAGCATCTCGTTAGAAAAACTGAATTCTTTAACTACACGCTGCTGCTTCAGTAGCAAAGCTGCACTGTAAAATGCTAGGAAATTCTTCCTTCATCACCGGATTGCTTTTATGTGTTCACAAAAGCTCTAAGAATAACTTCGTTTTTTGAGCTCTGTACAGGTTGCGGGATTCAGATAGTGCTTACCGCAGTTCAGAGGAGCTGCATACGGTGTGACGTGTGGCACTGTTTTGTGTGTGGTTTTTGTTTAGTTTCTTTGATAGAGCGGTGAATAGAGGCACCACATTTCAAAGGCTTTCTGGTGCGAAGAGTGAATACCTTTTTCTGCCTGGAAATTTATGTTCATAAATCTCGTTGGCATGATAAGGAAAGTAAAACACTTAGGATATGTAACTGTCCTGATGAAGATATACAGACCTCCTAAAAACTTAATCTGCTGCTTAGAGTACAGAAGGCTGAAATTTTGCATATATTGCTAAAATTTTTACAAGACTGAAGCCCCAGAGGCCAGCGCGAGGGAGGAACGGTGTGCTCAGCTCATGTATGTGTGCTGGCTCATTTTTCAACAAATTTTTCAACAACTTGCCATTTAAATGTTATCACATAAAGGCACAGGGGATTTCTCATCTTCTGTCTGTTGTTAACTTGAGGTGCCACACTGGCAACTGCATGTGGAAAAATACTTTTTTTTTTTTCTTTTTTTTTTTTTTAAAGAGCTCAGCTCCCTGTTCTTAGAGTATATTTTAAAAGAGATGTCTCAGTTGCAGTTTTTTGGGGGAATGCTTGTATTGCTGCCAGCTTACATCTCCCACTGGGAGCCACTGTGGAGCAGGGATTACCTCGAATATGTTTTAGCAGATTAAACAAGCCACCAAAAAACGCTTGCCTTTATTTTTCCTTCCTCTCTCTACAAATAACACGATAGACAGAAGGGGATGAATTACAATTTAGTATGTCAACCATAACCAGCCTGTATCTAAGGAGGTTTTTTTCCAACTTTACTAACATATGAGTAAGGTACCATCTGAAAGCTCCTACAGATAATAGCAAATAGGTATATGGTAACAAACTTGTAGGAACGTGTAGCTTTTGCTAAGTTTCTGCACTGTTGCTACATTGTAATTTTACAATTCCCTTCTCAGTCAAATGTTCTCTTTTCTTTTGCCTCTGCTTTCTGGGACTGAAAGGCATTTAAATTTTGAAGCAGTGTATACTGACACAAACCAGTTATACTAAACAAGATTTTTTGCTAAGCAACAAATTTTGCTTGCTTTTACACTGAAGGAAATATCCTTTCTTTTTATTTCATTGGGAAAAAAAGAGTAAAGCGTATGTCTATGTCCATGGGCCACGGTTCTGCAGATGAAGTTTTGATCCTTGTTCATTTGTCTCCAAGGGCTGTTGAAGTTAGTTGATGCTTTTGCATTTAAGTTGATCATTGAGTTCCAAGACTCAGGAAGTGTTGCGCCTGTGTACTCAGAGCCCACACTTTACCTGGTGTAAAGAATTGCAATCCATATAGTCTGCCATGGTATATGGCCGCAGGTCACCGCTAAGTTTCTATTTGTGAATGTCTCTCTGTGTGAATAAAGCAGAAGTGGCAGAACATCTCTGAAATTCTACTTGGAGAGTAAAAGCAAAATTTTATTTGAAAGATAGCCCACACGCAAAAGATTTTATCATGTTAAATTTTTGCCTCATGTCCTATCTATATGTAACTGCAGGCATTTTTTGACGTCATAATACTCCCTTCGCTGTTCTGGCTGATTCCCTGTTAGAATCTGTAATTGGTGTTTCACAGTTGTCTCCAAACAAAATCTCTTATTCAGTAACTCCAGCCATTAAAGGTGAAGTGATGCAGCTTGCTTCACTGAGGTGTGATTGTGTATTAGTTATAGAGTACAGATGCATATTGTTGAAGACACTTTATAGGAATGCTTGCATTTTCCCCCTAAATTGATCACGGATGGGTATATCTTTTGTTTCTTCTACAAGCTTTATGAACAAATTATTAAAAAAAAAAATACTAAGCCTTTCAAGAAACAAATGCATATCATTCAACTAATAAAAATATTTCCTGCTTCTGAAGAAGTAAAATGTTTAAAGTGTATGCTTAAGGTCTAGTTATAGATTCTTACAAATTTTTTGCAAGGGAAAAGCAATGACTTAATGCTTTCCAATCCTGAATTACTGTAACAAGTGCCCAGCAAACAATATCAGTTCCTCTCAGCCTTTGTATTTGTGCACTCCACATATTTCATAAGTACATTCTTTATGCTGTTGTTGGCGATATTTTATACTGTAAGTAAGAACAAGTGTAAAGCATGATCACTAGTTATGGCTGAATTGGGAAAAAGGAGAAAAACAGTTAATTTCCCCCAAAACTTGGCCTAACCTTCTGAGAAGTTTGTTCCTTCATATTATTTGAAAACTAAATTAACCTCTACAGCAGTATAGTTTATTGTGGATGAATGGTAATGGGATTAATGCTTATACACAGAAAGCATGCAACTGTAAATCATGTCATTCTTGAAATGCAGCTACAGTCAAAAAGGTGACTATGTGAAACTGACAATGTGGAGTTCCATATTTATTCTTTCTCAATGATTTCCCTATTAAATGTGTTTAGCTTCCAAGTAAAAAAATCATTTTTCTAACTGCCAGCTGTTCAAACTGAACTTGAGATCTCAAATCTGTCTCTCATCTCTTACCCGCAGAATAGAGCCTGCTTAATGAAACTTAGATGCCAGTCCTTTCTGGTGATGGCTGAGACAGAATAGGACCTGGCTCATTCTTCCATGTGGTAGCTGGAGTGACATTAAAACTGCATTGCTGCTAATTATGAGAACTTTGCTAGGTGAGGAAACAGATGCAAATCTGTAAATAGAAGCTATTATGTGGACTGGAAATATGTAATTTTTATATCTTGCATTTTTTCTGTGCATACCAAAGCAAGTTAGAACAACTGCAGATGTCATTATCTTTCCTTTATAAGGAAAGAAAATACAGCAGAGAGGTTGGAAGCTGGGTTATCCAAAGCCACGAAGCCTTTTCATAGTCTAATGCGTTCACTTTAAGACTGATTTCCTTATCTCTATGACTAGTAATAAACAAATATTTTAACTTCCTGAGTAGTTGCCTTACAAGATAACGCAGCTGTAGATTGAAAGGTTGTCAAATGATACTTGCTTGTCTGGGAAGTGTATCTTTAAATTCTTTTTTAATGTGCACTGGGGTCTTTTCTATCACTTTCCCTTTACATTCCTTATTAGTTTTCCTCCAAAACAGAAACCATGAACGTCTCAATCTCTTTCACCTGCCTTCCCTGGAGAAGCCAAAGCCTCCAGGTGTGAGTATGACCAGAATTATAGAACTGTGCAATCCTAAGCAGCTGGTGCCGTGTCCATCATGTTTGTAGGCTCCTTTTCTCCCTGTCGCCTATCTTCTTTTCCATGTAGCACAATTGGGCCAATATTTGATTCAGGAAAACATAAAGATTTAAAATAAAACTTTTGCTAAATATTTCGCTTGGCAGAAGCTTTATTACACGATAAATGAGTCCTTTGGAAACAGCCAACTGCTTCATATAAACCAAGCTCCTGTTCCTTTATTGCTTTCAGGGGAGAACAATGAAAATTCACTGTTACTGGCCACATCAACCTGAATGAAAGCCAAATAGGAAAATTGAAAATGATTGTCAAGTTCATCATATCTAATACAATAGAGGCAAATTAGAGTTATCTGCAGCAGCAGAAGTAGCAGCAGATTGCATTATAAATCATCATATCATTGACAGTCAATTACATTCAAAACTTTTCAAGCATGAGGCAGTGGCAGTGTTTATCTACTAACAAACTTATTCAAGCCAGAAAACACAGTGCGGGGGCATGAGGAGAATTTCTTGGGGGTCTGAAGGATTTGTATGAAAAAGCAGAATTTCAGTAAAAACATATTCCATGAAGGGTAGAAAGGATGAAGCCTGTTTTGTTGCAAAATTATATCTTTAAACCTATTCTGCCTTTCTTCTTCCACTGCAGTAAACCCACGTTTGCCTGCTGTCTGAGAGAGCCCTCCAGTAATGTCAACTTTTCTCCAGTCTTCTTTGCTTCATTACCACTTCTGCTTTCACAATACTTCTAGCTCCCTTCGGAGTTCCCAGCATTTGCCCCTTTCCCTCGTTCTTTTGTTTGTTTGTTTGTTTTCACTTTGAAGTACGTTTTTAGTTTGTCTCCTTCAGGAATGAAGAGCTTTCTGTAAGTTATTCAAAATAAGTAACGTTGCATTTTGGGGAATCAGTGACTCATGTAATGGATAATGTGATTTTAATTAAATGAATTCTAATCAAATAGATTGGATAAAAAAAATAAGTTGAGAGAAAAGTTTTGACAATATTTTACCAGTCAGTTTATTGTCCAAACTCTGAGAATTAGACTGAACCCTCAGAATTAAATGCAATTTTTTCTCTACTGGAAGTTACAATAGTTGTACTTTCTGGCTGTTTCTGTGGGCACAAGGAAGAGAACAGAGCAAGAGCAAAAATTTCAGGCCCTGAGAGGAGGGTTTGTGATTCTGCTGTAGTGCAAAAGAAGGTGAGGGTCCTCTGTATGATGGTCCATCCGCTTTCTTGATAAGCACAGCAAGTCCTGAACCAGTAACAGAGTGTAATGCAGGGTTAGTATTGACTTTATATCCACATGCCTGTACGGGGTGGGAGAGATTGTTGTCTTTTGGGGAGAAGGTCTTAAGTTTATGTTTTATTTTTTTTTCTAATTGAATCTGGGTAAATCTCCATAAGCTCTCTATTAGGATCAGGTCTCTTCATATTTTTAGAATGAATTGAGAAAACTTTCATGCAATAGAACAATGAATTGTTCTACATTAAATTGGGTAAAGAGTTAAGGTTGAGAGCTCTGCCGCTGTTTTGCAGAATAAATGATTTATTTTTTATAAGAAATAAGAGACATTAGCTCTGAAGTCTTCCTCCTGCAAGAACTCTCTTTTGTGCTCTGAGTGCCACTGTCTCCATCCCCACCCAGTCACCTGACTCCAATTATACTGCGTGGAGACATGCCTGGGATTCATTCTCAATTCCAGTCCTAAACCACCAAGTAATTTTTGTCGTTCGTCACTCAGCCCTCAGTGTATCTGAGATGAGAGGAGAATGGAGGTGAAAAGGCTTTACAGAGGGGTTGGGACAGGCTGGATCGATGGTCTGAGGCCAATGGTAGGAGGTTCAACAAGGCCAAGTGCCAGGCCCTGCTTTTGAGTCACAACACCCCTATGCAGCGCTACAGGATTGGGGAAGAGTGGCTGGAGAGCTGCCTGGCAGAAAGACCTGGGTGTGTTTGTCAACAGCTGGCTGAATATGAGCTGGCAGTGTGCCAGGTGGCCAAGAAGGCCAACAGCATCCTGGTCTGTATCAGAAATAGTGTGGCCAGCAGGACTAGGGGAGTGATCGTCCCCCTGTACTCAGCACTGGTGAGGCCACAGCTCAAGTACTGCATCCAGCTTTGGGCCCTCACTACAGGAAAGACATTGAAGTGCTGGAGCATGTCCAAAGAAGAGCAATGAAGCTGGTGAGGGGTCTGGAACCCAAGTCTTAAGAGGAGCGGTCCAGGGAGCTGGGGTTGTTTAGCCTGGAGAAAAGGAGGCTGAGGGGAGACCTTATCTCTCTACACAACTACCTGAAAGGAGGTTGTAGCAAGGTGGGCGCCGGTCTCTTCTCCCAAGTGACAGGTGATAGGACAAGAGAGATTGGCCTCCAGTTGCGCCAGGGGAAGTTTAGATTGGGTATTAGGAAAAATTCTTCACGGAAAAGGTTGTCAAGCATTGGAACAGGCTGCCCAGGGAAGTGGTTCAATGGTTTTAAATGGTTTTAAATACCACCATCCCTGGAGGTATTTAAAAGATGTGAAGATGTGGTGCTTAGGGACATGGTTTAGCGGTAGAGTTGACAGTGCCAGGTTAATGGTTGGACTCAATGATCTTAGAGGTCTTTTCCAACTTAAACCAACTTATGATTCTGTGTTTCTAAGAGCCAGTTTGTTACAATTGCCACACATCTCTGCTGAATTTTGGTTTTATCGCACCTGAGAACTGACCTGTAAGTCCCTCTAAAATTATGTAGCCAGGTGAAGTGCTAAACTTAGCACTTGTTTAACAGTTAAAAGGAAAATAGAGGTAACAGCAGAAGGTGGTTCAGGTATTAGGTGGGTTAAATCATACTGATAATGTAGAACAAAAACTGAGTTAACGTAGGTACCATAGTTAGTTGCTTGAAGATAGGTAGGATGAACCGATTAGGGCTAAGATCAGAATGAAAACAAACAGAAATTGTTACACTGACATTATTTTAAAGCGCTAATAAATTAGCTGAACAGGTAGAAAAGAAAGGCTTGTGCATAATGGTGAAATCAAAAGTGTGTATGCAATTTTACATGCCTGGAAACAATAAAAAAGTCTCTTAGCTAACAGCTGTATCCAGGAAGTAAGGAATAAAAATATGGATTCTTTGGGTGGAATTCAGATGGCTGAACATAGTTGTCCTGTGCAGTTCCAGAAGGGTCTAGACGACCTAATAGTCCTATGTTCTCTCTATCCTACGAGACAGCAGGTACGTCATAATCTGTCATGTCAGGGAGTCTCTGTGGCATTTTAAATGGCATTAGACATTGCTGTTTAGGTAACTGAATCTCACCCAGCCTTTGGACTGTTGTCACATTACAAAATCCCAACAGCAGCATTTGTTTGCTTTTGTTTCTGCAGATACTTCATTGAGTCTGGGCTGAAACTTAAATTTCTGTGATTCGCCAAAGTTTAGCATATTTTCAAAGATTTTCAGTTTTACCAAGTCCTTCATACCATTCTGTCTGTAAATCATATCTTTATTTATCCATCTCTTCTTCCTTTTTTTGGCTTTCTATGAAACACTCTTGCACCCACTACTGAAACAGTGAATAATAAATTTAGTATGTAAGTGGTTTTTTAGAGGATTATGTTCCACATCCTTACCGTATTAAGAAACTGTGGTGTTTGGCTTGCTTGTGTGCTTTTAATGCTTCTTGACATCTGGGGTATGACAAAAAAGCTTTTCTGTATTCTTGTTCTGAAATTTTTTAGATTTGCATTATCCAGTAGCCATAAATAAACCCTATTGACCCAGGTTGTTTTACATTTGATTTCACATATTTCACATACAGAGTTTTGTTGTGTGCTTTATTTCAAAGGAATAGGTCAGGGTTAGTAAATCTGTGGGTGATATTCTGAGAATGAGTTAAGCCAGAATGAATTGATTATGTTTACTAACATATATTTCAGTAACCATCATGAATAAAATACTAGATTTCAAATTATGTTTTTGATTACTTGAAATTCAATGTTACTACCATCATGTTATCATAAATAGAAAAGCAAACTTGTGATAGGAACGTCAGTTAGGATCAAGAATAGTGATTTGATATCAATAGCATAAAAACCCATTGAAATCACATTTTGGTTTTTTTTCATTTTAAGTCCACTATTTCATTTCATTAATCTTTTGGGACAGTTTTTCAGTGGTTTTCTTTTAAGCTATGCTCATAAAAAATAAATAATGTCTTCATTTTTTCACCTGTACTGAGCTACGTGATTCTGCTAGTATTGCTAGAAATTAGTAGGACACTTATCTTGCTTAATGTTGTGTTTGATATTTTATTTTAAATATTGGAATTGGTTTTGGAAACAAGATTTTCTGCTTACTAGCTTTAAATGTTCGGTGTGATTTAACATTCTGAACAGACACAGACAGGGCTTTTACGAAGCTTTCGGGATTGCATTCAAACTCTTGCATATATCACACCCTCAAAACCATCCCGTTTCGTATTAATGCATCCTGAGTTTCAGCCTTCTAATAAGACTTGTTAATATAACAATCCTTCCTATAGTTGCAGGCCCTTGATGTCCATCTTTACGAAATGCAACATGACCCAATTCCCGTACTTCAAAAGCAAACTTTAAAAAAGCTTTTCTGTTTTGTAAAGTGATGCCATCTTTGTGGGTTTATTTTGGAGTTGTTGGTGGATTGGAGTCATGGTGGGGTGGGAACAACTGTCTGTCTGTATTTTTAACTGCTTCCCAGTGGGAAATATCTTATCTGTAAAAAGCCCAATTAGAAGCTATGGAAATGCCCATGTTCTCAGAATTCTGTATAGACAACATGCATAATTTATGTAACACATTTGGGATTTGCACCTTCTTTCTGTTATTTCATAGGAAGAAAAATGATAGATTGTCAAATCATGCTACATGTTTTAATTTTTGATAGAAAGAGCGAATATGTTTATACAAGGTCACTCAACTCCTGTAAGAAAGGTTATTAATGTGAGAAATTATTTGCTGAGGTAAACCGCCTCTGTTAGACAGCAAAATTCATCACTCCAGTCTTGTTTAGGCATGTACAAAATACAGTGTAAACGTTAAAAATTCAAGGGAATTAATGTTTTAGCCAAAATATTTTCAGGCTATCCTAACAGTAATGCAGGGGATCAATGAGAACTGGTTTTGATGATGTCGACAAAGAGTTTCTCTGATGTGATCCAGGGTTTAGGTTGCCAAATGTTAGGTACAGTATGCTGACACGTGGTTGAGTGTGCAGTGACCCCACAGAATGTGTTTACCCTCCTCCTGTTTGCAAAGGAGTAAGACCAGGCTTGCAGGTAGTTGTTGTGAAGTAGCTAACAAGATGTCAATTGTGGCAAAGTGGAATTGCACCTTATCAGACAGATTATATGCCTTCTAATAATGCAAGATTTCTTTCATACTTAAGCTTTTTTTTGTTGTTTTCCTTTAAATAAGTTTGCCTTTCATGTTATGGTTGCACTTTAAAACACTTCATAGTTTGTCTGGCACCCAAGTCAGTCTTCTGGAGTCCCATTATATTAGCATTAATCTTGTTCTTGATATATATTCTCTGTAGTTTTAAGGAAAACAATGTTGATTTTTTTTCCCAGTTGCTAGCAAGTATTAAAAAATGTGTTTCCCAGGACTCCTGAATTCAAATTGCAAGTGGAGCTTCTTCAAGATTGTGGTCACAGAACAGAATGCTAGCTGTGCCTAGTTATCAAATGTTTTTCCCTTTAGATAATACAGTACCAATATTTATACTAGTCATGTTTTTGAATCATCAACCATTAGTAAAGGGGAGAAGCTTATTCTGAGACAAATGGCGTTTCCTGGAAAAGCGCAGAAGTTTTTGCCAAGAAAAAGAGAATTGTGGGATAGAGTGTGGGGTATAGTTTTGGCATTCTGAAGAACCGATATTAGTCTGACCATGACAAAATGGTTTGTGACCCTGTCCAACTGTCTAAGACTGAAATTTTGAACATGTTTGAAGAACATGTTTGAATAAACAGTTGGAACCTACATTTCGCTCTTCTTCCTCACAGAGAGGAAGATGCATAACCGTAGAATGAGGATGATAGACTTTTTGACAAATTTAGGAAACAGATAAGTAGGCTCCTTGAGGAAGATCACCTGAGGTATATTGAGAACTGGAGACACAGACTGTGGTAGAAGTACAGCTGCAAACCCTTTCGAGAGGTGCGGAACAGACAGGAAGCACCATAAAATACTGTTATGACTGCATCAGAAGCTCTTTGATAACTTGAACCAGAAAAGAATCGTATAAAAATGGAAGAAAGGTATACATTACTAGGCATAAGAACAGAAAAATAACCTGGAAATAAAGTAGTGCAAAGTGAAAACTATATGTTAGTTTGAAAGTTGTGGAAAAAAAAATAATGAAAATGCTAGGTCAAACTCATAGACATATAAAAATAAAAAAATAGTATCTTTTCATTATAAAATATAAAGAAAAGAGCAAATATAGGAGGATTTAGAGAAAGATGAAGAATTCAGTGCTGTTCTTTGCTTCAGTCTTCATGCAGCATCATACAGAATTATTTGACCAGATACCCAATGTAACTGTTTTAATGAGTACATAGGGTACATGAGAAATGTGAGGACATAGGGTATATGATAAGGTACATACTGAAGTATGGATGCCTAAAAGAAAGACCTAAAAAGAAAGATGCCTTAAAAAAAATATTGTGACTAAAAGTAGAAATTAATGAATGAAAGCTTTCTCTGAATATTCTACATTTTGAGAACTCACAGAGGTTGAGGGAGTCCTTGGGGGTTAGAGGAATGTAAATATATTACTGGGCTTCAAAATAAGAAAAAAAAAAAGAGAACCAGGGTGTCACAGCCAGTCTGACCTGAATGCTTGGAAGTAGTCTAAAGCAAGCTATTAATATCTACAAGAAGTTAATTTAACTCTAGAATGCTTTTGACAGGGTAACAAATATATAGAAATCTGTAGATGTAACACACCTTGAGTTTAGTACACTCTTTCATTCGGTCCACGTGACAGTAGGCAAACTTGGACTCCATTTAATCAATATCATGTGATGTATAAGAATCAATCAGTTACTCTTAGTCTCCCTTCAAATTAGGAATGCATGTCAACAGAGTCCTGCATTTGTCTGTCCTGGACAGAGTATTCTTTTCAGTGTTTTCATTAATAATTTTGATGATTGACTAGTGTATCCTTGTAAAATTTGCAGATAAAATCAGGTTTTTAACAAACTTCACATGGTGGGGAACTTGTTGGGGATCAACATTCAAAATTTTGGAAAACATCTTTGAAGTGTCAAGTTGATATTCATTCAAATTTTGTGGGAAATCTTACACTCAGAAAGGAGACATTAAAGGCACCAAGCTGAAAATATCTGGCTAATCAGGTGGTAGTCAGTCATAAATGAAACATGAATTAACAATGTGGTCCTGTAAAATATATGAACAGAATTAGTGTGTGCAAGATGTGGAAAATAATTATTCAAGTCAGTGCTTCTGAGGCCATATCTAGTATGTTGTTTAGTTTTGGTCGTCATGCTTTAAAGAAGAGTTGAGCAAGCTAGAAGTTCAAAAGAGAAGAGTAAGAATGATGAGGGGTTTTGAAGACATGACCTATAAAGAAATGTTGATAGAATTTATTATATTTAATATAGACAAAAGAAGACTCAGAGAATATATGAGGTCACTGCCATGCAAAAATTTGTTGCAAACAGGACAATGATCGATTGCTTTTCTTGGCTACTGAATGAAAGAGAAGAATAAATTGGGTTAATCTACAGATTAAGGTTAGGGTAAAAGACATAAAAGCTTATCAGGCAGTAAACCACTGGAATAAATTGCCCACAGATATTTTATTTCATGGAGTTTTCCTCAAGTTTGCCAAATGTCTCACAAATGAGTCAGGTATAATTGCTTTTCTTCATTCTATATAGTTGAAGTAGATGTTCTGTGAGATCTCATTTCCCATTCAGTAATGTGAATCCGTAAAATTTATATTTATTGTTCCAGGTTTATTTTGCATTTTTGTGCCTCAGTTTCTTAGCCTTGAACTACAATAATAATTTTTCTACATTTGGTAGTCACAGTGGGAGTATATGTACGTGAAATATTGAGATTGCTTGGATACTGTGACAACAGAAGCCATATACGTTTACACTGTAGAGTGATAGACAGCTACTCTATGAAGTCATTGTGAAAATGACATCTCTTTGTCTTGAATACTTGCTTTCTATTTCTGGGAGATCGGAAGATACAGTGGCTTCACAGAGTTGTAAAGGAAGTATCTAACCTCAGTTGTGCCTCTTGGGACCACTTGGACAATTTTTGGAGAAGTGTTATTTGCATATCTCCAATCAACTCTTTGGCAAGTATGGGAAAAGTTCCCAGCTGCCAGTTTTGACAGCCACAATTCTGGCAGCTGTTAGTCTTGAAGGGAAAAGAGGAAGAAAAAGGAAAAGTAATAGCATTGGTATTTTCGTAGAGCTTGGATGACATTTAATATTACCTGCTGAAAATAATAAAAATAAAAAGGCATGAACGAGAAGGAGAGAAAGGGGTTCCAACCCATGGAGCAGGTAATAGTAATTTAGTATTTTAAAGCAACTCCATGACTATTTCATCTCTGAACAGTTCCACTTTCAGCTTGTTAAATTGAAAGTGGAAATAAGAAATTACAGGCTGAAGGAATGGGGTTAAAAATATATCCTCAAGTGGGCTGGCAAACAGCAACTTCTTGGGCAAAAGTGTTTTAACTAATGTCAGTTTTCTTTTCACAAGAAAAGGTCTGGTACTGCTAAGCATTTCTCAAAAGTGAGGTTACTTTAATATAAAGGTAAAAATATATAATAATGATTATATAGAATAAATAGTTTTTTAGGTGTTTGAAGGATTTAGAGATGAAACTTTATGAAAGGGAGAGATTTTTCATATATTTTATTTGTACTTGCAGTATTTTGATTGTACTTCTAAATAGTAAACCACACTTTCTTTAACTTTTCAGTTAACTATGTGGTAATTTGAAGGAGAGAACATGATGCAGCTTGGCACTGGTTGCTGGTCGTTTTAGTGGGCTTTGTATTTTCATTCATTAGGAGACTAAAGTCTTCTGAATGCAAAACTGGTGTTATAAGAAATTTTGCTTGAGTAGGAACCACATGATTTGACCTGGAGGGCACATTAGATTATCTCTTCTATTGAAGTATCATGGATAGTATTAATCTGTATTTGTCTTTTGTTTTATGCTATATGTTATCATGATGCATTGCCATTATAATAACAAATAGCCTGTCAACACATTTACTGGACCGCAACCCTCTTGGGATAATCACTGAATTTTCATCAAGACTGCAATGATTAGTGTTTCTGATTATCATAATCAAATAACTAATTAGCTATCATGTTTCAGAAAAGACATAAAATTAAAAATGTTTTCAGAATATGTTAAGACTGAAGTTTTTAGTTACTTCCACTTTTTTTTTTTTTTTTTTTTTTGGAAAGCTTAAAGCCTGTAGGAAAAACTGGAAGTTGCTTATTTTTAATGAAAAGGAGCTGAGTCCTTTCGCACTCTGTCCTGCTATGTGAAGACCTCTACTTATGTTCCTTCCCCATATTTTTGAGCAGAGCTGAAATGGTAAAATTACTACTGGACTGTGTAACACAAGATAACACATTTTGTTTCTGGGGTTTGTATGTTTCTTTCCCCTTTTCTTTATATTTTGTGTCTTTTTTTGTGAATTTTCAGAAGTGTAAAAGTCTGATTAGATGTAGGTGTAAAGACAGAGAGATCTCATCTTCACAGATTGCCTCACAGCGGTGCTGCATGGTGGTGCTGAGATGGTGTTCTTCTCACCTTTATGTGTATTTTCTGTTTGTGTATTTGCACATGATGAAAGCTGGTGGTATTGTTTCACTCAGGTTTCCTGCCTTCATAAGTGAGCGTCTGACCAATTTCTGAGTTTTCTTTTTTCTGTTTTGTTTTGTTTAATGGTAATGACAGAGAAAGAAGGCAACACAAGGAACTCTGGAGTTTGTCAAAGGATTCATTATATGCAGTTTCAGTTCCTTGCTCGTTCCCAAAACTATTGTTGGGTCCAGATACTTGTAATTGCATTGTTTTCCACGCTGTCCTTCATCTGTGCTCATTTTAAATGTCACAGAGAGAGGTGGTGACATTATGCTAATTTGTAATGGATTCCAGTGTTACATTGCCCCATTTATTTGACCTCAGCAAGGAGCACTTGCTGAGAAGAACAGAGGATGATTACCTCCCCTCTGAGCATGAACTAGCTGCTATGGCTACATGACCTTGGATTTAAAGAATAAACTCTAAAATTGCTGTGCAGAGGTTGTACAGGTTTTGTGCCTAAAACAAAGAAAGGATTTCAAAGAGAATTTTTTTCCCCTCTGTGGCTGAGTTTACAGATTCTTCCTCATGCAATAGATCTCTCATTCAGAAATTCCCGTGTCTAAGCTTGTGAGATCAGTTTTCAGTGAATGTGAAAAGAAATGTGGCTCGCATATATTTAGGGTATGCTTTTTAAGAGATATCAAGGTTTTATAGGAGAATTAGATGAAAGACTAAGTATTGCAGTTTATTATGAGTTCGTGGCTGGAGTTAGACTGTTCCTGTATCAAGATAAGGATCTTGCCTGAAAGATTGCTGCGGTTTGATCCTCCTGCAGCCTAAATGCAGGAATTATTGAGCTCCCGACTACAAAAAGACTCTCAAAGCAGCCCCTGCAACTATATCAATTCTATACTGCTAGAATATAAAAAAAATGTTGGCAGGATCAAAGGCATAGTTCAGCCATTACTGCTCCTTTTAAAAGAGAACTGAACAGGGTCATGTGGGAGGACCCTATGAATGGTGGAATTGAAGGAAGATTTCAATCTCCCTTTGAAAATTCACTGGCATTAATATGATTTTGAAGAGCATGAATAAGAAGCTCTACAGTCAAAGCACTGCTGCAGGAGCAGGTTTTTGGCCTTTTTTTGTGTCAGTTACAATTACACTGATGCTCCAAATAAGAGGTGAGTAAAGCCTGAGGACATGATTCTGCATTCATTCCTCACCCAAAACTCCCCCTTATGCTCAGTGGGAGCATAAGGGTGAGTTTTGTGTTATGCGACACTGCTTCAGGTCTTGATTCTGGTTCTCGGTGAAAGATAAATCCGTTGTGCAACTTCCTTATTTCTCCTGAATCAAACAAATCAAAACCAAAGAGGAAAACCCAGTAAACAGATTATAATTCCTTTTGGGAAAAATATTCTGGTTTTCTCCAGATGGGTTCTGATACTTTGATTTTAAAAGATTAAGTGCTTCACACTTGGTGAAAGTCAGAAGTTATTGAGCTCGGTCAAAGTAATAGCTGATATTTTCATGTAATACCTTTGATTTTGGTTCTCAACACTAATTATTTTATTTTCTCTTGACGGTTATCAGATTGTTAATGGTACTGCACTGAAATCTCTAAGACTATCAATGACTTGATGGATTTCATTTTTTCCATCAGCAGAATAGGAAAAGTAAAATTGTGTTGTGAACAGATGCAGAATGAATGTCGATTGTAGGTTACTGTAGCATTTTTCCCTCCATCTTAAGGACAGATTTTATTTGTGCTTGAAGGAACAGACCTTACCTTTGATATCTCTTTGGCTTCATAGATTTTAAAATTTCAGAGCGGGCTAGACTGTTTTGTGGATGGAAAATGAGGGAAAAAACAGTGATCTTCATAAAAAAAACCCAAGCTTTTCAGTCATACTGAACGTCTTCCTGTCTTCATATTTAGTAACTTTTTCCCCCCTTGAAGCTTGCTTGTAATTTTTTGTCCTGCAAAGTTGGCAAAGAAGGTTTAAGACAATATAGAAAGATTATATTGTTATGTTGTATTATAGCCAAGGTTCATGAATCAATTTATTTCAAAATATCATCTTTATCCAGATCTTATCACATTCGGTGTCCTAACATCCAAATAAAGAATGTGTTCTCTATCTAAAATGTAAAATGAACACTTGTGTGGGTGTGCACATGGATTTGTGCAGGTCATGAACAGGGGTTTTCTTCTGTGCTCAGAGGATCCCTAATTTCTGTTAGCTTTCTATTCCCATAAGTTTCTAAACATATTTGAAGATAAATTGTAGTTTGAACTGTTTGCTTACATGCCAAATCACATCTATAACAGCTGCTGAAATGCATCTGCTTTTGGGTGGATTGTGACAGGTGCTTAGAGAGGTATCTTGCATTAAAATTGTATTGCAGTTTTTATAACGAGAGGTAAATTTGAACTCTGAGCTAAAATACAGCTAGTTTCCATATTTAGACAGGCAATCACTTATTTTAATCAGATACCAGCATTACAGTGTTGTACTTCGCCTGTTTCAGAAATAAATTTCTGTTGAAATATACGGCACAGGAGGTTGGGGGGTTTTTTTAGCATTGCAGTAAGGTCATATTTTGTATTAAATATGTAAAAGGAGTTAATTCTGTGGTGTAAAGATAAGTTCATAAAATTGTACAATATGAATAGTATGTTCACTATACTTAGAATGCTTCAGTTCTTTAGTAGAGTCAGTCTACTTAGCAGCAAATGGAATGAATTCCTTTAGCGATTAATTAAAATATTTGATATATTATTCCTAAGGCAGTCTTTGAACCAAAATGGCATTCGTATTCATCTGGTTGTAAAGTTACAAATGCCTACAGTTCTTGTCTCAATTTATTTAAAGCATAAAGTTGAGGAAATCACTGCAGGTCTTTAGAGTCAGTCCAGCATGTTATCCTATTGTAATGTGAAATCTTTCATTGCATTTTCATTCTAGGGATTAAATTTTTGGCAAGACAATAACTGTATGTGGAGAAGGAGCGAGGCAGATTCCATTATTGCTCGAAGTATATTTTGATGAGAGTTTTCTTTTTTTTTTTAAATGCATAGCCCTGACAACTTGGTCAGAACAGGGGTATAAAATTCAAATAAATTGGTTATGAACCATTTAAACCTGAGAAACAGGCACAGGACACGTAAAAACTGTGATCCATATGAAAATGTTTCTGTATCCCTCCTGCTTTGTGAGTAATGACTTGAAATTGCACCCAGTTTGGATATAGTAAGATGGAAAAATGGACAGTAACTGAATGTGAGTGGTCTTTGCAGTTGGACTTTGAAATACAAGATTGGCTTTCCTAAGTGCAAAGTTTTGCTTACCATTCTCCAATCACTTGTCTCTCTGCATTTTTTTCCTCGGCACACTTAATGCTGTGTTGGTTTTTAGCTGAACTAGTCTGGCTTGTATATTACAGATCATTTACTAGGAACCTGCTGGGTTACTTTCAAAAAGGGTGCTGTTCTTCAGTTCTTAATTAAATCACCGACAATTCCACTGTAATCGTACATTTATTATATTATTTGCAAACCTTTGGTGGATTATTTCCAATGGGTAACTGAAGTAGTGCTTTGTTCTATATTTCTGCAGTATGATGTCTGTTACATGTGCAAAAAATACACTGTTAAATTTGAGTCACTTCTAATTTAATTATTATCAAGTAATACTAATTTATTTTTTTCTCTTGTCTTATTCATTTTAAAAGAAGATGTTTAAAAAGACATCTGGTTTAAGAGTAGTTTTCTCTGATACTTTTAGTTTTTCTTAATTATGAACATATGCCACGGAGCTGAGTGTTCTAAATGTATTCTAATTGGAATGCAGTGGAAAAACTGTTTTCAATATTTGATATCTTTAGGTCTCAATTCGGTTTTACTATCACAGTTTCAGAGTTAAAGGAACGGAAATATTCTTACTACAGCATATACTCCTGACTCAATCCTCATCCCCTGCTGGTTGCTGCTTTTCGCTACGAACATTGTCCCTCTTCCCAGAGGCCTTGGAGCCCTTGTTGGTGAAGACCTGGCAAATAGAGCACTGGCTTGTGCCTGCTCTCACTAAAATACCTGCACTATTCAGTTATAGTCCCACATTTTCCTTGTTCACCCTTTCATTATCAGTGCCATAGTAGAAACTCTTCTTGTTACCCCTGATGTCCACTGCAAGTGTCAGCTTTACGTGGACTTTTGTTCCCCTAACACCAGCCCTTCATACCCCAGAATGTTTCTAAATTTCTCCTTTTGTACCTTGTCCCTGCTTCCACCTCTTGTAAATTGCCCTTTTTCCATTGGAGCAATACGGTATTGTACAACTATATAAAGTTGTGCAATATTTCATTATACAAGTTTATGATAATAAATGTATTTATTTGGGATGGTATTCTGCTGGTAAAATTGCTTCAGGCCTAAATGAAAAAACAAACTTTGACTGACATTTGGTTGGTTGGCTTCACTTCACTTTGGTGCTAAATTCTTTCAAATCCTTTTCCAAACAGATATACTACTCATTTTTAAATGTCTTTTAGTGATATATCATTTAAAAAACACCAGTCATTTTGCATAATAGAATAAATACATTTTTATGGCAATAGGCACAGTTGCAAGTTTGACAGGTTTAATTGTAAGGAAAATGTATGGTATACTTCTGTGATTCACCCTATTTCTGTCTGAGACTACCCTTCCAGCTTTAAGAAAAATGCAAACACTCACATTAGCACAGCGCTAAGCATCTTTCTAGAGTGTGACATAACAAACTTGCTACTACACAAAAAGGAAGCTCACTGCCAACAAACACTGTGAGTTTGTTTCTATAGACCTAGCAATTCTTAAAATTGCAATTTCTGTTGCTCTTGTATAGACATGTAGATGAACATTCAGTAGATCTTCTGATGACTTCCTTAAATTATCGTGTTGTACATAGTTGCAAGATTATTTTTTTTTGCTTTCCACCTAATAATAATCTCATAGCCTTAAGGATTTATAGATGTGTTTGGGCAGACTAATGCTTTTCTGATTTACAAGTCATTGACACCAATTCTGAATATGAAAATATTCTCAAGACCATATGCGTAGATACTTAAAACTACTAGGATATGATACTAAAAAGAAATTACAACTTTGTAAATATTCTGCTTTTCAGACTATCATTATGCTGTGATATTTGAAATAATGTAAGACAGTGTATGCTTACTTGTATTTATTTATTTGCTGTTACGGTCCAACAGTCTTTTGTGATATACTTCAGTCTTTGAGTAATTGTGCGCTTATTCAAATTGGCTGGGATGTATTCCAAGAGTATTTAACATGAACCAAACTTGACTGAGTGTGCATCAGGAATAGTGGATAAGAGTCTACATCCTTTTTCAGATAAACACGTAATTTGAGGACTTTGTAAGAACTGTTACTGACAGAAGTTGTTGAATAAGCAAAATGGAAATCACAGTCTTCCATCTTAAATGTTTCAGCCCCAGAAAAATTTAAGAGTCAGTTATGTGCTTTGCAGGAATAAAATGTCTATTAAGCACAGTAAGATCCTTTTAAGGCATAAAATCATATAAATATATCCATATGGGATATGTGTGTGTATATCACAGAATCATAGAACCATAGAACAGTTTGGGTTGGAAGGGACCTTTAAAGGTCATCTAGTCCAACCTCTCCTGCAATGAGTGGAGACATCTGCAACTAGATCAGGTTGCTCAGAGCCCCATCCAGCCTGACCTTGAATGTTTCCAGGGATGGGGCATTTACCACCTCTCTGGGCAACCTGTTCCAGTGTTTCACCACCCTCATTGTAAAAAATTTCTTCCTTCTGTCTAGTCTAAATCTATATATGTATATATTTATATATAAACATACATAAATGGTTGTTTGATTCCCTTCCTCTTCTCCCAGAAGAAAGCTCTATTTTGATCTCTATAATTTTGAAGAAATTTCCCATTTGTTTGATAAGGAACTTGCCATATAATCCTTACCTCTTCCTCCACTCCATCTTCTTTAAACTCTGTTTCCTCACTGAAAGATGTGAAGAAATAAATTTCCTGCTGGGCTTTTAAATTTAGAGCATGGGGTTCTTAATGAGGGAGTAGAAATTGGTGGTACTTGAAGCAAATAAATAAATAAAACATGGTTTAGTGAGGAATAACTAGTGTAGTTGAGAGAGTGCTAACTCAGTCCTGACGTCTGTTGGTTTTTAATACACTCTGCATCATAAATATAAGACTCCTGCCTCCTCAATTATAGCGAACACATTTTATAATGGTTCTATTGATCTTTTGTGAACAATGTTGGTCTTGTAGGAAGGGTAGGTGGAGCAACTAAATAAGACTGCTATTGCTTTCCAGCAGGGTAGTGGCACTGAAGTGCTTCTTAAACAAAAATACTCAATTATTTGTGTAATTGATGTAGCATATATTTTCAATATTCTAAAAAGTAAGTGAATATCGTTTTCAATTTCATGACTTGGACTGTTATCAGCTTCTGTCGTGCACAGGAAATTACACCCTAAAATCTCAATAGATAACATGTAGCTGCTGTAAAAGCTAGTGAGATGAGGTAATGCTATGTAGGCAGTACAGATTGTCCCTGATTGAATACAGATTGAATATAGTATTTGGAAGAACTTTTGCCAATTGCTGAAAATAGTCATTACATAATTAAAATGAAAGAAATGCCTTCCTGGATTGAATGACTTTTTTTATAAGGAAACTAATTAGTGATCTTAAAATAACAATGATATTTGAAAGTTGAGTAAACCCTAGCAGAAACGCAGTAACAAGGATCATAAAGTACAATGAAATGCAAGCCGTTCTACTTTTCTTTGAATCAGTGTCAGCACCTTTTTCCCCCACAAGTGCTCAGTTCTGATACTGATGAGGAAATCTCTGAACTGGTCTAGGGAAACTGTTCTTTGTATTAAGCTATATTTAATTACCAATTAGATATAATAGCTAATCCTGAAATACAAAATACAGAGCTGTGTATTTTTTTTCTTGGTTTTTCACTGGTTTTGAATCTAGTATTTCCTAATTTAAGTAGAATTTGGAAACACGAGCTGACTGCATAAACTGTGTCAAATACCTCATTCCAAGAGACGGACAAAATCCTTCTGACATTATTCACAAGGGGTAGTTTTGCATAATTCAATGAAATTGGAAAGAGTATTTGATAACAAGAATAAAGGTCAGAAGCACGGGAAGAAAAAAAGCCTTCCTTTTGCAAACAAAAATCATAAGTACATTATGTGCCAGATATCATGCGTCATTGGATTGGGGAATGAATTGTGTGGGATCTGACAAGTTCCCAGCACTATCTAATGGTATTTTAAAAACCTGTGTTTTATTGTGACTTTTCAGAAATACTGTTTGTTACAATTTAGCAGATCCTTCAGAGAAATTACGTGCTCTTCAGAAAAATGAGAAGTAATAACAGGCAAGCATACTTGCTTGTACAATTGAGGCCTCTGAATTCATTCTGTCTCTCTTACAAGATAGAAAAGCAGCAGTAGTTCAAAAGAAAACATTTAGAGTTTTACAATACTGCTGTAAAAGTATGCTGTTTGCTGGCGAGAGAGTAGAACCTAAGGGTCCTATTCAGTGACTTTTAATGCAAAGCAATACCTTAATGAAGTTGGTAAATAATTTTTGAGCGTGTTTATGGAGTACTCTTAGCTTACGTATCCATCATTAAATACCCCTTATCACAAGAAAAAATGCTACAACACCCATAAAGACTTACAATAAGTAGGTAGACTGGGGATCAAGATACTATTTTAGGAGAAGTTCGACCTGGGTCTGGCAAGGTCTCATTCTTTCTGAATGAGCAAGGATTTTTATGTGCTCCTTTTGGTCTCCAAAGTCCTTGTTGCAGTTGTTAGCTGAGAAGAGGAATTGTTTATAAATTTGCCACAAACTAGTGGGGAGGATGTAAGTCCTACACTCTGTTTTCTTCAATGCTGAGTCATGCTTCTTTTTTTTGATGCATGCTGAGTTCTCATCTGCCAATAATTTGGACCACTGTAGGATCAAAACTGTAGCTCTCTTTTTGGCCTTGTGTCCTACCCGTTGTGACAGCCCGTGACACAACAACATATTATCTCTCATCTTCTTGAGATTCATAGTATTTGTGGGTTTAAAGACTGCTGCCATCTGAATAGGAGTCAGTAACTGATGTAAATGGCTTGATAAATACGTTGATAACCTTTGGATGAGTATTAAGGCCTTGACTTTCCAGCAATATAGAAACAGGAAGGAAGAGAATATGTGAGATGCTTGGGTTTATGTATTCACTTTTGGGAATTGGGCAATCACATTTTGTATTAGCTTAAGAATTGTAACATATAGCAGTGTATATGGTAAATAACAGCACTCTAGTTTGAGTGTTTTAAAGGCACATAGTTGCCTAGATAGCTCACAATGAAGACTTTGTATATAGTCAGCATATAGTAATTCGGGACTAGGCAGAACTCTAGTAGTCTGGGGCTGAGTTTTTGTGAACAATTCAGGTTTCCCATGTAAAATTATAGGACTTTCTTACTTACAGATATTTTCAGTGATTTCCATGGCTTGCTTTGTCTGGAGCACTTGGTGTTATTTTTTTTTGCAGTGAAGCTCGTTATTGGTAATCACCTTGAGCTGTGAGTAGCTGACTAGTTTTTCATGATCATTTGGCAGTCAAATTCATCGCAACTCAGCCTAGCAAAGTTGACAGTATTCTTCTCACAACTGAGCATGAAATCCCTATGTGATAATTTCTCATTTGCAGAAGACTGGAAAAAGACATTATGAGGTATGTTTCTAGGGAGTCTTCGTGTTTGTGTCACTGACTTTCTCCTTGATCACTTGAAGAGTTCTCTTTTATGTTGCTGTTTCCTCATTAAGTTTGTTTCAACCATATGTTTTTTTGTGGGGTTTTTGTGGATTTTTTTTATGATGTCTTCTAGAACCTATTAATTTATTAATACTGATTATATAAATCTAAACAAGGGAAAAATATTTTACATTAATGGCGTGAGATAAAATGGTCCTAAAAATATGCTGCAGAAATACTGCTTTTCTGTCAAGCATTTCAAAGTACTGATTAAACTTGGCAACTCTCATTAGATTCCATAGTTGGAAATTTCTTGCAGAGATAGCTTACTGCTTTTCTACTTTATTTCTGTTTTATTCAGGTTTGGGGTTTTGTTTTTTGTTTTTCTGTTTAGCTCAGTAATCTGATTCCCAGAATTCTCTGACAAATGACCCCTTAGCATGCTGAGGTCAACTCCACATAAACATGATCAACAACACATCTCAGGCACATTGGGCTCACAGTACATGTGACCAGAGGAATGAGATAGTCTTCATTGACACAATAATTTGAAATGTTTACTTAGAGCATGCAGTTTATTGGCACTTGCAGCATAGGTCTTTTGTAAGACCTGCCAACATTAGCAGATTTGCTAGTAGTATCAAACTCATAATTTCACAAAATATTGTGATTACCTTTTTTTGGTGTTCTCATCTCATTTGATTAAAGACGTATCTGTGAATTCTAAGTGCTTCCCAGCTCCCAGCCAGAACTTCCTTATTTAACACAAGATGGAGGTATCTCCACTTAGCTATTTTTTCCTCTGACAGAAACTACTTACGGAATGGGTTACTTAATCCATAAAGGTGGCAAAGACAGGTCATTCTTATCTGTGATTTCCTCAACTTTAAAATTGTTGTGACAAACCTCTAAGTTTCAAATTTATTGTGACAATAATGTCAGTGTAAAACACCATTGTCCAACTGTGAAGAGAATCTGTTTCAGCAGCTATGGAATTTCAGAAGATTCCTAGAGTTAGATGTATTTAACTTCTCACTTTTCCACTACTTTCAATTTAAATGAGTAGTTTAGCCTTAGTTTATCATTTGGCATTTTCAGGTTTTGATGGTCATAGCCATGAGCCCTCACCACAAAAGATTTTTTTGTTTGTTTCTTTTATGTGGCTTTCGTAGTCCACTAAAGGCATTCAAACATGAGAGCCTAGGATCTTGGAGGTAGAAAATTGCAGCACAAACCTGAAAGTTGGAATATGTCTGCTGACTCCCCTGGACTAACTTGAGCTGATATAGTTCGTCTACCCATACATGTTCAAAAATAGTTTACCTCTGGGACTAGGATTCTCTAGGAAAGCTTAACCGGGCGCTACACAGACCAAACGGATCTTCATGGTGATCTCAGCAATGACAGCAAAGGAATGGGATGAAAAATGCATTGCTTTAGACTGGTCTGAGTGGAGAACCTCCTAGAGTATAGACTAATCTGGGGACTGAGCTTGTCTGTTATTTTTGCAGTTATGGGAGTAAGAGGGACAAAAATTTCAGATAGACTTAACCTTTTTTCTTCTCACGCACACACACCCCTGCCCCAATATTGGAGGTAGAATAAAAAAACAGCTCAAACGCCCTAGTGATATCTCAGGCTGATCTTATGCTTCAGTCCAACAATGTGGTTGCAGCACATATATATACATGCCTGATCAAGTAGGTACCAATTTAGCTATGGCAGTGTTGTGTGCAGTGTGGGCTGAAATATTCTCCCCCCTCATCCTTTAGGAGCTTGGGTAGACTGGTCTAGGAGCTGGAGTCTCCTCAGCTCATTGCACTACATTCATTCCCCAAGTTGCTTAGGTTATATTTGGGGTCCGATTGCAGTTGCACCCAGGACTACAGTGTAGGTGTACACTCAGAAACAGTGGGGATAGAAGTTGTTAAATTTGGAAGAGAAATGCATTTTAAATTTCTGGTAAAGGAAGAATAGATTTCTGATTTCATGTTGGGTTTGGTTTCTTTGGCTAATCTAGTTGTGTTTATAAAAATATGATCTATATTCCCCTGGATTCCTCTATCCCTTCAGACCCCTTTGTGTATCTGAAGGTACATTTATCTAAGATAGGAAGGGAGAAATTCAGGAAGTTAAAATATCGGTAATTGATAAGAAACACAAAAAAGTTTTATTTTGTGTGTTTTGTGTTTGATTAGTACACGACCGTTAAATGCTAAATGGTTTACAATTTCAAGAAAAATTAAAATCTCTGTTTCTCTGTACTCAACAACCTGAAGTGCATTCTATGCAATATCAATTATGAGATACACATATCTATGCACTCACTTTCTCTGAAAATTTGAGAGAATTCCTCTGCCCCCTCAAAAGTTAGTTTTTTCTTGCATTTTCTCAGCTTTGTACAGTGAGACATTAGTGCAGTTCTTTTATCCCCCTTTTTTATTATGTTATTAAATATTCTTCTCAGCAAACCCTGTTTGGTAACAGCTTTTACTGCATGCTCAAATAAAACCTGGTATGGAACAACATACAAACACAGTGCAATATCTTAAAGTGTGAATTAGGAACCTTCAAGCTGAGTTTGCTGCCTTGCCATTCATGGAAGTACACATAGAGATCCTATTTTAATTGATGACAGTGTTTGCTTCTCGTACATACCTGTTTATACAGTGAATAAAGGATAAAAAATGTATTTCTAAGGGGATCTGTCCTGTCTGTAATAGAATATAACGTTTTGTAATAATGAGCAGTAAAAATACATATTTCCTTTTTCATTTTCTTTCCAACTCAAAGTTATATGCAGCCCTTCTATTTAATATACTTTTTGATCTTTTCTTGAGAAATAAAACTGTTACAGGATATTTGCCTTTTGCTAGTATGTTATCTAGGTAATAATCATTACTGATTAAACAATTAACATTTTTTTGTATTGAGTTTCTCATTACTTTGCAGTCAGGTACGTATCATGAAACACCATGCCTCAGAATAAAGTTTGGATGATTATTATTGTTATTTTATTTTAAAATAATTACTTCCATGAAAGGTTTTCTTTTTCATTTTTATTTTTTTTAAAGCATTGCATTGGTCTTCTGTTTTGTAAAAACTTTTAAGAAAATGAATTTTGTAATAAAACCAAACTTTAATAGTTATTTATCTCAACCAGATAAACAAGGAGTCTGCTGATCATGATTAATTATCACCAGTCTGAGTTAAGAATTCCTTCTGAATTCCATCTCCTGGAATTGCTATTCAGAAACATGACTTAGAGATTTTCTCTGGAAAAAAGAAAATCACCCTATCAGTATTGCCAGTGAAGTAAATGACTGTGTCTAAATTGATATACGTGGGATTCTTCCAGCTTGGGGTGAACATTTTGCCATATCTCATTTCTCTCAAAGGATGAGACCTTGGTAGCTGCACATGTGGTTTTCCATGAGACCAGCACAAATTTTACTGTCTAAACACAGACAGTGAATCTTTCTATGAGTGAGGATTACTTTTGTGGTTGAAGGTGGCTAAATCAATTCCTTATGATTGGAAGAAATAGGAGACACAATTCAGAGTAACTGAAACCAGATCATTATAAACAGAGAGGAAGCTCTTTATAAGGTTAAGCAGGTATGTAAATGTTTGTCATAATGGGGCGTAATCAGGTGAGTCAAAAAGAATGTGGAGATCATAAAATTAAAAATCTAATATCAAAAGTGTTCAGAATTCACCCTGTGAACTCCAGAGTGCTTTAAATCTTTTTGTAATATCAGGTGGTCTGCTCTTTATCTAAGAATGTACGTTTAATTAGGGGTCACATCACTGTACTAACTGTCTGAATCACTGGGATTCGAAAATAGAAATCCTTGCAGATTTACAGAATAATGCTTATTTTCAGGAAGCTTAATGGCATGTGAAAGCAGGTGGAAAATTAATGTAGTTCAGTTTACACCTGGGAGCAAATGGAATTTGAGTGCAGTGAAGAACTGGCTGGAAAATGGTCAAAAAAAAAATAGTTCCACTCCCCTCACACCCTTCAAGTGGGATTTCTTTTTATCTTTAATGGATGTTTCTAAAGCTTCCTTTTCTTCCTCTGTTTCCTTCACAGGAGACATTATATATTTATTCTTCCTCACTCTTCTTTTTGTCAAAGCAACTGCATTTTTGATTTTCCAGTAATTGTCTCTTGGTTCAGACTGTGTCCTCTGGCAGTTGCCACAACAATCTGTGTATTTTCAGATGTTTCAAATGCACAGTTGTGGTGCTTCTTCCATAGCCTCTACCTCATTCTGCTGAATTTAAAAAGGGAACTTCAGAAATACAATGAGAAAATGATTTGCTTTTTCCCATCGCATCTTTTTTTCACTGAAGGTATGAATGAATGAGCGAAAATGTATGTTAACTAAAAGAATTTAATTACTCCCATTATCCATCTCTTTTGATTAATCAATTAGCATACATAAGAATGGTCCTACTGCACTCTGACTGAGCGTTGACCTAGCCTATTAGGTGGCCTTCAGTAATAAGAAAAAAAAAAAACAACCCTAGAAGTTCAGGACAAATATATTGTGTATGTATCACCTATTTTTGTTTGTCTGGGTTTTTTGTTTTCTCTTTTTTTAACCTTTGCAATCTGTGGTTTAAGTGCCTGCTGGGTCAGGGGCTGTATATTATCTTTGTATTCTGTGGATCTTGATGGACTTAAATTCTGCAGTTATATGTCGAAAAAGACTTATTTGCGTTTTTTTCTGTGCACTTAGACATACCAAATCTTATTTTACATTTCACTGAATTCAGCTGACAGCTGAAGTAAAGTAGTTGTTGTTTCTTTGCTATTTCTGTAGTTCTGAATTGTTAATTTTCATCTCGGAGGTAAAATGCATGCACTTCATTTGTTTTCTGAGGTGCTTTTATGAAGTAACAACCGAGCAGTGTATATAACTTATCATATAGTAAGGTTTTTGACAAAGCTTTTGAATTAGGCTATTTGATAACTGTTTCGAAATAGAAGACAAAATATAGAAGAATTTTATACTGTCCGTTTAAGGCAAACATTTTGAACTCAAAGTGTGAGAAACAGAATTAGGGAATATACTCCACTTTTCCCAACTACTGTGATCTTAATTAAAATCCTACTGAAAGTCACATTAGGATGTGTTTCAATGCAAGTAGCTGTTCCCTGTCACTGTCTTTGATGCTTCAGCTGAAGTACTTTTACCAAGTCATCCGGTGTGCAATGTATGACTGTCTCTGATAAGACTTCTTCCTTGTAGGGATGAAATCCCAAAATCAATGTCAGATGGGAATCAAAATTCTCAAGGTTTGAAGGATTGATGGAAAGAGATTTTAATGAGTGCGAATTTCAAACTTTACCTTCATAAATTTGGCAGAAAGGGCAAGCGTGAAATTCCTGGGTGCAGATGTCTGGGAGAGATGTTTGAAAATAAGGACCTTAAAAAAAGTTTAAATGAAAATCAGGAGTAACATTTTGATGGAAAGAAAGAAATATTTTTTACATATTTTACCTGGAAATGTAACTCAGATTTTGAGGAAATTAAGTATATGCCTGTACCTTTGTGAAACTGGATGATAACCACATTCCAATTACCTCTCAGTAATAAGAAGCATAAAACTTAATTGCTTCTATTAAAGTAGCTATTTCTTCTAATTTAAAATAAATAAAAAATCCCACAACCCAGAAACAGGGTTACTGAAGACGCCGCCAAGTTAACTGATTAAGGTAGAAGGTACAAACAAAGGAAAAATATTTCTGGGCGATGAGGGAAGGTAGCCTACTTTTTTTCTTTTTTCTTTTTTTAATTTCAGCATGGCATCACACAAAATATTCTGTAAGCTAAGGTTAATTTTGTCAGTGATCAATTTTACCCATATGGAAACAGAACCATTTTAATTGGTAGTACTACTGCATCCATATTTTTTAATATAAACCCCATTTTTTTCTAATAGTTTTAATCTGATTTTTTTCCTGATCAACCCGGTCCAATATTTCTTTGCTAAAAATTGTGGGCTTGTGCCATACATTGAATATTGTCACTTAAGGAGCTAATTTTAAACTACGAAGGGCAAATCATTCAAGTCAAAACAAATGTAGTTGCTCTTTCTTCATGTAACAGTATCAAATGAAAAGTGAGTAATAAAAACATGCTCTACTGAAGTAGGAGCTTGGTCCTTTTGATAGTCTGGAATACATGTTTTTTTTTCAATAGATACCGCATTGAAAACACTTAGCCTTATGATATTTTCCAGAGGTCTGTGGTAAAGATGTCCCTTTCTTACATGAACTTGGGCAACGGCTTTGCCTGTGTTTTGTGAATTACAGAGACTTCACAGGTAGCAAGAGTTTGAAAAACTCTGCACGCCACAGGCATAGTCTTTTCCCAGGTGTGACTTGAGAGAAGAGCCATTTTGTGCTCAGCTGCGTGAAGCTAAAACTGGCAATGGAGAATCTTCATCCTTGGAGATTCCCACAACTTGACTTAGACAAAGCCCTGAGCAACCTGGTCTTGCTCTGAAGTTAGCCTCTGTTTTAAGCAGTTAGACTAGATGATTTCCCAAGTTCCCTTCCAACTTAAATTATTTTACAGTTCTAAGTTGCACTATATTCTAAAATTTGGCATAACGGCTGTGCACAGATCGCATCTTCCTGATGTGACGGCATCATGCCCACACTAATGGCCACAGCTAAATATCGTGCTTTAGCTCTGACAGCTCAGATGTCTAAAAAAACATTGAAATTAAATATGGCAGCTCCCCACGGGCATCCCAGAACTTTTGCTCTATAGTGACCTAAGCAGAGATTTACTTTACTTTCTTGTTCCTTTCTGCATTTTCATCTTCTTGAAAAAACATTCCTGCAGTCCAAAGGTTGTCATTTTGACTGGAGTTTGGCTTCAGCTAATTACATGTCCTTGTAGTGTTCAGTGCACACGTAGTAAGCTTTGCTGAGGAAGGAAAAAAAAAATCACAAGAAATTGTATGCTCTTGCTTACTATTTATTAGAAATTAGACTTTTTTGGGAGATAAATGCTTTTGGAGGATAGTTTCCAAAAACTGCAATCACAAATGCAATGCCACTTACAGGTGTATTAGCCTCTATTTCTATAAAAAAATCAGGCTATCCCGCCATTGTATTTTGTGTCTAGTTTTTCTCTTATAGTTGTGAATTGTTAGTAGAGGAGCTAACTGGAAGAGAAAAAACATGCATAGAAAGGACTTCAGTAGGTATGAAATACTTCTTGCTGAACACTGACAGAGCCTGACCCTCCACTTTCTCTCCACAACCCATACTCCACCATCTTGCCTTATCCATAAAAAGAGGCTTCGCCGGTCCCCCTAAATGAGGAACCAAATGTGACAGCTCAGCTGATGGTATTGACATTGGCAGCAGACTTGACGGACAGCACCAAACCTTGCCGTGGCCTATCTCCTGCTAATTAGCTGTTAGAAAGAACTCTGTGTGCCACAGGCACACTCTTATCGGAAAAGGACATCTTTGCCGTTCACCCTGACAGCTGTGATGCAGCTGTTCATGGAGCGTATTGAACACCGAGGGTGAGGGTGGGAAGTGGAGAAGGAGGATTTAGAACAAGTGACAGCTCCGGTATCGTGCATTGAAGCCGTCCTGAGCTATAATAAACAACTGGAATAGGGAAGAGAGAAGACGGGAATCGAAATTTATAAAACGGGAACATAGGTTAGGCATGAAACAGGAGGAGGAGTGAGAGGAAGGGAACAGGAGTGCCCCGTGAGGGCTTTGTAAGGCAACTAGAGCTGTATGCTCTTGTGATTAATGCAGGCTGAGGGATTTAACATACAAACGTTCGTGATTTTCTATAGGTTGTGCACATGTTCATGGATATTAATGGGTATATGTGCCAGGAAGTCCCACAACTGAACAAGACGGGGAGCAGTACAGGCCTGAATAATTTATTGAGGTGCCATAGATCTGATGGCTTTGGAGACAGGCTGAGAGAAGGAGTTATTTTTTTAAAAAAAAAAAAAAAAAAAAGTAAAAGTGCTTGCTACTTGCTCTGAGGGATTATGGGTGGGCAATGGGAGAGTTTGAGAAAGTGTTCCTGCTGCTTTTGAAAGCAAATACCCTTGCTGAAGCAGAAAGTCTAACTGGTAAAGTACACTGTTGTTATAACTTCCTTATTCAAGCTTGTAATGTCTACTCTATTGACACTTTTGAAGACAGATGTCTAACTTAGGTGAATATTAACTAGACGATACAGAAGTAAAGGTGTGGAGTTGGGGACGTAGAAAATTCAGTTGAAAGAGTGACATTTTCACTGGTGTATTTTTCTTAATTCCCATTAGTTTTTACGTTCTAGTGGTTTGTTTTTTTAAAGGAGAGAGTGAGACCAGACTTTGGACCTTTTGTGATGGTAAACTTTCATTTTTAAATTTATCAATCATTTCATAATATAACTTGAGAGGGTCAACAGAAAGCAAAATTCTGCAAATAATTTTTAAGATTTAAGTGGTTTGCAATTTTTCAAAAAGTTGATATCACTTAGAAGGTAAAAATACAGTTTAGATGAAATAAGTGAAATGACGACAACATTCCCTTCCCTAGAACTCAGACTAAACACTTTTTAATGCTGAGCATAAAAAAAAACCAAAAACTCATGACAACATTAATTGATTTTGCTCTGTGTTTTTGAGATGTAGAAAGATTAAGACAAATATTTTGCTTGCAATATATCTGTCCCAGGCAAAGTAAGGAATGTTAGATTGCCTGGGAAAGCTTGCTTGTAAAAAGCTTCCAGTATAATTTTACAGCTGAGTGGATGAGTTTGTGATAGCATGGAGATTTGGGATGTTGCTGCAAACTAATTCTTTTTAAGGTTTTCTCTTTTTATTGCTGATTACCTATGGGTTTTACTACATGCAACTTCTCTTTTCTCTACTGACATATAGACAAAATATCTAACAGTATGCTGCAGTCAGTAGCCAAAAATGTCCCAAAGCGGATGTTTCTATTGTTACACAAAGAAACCACACATATGCTTATACACATCACCAATGCTTTATTTATACATTTACTACCATGTTTGCTATTACCTCTATCCTGCACTGAAGAAATCATCTCGAATTGCCCCAAAAAAATTACATATAGACTTAGAATATATATCAAAGATGATTTTCTTTATTTATACATGTATAAAAAAACAACCAACCAAAACACTCAGGAGAGGTGAACTTATACTACAAGGACTTTCTCAATCAAAAAATACATATCCTTGCTCCACTTTACAGTGGGGCTGCTCCTATAATTTTTATTTGTGTGTCTATAATGTATCCTGTACCATGTTTACAGAGACAGGCAATGCCTTATGGTGACATTTTGTTTATTTCACTCCTGACTTGTGAGGTAATCCCAATTATCGTACTGAAAACTTTAGATATTCTTCATAAATATTTGATGTGCATGACAGTATGAGCTGGGTGGCAAAAAGAGGAGGGTGGGAATTTTTAACCTTGTTATACTATATAAGAGAAAAATCAGTGAGGTGAAAGGGGCAAGACAGTTTCTTTCATTCTGTTTGCATCACCAATATCTGTTTTTTCTTTACTGCTGATGTTAGTGAAGGGCAGCAGAAGAACACCCCACTAGGTACTGGCTATTAGACATGCTTATGAAGAACAAATACATCAGTAAGGATTCTGATTTTTTATTTAGCATTTTTATGATAGTGAGTCTCATTTTAATCTGAGATCTTCTTATTGGAGATATTATGATAATCCACAAGCCACTGGTGCCTACTGCAGTCATAATCTTTCAGATTTCTTCTCTCTCTGAAATTAAAATGGTGCCTCTGGATGCTGCAGATAAAATCTGTTTGATGGCATGTCTATGTGTTTATGAGTTTCTAAGAGATGAACAGGAAGGGGTGGTTCAGAGAAGCACAGCTTTTCATCTAATATATCAGATAGAGTCAGTGTCCATTTCCAAATCATAAGTATATGTATTTTCTATGTAATTAATATTAGGAATGCAGTTACCAGAAGTGTTAAAATGCCTTTTTTTCTAAATGATGTTGTAAGTAGTAATAAGCCATAGCGGTAGGTTTCTGTGGTTTGTCTTTTTTTTTCAGGAAGGGAGTTGCTATGTTTAGTTTCTCCTCGTTTATTCTGCTTTGTCTTCCTTGCTCTCCGTCTCACTCTCTTTCACATGTTTCTGTGCACTGTTCCTGTCACACCTGTTGCACGCAATGTTGCGCTCTCTCTCACACACGTTTTCTTTGCTTGTTTTCTTGCTTTCTTGCTTGTTTTCATGCTCTTTCTCAAGCGGAGCTCTCTGCACGTGCTCTCACTCAGCGTCTTGCTTGCTCATTCTTGCACGCTGACTTTCTTGCTCGCTTGCTTTCTCTTTCTTGTTCTTTCGCTGGCTCTGTCTGTCGCGTGTGCTCTCTCTCTCCCTTGCACTCTCACTCTCTCGTGTGCACTTTCTCTTACGCTCACTCTCCTTCTCACCCATGCTCTTGCACTCTCATTCTCTTTCTTGCTCCTGTGCGCTGTGTCTCTCTGTCTCTCTCTCTCTGTTTCTTTTGTTCTCTCACTCCTCTCAAACTTACTGTATCTTACTTTTTGTAGGGAAAATATGTCCTTTTTGTTACCCAGCAAATGGTCAGGGATTAGTGCTACAAAATAGTTCAATCACCAGGGATAGTACCGCTTTATGAACCTTCTTAACTGGATTCGCAGGTGAGATTCTTTTTTCTTTAAGGGGTCCACCCCCTTTTCCTTCAAACACCCCCCCCTCCCGCCCCCACCCCCTTCAATCACATCATTGCTTGGAGGCAAGAGAGTACGGGGAGAGGGGAGAGAAGCTCATTTAGCAGCCCTGGCAGACATAGGCATCACAGTACCAATCAATCAACACACATGCTTTCCCACTGAGACTCCCCTGTGACCTTGAGGAGTGTGACAAATGACTTAGAGGACAGAACAGACAGAAGGTTTGTGATAAACCAAAAAATTATGTTCTTCTGAGTGATGAAGAAAAATAAAAATGAAGAGTGAGGGTAGATATATATTTGGTTTGAACAAACTCGATAAATTCTGTAACTACCTTTTGCTGTACTGGCAGTGGTTAGAGGAGTTTACTGTCATGGTAATCAAGACTTCTTCAATAAACCTCACTGCAGTGTCTACAGGACTTTTTTTGTGCAGTACTGCAGTACTTTATGGCTTTGAGCCCTCAACTGTGGCTGGAGGTTGTAGCAGTTATTGATGACAGATTCCAGAGGCAACATACCTCATCAAATTCATGTTGAGGGCAAATAATCAGCAGAGTGAATCACTTAACCTGGATTGACTTGACTCATTCTGAAATCTACAGCACGTTAACTCAGTCATGAGGAAGTTATTATTAATCATAAATGTTTGATACATTAACAAGTGCAGCAATTTACAGCCTGGCTGTAGATACACCTTCATTTTTTTAAAAATTATTTTAACATACTTTTTTTTTTTCTAATAGAGCAGTTGGAGTCAGCAATCTTTGTGTATCTATCGTATATCTATATATCTAGTGCACTACAGGAGAAAGGGTGCATTTTCTTGCACCAACCAACGTGCGTCTAATCTTAGTAGAAAACAATGTTTGTTAGGAGAAAGATATCTTTTGCCACACTATTAATTCTTTGTGTCTCCTTCAGAATGCAGATTGGCATTGTCATTACCGATTACTACCTATTCCATTTTTCTTGAGTTCCTTTGACCCTTATCAATATGACTATCTGTATTCGTCGCACGCTAAACCCATAGTAACAGCAATCACTATTACATTTCAGCCAGCCAAACCACTGATACTCCTGGTTCTATACTTAGATTCCTCGTCTTTGCAGCTCAATAAAAAAAGTAGTGACTTTCTTGCTGAAATATAGACTGCCAAATATACTTCAGAGGTCAGTAATACTTGTTCTCCATAATTGCATTCAAATCCATACCGGCCATAAAACTGAATTTCTAATCTCATTGTCAGAGATTAGAAAACTATTTCCATTCCAGCTTTTGTTCTTGTTCTGGGAAAAAGAGGTCTACTGTAAACAAATTAGGAGACTACATTTTTTTGTAATGACAAGCTACACTTTCCAATGCAGGAAAAGGTATTTTGGTTCATTAAGCTCAGAAGCAGTGCTAGTAAACCAAAGGCTAAATGAAAGGAGGTGGCATGTGTTTGGGGAAGCAGGCAGTAAAGTGTCATCGCCCTTCTAATGATATTGAAGCTGGTCAGATTTCCTGGTAAAATGCCCAGATCTCCCGTGCAGCAGCCGTAATCCGGTCTAGGTCTGATGTTTTAGAGTGCCAGAATTGCAAATCAGAAAAAAATAAAACATTACCCTGTGGAGATTTGAAATAATTTAGAGATATATAATCCAGTTTAAGGAGGAGTGAATGACAATCACTGTAAGGTCCTAGAAAACAACAGGAGCAAGCAGTCTGTTACTGTTTCAAAAGATTTGTGCTAAATTTACCAACAAGGGATGTGCTCTCAGAGGGCAGCAGACACATATCAGGAAAAAAATTCAGAAAGTTGGTTGTTCCTGGGCTTTTTAATGAGGTCAGTAACCCAGTCCTGTAGAACAATTAATTTCTTCAGCACCTTCTGAATGTAATTCTGTTTTGAGAGTGTTAGGCTCTTCTCCCTCAACAGATTTAGCTGCACTTTTCATTCAGGTAAAACCAAATTGGCATTGTGTAACTGCTGCCCACTCATCCCCTCATTAGCTCTAATGAGGGCCTTCAAAGTGGGTCTGACAATGGAAAATGACAGACAAGTGGGATTATAGTTTAGTCTGAGGTTAAAAAAAAAAAAAAAAAAGAAACCAAAGTAGAAAATGGTTTTATGTTGTAACCCATTAAGTATGAGATGTATTTACTAGCTGCTATGGTCTATTAAGATGAGTAACTATTCAAAAGTGTAGAAAGCAAGACTCTGTAGCTTTCTATCCAGTAGATGTTTCAAATTCAAGATATTTTACCTGACAATAATAGAAAGCCATTAAATGGTTTTCAAGAGCTTCTGCTTTTCCAAGGAAGACTTCCCCCCCCACTGGATATCATGTTGAAATGTTGTCCACTTGGAATTTTTTTATTTTAGTTGGATCAAGTCTATGTCTACCAAAAGTAGTTAACTTAAAAAAACACACTTTTGAAAGTATCTTCAAGGACAGGGAAACACAAGCATCTGGGTATTTTTATTAGTTTGGGAACACAAGTCATGTAGCTTTGTGTCTCAAAGAGATAAGGAAAATAGAACAGAGACTTGAACCCAGGTCATTAAAGCCCTAAGATAACACTTTAATCACTGTACCTATCCATCCTTTGGAAGAAGATTATTAATGCAAGTATTTTCATCTTCTGCTTTTAAAAGTTGGTTTTCTCATAAAATAGCAATACACCTCAGTGGAGAGTTTCTGCAGCTCCTGCTTGGGTTTAATACAAATGAAATAATAGGTTCTTTGTGTTATCAATGCCAAAAGCTTTCAGACTGACTTCTGTTTTGGTTTATCCCAAAAAAGGTTAATGTATTTGAGTATAGAATACATATCTCTGTATAAAATTTGTCTTTATATGGCAGAAATATGGATACATTTGGCTCATTCAATTTACTGTTGAAGGCATGAAATACTAGAGGCCAAATTCTGAAACAGCTATATAGTCTATTTAATGGAAACACATGGTTTTGTAGGGTGAATGCAAGGTCTGAATTTGGCTTCAAAACTAATGGTAGTTCTGGGAAGTGTTAAGTATGCTTTTAATGCAAAAATAAACACAATTTTATTGGGGGGGGGGATAAAATGAAAGTTTTGAGGGGAGATTATAGAAAAACCAGAGTTTAACAGACTAATCCTGTTCTCAGTGCTGTTGAATAAAACTGTATGCACATCGGTTTACATAGATAAATTTCACTATAGCAAGATTTAGTTCATAGGAGTATTATGAGTCATAGTGATGTAATGCTTGTTAGAATATGGTATTTTAGGTATAGTCTACTCTAATGCATCAGGTATGCTTCTCCATAGATTTATAACTGTTATAAAGGGCAATATAAAACCAAAGCAAACAAAAACATTCTTGTTTTGTGGTATCAAAAATCAGATTTTAGGTTTTTCTTTTTTTCCCCCAGCGAAGAAGAACAGTGACGATGGATCCTGGTTGGTGTTTTGTAACCTTTAAATGATTATGAAGCTAGAATCACTATGGCTGGGTAAGGGTGAATGAGTAAATAAGGAGGAAATGAGGAAGAAGCAGCCAATATATTACCCAATCAATGGTGACATTGATTCTGAATAGAATTTCTTAAAATAGGTTCTCAGAAGTCATGAGACCATAGCTGGGGTTAAGGGAAGGATGTACTGGAGTCACTACCAGTAAACTTAAATTTAAGATATTGGTTATCCTTTTAGTAACAGCTAAAAAAACTAAGTTTGTTTGGTTTTTTATAAGAAAAAAAATAGAAGAATCCCATAAAGGTTTGTGATCTGTATGTTCCTGATTCCAGCCTTTAAGAAAGAAAAGAAAAAGAAAACCTCTTGAACTGTAATGAAATGAATTTTATTTTGCAGGCACTGGGCCCATGCCATTTCATTTCATTACCAGGATACGCTGAGCGGGCTGGAATCAGCAAGAACTACAGGCAATGCAAGCTGATGATAAGCATTTCATCATGGCCCTAAACATATTAAATTTTTAGCTATAAATTTTATCAACACCATCTACATGGCTGGATAGCATTTCCCCCGCTTCTTTCTTCACCAGCCCCCACCCCATTCTTTTTTGCCCTGCAAATACAACTTGTATTTCACTGTTCTGAAAACAAGTTTTAAAAAATCAATGAGTAAAAATACATCCACAATTTAGCTGGTCCAGTAATTATCATTCAGGCTATCTTCTGTACCTACTGAAAATGGGAAAACAAAGTTACAACACGAGCAAGGGTAACAATGGACGAACCTCATTAGGTTTTGTGACAGCCTCCAGAAGATTTCCTTCTAAAACTAATAGCATATCCCAGAGGAGTATTTTTCAGTTGAAGACCTCATTACCAGACATTTGGTCTTTATAGAATACTGATAGAGAAATAAAAGGTATAAATCCAAAATAAAAGGTTGTAGATTTGATATTTCTAATAATATAGTCAATAAAATTCCACCAATTTCAGATGGGTTTCATGGGTAAATGGCAAAAACCAGAAGTATACCGGAGTATAGAATAACATTTTTAATCAAAAGTTCTTGAGGATCAGGACCGGGACAGAACTGAAACCACTGCATTCCAAGGTGATATTCCAGAAACCAGTGACAGAGAAAAAAGAAACATAGAACTGTGAAACACAGAAAGCAGGTGATCATTTTGGTTTAATCTGGAAAAGGGCTGGTCTTTCTGAGCAGTACTCTGGGTAACTGTAATAGCATCTTTAATGATAGGAGAAAGAAAGGTGCATATTTGAGAACTCTCAAGGCATGACAACCCTGGGGCTGGTTAGAGGCTAATTAGTTTCAGAAGCAAAGACTCTAGATAGCTGAGGGAGATTCTAATTGTATTAATAATGAATTCTGTTCTTACATAGTGCTATAGTACAGTCCATCATTGGAAATGTGATTTTAAACAAGTATATCCTTTAAGTTTTGTATGGTAGTTAATACTGAGTGGTCTGCTGGAGAAGACCACCACACCCACCAATATGTTGACTGTTAAAGCCAGCATGTCCAATATCCTTATGTGACTCAGGAAAACATGAAAACTCAATACATTGCTCCTCCACTAAGCTGTATAAGGTCTTTCGGAAGCTTGTTGTGCAAGAATCTAGGGGACAAGAAACAGGTAGTGATGATAATTATAGAAGCAACTCATTGGTCATGTAGCCATACGAGGAGTAAGTGGGGAGAATACTTCAAGATCCTAAAGAAGTTTGTAACAAGTGTTTACAGCTTCTCCTTTTTCTCCTTCTCATCCTTTATAAGGAAATTCATCCTGATCCTCTATCTGGTATTTTTGATTCCTATTCTTACAGTTAAAAATAAAACCTGTTTGCCCGTGAGGTAATAAGGACTGATAAGCAGTGACAATTGGAAAATCAGAACGCATACCTGGATTTTGTAGTTTGAGAAAAACTAATTGTTACATTAGGCCTGGAAATATGGCTAAGACAGGCTTTTCTGATGGTACCTGCAATGTATTAATGTAATCATTGCTTATACTCAAGAGAAAAAAGATGCATTGTTAAAGAAAAAAATACTAGAAAACATATCTGTGTCAATACTTATGTAGAATATTCATCATTTTCTTTAAACGATGTTTTTATTAGTAATTTTGCTTCAGTTTTTGTTATACAGTGTAGCTTTTTGACTAGATTTTATTGGTACAGCTCGTCCTATGCATACTGCAAAGCTTCCCGTAGGTGACATTTCTACAGGTTGCTTTGGGAAGACTTCAGGACATAGCAGCTGCCATTGCAGTTCTCGGAAGTGTGCAAATTATTCTTGAAAGAAAGTAGGGAACCTATCTAACTTCTGTTTTTCATCACTGTAGTATCTGAGTGTTTGATACAAGTAAAGATAACAATAAAAGTTTTTCTCCTTCTTCCTTTTCTGCTGGGAAAAATACAGCCATGGCTCTCATGGACATCTGGCGCAACCTCTAATAAATGATTAGAGGAGTGTCTGTCCGCTGAGTTTATCAGACATTGGATCAGATCCTATCTGTCTGCATCACATTTGTCTCTATGCAAGAAGTTTAGCATGTAAAAGACTACTGTAAATACGGAAGGAATAATCTATTCTCTATGTTATGTCTGTGGTGGATACAGCAAGAAGTAATTAGCTTAAACTGCAGCATTGAAAACTCATGTTAAAACTTTATTCCTATAATAGTAGTAAAGCATCATCATCTGAAAATAGATTACCGGGAGAGACACAAGACTTGTCATCACTGGAGGTTTATCAAGGGCAAAGTCAATAAATATCAGTTAAGTAAACGATTGACAGAGTTTGTTGTGTCCTGGAGTGGGAAACAAGGGGGTGACATCCCGCAATTCATTCTAGCCCTTAGTGTCTAGCAGACACTAAGTGTTTCTTTCCTTAGATATGCAGTTAGAATTTCAGTTATAGGCTTTTGAATACTTCTGCAAATGGCAATCTCACTGACTTCTAATTCCCTCACAACTGCATTGCAAATGCAAAGCACTTTTTTTATTTTTTTTATTTTCTTCTTTTTAATTCCTGCTAGCTGTTCAATCGATTCAACAGCAGTAACCATCAGGTTGCTCAGAAATGCTACCTGTCAGCATCCTAGCTCACGAATAGATTTCAGCTTCTCGGACAAACCACCCCAAAAGAAGAGGGAGCAAAATTTAAAAGATTGTTTCTTTCATAAAAATGTTTTTTGTTTTTCCTTTCACCTATGGCATATTAAAAAATACTTGAGTTGTGTCTTTTTCCTGTTCTTTCAAGCATCAACAAGGAAAATTTCCTTCCAGTAGAACCCAAGACAAGAAAACTTTATGAAAAAATAGGTGGAAGTTTCAGGCAAATAGAAGGTGATTAAATTTAGAGTGGCAAGGGCAAAATGAAGAATTATGTAACCCTATCTAATAATTTATTTGTTAATCTTGTTTCAGAGCCAGATCAGATCTTTATTCCTTATGTCCTTTGATTTTACTGGAATTCTTTTCAATTAGGACACAGATCAAGACTTCCCCATCTTGTTTTGAACTCTTGACATATATAAAGCTACTCTTAGAAATATAGAAAAGAAAAAAAAAAAAGTACTATTTTTTAATGAGAAATTTTTTAAGAAACTGAAAACAATTATTTTCTTCAAGAATATTTAAGAAAATAAATTACACTATTACACTATTTAAGAAAATAGTTTCATGTTCTAAGATGTGAAAACCCTGTTTGCCTTAAGCTATCATGATCTTTATTATTCATTCAACCTCTTCCTAAATTTTCCTGTTCTCATTTCTTTCTTTTTGCTTTATTAGTATACTGGCCCAGCATTTATTTCTCTTTTCTGTTATTTCTGTAATTTTCACAAAGGCAAATTAAATCAGCTGCATGACAGCATTATGCGACAGTTCAGTAGTTTCACAATTCCTACAAATATTCCAAGTCTATTGCTGTCATAAGTGATGCTCTTCTGTGTGACTTTCAGAGATCGAAAGCTTTTTATAGGCAGCTGTGCTTGTTGTCCCATTCTCAGTTCTTCAAGTTAAGCACAGAGGAGGAATTCTGTTCTGGTATGCCAAAACTCCCTGAGAAATCATCTCATGCCCATCATGGATAGTACACCTCCTGATGTTGTGAAATCCAAAGCATATTTTCAATTTCCACACGCCTCTGCTGTGCCTTTTGTCTCAGAACTTATTTATTTGGACTGAATAATCTTCAAACCAAGGCATATAAATGTATCTGCAATTGCATGAATTTATCATGATTATCTTATGTTTCCTTCTATTTTCTTAGCAACATCTTTTGTTCTGTGTTACTGATGTTACCCATCTAATAAGTATGCATTTTTAAATAAACAACTTGAATGAGATTTTTGAGGACAATTTCAGTTTCCCCTGTTTGTATTGCTTTATAGTGATATAATTTTCCATATGACATTTTTAAATACTTAAAGCTACCTCGCAAATATCATTGCTAGTTTGTCCTTCTGCTCATTGCTACTTTCATCAGTGTCATTTGATGAGTTATAAGGAAGTGTTATTTCATGGAATGATACAGCATTAGACAAATTAAGCTCTTTTGCCACTCTCAAAATGCTGCTCTTGTTCATTTCCAATGGAAGTGCTTTGAGTTGTGAAAAAGAAATATGAACTTATGGAAACAAAGTACAATGGGTGGTGACAAACCAAATCATCATCTTGTAGGCTGTCAACCATCCATATTTCATCTGAAAATTTGGAAAATGTTGGCCTCTCTCTCTCTTTGTGTCTATGCGAAACTCATTTCTGAATCAAAATAAATATTTTTATGTCATAAATCCTAAAACAGTTGCTGTCAGTCTTCGTCGATTTATTAATAATTCTGCTTCCCTTCTGCATCCCCTTGCCTTCAATCTCCCCCTCCCCAAAAAATCCTGTAGAGATGCAAATTATGGTATATGAACTACAAGCCTTTTGTCGGTATGGTTATGTGGTATTTTCAGTTACCATCTATCTATCCTTATGCATCCACGTCCCGGAGTTGCTAAAATAGTATTGCAAAATACTGATAGTGTTGTTCGATGTTGAGAGAGGCCATATAGACACAACAAGCATTTTTCTTGGCCCTGGAACATGACTTAAAATATGGTTATCATCTATCTATCTTACAGCAGTGACTGAAGATTCAATACCCATTTTTATGCTTTCTGAATAATCACCTTTTGAAAAAGTGTAGTGATAGTAATATTATATAAATGTAATAATAATAATAGTAACATAGTAATAATAACACGAGTCTTGATATTACCTGCTGCAGTCCCCTGCATTTTTCAGCATCCCTCCTGATGCAGTCTCAACAATACTGAGTAAAGAGGGACAGTAACTTGTAGCTACTGTGCTCCTAATGTATGCAGCTTGCCTTATTTGCCATGAGATACACATTCCACCTGACATCAGCCATAAACTTCAGACCCCTTTTCGCAGGGCTGTTATTCAGCCAATTACTTTCCAGTCTGCATGGGGTTATTTCTTAGAACTTTATGTTTTTCTTTATTGAGTCTCTTAAGTTTTCTGTTGGTCCCATCCTTCAAGTTTATCCAGGTTCTTCTGTATTGAGTCTCTTCCATTTGTTCTGTCAAGCACTTGCCCAACATTACTGCCATCTTCAAACTTGTTGAGGGTGCAGTCTGTGTCATTGTCCACTCTGTAAATTAAGTTACTGAATAATACGAGACCACATATCAGCCACTGTGATAGTCTGCTCATTACCAGCTGTTACCGAGATGCTCAGCCTTTGGTTTCATGGCAATGCAACCAACTTTCATCCCACCTAACAATCCTTTTTTCTAGCCCATGCCTCTTCAGCTTTCATACGAAGAAAGTGTGGGATGTAATTTCTACAGGCTTACTAACATCAAGGTAGGTTATATCCAATTCTCTTTGCAGCCAAGCATTTCAACAGAGGTATCAGGTTGGTCAAGCATGACTTACTATTGGTAAATCTGTGTTGCCTATTCCTGATTACTTTCTTGTCCTGATGTGGTTGAAAAAGCATTCCAGGGAGACATATCCCATGATATTTCTACAGTCAGGGACCTAGCTGAGCCTCATATTATTATTCTCTGTGTCATTTTTCTTGCCTTGTTAAGGATGGAGTATAATGATAGCTTTTTTACAGCCATCAGGCACCTCATCTAATTGCCGTGCAAGTTATAGACAGTGGACTAGAGTCACATGAGCCAGCCCTTGCAGCACTCTCAGGAGAATCCTATCAGGTCTTATGGATTTGGATACATCCAACTTGTCAATATTGTCCGTAAGCTTTTGTAAGTTTTTCTTTCAGTGTGAACAATACATCTTGCCCATTAATTATGTCACAAGTTCCCCTTCTTTTGAATTTGTTACAACTGTTCTGGTTTTTTTTCCTTGTATTTAGGTAAATTGATCTCAGCAATTCATTTTCACAATAAAATTGTTTTCTTGAATGATATTGTGGCTAATGTTCTGGATTCAAGAAAATGGTTCTGCAATAGTTTTGCATGTAAAAATAATGTAATTTGTGTGATTTCTTCGTGTGTAGGTTTTCCTTCCATTACACTACTTTTCTTTTGTCTTTCTTTCTTTCCTCCTCTCCCCATAAGGCTGTTGTTGGTTCTCACCTGGCTTGTAGCATTGAAACTTCAGTCTAGGCTGAGACCTTGAAGTTCTGCAATAATTCAAAATAATAGATCAAATGGCTTGGACTATTAGGTCATTGTTCTCAAATCATATATATTTCCTGAAAACTCAACTTTTACAGTTTCCTATTTTTTCGTATTATTTTCTCATTTAGTCAAATGACAGGCGGTGTTGGTTAGTCTGAAGTAGTCTGCAGTGTGTACTCTTTCCCCTACCCTATTACAATTAATAATTTGCTAGGATACATATGTTACAAATTACATCTTTTGCCTCACAGATATGCAAACTTAAAGCCGCACATTTAAAAAGTACACTTTTAATTCTTAACATTTCTCAGAAAAGTATGATTTAAGAAACTTTCACATCTGAACTTTAAACCCTTTCAATGATGTTGCCCAAAGTGTAGATTACCAAGCATTACATTATTATATGTAAAATTTGATTAGCGCAGTTGGTAGTTTCTGGTAAGTTGTCTCTTTACAATGGCTTTGCATATTTTTTTATGGTTTGCAATGAGGAATTTTGTAAACACTCTCAAACCTGTAGTTTTTTTGCCTCAGATTTCTGTTGAAGTAGACATCTGCATTTATAGTTGGGGGGAGGGCGCGGGGAAGACTTTTACCATCAGGACTTTTACCATCTCATCTGTGGTAGGTGCTTGCTTCTCTTTAACTGACAGTATAGACAGACTACCGGACTCTTCTGGTTGCAAGTGGCACACAGTATAGGTATGGCCAGAAACCAGATGAATGCCATCCATATAAATTTAATTAAATAGTCACAGGTGTTAATATCTTCTTAAATTCTCTTAGTCAATTGTTATAGTTCAATAATCCAGTGTGCACAGATCAAACTCAATGTGATGATTTTGGATTAGATGTTACTCAACTCTGGGTTGCTGTTCTTACTGCTAGCAACACATAATTGATTGATTTGCAAGGCAAGGCAGTAAGATTTTGTGTGTCTAGCATAGGTGCAATAAGCAGATTTCCAAGATGTCTGAAGAGACAGAACATAATATGAAGAGAAACTAAAACCTGAAAACGAGGTAAATTTCACTGGGTCACAAACAGAATTGATATACTGGGGACATGGGAAAGGTTAGAACCCAAAACTATTAGAAGAAATTTATTGCATAGTACTATCAATAAAAAAATCACCCTGAAAATCTCATAGTTTCATCCTTCCTTCACTTCCTCCCCGCACACCCCCCCCGAAATTTCCTTTATAGGAGCCCTTGCCAGTCATGGCAAAACTTTCATTCTGGCAAACACTTGGACATTTTCAGTGTATTTCAGTGTATTTCAGCATTGCTGGCATCTTTCCCAAAAGTGAAAACTGGGACATTTTTATAACAAGACAAAAATAAAAGAGGAAAAAAGTGTCCTATTCACCCATTTCTCTGTGTGGAGGTTTCACATTCGTGGTTTTAATGCAATTAATCAAAGACCAAATGCATTTGTATTCTCTGAACAGTTTGGGAATACTTTCATATTTTCTCGGTGTAGCAGTGTGAAATGGTGCAGGATGCCAATGGATAATAGTTCTGGGAAAGATATCTTTCATGCTAGGACAGTTCTTATGGGTTTTGTTTTAGATGATGGATTGCAAGTTCTCAGTCATTTGCAAGCCACGGGCTTTACATGTGCTGTCTACATTATCAAATTTCTCACTCGGTTTGAAAACCGCAGCATTTTAATTGAAAGGAATGCTAGACCTTCCTGCCGTATCAATGTGGGAAGGTTGTTAGACTCTAAGAAATAACCTTCCCATTTCAGAAAAATGAACAAATTCCATACAGATGTTTTTACTTTAGTAACCAATGGGGCTGAGAGGTGAGTTGGCATACATTCAAGTGCAAAATATCAAACGGTGAACCCTGTGCTACAAGGAAGTCTTTTCAAATTCACTGACTTGGAAGAGATTGAATATCTGAGAGTTTAGTAATGTCTAACAATGGTGTCAGTCTCCCTAAAACTGCCATAGAAAATGCTTTCTCCTTTGAGGCTGGTTTCAGCGTACGACAGAGATTACTGGATCTGTTTCAGTAAGAGAAGGGATCAGAGCAAGGGAATTGGGCATTTGTGCAGCAGAAGCTCTAAGATCAGATTGGTGCCGCTCATCAAATGGTGGAGTTTAATTTAGCTCAGATCTCACATGGTTAAACAAACCTCAGTAAGAAGTGAATGCTTTAGGACCTTGACACTGTGAAATGTCTTAAGATAAGCAGTATGTTGGATTTAAAAATAAAATAGGGACTTTATTTACATTCATACTGCCTTTTTCAGTGGTTGAAAATACTGCCTTTTCCAGCAGTTGGAAATTTTCTTTTAGAATGGCAACATATACATAGTTTACAAAAAGTTTAGGCATAACTGCTGATGTATGGGTTTTGTAGGTAATAAATTTAACTTCACAGGCTGCTGCTGATATTCTGTCTCCCCTTTTCTAGTCCCTGTTCTGAGGACCTACATTTGACAAGCTATTTTCACAGCTTCTTTTGGAAAAGTCAAAAGCTTACATTAGTTGAGAGGGAAGAAGATCTGTGTGGATTTCTGTAAATGTGAAAACATTCTTTAGATGGTTTATTTTTCAGATATATTTGAGTATACATTAACATTTCTAGGGTATATTCAATGTTTGTCATTATGGCTTTTTTGAAGACAACAGTTTAATAATTACTAGTAGGTAATAAGACTGACACTAAATTAGGGAGAATGACTAACCATGAGATTGAAATACATCTGGAAAAGTATCAGATCTTGGGTCATCATCTAAATAATCCTTCATATTGTACAACCTGAGTTTTTCGTTTAAAAAAAATAATAAAAGGAAGGTCTAAATCAATAGTTTTGACTGGTGTTTTCAGGTGCAATCTGAAGTTTTATAAGACTTACTGAAAGGTACTTACCCTGAAAGTTCAGTTGTAAGATTGTTTTGTTTCAAATTGCTCTTTCTGGAAAGAAAGGCCACAGTATGTCTCCAAGTCCAGGCACTTAACTGAAGAAGTGGTTACTGATACTGTTCAGTAAATATTCAAGGCAAACAGTTTAAACCTGCAGTGTTTCAGTTAAGTAAATTTTCTATAAGTACACTTCCAATAATTGTCAGGAGTGGACCACTGACAGGAAAAATCGTTACCTTTTATTCCTGAAGGTTCTTTGCCATGTTTCGTTTGAATCAGGGTTAGTATTAAAGGTCTTATCCATTTTCTTCATGGAGACATATTTTCATTTTATTTTTTGTGATTTCTCTCCCATTAGTGTGAAATTAGAAGTCATCCGGTAGACCCGAAGAGCAAGCAGTTATAGTTTACTATGAGCACTTTGTTTTGGCTCTCTTTCCTTCTTTAAATGCAATATAGGTACCTTTTATGGGCTTCAGTGTGGTAGATGTCCAATGAACCTTTTCTCTAATAGCTACCAAGGGAACAACAAAGTGACTACTTTGGCAGGTGCTCCTGACCAAATCCTCTGGTTCTGTGGCTACTTCTTCTTTTAAAGAACTTGTTTTCCTAAGTTTTAAAAAGTCAAGATCCTGCTCAATGTGCCCCTTGTGGAATGATAGCCTAGCTCCCAATTCCATAAATCATCAGATCATTGTTCCAGATAGTGGAAAAAACACTGGTTTTATCTGGCTGTATAATAAAGCTAGTTCGAATGGGAATTCATGTTCATCGCATGCTCTTCCAGATCAGGAGAAGAATACGGAATGAGATACAGCTCCTGTCATATAATATTCTAGCTTTCTCTTTGATCTCTCAGCATCAGTTTTGACCACACTACTGCCAAAAAGGCAAGTCGTGCTCTTTTCCCTGCCTCCAGCTGTCTGTTCTTGCCACCTCTTTTGTGTCAGCACTAGTGATTGTTCGGCTGTTCTGGGAAAAATAATAATTTGGGGAGGCAGGTCTAGTTTTCAGTCCATTCAAGGAACTGACATAACTGGTGAGCTACGTGATTTAAGTACTGACATTGCAAAGGAAGTGCCCAGCAAAAGAGAAGAAAGTGAGGTCTGTCTTCCTAGTAGCAGCGCAGTCTGAGATCACATAAACCTCAATGAAAGTTTACAGGATAAAAAAGTTCCCTTAAAAAAGCTTTGGCTGGGATTTGTGGATCTTTGCTAAACTCCGGAGTTTAGCAAAAGGCAACTGCTTGTTGGTGTCTGCCCTTTTATCCTTCCCTGTTACTTGCATTTTCAATTTTAGTCATATCTGAAGATTTCTATTAGAACAAGTCAATTAGGTAGTCAGGTTTGTTTGTATTTATTAATGTATGCTGATGCAATTCTTGATTCATTTGTGTGTAGGAATTTGCAAGAGAAAACTAAGATTTTGCTTTTAGTTCTTGAAAGTGCTGAAGCTTAATTCTTCTGGTGAAGTCAACAGAAGGAAGAGTGGAAATTCTTTCTACTACTCTTGATGCCTTCTGGTGGTACAGTTTGTTTTCAGAGGAGCCTGGTTGTCATGGGAGACACAGTGGGAAATGTAGTGTTTTGAGATAAAGACATTCTGTACCATCTTTCTGTTTAACTCTAATAGTGAGAATATCACTGTATGGACAGAATACTAAATTAATATGTTGCTACTATTTGTATCAACTGGACTTCTTAAAATCATGGTTTGTTTGTGTTTTTTTTTTTCTGTTACTAGATGCTTAAAGAGTAATACTGAAGAGTCCAAAATAAGTGCAGTTTGAGTCGCTTAGCAGTAGCTATTATTAAAGACAGAATTAGAAACAGACAAATCAAAATCACACCCTAAAGGCTCACAGGTGCCTGTATAGGCCAGTTCAGCTTTAGCTAATTCCTTTTTACTCATCTTTTTGCTTCTATCAGTTGTTGAAAAAATTATCCTGAATAAGTATGAAATATTGAGAAAAGTTGTGGGTTTGTACATATCAGGCTGATTTTCGGATATAATCGGAAGCTGGGAGAAAGCTTGAGGGATGCTTGCTTCTCTCTTGCTTTTCCTAGGGCCAGCATGAATTGTTTGTTGTAAATTTTGGTTTTGGGTCTATTTTTCTGAAATAAAGAACTGTTCTTGCCTGTTCTTTTTTTCCTCTATAAGAATGATCAATCCTGCACACAAGAAATTTCATGTTAATTTTAGACCTGTGAAGGAATAAATGCACTGTCGATCCAGATAACTGAGTGTTCTTGAGTTCGTACTGGAGTCATTTCACAAAAGTTGTCAAGATGGTTGGAGACAAGATACTGAGCCAGGCAGGTCCTTGACCTGAACCAGTTCCTCTGGTGGTCATCTGATCCAACAACACACCGCCTGTCACGTGGCACATTCAAATATTTATGGTTGTTTGGGTTTTGGGGTTGGTTTTTGCTTGTTTATTTTTTTTTTTTTTTTTTTTTTCCTTCTAGTTGGGGTTACTGTCTGTCAGGCAGAAACTTGATGGTTGTCTTAGTTGATGGTTGAGGGTTGTCTTAGTCATGGCACCCAGTTACATTGTAGATGCCTGGACCTGAAAGCTAGGCAGTTCTGCTAATTTCTGCAATTCTGAAAAAGTCTCACTGATTCTGTTGTAATTAGGATCATACTACTTACTATAGATTATGTAATTTAATGCTGAAGCAGTAAATAAATGATGTTGGCTTGAAAACCACGCTAGGAAATTTGAACGGTGACAGGGTCTTCCTCTTTAGTGCCTAACCTCCACAGAGGGTTTTAAAGTCTCGGGCAACTTAATGTGGCTGAAAATGTAGTCTTTTGCTTTCAACTGTTGAAGTTTTCCTCCAATCCCCAATCAAATGGAAGCCAGGAGTTTGATTTCTTCGTCCTACTTGTCCAATACAAATAAATAAGTAATACATGTATATAAAAGTCAGAGAACATAAAGTGACCTGCTTTATATAACACTTCGAATAAAAGCTCTGCCAGGAAAAAAGCTTTGTGATACACTTGGTGATTAGAATTTGTTTGGGGAGTAAAACAATTAGTTGAATGATCCATATAATTAATTTGAAGAACTTTGTGCAATACTACTGCAGCAAATGCTTTTTAGTAATACATACTAGACAAAATTCAAAAGTTAACCTATACATTTGCCTTCCCTGTCTTTAACTTCCAACATGATTTTCACAGTTCTTTCAGACTTCATAAAATTATTTTCACTTGGCACTAGACTGATAATTTGTATTTTAAGTTTAGGATTTTTTAAATTATTTTGTTTTCCTAAATTCAGAATTTAGAAAATTCTGTGTAATTAAACATAGGCGCTGTATCATAGCACCAACTGCAATCTACCTTTGCAAAATCTGACATAAGTAATTACCATGGTAAAATGGTTTCTAAATTCATTGGTGTGATAATATTTTCTTAAGATAATACCGAATTTTATGAGAATAATGAAAAAGTTATGTTGGATTTCAGAGTTAATAAAAGCTTCAAGTATGTTGCTGTGTTATCAGCTGCTATATTACATCAGAGGATTCTGTATCACATCAGGGAATATTGGATTTGCAATAGGACACTAAAAGTCAATGTAATATAAAACTTGCACAACTGATATTTTTTGAAGTTGTTAATATAATAGACTAATCGAGTGAATGATTTTTATATTTTGTCAGTAGCTTAAGAGTAATGAAGAGGCTTATCTTGGCTGCCTAAACTGAAACTGAGTCACAGAACGGTATCATCCTGGTCAGTCCTAGTTCTATATGATTGTCTTAGGCAAAGGGAGAGAAAGGAAGAGTCATATCTTGTTCCTCTGTATTTTCATGCCAGCTGCCATAGAAATGAAAGACGTAATAGATCTCTAATTTTCACAGTCTAAGCAATCTTTAGATGGTGAGGGTCTTGAAGGATTTTTTCCTCTTCTCTAGGTGAAATACCTCACTACAGGAGGGATAACTTCATGATGACCCTGAATTCAAGAATTAAAATTGTTGCTTATTTTAGCATAGTATTACTAATTGTTAAACATCAGCCACTTAAAGTGTAAAAATGTTAAATGAAATCAAAACAGGGCAAGCAGCAGTAACGTTTCAACTCAGCCCCAGAAGTGGAAATAGATGACTGACCCATCTACGTAAGGGCAAGAAAGCTTTATTTGAGGGTCAAGGGAAGGTTTCTGTTTAGGATGACTCACGCTTCTTTTCCTTTTTCTTGATTTCCCAAACAAGAGGTAAAATTTAAAAGTCAGAAGTGGTGAGTTTCGTTACTCAAGATTATGATTTCAGTAAAATGACTGTGAAAGTATTGATAAGTGAAAGATAGAAAATACTCTAATATAGTCACGTAACATGACATTTCCTTCAGAGAAGCTGTGTGAGTGTGCCTGTGAATGTGAATTTCTATTGATAATAGCCATAGTTAAGATTGTGTGTGCTTTCCAAAAAAACCCCAGAAACCACCACAATGATAACTACCCAACACTCCCTGCCAAAAAAACCCCAACCAAACATAAACCCATACTTCCATTATATCTTTGCTTGCAGTAACCAAACTGTAAAAAATTGTCTGAAATGTTCCATGAAAGATATCGACTGTAGGCATGAAAACTTCTGAAGAATACTGAGTTAAAATGGTTCCACTGTTTCTAAAAAAAAATGAGATTAGAGAAGAATGTGTTTTCCATCTCTATATAATTTAACCTGACAAAACAGACTTTTCTCTAACCTCGTATGCATCATATTATAGTGTTAAGGATACCTATTGGTATTCTGAATGTCTTATCAAGCTAATAGTTCCGTACAAAATGGAAAGTGAATCAAGTCAGCCAAGTGTCTGACGGTATGGAAAATGTCTCCGAACAGTGATGATAAGATTCCTCTTGCCGAACTTTTCGACAGCAAAATGATAGACATTGAAGTTCTAACACCTACGTTAGGCTCCATCTCCACTAAAAGGAGTGGCACTTCCAGAGGGCAGATCAGCATAATACAAGATGAAAAACTGTCTACAGACCAAGTTTCTACCTTTGCCAATAATGTAGCATTTGACTGTAGGGAGTGGGCACTCAAATTATAGTCGGTTATGCAGCAAAAATATGTGAATTTTGTTTTGGTTTGGGTGGGTTTTTTTGAGCTCTGCATGTGGTATGGTTAATGGTTTCAGGAAGGTGACTAGTTTAGGACACCATCCAGGTTTTCTTGGACTTCAGAGACTTTGGATCAGACCTAAGATGTCTGCCCTACACATCTGTTAATCTACTCTGTTTTCATTCCAACAGTCTGTATTGAAATACTGTCAAAATGAGGGTTTGTGCCATTCAAAGGGTTCCCCCTTTGAAAATGAAAAACATTCATTGCACTGCCGGTCATCTTTTAAAGAAGAAATTCATTTGATGCTGTGGTACCTACAACCCCATCCCAGCCAGCAGTAAATACAGACTATTGAACATATGTTTTCCTGGCTAGCAGTCAGACTTCTTTAGCAGAGATTCTTTTATGCATACACTCCCTTTTGGAGCTAATGGAATAGTGACAACATGTTTTCTAAAGAAAACCTGTGTATGAGAAAATTGCTTAGACATGCATAATCTTTTTTCAAGAAGCTGTCAAGGATTTGTATTGACGCCTGATGGTATGTTATTAACATGCTTACAAAACTAATTTAAAGGCAGTAGAGCAGGACTGTTTATACTATTTGTGGTAATATTACCATTACTAATTACATTATATTGTAATACTCACTGATACAAATCAAGTGCTGGCAATGTCAGGATTAGTGTGGGATGGTATAACAAGCCAAGATTTTAGACCTTTGAGTTCAGTTTGGCATTATCTTGTTGAAAAAGATTTTGGTTTTTTTTTTTTCTTTAATATGAATGGAGTATGCTTGCTATCCAAATTACTGCAAATACAACATTTCACAGAATCATAGAATCATAGAATATGTTACATATTGACTTCTGTTTTCACTTTAAGCTTGGCTTTTGTAGACTTAGAAAAAACTTAAAGAGATCGAAGACTATATTGTTTGCTTTAAAAGGTAGTCCTGTTTATGAAGGAGCATATTAGGGAAGGTGTCATTTCTTTTTTTCTTAATACAGAGATAAGGGAGGACGATGGGATCAATACAGATCAGTTAAGATATCTTAGGGTATGAATCATCCTTTGACTGATTAGGCAGGCAACTGTGTTAATTGTATTACCAAGTATGTAATGGGTTAAACCTCAGTGCAACCCCTTCCTTTCCTTCTAATATTAACATCAGTGTAAGAACTGGGATAAAATTTGTGACATTCAGACAGAAGAGAAAATAAGATTAGACTTACTAGAAACAAGTTATATGAATAATTGAATAGGAATGTCTGTAACAATGTAGGTTCTTTATGTAAATCTTGACAAAATATTTTTTTCAGTTTGTGAAAGGGAAAAGTTACTAACAGTGGGCTCAGTCAGTCATATCCTAGGCATTGTAATCAGGGTAACTTCTGAAGTTTCTTTCAAGCATTCCTTTCTTTGATATTCTGATGGTCTTCATTAGGATTACTTTATTCTTTATAGTGAGAAAAATAAACTGATCACAATAAACTTCTTATGATTTTCTTTTGACTATTGTCAGAAGTTTACACTTATTTTCTTTGAATGGCAGCAATAATTAACTGTACCCCTCCTCCTCAACCAGGAGGCTGCTGATCCCTTCATAATTTGTTCACTACATAGCAGAGAATTGCTGTGCTACCTGTGCAAATCATTACCAGAAGGTCTCAGCGTATATGTTTATTCCCAGCATGGATTTGAGCTTATAGAATTCACAGGATTGGAGTCGAAGCATTAAATCGTGCAAAAATTAGTATGTTGAATCATAGTGCCAATTTCAAAGCTGAATCACATGTACCTTTGGGATTTTAGTAAAATGTAACTTTGCATGACTAAGAGTCTTCCCAACAGACTAGAGTCCTCCTCTGAGGTGTAAAGGATTTTCCTTTGCAACATAATATGCGGCCTCTGAGACAAAGAGAAAATGAGAGAGATATTTCATTGCTTTTGAAGAGAGATTCTATTTCACTTTTGTTTGTTTGTTTGTTTGTTTGTTTGTTTGTTTTTACCATATTGTTACTTAGCATTTAGAAATATCTGGAGAGTATAAAAGTTTGCTCTTTTTTTCTTTTTCCCATTGCGTATAGTTTGCTAACTTAATGCTGCAGCTACTGAAACAGTCTGTCCCCGGGATGTTGCTGTGCTTTCATATAATTGACCCTTCTATAGTTTCACCACCATGAGAGGTGATATACAGACCTTTATCATCCACTTTTGTCAGAGTGTATCCACAGAATAGGTGTAGTGCAATGTAAAGCAGTGCAAAGAGCCAGTCACTGTGGTCAGGTAGTGGTTTGAATCTTTGGACTTTTTGACCTTAGAGTTACCAATAAGTAGTCTACTTGTGGTTTTTCATAGATAATTCACATATACTTTGAGCTAAATTGAAACCACCAATTTATTTCACTTAGGAGTAATCCACGCAGGCCTAAATAGCGGTCATCTGTTTCTCCAGAACCACACATTATTCTTTGTCTTATATGACCATGTCTTTCCTTTGGCCTTGGGATGAGGATGGAAGACTTCACAGATCATAATTTTAGGCAACACTGAAGAAGCAAAAACCCACAATAATTTGCTATTTGCAGGTTGATAATATAATCTTTTATGGCTGAAACAAGTTATAAACTGTCATAATGAAGAGTCGCTCCAGACCCATTTCGGCCATAAAGAATTGCACTGTACTAGCAATGCCGAGAGGTTTTTAGTTAATTATTGGATTATGTTGTCTGTACGTGTGGATTGCAGCTAGGTGTCCGTGCTCAAAATAAGGAATATCTTCTGTTGACATTATATATCCAGTACCTCACATGTGATAAAGTTTTATACCTGTCAAATGGACTCACATCAGGAGCTGAGCATTAATTAGACAATATTAGACAATAAATAGATGAGGGCAATGAATTCACTCTAGAATATGAAAGGTGAACTTGCTGTTATGTTTGCACTGTCTCTGCAGTGTTAGTTCCTTTCTACAACTCATTTTACCAGTTACTAGTCAAGTACCAGAGATTTATTTAACTCTGGGACAAAGGCAGCGAATATAGGTCTGTGAGGCAATGGTGACTAAAAGACATGACTCTAACAGTAAAATTTTGATAGCATAGAGTGTTATGTTGAAAGTACAGAGGTTGCATGGGGGAATGCACATGCTTTGAGAACTGAAATTGAATTATGAAGTCTCTTTTTGCTTTCTTCTAATGGAGTAGAATTTCCCTGTGATCTCCAAGACATTTCTCTTACTAGATTTTCCTGTGTTCTCTATTCACTGCTAACACCAGTACAGGTAGATTCTGGAGCAAGTTTTTCTTTTGTTGGTTGGGGTTTTTTTTTGTTTTGTTTCGTTTTGTTTTTTTTAAAGCAGTGAAAAATGTACTTGGTTTCTTTATCTAACAAAATGTTCATTTGTCTTTCTAAAAAAACATACTTAACTGCTCACACAGGAAAATAATTGCATGTTTTGTGAACTTTTCAGTTCTAACTCTGACTTTATATTCTTACTTCATTCTTTTTGATAAATTACAATTTGCTTTTTAAGGTTTTACTTCATTCTTTAGGAAGTGATTGCACCTACGTTGGGTTTTTTGTTTTGTTTTTGAAAACAAGCAAAATTGCTGTAACTGATGTAGTTGTTGCTTTTACTTTCTGTTGTTTTTCTCTTCCATGATGAGCAACCATCACTAGTAGGTATTATTTATTTAATATTTTTCTGTGTGTTTTCATGCCTTATAAATTACAGCATTAAAAAATAAAGGCAAGCTGCAGGCAAAAGAATGCTGGAGTCAATTTAAACCATGCCAGCTGGCAATGAAGAGAACTCAGTGCGTTGGCAAGGACTTATCTGGTGCCAATTGAATGTTCATTGTGGAGGCATTTTGTGTGTGTATGTGTATTAATGTGTCAAAGTGCAAATCAGTCCATCATCCTTATTTCTTCTTTCTGTCATCTGCTGGATCTTTTATTTCTTCACTGTAATTAAAAGATCGGTAGTTCATTATGCTTGAATTCTTCATAAATGAAGGCAGCGTTACAGAATCTTCACAGAAAGGTATAATCCTATGGAATAACCCATGCAGAACTGTGTGATTTCCAGACTGTATGCTGGTGCAGTGCAGCCTTTCACGGGCTCTTTAAATGAGCAATTAAATGCTGTGCTGTCCTATCAGTTCTCTAGTGTGTGTGTATATATATATATATGCTACTGTGCTGTTGAAGTGTAAAAATGAACAAAGGAAATTATCCTTGCTAAGGCCTATTAATGATCAGCCATAAACAAGTCTCGTAGTTTTTCTTAGGACATTGTTAGTACTACCTGATTTGACAGGTTACCATGTATTTTATTTTTATTTCTGTGCAAGAGCCTCCTATACTATTTTAGTGGTAGACAACTGCGGATTATGGTGGGGTAATGATGCCACTGTATTACAGCCAAAAAGACAGTAAATTCTTTTGAATACAGAAATTTCTTGCTAAGTTTTGTTGTGTTGTTGGCTTTTTTTAAAACTGTATAAGAATTGTAATTTTTCCTGAAATGAGTGACCAACAGTCTGCAAATCAAAGTGACTTATTGAGGCATACAAATAAGGATTGTATTTTATTTCTTTTAGGCACTGAAATGTCAGACAGATATTGCAGGTTGTGTGAGGGTAGGTGGAAGAAATGGGCATCAAACCTCAGTCCCTTAACTGTATTTGTTGGGGGTGAGAGACAAGGCTGATCAGCATCCCTTAAGTTATGGTCCATTAGTTTCAGGGAGGTTTGCCTCATTAGAAAGTTTGTGTACATGTATTTCAGTTATGTGATTCAGACAGCCTAACATCCACAGGCACTGTGTGACAACATCTGTACGAACTGTTTGAAGAGGCCAAAGTCAAATATTCGGTGCCCAGGTAAACAATGTTCTTCAGAAGCGGGGTTTTACTGGTGAAATTGAGCTAAACTTTTGAGGATAACAAATTACAGCAGGCTTTCTTCCTCAGGCAAGGTTATGATTTCTGGTGTCTGTTTTTTTTTTTAATACACGATCCCAGTGGAAAAGGAGAGGAAAAAAAACCTAAGAAGTTTGATTAATGGAAGAAGCTCAGAAAGAGCTAAGTTTGAGGACTGATCTCAGAGCTCTTAGGCTGGAAAAAACGTCCCATTAATTTTAGTGGGAGTTTTGACTGCACAAGGACTTTCAAGATCAAGTGCTTTCTTGTTCATTAAAGGATAGAAGGTAATTAGAAATAAAGCACAGAAAAGATTTTATATAGTATTGCTTTTGTCAGCTGAAAAAATCCATATTATTGTAGGAGTTTTAGACTAATCTCCTCTCTCCCTTTCTTGCATAAAATGATGACACAGTAGGTTGTTTTCATTACTCTTAGAGGTCTGTGGTTCTATCTGTTCATTTTATTGGGAAAAAGCAATTGGCAAGTTTTTTCTATGTTATCTTCCTTGCTGTTGGATTGCAATCTCATCTATGATGCTGACTTTGTCATTTCCCTCCTCCATCCAAACTGTTTAGCTCAAGATATTCCCCCAACATTTTTGTTTGTAAATGTTGGATGATAAATGAAACAAAAAGCCAGTATGCATTTTGGTTGAAGGATTTTGCCGATGTCAGCTCATGAAATAGAGGAACAATTGGAAAACAAAAAGATAAAACTGCACTAAGTTTTACAGAAACAAATCTTGCATGCTCTGTGGTACCTGAAATTACGTTGACTTTCAAACACCTTTTAGGGAAGAAGCTATATATACTTAAGACCTCTTGAATCCAGCCCTGAATATTGAATTTGTGTCAGCCATGAGCCATTTCAGAAACCATAAATGTAGGTCATCAACTGATGGGAGTACTTTCTACCCTGACCTCAGGGACAAGGGACTTATCTCCTGATAGAACTTCAAACCATTCTTTGTAATACTTAAAATAATGTTTCATGTTACTCGTTCTTTACGGCTACTTTTTTTTTTCTGCCTCCCACCCCGCCAAAAACTTTTTTCCCTCAGCCTCTAGGTGTAATTTATTTGAGTGAAGAGTATGGTCTCTTCAAGTTTAATTCCAGTTGGAATTGCCATTGGTTATAAGACTGAGAGCAGGAGCCACTTTCTTTACAGCTTTCTACCATGTGCTGGTGGGCACAGGGAAGCTGTAGAAGGATGGGAAGCCAGAGGAGCTGTTGCAAAGCTGTTGCTTCCCTGGTTCTCTTTGCTGTCTCTGCAATACAAAATGATCTTAACCATTCCCAAAAGCAAGGGAAAGTGAGAAAGACATATTTCACTTCTGATGTAGCAGTACTCTGCTTTCTGAGAAAGTAGCTATGTTGAAAAAAGGCATCGTATTTAATGATGCCATGAATTTGTCTTTTCAATCTGCAATTGTTATATGAATGAGACTTTATTCCTACTCATTCCTATTTTATTTTGATGGTCTCCCTTAGCTTTCAACTAGCAAAGGGGATGGGGGAAACATTCATTATTTGTTGTTATTGAAATTACTCTTGTGATTCCTTTCCAATTATTTTCAGGAAACAATACTTATTATTTCTGCAAAGGTGACTTATTGCTGTAAAGGTGACTTTCTAACAAGTAAGAAGGCATTTGGTAACATGGAGTCTGCCTTCAAAAACTCGTCACTTTATCAAAGTGTATAAAACTGTGCAATATACATTCTAAAAAGAGAGCCTGATCCACAGGGACTCCTCCTTTGCTTTTTTACCAGTTTAATTCTATTGCCTTTGGGTGAATTGCTCTTCATTTGTACTCATGTAAATGAGGAAAACAATCATATGTAAAATATCAGAGGAGATACAGGCAGACTTTAAAATGAGGCATTCTCAGTGGCTTTTACCTTTCTGTTAAGCTATACTTATTAGTCTCCATGGATTGTGTAAGTGCCTTTTCATTCAGAGTGTAAGACCAAATAACAATTCTGTTTGTGTAAAGTATTTTGGTTTGGTTGTTGTTTTGGTTTCATTTTTTTTTTTCAAATGAAATTTTAGACAACAAGGAAGGGACTTCCTGAAGTTAGTTGGAAACGTGACTTCAGACATCAGAGGAGAATATTTTTGGTAGACAAAATACTTAAGATGACTTTCTGCTTTCAAGGGGATTTCTTTAGAAAGCTTTCAGAACTGTGATATAATTCTCCAAGAACACAGAACTTGTGTGAGATATCTGAGGTACCTATCGGGAGTACTTTGGAAGAGACGTGTGTTTTCCATTGCGAGTAAAAGTAATATTTGATGTAAAGTTTTCTGAGGATTTTGCTCACTATAAAATGGTAAAGGAGGGGATAAACCATTCTGTACAGAATACCAATGTCCTTTCTGAATATGGCGCACAGAATGCTTCTTTGCGACTTGGGCTTATTACTCTACAGAGAATGGATTTGAAATTGTCCAACTTTCCACAAACATTACTCTTAATGTAATGTTCTCTCTCTGGGAAGCTTTCTTTTCTCAAATAAAATAGAACAGTACAAAGGCCTGGTGCTCGGTTGATACCCGAGTTTCTGACTGTCCTTCCAAATGCATGCTCTGTCTTAGATTGTTCAGAATTATTGTGGTACTATTCTGCTGTGGGGTTGGAGAACAAATTCAGTTCCTCTAGGAACGGGCAGTTTTGAAGGTTCTGCAAACTTGGTAACCTACTGAACTTTCCCTCGACACAGTCACGTACGCACAGAGTCCTTATGATTCAAGCCCTAGGAGACATGATATTTTGGGGGTGTGTGAGTATTATGCTCAGGAGGGAACCTGAAGTACATAGCGCTATTTATATTCAGCAGTTAGTAACAGAGCATGAACATCCATTAATGCTCCCACATTAAACACAGCTTTAATTGCAGTTTTAAAGATTTGCTGGTTTTGCTTTTTAGAGTCTCAGGGTTGATTAATAATATCTTAATAAAAAGCTTAATAGTGCATTAAATGAAAAAAAAAAAAGTTTCTTCTTACTATGAGACAGCAATTTCAGTTGGTAGTTCACTAAACAGAACAATAAAAACCCATCTGAAAGCCTGTTGCCTGGCTGCGGCAAAGTGTTATACAATCAGCCTTCAGAAACCAAACTGATGTTTGAGGTAGCATTTTAAATGTTACCACGCATATGTTTAGTAACACTAAGTTATGGCCTCTGAAGTTTGTGAACCCTCATAAAAAATTATTTATCTATCTTCAACGGAAATTTACTTACATTTTGCTTTCTATATTACCAATACTGGGCCACTGGGGAGGTGGGTTATCTGAAGATCTGTAGTAAGAGTGACACGTCTTTTTTATTTAAATATTATTGCTTTTTAGGCACTGAATTTTGGAGATATGCCGAAGTACTTGTGGGAGATTTGGGTACCTGACAAACCATGGGTGGTAAGATATGAGATCCACTGAAATAAATAAAATAAACATATAATTTTATGATAGGTATTTTGGGTCCTGCTGTCGCTGAATTCAATGGGCAAAACTCCTGCAGGGCTTGTAAGAAGTGCGTTACTGCAAATTTATGCAAGCGTGTTTCCATTCTTTTCAATTTTGTCACACTGGTGTGAAGTTGAAGTAATGCCTGTAGTGAACTAGAACTGCGGAGTAGCGTCTGACAGGGGGAAAAGAGAATTGCTCAGCTGAAGGTTATAATAAGGCCTTTTCTCTTATCTTTACTCAGACAAGCGAGCAGTTAGCTATTGCCCATCAGAGCAATTCATGTGCACAGCTGGGCCTACTGAATAGTACCTTTCTCCAGGCATCCTCTTGTTAGTCTTGTTTCGCACTTGCTCTGGACTCCAACCCAGTAAGCCAAGGAAAATAACAATCTCCTTTTGAGCACCATGTGGGCTTCTCAGAAAATGAGTCTGGCAGATGCTGTCTGTCCTCCACTTTCAGGGGCAGTAATCAGAGAAGAACCAGGGTTCAATGCTTTGATTCCTAAAGTTCTGCAGTAAGGAGGAGCCGCGGTCTATTTAGATGCGCAGTTCCTTTCCTGTGCAGAACTCCAGTCTAGTCTGTTGCTTTCCATGCTGGGTTTTTTTTGTGTGAAATAAGGGACTGTAGTATCTGTCCATTATCTGTGTTTTTCAAAGAGAGTTTCTCTGAAATTAATACCAAAAAAATCCTTGTGGAAGTTCAGAACTTCCAATTGTTTTAAAGGTTAAAGTAATGAATGCAATTTAAATGTAGTTGCACCTTATGATACATTTAATTACATTTGTTCAACTATTCAAACGACAAGATTGCAGTAAAAAGTTGTTTTCTTTATAATATAGGCCTCTTTCCCCAAAACTAAGCACTCTGCTGCACTTGCTTTAAGCTACATCAGAAGAAGAAAATTTCCTGGACTGGAGTCTCCAGTATCAGACGTTAAATTTAAAACCGTACTTTCTAACTACCTACTGGCTATTTGACTTTTTAGCCTTAATAGTAGGCTATTTTAGCCTCAGTATAGGAATTTCAGAGATAAGGGAATTGCTTTCATTTTTTAGTGCAAAATATTCTGAATAAACTTTGTTGAATCTCTATTAGTGTACTATAAAATTGCTATAGATACACAAATCTAGATATCTATCTTATCTATCTCCTCTTTAATGACAGAGAATGGTGTGTTTATACATTAATTCAGTAACACAAGACTTTTGAAGGAAATTTTGAATGAAAAAAAGCCATCATACACAGTTCGGGCCAGTAATTTAAAGCAAACACAATAATAAGCGGGATTCACGGTTGGACTAGATGATCTTTGTAGGTCCCTTCCGACTGAAATATCCTATTCTATTCTGTTCGGTTCTGTTCAGCTCCAGATACTAGGAATTTGGGTGCCTATAAGATATATATAAATTCCTATTAAGGCAGTGGAGAATAGTTAGACCACACTGATGTGGATTTTACCATATGAGAGTAAATATGCGCTTAGCTCAGTTTTGGGATGTATTTTTTTGTTTAAGTACTAGAGTGCAATGTTTTAGCAAAAGATGTCACTTCTAATGTTTTATTTCATTAGATATTAATTACGAAGTGAAGAACCCTGATGTACTGTTTTATTTAAATCTCTAAGAACAATATATATGCAATGCTTCATGGTCGACTCCACTTGTTTGAGGGAAAGTATGTTATTTTGTACATTACTTTATAAAAGCTGCTCTTTCAAGAGTTACAAGTGTTAGGGAGATCTTTTTCACGGAAGTTGGATGTTAATTACTAGACAGTAAGTTCTAAAGTAACAAAACAGGAAGAAAATTATAAGCTTTTAAGCTAATTTATGGAAGATTTTATGGAACTGTCACAGCCTTTGCCAAAGAATTGTTGCTCTTTGTCAGACAAATTTTTTCAGCTAGGTTCAGTACTTCAAGAGAGTTAAACTAACAAGTAAACTATTTCCCAGGCTTGGTCTAGGTTTTAAAAAAAAGTGAAAATTTCTCTTTTCTCTACCAGCTGATATGGGGCATGGAAAACTTTGGGCTTTTTCTTTTTTTTTTTTTTTTTTTTTTTTAGCTGACAGCAGCAGCCTGGCTAATCAGTTTAATTAAAGCTTCTTTTTCATCCATATGAATGTTAGGCTTTGAAAAAATTCTCCAACCCTTTACTTACGGAAAGCATCTTAAGTATTTAAATTTATTTTTGTCATTTTAATAGTGATAGATCTTCACAGTCTGAGCAATAACTAAGTGATGTTGATGGTCTGTAGAGTGAATGAGGACTGCTCACTTTGCAATGCATTATGTATTGTATTCTTGCTTTTTAAAAAACAGTTGAATTACCTGTGAGTACTTTGCTCATCTAAATAGCAATACACAGTCCCTTTCTAAAGGATTCTTGGCAAAGCAAATCTCCATTAACATTGTATCTAATAGAATCTAAAAAACTCTCTTAAAAAAGTTTCAGACCTAATGGATTTTCTATTTCTTGAAGTTAAATTTTAGTCATTGCCTTTAAAGTTGGTGGTAGCTGGACCTGAAGTTTATATGCAGAAGTTCTTAAGTAAGTGTCTGGTGTACCTGATTAAGCAGCACGATTTTGTGGGGGAACTCGGCTGAGGCGGGATGGATGCAGGAATGGAAACACATCACTCGGTGATGAATAACCTAAAATGTATTTAGCATGTGGGAGAGATGGTAGTGCGTAGATAGTAATTTGTCTTTTAAGAAACCTATTCTGCACCACGCACACACACAGACACCAGTGAAAGCTGCATTTCCTCCATCCCAGTTCAGACCAGCACGCAGAGGTACAGGACGTTCACTCCAACTGTGCAACATGTCCGGGTCCTGGTTCTCAGTGGAACTCCGGTGTGCACGGTTCAGGCTCAGCCTTCTAGGTCATACTGGATGCCCATGGATGTGTCCACTCAGGAGGTATTATTGTCTCAACTGTTTATTGCTTTATAAATCATCTTGTTGGCATAAACCACTATAAGCCAAGCTAGTGAGCCGTGTGGCCTCACTACTCACATAGCCTCAGGCCAATCTCCTTGATATCATCCATATGTAAGGCCAACTAGCAGTTGTCACTGAGGTTTCCATCATGCTGGTCTCCCAAACCAAATGTGTTACAGAAGCGTGAAGTCAGCAACAGTTATGTGATGGAGTTCAGCTAATGTAGCTTTGTTTTCCATCTCATACCATGTTAATTTTATTATTTGCAGATGGGCAGATGTAGTCATGGTCCCATTTATCTGAGCGATGCTTTTGGGTAGACTCTATATCTTGTGACATGGGATAAAAATGATCCCTTCTAGGAATATTGGCATTGATAACATTAACATCTGTTCCTTTGGGGTGGAAACACCCCCTCCCACCCAACACATGAACACACAAATCTGGCAGTTTGCGTGTATAAGAGGGATAAAACCCACATGGAATAATCAAAACCAGGAGGCAGATCTGTGAAGGATATATTGAGAGCATGAAGCTTATGACTGAGCTTGTCCTAAGGTAACAGAATCTTTCTTTGGGGGAGGAAAGAGACACAGAGCTGTAGGAAATAGACTGAGGTTAAAGGAAAGAATCTGAGACTATTCAAATATCTCATTTGATATGTTCAATAATATGTTCAATACAAATGACTTGATTTCCAAACAGGAGATCATGCAGGACTATTTTTTTTTTTCTGTAGAAAGGGAAAAAAAAAATGTAGCTTTTTCTCTGCTGTTCAAGCTACATTATAATAATTGCTTGAGTCAGAATTCAGAGAGGAGGAATGCTCTGTACATTTTATTTTTTGGAATCTGCATATGCAGATATTGTTATTAACCCTGGCAGAATTTTTCACAATTTTTATTTTGTTCTGATCATAACCCTCTGTGCCTATTAGCTGGTAAAAGAAGTGTCTTAACTTGGATGTAATTCAGGGATGTTAGACAAACACCAATCTTTGTAATTAGATTTTACATTGTTTTCAAAAATAAGCTGTTTTTTAGTTTAGAACTGTCACTAAAATTACTTGTGAAACAGCTCTTTCAAATTAATCAAAATAGATGCTGGTCAATGCGGTACTACTCTTCTGTCTCAAATGTGGTTGCAGTGAAACTGAGCAACTTCAGGTTTATATAAAAATAAATGTTTACATATATATCTTGACTTCATTTTTCTCCCTAATTAGTAGCATGCGATGTACCATTCTGATTTTTGATTCACCCCCTTGGTGCCTGCACCTCCCCTTAGGGATCCCAGCTGTTTTCCTCTCCTGCTGTAATTGAAATCAAACTTGTTCCAGCCTGTAATTGATAGTGAATCTAACCATCTAATGTTTTCTATGAGCCAGATGCACAGCAGAAGCACATGAAGCAGCATATGGAAAACCAAGTGCCCTACTGGGGTGTAGATAGATCCATTCTTGTTTTGTTATACACTATCCCAATTCTTTCATCAACTAGTTCACCTACATTTTAGTGAGTTAAGAGTAAAAAAATCTGGAATATATGTGATGTATTAATTGAAATGGTGAGGCCAAGTCTCTCTGTCCTCATGAAGAACTGTGCCTCCAGACTGCTCTTACATATTGTCTTTGCCTGCTCTTTTCTCTTGCAATGTTAAGGAAAAGTATTCTAGTGTCTGTCTGAGCGTTGTTATGACAGGTCTAATGGCTCATATGGGAATGTAAATCTAGATGTTCTCTCTCACCCTTGTTTTGGCAACTAGTGCGAATCATTATCTTGTATAAAGAGTGCATCTTTTTGTCTCTGGTTGAAGACATTTGCTAGGAATCTGCCATTGGAAGCAGAATGCTGCTGTCTGTTAGTACTTTAATACATTCCTGGTTTTCTTTCTCTCAAACTAAAAATGCTTCCATTCTTAGTGAATAAAACAATAAGATATTCCTATATCATATATGTCTGTTTGCCTCTCTGTGTATAGTATGTAAGAGAAAAGAGCATCAGTCATGAATTTTTATATTTAAGTAATGTTTTAATATTTTAAAATATGTGGGGTTTTGGTGTTTTTTGTCTCTCTGTTGGGGATCTACTCTAGTTCCTACACTGGGTTATTTAGTTTTAATAGTGTTCTTCTACCTCGGGCTTCTTCTCATGATACAATATACAGTAATTAAATATAGAACTAAAGAGAAGTTGTAGGTTAATAATAACTTTGTTGGCCGCTAGATTTCTTGAGATATTTTTGAGGCATATTTTCTTAGCAGAAATAATGTAGTAGTCTCCTGTGTGGATTTCCTCATATCTGGTTTTGAAAGGAACCTCATGTGTTCCTTCCAGTGCTACTGATAACGAGGTGTTATCAGCACATCTGAGTCAGGCAGACTATGGCTTTGAGCGATTGCATCTGTAACTAAGACTGAAGACCTAGCTTAAGTCAAAAATTGCACTTATTCTCTGCTGTTCCTGACTCTAAGTATGGTTGCCCTGTGTAAAGTTCAGCAGGATTTCTCCTGGGGTAGCAAAGTTCCTTTAGGTATACCTAAATAAATATTAGCTTTCTGGTGAATACTTGTAAAGAGATTTGGAGGAAAGCTAGTTATTCTGTAACTCCTCAGATTACACCTGGTTTCTCAGGGACCTGAGGAAAAATAGAGGTGAAATTAACTTCTTCACAATCGCAGTGGGGATTATTCTTATTAAATATTTATCCATCATGGAGGAGGAAGAGTCGAGTAATCAAACAGTTGGTGTTAATTTAAATGTCATAAGCACAATTAGAAAAAGCTTCCTTACAATCAGATTTTATTGTGATTTCCCAGTCTGTGTTCTGAAAATATCCTCACTCGAGGATTTCCACTCTGGTGGAAGGGAGTACAATATGGGTTTGACTCAAGTTTCCTGAGCTTTTTCCTCTTTCTTAAAATTTCATCAACTTTGTGACTCAGTGATTACTTTATAAGATATACTAGGTTAATTTGGGGCAGTCAGTTGTTTTCTGCAAATAGATTTGCCTCCAACTTAATCACTCTCTACCCTGAAAGAATGATCTGAAGTCACTAGCTGTACTTTCTGTGCGACCTTAATTAAACGAACACAAGTGACAGCACAGGGAGAAGTTGGTGTGGTTTTTTTGATTGGTTGTGGTGGTTGTTGAGGTTTTTTTAACATCTTGTTTGTTTGTTTTTGTGAAGGTGAAGCTTATATACAAAGTTGTGCAGTTTTCTGATGTTATTACAACTCATTTCATACTGTCTCTGCCAGATTATTTATCTGATACTATTTCTAATAGCATCATCAGAACACTTTAAGTAGTTTAAAATCATTCTAATATTAAAATGTGTAATGTTTAAACAGATTAGCTTTGATGTATGATTAGCTTTTCTGTGTATTACACAGAAAAAATGATTTATTATCCATTGAAATATTATATAAAAATAAAAAATAATGACTATATTAAGGCTAGGCATGTGATTATTCTTAATAGTATTGCTATATGCATGAAGTACTGTTCTATTATCAGGAGTAATCTAAGTTGGATGGGACCTTCAGAGGTCATTTGATACAATGTCCTACGCAAAGAGGGCTAATTTAGATCAGGTTGTTCAGGGCTCTGCCCAATCAAGTTTGGAATATCTCCAGTGCTGTCTCCAAGGCTTGCCATGGCCTCACTTGGCAGCCTGTTCCAGGGTTTTATCATCCTTGTGATAATTTTTTCCTACGTATGAAATTAGAACTTTCCTTTTTGCAACTTGTCTCTGTTGCTTCTCATCCTATCACTGTGCAAAAACAGTTGAGCTCCATATTCTCCAGATGCTCTCAATAAGTGGCTAAAACTGCAATAACTTTCGCATCTTGAGGATGAGCACATACAGCTCAGAGGCCTTCTTTATACTCTCCAGCCTCCTGAACAACTTGGTGACCCTTTGCTGGGCTTACTCCAGTGTTTTTCCTATACTTGAGAGCTCAAAACTGGACACATCATTCCACATGCAGCCTCATACATGCTGAATAGAAAGGAAGAATTGCTTCCCTGAGCTTTCCAGCTACATTTTTACTGATGAAGTTTGTCCTTTGTTTAAGGACACATTGCTGTCTCATGCTGAAGTGGTTGTCCACCAGGACCAACAGGTCTTTTGCTGCAAAGCTTTTCTCTATCGAATTGTCCCCCAGTCTGTGTTGCTGTATGAGGTTATTCCCTCCTGGGGCAGGACTCCATGTTTGCCATTGCTGCACTTCTTGAGGTTGCCCATTTATCCAGCCTGTCAAGCTCCCTCTGAATAGGAACCTGGCCTTCCAGCATACAGAGTGCTTGCTCAGCTTTGTGTCATCTGTGAACTTGCAGAGGATGTACTCTGCCTCATCATCCAGCTTATTATTCAAGACATCAGATTCAAAGGCAGTGCTGGCCCCATTTTCCACCCCTATTAACCAGCTGCCCTTTGGACTGTGCACCTCTGATCACAACCCTTTGCACCTGGCAGTCCAAGCAATTTTCCAGCCACCCGGTAGTCCACCCATCCAAACCATATTTCATCAAGTTATTAGCAGGGACAATCAAAAGCATTGCGAACATCAAGGTACCCCTTTTTCACTAAGGCACCCATCTCATCACAGAAGCCGATCAGGCCGGTAAAGCACACTTTGCTGTTGGGAAATGCATGTAGTCTTTTTCCAGTCTCTTCCTCCTCCTTTATGTGCCTGGATGTGGCTTCCAGGAAGGTTTGATGATTAATGAGACTAGGCTGACTGGCCTGCGTTCCCCTGATGATCCTCCTCCTTCTCGTTGAAAATGGGCAATTTTTCTGGTCATCAGGAACCTATTCCGATCAGCCAGACCTTTGTAAGACCATAGACAGTGGCCTTGCAATGGTGTTGTCTGGCTTCCTCCTCCAATTGGATGCCACTGTTGGAGGCATCCCATCTTGTCCTATGTCCAATTTACTTAATTCTTTTTCTACCTTGATCTTCTACTGCGGGTAATTCTTCAGTCTCACAGATCCTGGCACAGGCTTAGAGGACATGTGAAGCTTCAGGCAGTCCTTACCAGTAGAAACTGAGGCAAACCCGGCATCTAGTACCTCAGCTTTTTCTGTGTCCTTTGCTGCTAGGTTCCTACCACTTTGAGTGGTGGCCCCACATTTTCCTTTGTCTTCCTTTTACTGATAGTATAACTTTCTTTTCATGCTTCACAGTTCTCACTAGTATAAACTCCAAGAGACCATTGGCTTTTGTAATTCATCTGAGCTCAGTCAGGGTTTCCCCATTATCCACACTGACCTTGTTCGAGTTGTGCTTGTTCAAGTTCCTGGGCATCACACTGGTCTTTTCTTGTGCTTTGAGGAGGTTGTCATTGATGATCAATCAGCTCTCCTGAGCTCCTTTACCCTCCAGGACACTCTTCCATTAGCCCCACCAAATAGATCCCTGAATAAGTTTAAATCTGCTTTTCTAAAATCTAAGGTTTGGGTTTGTTTGGTTGGTTTTTTTGTTGTTTTTTTTTTTTTTCTTTTTGAGTAATATGTCCAACTGAGTGTCTCCCCTGGTCAGTTTATCAGCTACCTGTACACCAGTTTTTTTTTGCCAGAAATCTCTTGAAATATTAGTGCTCCACCATTTTGCCTTTCCAGAAGATGTTGGGGTGGTTCTATCACCCTGAGAACCATCGTTGTGATTGTGAGGCTTCTCCCAGTTTTCTAAAGGAGGCTTCATTTCCTTTTCTTGATTTCTTCCTCATCCTCATCACAGCACCCACCACGTTCTTGACCCATCAGCTCTGGACTGGTTGGTCACCTGCTCCGGTGTAAAGCTCCATGAATTCAAATTGCCCTTTTCCATAGAGTGCAGCCTCTCCTCCTCACTTGTCCTGAGAAACCCGTCTGGGTTCCCTGTGATTTATTTTCCACTCTGCATATGTTCGTGTACAGGCACTTGACGTGAGCCCCCCAGCTCCACTGTGTTCACAGGGGATGTTCCTCTCGTGTCATGCTTATTGTTGAGCGCTTTCTCCTATCCCTCCTCTAAGTCTCAGATGTTTTTTCCACCATCTCCAGGTGTTTAACGCCCCTTTCATTAGATTAGCAAGCCTCTGCACGGCTGGGTCTTGCCCCACTTTATTAAATGCACCATGACATAGAAATATTTTGAAATATTTTGATATATATGTTTAATGTGTTCATACAAAGTATCTATGCATATATTTAGTGTCTGCCTGTGCTTTAACACTGTATGCAAGTTCATGAAAAGAACAGACACTTTGCATATATTGTTACGCGTTTGTGCTCAGCAAGAGAAAGACGAGAATGTAAAAAAATTCTTAAAGTACTGCATAATTATCTTTTTGTTTGGGAGTATTGTCTTCAGCTTTTTATCTCCTACAGGCTTTACTGGCTCTCTTACCTTTCAGTCTGATTTTTCAAATAGTACAATGTGGTTCTTTTGAACATCATTGAAGTCAGTCATACATATGCCTGGCCAATTTGATGGTGATGGTTTATTCTTATTTGTGAAGAAGGTGTTGAAATGTTTTGGAAAGGCTGGTCCTGCATAGGGATTCAAAACACAGAAATTAAAAAGACACAACAACTTTCATGTTCTTTTCTTCCAGAACTATAATCATACATAAATTAAAAAAATCATGTAGTCCTCATCCTTAAAAAAGGATGTAGTATTGTAAACATATTTGAACTGTAGTACTCATTTGTACCATCAAAAAAGTAATTTTTAAATACTCCCACAGTTTTATTTTGTTTAAAAACTGTTTTTCTTTGAGGAAAAAAAAAGATCATTTTGATGTATCTGAGTATTTTGAGGAAGATACGTCTATTATTTAATGTTACTAAGGTGCCAGCCTTTTTGGGGAAGGAGGATGCCATAGATGTTATCCAAGTGGTTTTGTTTAGTAGTATACTTGTATGAGAAGTCTCATGGACATTCCTGTTTGTATGCCATTGTTTACACTATTTTCTTTTCATAAACCAATAATTATCAGCGTAGGTGGGCGAGATGAGGAAATATGCACTTCACAAGTTTTCTTCACCTGTTCTATACCTATTAAAATAAATTTACTTTCCATGCTGAAGGAAATGCTTTCAGTTGCATTTTCTCTCGGAGGAGGAGAGAATTAAAAATAACATTATGTTCCATAATACAAAGGTTTTATGATCTAGCGTTAAATGCAAAGGTGGAGTAGGATAAAAAAAAGGGTACAAGTGTGATTCACAATAATATCAGTTTTACTCTTTTTTGGAGGTGTGTGCATTTCCTTTGATTGAAGATTATAGTGTCACAAAAAGAATATTTTTTTTCTGTTGATGTTTACTTGAGGTGCTGTTTCTTAGGTACACTGTCTTATATGTTTTTAAATGGATATTTGACTGTATTAGAGAGCATGCAGCATACTTTATAGTACCTCAAATGTAGGCAGACCCCCTGTTTAAACAACTGAATGAAGTCTTAGTACTTCACTGCCTGTAACTTGAGCTTGGACAACTATATTGTGGATGCCTAACTTCGGGTGTCTGAGCCTGGAGTTCAAATACAGCCTTCAAGTTCATCCTGGGTATTTTTGTTTGTTTAATTTTGCTTTGGTTTGGGTTTTTTGTTTGTTTGGGGTTTTGTTGTTGTTTTTTTTTCCAAATCACATCTAGTGAATTTGTTGAAGAAAATTGGGAAAACTCTGCTCACAGTGATTGAAGTGGTGTATGGATGCCTAACATTTTTGTCCATCTTTTTTGTGGCATGTGACATCAGATTATGTCCTCAGCTGTAAAAAACTCACATGGTTTTCACTGAGGGCAGAATTTGATAAGCTTTCAAATGCGGAAATTGAATAAGGACATGAAATGTCAGTATAGTCTAGCAAGAATGTCTTGTGGGGATAAACAGAAGTGATACATAAAATGTAATTCAGCACCATCTTTGTAAATGACTGAAGAAGCATAGATAAGGACACCTCCATCCTGATGGAAGTCAGCGGACATTTGCCATTGACCTTCATAATGATTCTGGACTTTACCCACTCTATTTGACTGAACTGGAAGTTGGCCAAGTATGTGCCTCTCATCTGTAGAAATTTAGTTTGTTCTGGGTAAAAGCTTTGTTACTATTCCCTTCATCAGGGTGAGATATGCAGACGCTACTTAATAGCTTTAAAAAAATTTTCCTCATTTGTGATGATTCACCTGATTTGAGCAGAGTAGGATCAACCATTTGTAGTGAATTTAGTAGCCTCTGAGGATCCAAAATATGAATAAGACAGAGGTTTCATTTTTTTTGCATGCATGATGTATCAGATTAATTGTTTCTGGTTTAGGATTAATGAGGCTTCATGGATAGGGATAGAGTGGATAAGCAGTCAGTGATCTTTGTAGGAAAGAAATGGAAAGTATTTTATACTGAAATGTTTCAACAGTGCTGATTCTTTTAAATCAATTTTCTGGGTTTAATACAGTGCTGTTTTGAGCTGTCATATTTCTTATATATTGCAGCACTGTAAACCCTCACAGCCCGGACCTTCCTTTAGAAGATTGGGTATATACGCTTGGGTGCGTGAATGTAGCAATCAGGAAATAGCACAAAGTGAAATGGCTGTTACTGCATGTTCTTCAGCATGACAATGTACTGCAGATCACAGGGATTTGTTACAAGCGGGGCGAGTTTGCGTTCGTTATTTTTTCTTATTTTTTCTTCTCCGGATGATCTCCACTGTGGTTTTTTTTCATTATACCATTCAATTGTCAGAAACAGTAAATTCATTAATAACTGCCCTTCACTCACTAAATAATTCCTTAACATAGAGTAAAATAGATCATTACATTTTGCTTTATGCTCTTTCTGTTTCCCCTCCTCACAAAAAAACAAACCAACGTCTACCAACTTTTGTTAGGTTCAGAATCAGAGGCCTTACAAAGATGAAAGCTGCCAAGTATACTTGCTAGCAATTCATTTGTACACTTTTCAATTTACAGAACCAGCCCTCAGTCTCACTTTTTAATTTGGTACTTTAGATGAAATCCTATTTGGGGAAATCAATGAGAGGTTAACCAAAGCCTGGGCAGCTGCAGTGGTTAGAAGTCGACAGCTTTGATTGCCTGCCAGACTGACATCTAGGTTTGGTTTTCCTGTTTCACTTATTCCTCATTCTCCAGCCTTTTGCCATATCACATGACGTTATTCTATCAAACTTTGATAATGGGGGGGGGGGGGGAGAATTACTACGCTTAACAGAGCATTGCTTGTTATCTTATACTAGAATTTTACAAAGTCGGAAATATCAAATAAAAAAAAAAAATGGCAACAATAGATATATAACACAATTTCTGACAAGGTTCCAGTTTCTATGCTTGTTGCTTTGACATCCTTCACTGCTGCAGATTTAAATTAGTCTAGTTATTAAATCATATCAGTGGTGGAAGGTAAAAAGCCAAAGATGAATTTATACAACACAAAATGATACATACAAAAATACATTATTCATATTTACTGCATACAAAATTAATGTGGGCCAGTTCATGTTTTCCACAAAATTTCTTTACCTTTTTTGTGTTAAAAAAATTTTAAAATGTTCTTGATGAATTAATATGCAGTTAAACTGAATGCTAGCAATGAAATTAAGACAGTTAATGTAATGTGATGTAAATTTCGCTCTCCCATCTTACTAATGGATTTAAGTGGGGAGAAAGAAAAAACCTAAACCAGCTGAAGACAGCCATGGGTTATGACGTGTAGCTTTGTGTCAAAGGCAAACACCTTTTCATAACGCTGTTCCATTACAGGTACAACTAACATTGAAGGCTCATTCGGGGAACCTCTTATGTCGTGCTTTCATTTTATTCCAGTTGGCTGAATCTTTCCTGCTGGAAATAGGTCTGAAAGAAGAGTAGGTGTTTGATCTTGCTCTGATTAAAGTCAATGCAAAATTGGTTTTGAGTTTAACGGCACAAGTTAAGTCTATAGAGAGAAATCATTTAAGCCCTTCCAGCACATTTAGAAGATTTCCAGTGTGAAATGGGAACTCAGAAAGTGAAAGCTTACAGTTTTTTACCTAAAATTCCTTTTTACTAGGCATTCATTAAGAAACTGGAGATTGCTTTGACATGCTATTATTCACTCTAAGTTTGGAGTTTAATGGAACAAAAAGCCAGGAGCAGTAAATTAGATCATCTTTCTGTATTTCTTACGGTACTTTAAGTACTACCTTGATATTAATCCCAGAACATAAGGCCATAGTGTGGTTTTCAAATGATGGCCTATAAATTGCTAGTGACCCACTGTTTCAAAAAAAGTATACAAAGGATAACTAAGAAAAACACTAAGAGGTTAAGTTAATTATATTAACATTGAAATTATTCATTGTTGTCTGTGATTACAGCTGGCTGTGTCTTTTCCATATTGTCGTCAAAGGTGGTAACATCTGAAATTAAGTACAGCATCAGCAAGAAGCGTTCCTTTGGTTTTTGGGATTGGGGTTTGGGTTTTTTTTCGTGAACACAAAAAATCTCAAATTGATCTATGGGATTTCTTCAGTAAATTTCCTTCGAGGTGTCTTCTTCAGCTAACTGGGATAATCTCTTTTTATGAAGTTACCTGGTAATTTTAAATTATCTTCTGCCTTTTTTTTTTTTTTTTGGTGACAACAGAATTATTTATCAAAGCAGTAGGTGCTTAGCATGAGAATTTTAATTTTATCTAAGGTTGAAAGTACAATTAAAAATTGGAGACTACAGAAACAGTGAGCAAATTCCCAAATGTAGATTGGTGTTTAAAGAGGTTAGCATCTAAACTATAGAAGACAATTCAAAGGAAAAACAAAATTACTTTATAGCTTTGATGCTGGAGGGTCTATAAGTATCTGAGGTTTTTCAGGTAAAGTTTATGTATCTAAAAGTCTGCCAATGTGAATGCAATGCCCAAACTGGCTGAACTGAATATTTATTGTCAGACCTGTGAATTCCAAATCATAGAATCATAGAATGGTTTGGGTTGAAAGGGACCTTAAAGATCACTGTGTTCCAACCCTCCTGCCATGGGCAGGGACACCCTGCATAAATGTAAACAAATGCATAAAAGTTAAAGAAGAAGCAAATTAAGTTTTAAAATATAGTCTCACAGAGATGTTTAGCTCAAGATTGAAGGTATGATCATGTCCAGGAGAGAAAGATGCATCTATTGGGTGTTTCGTATTAATCAGCATAGCTCTTCTCCTCCATGACTAGCACTATCAGCCTGTCCCAGTGCACAGCTGCAAATTCCATTCCAAGAAGCTCAATTTATTACAGAATTTAGATGTGCAGCTTCTTCATGAAGTTTGCCTTGAGAGTAGGTACCTAGACATTTGATGTCCTTTATGGGTCTTTACAGAGATCTATAGCATATTCAGAAATAAACTTCTCATTTTTCAGGTTACAAATTTATTTTGTAATGCTACTTAAAGATGTGGAAACATGGCATTAGGAAGCTTTTGAACAAAACAAAAAGATGAGAGAGGAATACATGTATCGTTTTTGTATTATTAAAGAGCCTAAGATCTCTGCAATGGACATACCCTCCTCCAAGCATTTAATTCTTATGTAATAATTAGTACTGATTTTGAAATAAATTTGACAAGTTGAAATAAAGAACTAATCATTCTGAAGATTGTTTTACACTTCTTTTGCAGTGACTAGATCGAGACCTACAACTGGTTGAAAATTACAAAGTACACGATCCTGCCCGAAATCTTTATTCTAATACTGCAGCATTCAGAAGGCCTGAAGTCACTGTCTGCAGATTGTGTGTGACTTCTATTAGGTCAATGGCAATTTTTCATATCTTGTGTAATGAGACTTAGGGTGCACAGCTTCGGTTCTGCATATATTTTGTTATATTGTGTTATCATGTGATACTTCATGATTCTTTCCCTTGGAGCCAGCTGCTTCCTTATTCTATTTATACAGGTCATGCTGTGTAATCCACAAAGATTCTGTTGTCTTTGCTTCTGTGAGGAAAATATAAATTAGTTTATTGTGAAACCAAAATACAAATCAGCATCCCACATAAGATGCATTCTGAATTGCAAGCATTAATGATGTTAGGTACACAAACACTGGCAGGATATGTTGAAAGACGGACTGCTCTCTGGGCTCTCTGGAACAACTTAACGAACCCCATAATGCTAGCATGAAATCCATGGAAGCTTTACCATGATTTTTGTAAAATGTCAAATTATGCCTGAAGAAAGATGGACAGCTGTAACTCATAAGCACAGTAGGAACAGATGAATTACAAGGTCAAATTTTGTTCTGGAGTACAGCACTAACATTGTTGTTAATTTCATTTTTAACTCCACCTGAAGATTAAAAAATAATGAAATGAGGCTTTCAAGCTTATGCATGAGTGTCTACAGAGAGGAAGCACCTTCTCAGAAGTCTCTCTTTTTTTCTCATGATTTGTAAGTATAAATTATTTGAGGCTATATCAATGAAGATGACTTGGGAGAGTAAAACTTCTGGGAACAGTGATCATCTGTAATTTTGAAGGAAAGGAATTCATGACCAATTTTCATGCAAGATTTCATGTGCAAAATATAAACTCACACATCAGTTGTACAGAACAAATTTACAACAGCTCTATCAACTGCTCTCTCTTGAAAAACAAAATCTGTAAAAAATACATGAGTTACATAGGAGGTGTTTCAGCACAGAAAATTACATTATATTAAACCCCTTAATATATGGGTAGGTAACGAACTAAGTAATCACCATCTGATATTTCTGGAAGCTTATACTAAATGAGCTGACCACCATTTAGGTCCAAGAAAATAAGATATTCTTACTGCCCTTTTGTTTGGTTTTAGCAACCTCTGCTAGGCCAAATGAATGAATTAAGGGACTCAAATATTCCTTCATCCTTTAGATCCCGTTTCAGGAATGCTGAATCTGATGCTTGATCCATCTGTTCGGGGCCTGTCACAGGATCTGGATAAGGAGTAAGATTCAAGGACAGCTTTTCAATTCACTTGATGTATCAGCTGATCTTGAATCAAAAGCAATCAAAGGAATTGCTTTGCCATTGGCTGATGTCTGAAAACAGAAGGAGATCACTTGTCTTTTCAAGTGTTGTATTGTTCTGTAGGGCTGCTTTCTCATCCACTACACTTTGGAAACTAAGGATGGGCTTCCTCTTTCCTTTGTCTACCGAAAATGCGTTTGTATATTTTAAGCTAGTTATCACAGTCTTTCTCTACAGTAGGTGTAAATTTTCAGAGAATGTTTCTTTTCTACTTCAGTAAGTTCTCAAAGGTAACTGAAGTGAGGTGCTTCCAGGAGTGTACTCATTTTCAGCACAAAGTCCTGCTTTTGAATGTATAAGGTCAGCTGAATCTCAGCCTGAAAAATGAACTTAAAAGCATAAATAGTACATGCAGTGTAGCTGATATTAATAAAGAGTTGCTGTCCTTGTTGTGAAAAAGTGAGAGTTAGGTATGGAAGTAACAGAAAAACAGAACCAAGTGAAATACTATCCTCTAAGCCTATTTTAAAATAAAGCAAACATATGGTTTGGTAAGATGTACTCCTAGACGTTGTATGATAGAATTTTTGGTGTTGTAGATGTTATTTATTAAGGTTTCTGATTTGTCAATCGTAGAATCATCACCTCTAAAGGTCATCTAGTCCAACCGCCCTGCAATGAGCAGAGACATCTTCAACTAGATCAGGTTGCTCAGAGCCCCATCCAACCTGGCCTTGAACACCTCCAGGGATGGGGCCTCCACAACTTCTCTGGGCAACCTGTTCCAGTGTCTCACCAGCTCACAGTAAAGAATTTCTTCCTAATACCTAATCTAAACTTTAAAAACATTTCCCCTCATCCTATCACTACACTCGCTCCCTGATAAAACGTCCCTCCCCATTTTTCCCGTAGGCCCCCTTTAAGTACTGGAAGGCTACTATAAGGTCTCCCTGGAGCCTTCTCTTCTCCAGGCTGAACAACCACAACTCTCTCAACCTGTCTTCATAGGAGAGATGCTCCAGCCCTCTGATCATATGCATGGCCCTCCGCTGGACTCTCTCAAACAGGTTCATGTCCTCCTTATGTTGGGGCCCCGGAGCTAGATGCAGTATTCTTGGTGGTGTCTCACGAGGGTGGAATAGAGGGGCAGAATCATCTCCCTCAACCTACTGGCCACGCTTCTTTTGATGCAGCCCAGGATGCAGTTGGCCTTCTGGGCTGCAAGCGCACATTGCCAGCTCATATCCAGCTTTTCATCCACCAGTACTCCCAAGTCCTTCTCCTCAGGGCTGCTCTCAATCCCTTCATCCCCTAGCCTGTATTTCTGCATAGTATTGCCCCCGCCCAGGTGCAGGACCTTGCAGTTGGCCTTTTGAACTTTGTGAGGTTCACACAAGCCCACTTTTCGTGCTTGTCCAGGTCCCTCTGAATGGCATCCAATTCCTCAGGTGTGTCAACCACACCAGTCAGCTTGGTGTCATCTGCAAATTTGCTGAAAGTGCACTCGATCCGACTGTCTGTGTCACTGACGGAGATATACAATACCCAATACATGGTCCATGCACTTGAGAGGTGTGGGGAGAGAGATTGCCAATGAAGACTGAGGCAAAAGAGTTGTTGAGAACTTCAGACATTTTCTCATCTGTTACCAGTTTGCCAGTCTTGCTTATTGGGGTTGGGGGGTAGGGTGGGGTGTGTATGTATGTTTTCTTTGACCTCTTTTCTGGCTGACATACCTTTAGAAGTCCTTATTATTATTCTTTGTATCCCTTGCGAAGTTCTGCGCCTTGGCCTTTCTGACCCTATCCCTACACAACCAGGCAGCACCCCTGTACTCTTCCCGGGATACCTGTCCCTGCTTCCACTGCCTCTGCATTTCCTTCTTGCCCTTTCATTTGACCAGCAGGTCTTGACTCAGCCATGCCGGTCTTTTGCCTTCCTTTCCTGATTTCTTACACCTGCAGATTGAGAACTCTTGCACTCATGACTTAATGCTTCTAAAATGTATTCATCTGCCAGGACTTGTGAATTCTGCTCCCAACCTAGATTCTTCAATATCAGAAAGATATTGGTATATTGGATGTCTTGAGGAAAGTGGAAAAAAAAGGATGTGGCATGAAAGGAAAGTTTGATATAAATAATAATGCTAAATAATATACTAAATGGATATGCAAAAATTAGCCTTAAAAGCCTAAAAATGCTTTTTTGGACATCTTTGGAAGGAAGAAGTATTTACCTTCTTTAGAAAGAAGCATTTACTCAGTAATTTATACATAGAAGTGTTCTGGAATTAATTTCACTGAAAATACCTGTAGAATGATTGTTGATATTTTTAAATTGGCTTATGTAAATTTTGCAGAAAAAAACTTAATGAAAGTATCATTTCTTCAGGTATCTGAAACTGGATTAGACAGTTCTCAAGAATGTCTTGTGTGAAATAATTTTCTCTATAAGAAGAAGAGGTATATGGCTATATTTATTTGTTTATCATTCTGTGGTGCTTAAATTCCAAAATCTATATCTTATGGTTGAATCTCAGCCAAGAAGTGAAACTGCTGTGAGAACTAAAAATCAAGTTTCATTCCAGCTCAGAATATTAACTGTCACTTAAATAGCAATTTAAGGTCTTCACTCAGTTCATTTTTTATTGTTCTTTTGATATGTTACTTGCCAAAGGACTGTGTACTGCGTTCTCCAGACATTAAATGTCTGCATAGGAAAAAAAAAAAAAATCAGAATTTCTGTAATTTATTGAATGGCAATGTGTGAATACCTCTTGGTTTTTTACATTGATAAATGTTGTCATGTATGTCCTTTTCTTTCAGGTTTGTTAGGCTAAATGTAGCATACATACACATGTCTGTAAGATAAATCCATGTCTTACATTGTGTCTAAATATTTTTTCTCAATGACTGTGATTTTTGGAGTAATGTTTGGACTAAGATTCAGAGAAGTAGTAGCTATACTTCTGAAACTGTTGTCATGGTGTCGCTCTTTATATGATAAAACAAACTTTCTGATGTTCCAAACAGTTACCTCTGTAGAGTCTTTATATATACTGGCTTTTCCGTCTGTGAATCGAGAGCCCGTTAACAAGATTTCTTCCGATCTCTAATACTACATCTGGCACAGATAAAGAGGTACCTTTAAGGAAGATAAGATCTAAGCTATAAAGGTCCTCAAAGATTAAAATCAACAACTTCAATTACTCTTCACACTGGTCCAGAGTTAAATGTAGTTTAATCCTTGTAACCACCTCACCTTAACAAGCGAGTCACACATCTTGTGTCACATGAAAGCTATGAGTATCCTTAAGTGTAGTCTGAGACTAAAGCCATCATATAAATCTAGTCCAGCTGGGCAACAATATGACTAACTTTTTTCTTGAATTAATGCACAATATTTTTGCATGATTCCAGAAAAAAAAAAAAAAAAGGTTTTGTTTAGTAAAAAGGAAAATAAATTATTTGGCTTGGTTTTCTTTCAGTTTAGAACTATTTTTTAAACATACTGACCATGTCTATAGTGTTATTTGAAGGAGTATGCCATGGTCAGCTATCCAGCTCTGACACTGAGTGGTTCATATCAACAACACTTATGCCTAAAGCCTTCTCTGGCAGATTTGCTTGTAGAGAGATTGTTGGAACTGTCTAGAACAGACCCAAAAGCTAATATAGCAAGGTGAATCACCAGGGGTCTAGTATTGGAGGCTGTGTTTGTTTGGCAAAATAGTTTACCTAATGATATACAAATACCTTGTTATGCAACATGATAAATGGTTATAAATTCTTGAGTAACAACTATACTGAAGTACAGTTCAATAATTAAGACATATTTGCAAAATTAAACATAGGCTAAGCCTTTGAAATTTGCATTTGTCGGTTTATTTTTATTTTAGCTTGTTTTCTCAGGTATGAATGTAGTACTCAGCCCGTGTACATTTAATTTCATTTACAAGCTCAGCCTTCCAGAGGTACTTAAGCCTGGTCATTGACTGAAGAGGAGACTTAGGCAACTAGTCTTTTACCTTAAGTAATAAAGGCTGAATACAGAAACAAGTATTTTTGTTTTATTCCCTTTCACAGTGTTCTCTCATAATCCAGACCATTCTGTTATACAGTGAATAGTAACACATTTCCTTGACAATACAAAGAAAGTAATTTTTGCAGAAGCTAGAAAGTGGGATGACACCCATGCAGTAATGTATTCAGCACGTTGTAAGAAAACCTCATTCCAAGCACACTAATTACCAACCAGGTCATTTAAATATACTTGCCTGATTCCCTCACTATAGCCGCAAACCATAGTCCCCTATCTAAGCACTCAGAGCTGGCCTAATGTGTTGGCAAATGACATGCTGGTCCTTTTCCAGTAGAGTTTGCCAGCTCACATGGCTTCCACCCACTCCCTTCCTCTTTCCCCCATCTTGCACCTCCTGTATCTTTTTAGTACCCTTGCATCTCCCCAGAGCTCTTGGAAGGTGGTGTATTTAGAGAAAGGACAATTTCATGTTCCAGGAGATTTTAAAACCGTAGCCAACTGTGGCTTAGCTGGCATGCTGAAGTTTGCAAGAGCATCTGTCTATAAAATATTCTGTCTCTACTTCTTACTGATCTCTGTTGGAGGCTTTGAGGGGAAGCTTGCAGTTCTTGTTCTACAAACTAAGGAAAAAAGAAACACCAAATAACCTTTAAAAAAAATAATCCCAAAAGTATTTGAAACTTGATAGAAAATATATTTTGCTGGTACAAAAAAAGACAGCTGCAAGGCTACTACACTGTCTTCTCTCTCCTGCTTACCATGATTTATTCTAAGAATTTTTGTCCTCAACAGAAAATTTGCAATAGACTCTTTTCAGGATTAAGACTCTGGAAATAAAGACTGTTTAATATTTGAAGTAAAGATTAACACTTTTATTGCCCAGAAGTGAATTATAAAAAAATTAAAGTAATAAGCATCAGAAGAAACGAACAAAAAAAAGAAAATTTAGCTGTGTGGGTGTTAGAGAGATTTTGTTATTAATTAGTACTTTTATATAACATTATAGAAAAGTCTATAATTCTTAGCAAGATCAGATTCCCCATAGCAAATGGTTGGCTATGCCTAAAAAGCCATGCCATTTACAAAGAAAACATAGGCAAATAATGGTTGTCAGGAAGTTTTATTATTCTCAGTTTAAAACCATAAAATAATTTTAAATTTAGTCTTTATTTTCAAGAGTTTTTAGCAGCTATTAAAAAACCTTTGGGGTGTCTCTATCAAATGTAATGACACAATTTTTATAGGCAGAATAGGTTTAGTGCTTTTACATTTTAGCTTATGGTGCACCTAAACTTCATCCCCTATTTGCATGAAAAATGTATCATTACATGAAGGTAATTAGGTATCTGTCATTGCCAGATGCTGTTCCCTTTTAAAGATGGTGACATTTCAGCGTTGAATTGTGACTGGATTTGAATAAGGAGTTACAACAGACCTTCTCTACACTACTGCCTTATCATAAAGCACACTGTAGCTAAGTAATTGTAGTTTTTTCTTCATGCCATTTGCAAGGAGTGCAGTTTAGGGTGCAAAACAGGACTCAGAATTTGTGAGGAAAGCTGGTACTTTAAAGCTGGCACAAATTAAAGCTGCAGTTATGACTGAAAGTTGGCAGAGGTAGGCTATGGAGTGGTTTGCTCCAGCATGTCTATCCCTTCATGACTGGCTTCATTATCAGCCAGCAAGCAAAGGAATGATAGCAAAGAAGTAGTAATCAAAGCATAATCTTATCTTTCTTTACTTGGAAGTTTTCAGTGAATAAAAACAAGGAATTGTATGAAAAATGTGATGGTCACTGCTTTGGTGAATTCCTCTATTCTAATGCAGGTTGTCTGACAAGGTGAGGTTTCTCATCGGGAAGAGCTTCTGACTTACTGACTTACTCTTTTGCATTTCAGTGAAACCCAAGATCTCGTAAGCTTGTTATATTTTCTGTGTCTATGGAAGCAAAGATCAAAGAAATATTCTTCATCACCTCTACGCTCCATTTGAAAAGTTGATGAGCTATAAAATATCTTTGGTTGGTCTCCACAGCACTTCCTTAGCTGGGTGTTTGCTTCATGTGGCATTAAAAATTCCTATAGGCAATTTTTTTTAAATCCCAGAGACTTTCTTTGAAATAAGATACCCAAAATGCAGGGATACTGGGGTTTTTTTTCTGGATACAGGGGGTGGTTTAGTTTTTGGGTTTTGTTTTGTTGTTTTTTTTTTTTTTTTTTTTTCCACATGTAACTGAATAAATGTGGCAGCCAGAGGAGTGGAATGAATCAGTAATACATCTATTGACTTCGCATTTCCAGTCTTCATATTTCAAATCCAAAAGACTTTTACCTGGTTCTGCTTGTGTTATGTCAAATTATTATGATATGTCTCTGAGTCATTTTCTGACAATATCCACTGTTGTCGTAAAATTGGTAGTGATGTGTAGGACTGATATAGTAATATTTTCAAAAATAATTAATGGCTTTGATTTTAGTTGTTGATTTTTGCTTTGGAAGCCTGTTTCTTTTTCTGAGTGACTGTGGTGTGGTTCACGGGTGCATAGATAGTAAAGGTAATACCTAAAGGGGAAAGTCCTATAAACTATACACAGCTGCCTGCACACTGAACCCTCTCATCTTGTGGTCACTGCTAGATCTTTGCGTTTCTGACTACTAATTGCAGCTGCCTTCCTGAGCGGCTTTGTTTCTTCATGGTGCAGGTGAAGCCTTCAACCTGACTCCAAACTCTCTTTTTTGATGTTGAATTTGGGAGAGATTTCCTGCATATCACTGCAGTTCTAACTGAGTTATGGTACCCCAGTAAGAGATTTTCAGGTATTGCCGAAAAAGAAGTTAATGCATGACTTTGTTTTTAGCTCTGTCTCTCTTAAAGCAACAGCCTCAGAAAAACATAGCGACTGGAGTAATACACACTTACAAGACACAGTTTCACCAGATCTGTCACAGGATGTTAAGCAAGTTTACTGTTTGACATATCTTTATTAAAATGCAAATTCTGGCATTTTCCCAAGCTGGCAAATCCTTTCCACTCAGTAGTGTGAAGCAATAAATCCCACACAATTGTATTCAGAGAGAATGTAATATTGCCAGGGCAATTTGCTAAAAACAGTAAAAGTTTCAAACTTGGATAAAGAAAAATTATCAGAAGATTCTAAAAGGAAAGAAAGAAAATCATAATCTGTCTTTCAGTGTTGTTATTCTCCTACCTTTCCTACTCATCAACCAGTATTTTCTCAGTATTTTTACTGTTCAGTACTGACCTGCATGTTTTGCAATCATACTTCAGGATAAAATGACTCAAATAGTGTCCTAAACATTTTTGACAACAGCTTATTGGCATAAGCATTCTAGCTCATCTATATTTCAATATGATTTACATAAATTGGAAGAAGTTGTACAGTTACATTGTGAACTAAATAAAGGAAAAAGGGAAAGCATTTCAGTAAAAAGGAACTGTGTTTGACTAATAGGGTGAGCACTGAGGTATTCAGCATGCTATATGGAAGGGATTAAGGTGGAGTGTATTGAATTACATTCCCTTTCATCAATTAATATCTCTCTGTTGGCAAAACCTTTTTTTTTTACTCCAACTGACAGAATTCCTTTGGCTTAATAGCATCTAACTAGCAGTTTAATATTCAAAGAAATTTACTATCATTAAATAACTACACATAAGACTGTGACACCAGTGTGAAAAGTTATACAAGTTATAGAAGCAAGTCTCAAAGACATGAGATTGTATTTAGCATAAGTAGAGACAGAGGAATAGTTACTGGTCAGAAGGTCTCTATTTTATAAAAGGGGTAAAAAGATCTACAGGGAAGTACTTAATGCATCTTAACCTGTGCGTGCAGGGGTACGGTACTGCAAATGAAGAGGAAATTAGTCCTCAGTCTTGGGATTATGTGCTATGATAAGACATAAAATAGCGCAAATTAATTATAGGTAAGACTGGACTAAATTGGTTGGCGCGCACTGCTGCAATTTATACAGAGAAGTCAAAATATCAGTGTAACGTTAGAGTCAACCAAAGCTGTTAAAATCTTGTTTAACAACAGAACAGAAGCATTAGAGCTCTTCTATAGCATACATTCATTACAAGGCATGCTGGATTGTTTAAAAAGGATTATAGACACACCCTGGCCTTGTTTCTGATTTGTTTTAGAACCAGATAGCTGTGGGGTTTACAGTTGCTAACATGGGAACTGTTGAACTCTCAGCAAACTCTTCGGAAAATAAAGGCTGTAAGGAAGGACTACTTTTTCTCATTAAGATTGAAAGGGTGAAATGAGCAGAGTCTTGGCTGTGTCTCTCTTGGCAAAGAGCCAAACAAGATTCTGAAAGAGTTTGGATGATGAATGATAAAGACGAAGTAATGTTTTAACTAAACATGTAATACGTGAAAGGGATACCCTATATCTGCAGTGACTGCTTTCACATTTCCACAGCTGTAGAAGACAGAAGGAGAAAGAGGCTGATTTAAGGATTCAGATCTTTATTTCATCCAGAAAAAATGCAACTTTCACGTTAGTGGAAGGGCTAAGCTTTCATAAACAACAGCTTAATATTGAGGGTGAAATAAATCACTGCAATTTTAATAATTGGAAACTGGCAGATGAAAAGAACTGTTGCAGGCTTCCTCTAATAAAGAAAAGAATACCCTAATTGTATCCACGTAGAGTCCAAAATCTTTAACAGACATTAAAAGTCTCAGCTCATTGGATTCTTTTAAATTGGGTTGTATGAGTACTGGAGACTATTTCATGCTCATTCCCACTTTCAGGAAAACATAACACATACCCTTGAATAAATGCTATGTTAAAATCTTAGAAAATGGAATAATTCAGCATTAAGCTGGTTTGCTAAAGCAGTCAGATGGTTTGATAATGGAATTTAATTTCCATTTCCAAGACGGCGGTCCTGAATATAGGCTACAATTACATATATTTAAAGGATCAAGTAATCTTTTGCTGAGGTAGGCTCAATGTTTGAAGACCTCTCAAATACAAATGATATACAGAAATCTAAGACATTTGTATTATGAGACAAAGCCAAGTGGTATTATTTGCAGGTTAACATTCCTTGCTGTGGAAGATTACACTTGGCATACATAGTGACTGGATTTCTATAATCAGAACAAAAAAAAAAAATGAAAACCCACTTGTGTAAAATATAAAGTCTAATCGTTGCATAATAAGTCTGCAAAACACATTGACTAATCAGGTATACAAGTTATTTTGTTAAGGAAAGAAATAAGCTATTGCCTAGAGAATGGGTGAGAGAACCAAAGGAAAACAAAACCAAGACATTTAATCTCTAATTGGCATCACTGACTTCAGATTCTAAGAAATTTTCAAGATCTTTAAAACAGAAATATAAACTCACTAACTAGTCTTTCTCTACTGGAAGATAAAAGTGAACATTCATTCTCTCTCACTTTTATCAAGGCTCCAGACTTGTCATTCCAAGCTGCGTGTCTCTAAGATGCACGCATCTTTCAAAAGTTGACAGAACAACAGAATTAATCAAGACTGATGTGCCCTCATTTCAGCTAGTTTCTTGTAATCCATCAAAACTATTTCTGTACAGATTGAATTAGACTAGAGAGCATTCTAAAAAGTTACAACTGATAATGACCATGTGCTTGAACACAAAAAGTTTGTGTATGTGTATATGTATGTATATCCCCAAGCACGCGCACACACTTTTTTTTTTTAATTCCACTTTTTGGAGACATTATGATACTTTCAGAAGTTTAATTAAACCTGTTATAATTTTATTAATCTGTTATAGTTCTTTAAAGTTATTACGAAGTAGTGGTCCTTTATTGTTTTATGACATGAACAAAACAAACTTCATTTTTGAGGGTTGTAGTTCTTTTTCGAAGTCCACGGTCATGTTCCTTATTTGGTCCCTTACTCAGTTCCAGGCTTCTTTTTGCCAGCATCTTAGATTTCAACACAAGAAAAGAAGTTGCTCCTTAATATTACAGTTTTGGGGACATAAATAACTAAGATGTGTGTGTCTGAAGAACCTTGTCTTTTTCCTAGAATGTACCTGTTAGTTTGTGCACAAGTACTAATGATGCTGCTTCTTAAGAGTCTTCTATTCTTTTTTTGTTTGCTTGTTTACATATATTTTGCAAGGATACTATATGGAAGGATGGCAGTAGGAGATTCCACTGTCAGTTTCTGTCATCATTCATGTTTAGAAATCAATTTTTTTTCTCCTTCTTCCTCTTTAGTCACCCAAATAGTGACTGCCTATTCTTACGACTCCTCCTTTTTTTTCTTTTTTTCTTGTAATTTTTCTTTCTTAGTTACATTATCATTCTAATTTATGTTAAATTAGTTTTATTATTTGTAATTCTCATTTCTTTTTTTGTTTGTTCATCTCAGAGATATTGGGACTCGTGTCATGAATATATCCCCTACAAGTATAGAAAAAGTTTTACTATTTCCATTCAACTCATTGCTTTGCATTTATAAGGATATTTGCAGGTATTTTTCACACCTTCTGTTCTATAACCCAGCAGAAAGTTTGTTCATTGTTATCATAAAGTATATATTAGTCTGAAGAAACTGAGAAAAGTCAGTAGGAAGTATGGAACACTTTAATGTTTTAGTTTGGAACATTTTAGCTGTATGGGAAGGCAATGAGCATTATTATGAAGGTTAAACAAGAATAAAGCCTTAAAAAGAAACTTCTTTTAATCAGTATTTTTCCAGATGATAAAAAGAAAGCCAAAGAGATGAAATTGACAAATGTAGCATATAATGGTCCTTCTTGGAGCAGTACTACAGGGGCCTCATTAGTAGACATTTTAGTACAATCATTTTTACCCCTGTGGCTGTCACTTCAGACTACTCAGAAAAGGTGGCTGTAGGAGCTAATCACAGCGATGCCTTCCTCAATTTTATTTTCCTTGTAAAAATGAGGCACAAGAGAGCTAGTAAGTTCTAATTGAAATCAGAGTTATCATTGCCATGGATGCACGCTGTGTCTGTAGGGTATGTTTGTGCCAGTGGAAAATTTCCTCTTTCCCCATAATAAGTTTGGGGACTTTACACTTAAACGTAAAGTTGTGTTGAAGTCGGTATTAGCACATGTTTTATTCTGCTATTTTGAATAGCATTTCCATCTTGCTGAACAGAAGTACAGCTGTCCATTTATGTTTAACATTACTAACTGTGGTTGATAAGGGTAGGGGCACACTTCAAGGAAAAGTGCTATTTACATTGCACTTTAAAGTTTGAATGGGCTCTCTCTTGCATGTAATTCCTTTTCCTTCAGAATTCCTCTATTTCTCTTACAAAAATAATTATAAGTACCATTTCCTGCTTGCAGTTTAATTGCCACCTTGAGAGACACTGCAAGATCTCCATTGCTCAAAAAATTGTGTAAAACCAAAATAAAGCATTGTAACAATATTTTAAAGTGGGGGGAAATCTCGGTTTTATTCAGCTTCAGGGAAGTATCCGCCTGTAATGGTCCATTATGCAGATACCAGAATTAAAAAAAAAAATAAAATAAAGGAGAGAGAGATTCCTGAAATTCCATTCCTCCCATCATTGAGTTTATATGATAGTGATGGAGTAATAATAACTTCCTGTAGCAAGTATTCAAAAATATCTCACCCCTTTTTCTCTCGGAAAATAGGAATTTGTTAGAAAGCAAAACAAAGAAAGAAAAAAATATTTAGAAAGGTTTGAGCTCCTTTGAAGATGTCTGTTAATCTCTGTTCATGTCCTAGAACTTTCTAGTTTTGGAGGACTTCCTAGTTTTAAAGGACCGACACATCTACATCCTAAATGGTAAAAGGAATAATCCCATTTTACTGTATGAGTAACTGATGAAATCTGAAAAAAACTTTGAAGAGTTTCTCTCTGAAAGGGGATGATACCACAGAGAAAAAGAGCTGAGCCTCTGTGAAAATTTAGGTTAGATAAATTGAACCTTCCTTTGATTTTAGTACAGCCATTTGACGACTGAGAAAATGGAAGCTATATGTGAAATACCTGTCCACACAACATTTGTGCGTGTGTGTTTAATCCAGTTTTACCTGTCTTCTAATGTCTGAAAATGCTGTTTAGGAGTTACAAAGCTTTTATACCATGTTGTTATTCCTTCTGAAAAGAATTGTTAAATGTTGCTATAACTAAACATCTGAAAGTAAACAGAAACCACATGATTGTTCTTTAAGTCTTAGAATCCAGAAAACCTTTCAGTAAGTTAATAAACACTGTGATTTTCAGATATAAGGGTAAAGAACTGAGTATGGCACAGCAGTTAAGTGTCATTGCTATCAAGCAAAGGCATGCTTAAAAAATGTGAAAACTTATGAACAGAAATTCTGACAGTATGCCATCAGCAAAACAGATATTCACTGCATGTGGTTCTTGCTAAAGCTGACAGTTGAAGAGAAAGGGTGAAGCTGTTCATTGATAAAAGTTGCTATCAGAATTATAATTAAACGTAGGCTTTTTTAGGCACCACCTATAATGTGGCTACTTTATCCATGATCTCCCTATCTTTGGCCAAGGAAACAAAATTGTGTGGAGTAATAATTGGGATAGAGCAGAGAGGGTTTTTGTGAGCTTCTAGTTATCCAGAGTGCTATTGAGGCAACAATAAGCAGGGATTGTGAAAACAGGTAGCTATAATGGAAACTATTTTTCAACTTTAACTGAAGCTGGTGCTATCGCATACTTTTTTGTGATACTGACCTCTGTAGAGGTGAGCATCGGGAGTTATTAACCCAAGAGGTTATACTGACTGAGGTGAAATTAAGGTCAACAGAAGTACAATAAATCTTTGTTTCGTGAACGTCCAAGTCCAACAGCAGATATTCTGAATGGTTTTATCTGTCACCACTAGGAATATCTTTTGGGGGGTGGAGGGGAACAGCATTGTGGTAATGATTTATGAATGTTTTACAGGTTTTGAGGAGCTGAGAGAAGCAATTCTAAAGCTGATGTCTATAGGGACAAACACAGCTTCCAGAACAACTGTTGTAATTGAGAATAATTGTTTGTGTGTATAATCTAACTGGACAAAAAATCTTGGCTAACTGATGGGAAATCACATAAATCAAATTTATTTATGAATTGTGGGCTTCACCAATCTGCTGCATAATTTTATAACTGCTATATATTTGTAAGTAGAAACATTCTGCCATAAAAATACTTTTATAAGTGTCTAACTACCTCATTATGACTGAAGATCTCTCAAAAAGTACAATGCTAAAACTGATTACTTAAAAAAAATGGTCTAAAGGGCTATGTACGATGTCAAATGTGCATCAACTGTATTTTATTAACGAAGCATTAAGAACGGAAAATTCAATTTTAAGGCATGGGAGAAACAAAAAGGAGTGCGTTTGTTACTATTAAACTAAGATTAAAGTCAGAGATATAAATAGGAAAAAGGTTCTGTAAACAAGAGATAAGTTAGTACCTCAAGAGTTAGAAATGGGAGTCAGAAAGAATTCTTGGTCTGTTTTCACATCAGTATGAGAAAAGTGTCAGAAAATGATCCAAAAAGAAGTAGGAATTGTCTATGGGTTGAGGAAGCTCTGGAGGTCATAGAAGGAGTTGGAGTGAAGAAATCAACACAGAAGCCTGCTAGTACTGTTTCACTTTTATTGATAGTATGGATGATAATGTCAGTGCTGAACTGACTTTCTAGTCAGTTGTCTGGGTTTTGTGTCTGAAAAACTATATAGCCTTCAGACTAATTTAGTTCATTTGTCTGGCTAATCAATTGTCTGGTTCCTTCACTCAGGGCAAGGAAAATAGCTTTTGTATTTTTTTCCGTTTGAGATCTAAGCCCTGGTTCATGGAACACTCTTATTATCCTTTCATCCTCTCTTCTTCTATGAAGATGGACATAGTGAGAGAGGTATTTGAAGCAGGTTGGTTACAGATAGTGAATTACCTTTCCCACTGCCTCCTTCCCCCAAATCCTGTTGTCCATGTGCTATCCTGAAAGCATGAATAATTAAGAAGGCAAGTACTGAAATGCTGGTAAGAACTGATTACAAAATGATTTTAGAGGAAGGAACTACATCATTTACAGATATAAATCTTCAAAACCAAAATGTCTTTCCCTTTAATTTCCTTTTAGTTTTTGTATTAAATTTTTCTTCTCTACAGCATAACAGAAAATGCTGAAATGTCATTGGCATTATATTTCTGTACTGAATTTTTTAAAGAAAGTTTCTTGTTGCCATAGGAAGTTATATTTGCATATAGCAGTGTCATGTTAAAGATCTGGGGCACAGATACCATGAGCATTGCATTGGAGGAGCCATAGGTTCTTGCCACAGTCTTGTTTCCAAGTTGCATTCAGTCTCTCTTTGTGTGCTTGATTTTTGCATGCTTAAACACTTTTGTAAGTAGGACAGACCTCAATGTGGGCTTACATACAAGATTTTAATGATTTTTTTCCCCCTCTCGTAATAATTTCTCACTATAAGAACGTTCACTGAGCAGTTTGGGAATATTCTTTATCTAAAAGAGTAGATAATTCCTTCCTTTCTCTTCTATTTTTTTTTTTTTTTTTTTAGTTTTAAGGCAAATAATGTCAATAAATTCTGCTTTTATCACACGCCCATGAATATCATTAAGGGCTCTGTGGTTCACAGCGATTCCATTTGTTTCAGAGACAAAGTTTCAAGAGTCATTTCCCAACCTTTGGATAAACAACCTTCTATTATAAACCACAGTGGCTAGTGTGTATTATTAATGATGCTCTCTTAAGGCTGTCTCTCTCGGGAAAAAAAAAAGAAAAGAGAAAGAAAATTCTCAATTGTCAGAATCATGTTCAGAATGAAGGAAGGGAGGGCAGTAAAGGACAAAGAACCAGACTCCACACTACAACTCTGTATTCTGTTAATGCAGATGTAATTCATCTTTCAAGTCAATTACCCTGCTGGTGGCTTATGGGGAGAGCACAGACATTAATATTTCCAATAAACCTGATTGTAGTCAGATGAAATTTCAAACAGTTTTCAAGCGGGAAAGGAAATTAGGTCAGGAGAAATAGCCACTACAAATTAACGAGCTCACTGATAGTCTCACCATTAGCATCACTATTTCCATAAACTATTCCGATGATGTAGAATTAAATAACAGACACTATTTCACTGAATAAGTAGAAAATATAGTTGTTATCTCTACATTTTTTTTCTTTCTTTTAATACAGTGAAAAGTTTGCTGCTGGAGCAAGTTGAGTATAGATTTTAAAAATCATTAAATATGGGGGGTGTGGTGTGGTTCCTTTTTTCTTCTTCTATGCTTTTCTATATGCTAAAGCATTTATTTTGTGGAGAATTAATTGCAGGTCTGTCTCATAGAAGTACTACTGTGTGATATCAGATATAACCAGAAAGAAGAGACAACTGGCGGAAGAGGAGCTTTAACCATGTATATCTAAATCTATTCTGTAAAATGGTCATCTATTAATGATTTTATTTTAGAGTGTGAGAGATGTGAGAACCATATTATCTGTCTCTCTTTCGCTCTATTATCGAAAAGCGTCTATGTATCTAGAAAATATATAATAATATATGTGTGCGTGTATGTGTGTCTCTGCACATGCAGTGACTTTAAGATGCCACAAATGATTGTTCATGCACTGAAAGTCATCTCAGGCCTGGATACAGAAATGAACCCTAATATTCCCTGTATCTGATGTATATATGTACACATGTATACACATGTGTAGTAGACTCATATAGGCCAGAACTATAGGCAGTATTATCTTTGCTTTTCATATCTTTCCAAGGTGATTACCTTAGAATCATTTTGTACAGCAAGGAGAAGAAAAACACTACAAAAACATGGAACTGCCTGAAGACTGCATTGCCCTGTAAGAAAATAACACAATCAGGTTGGAAAATCTCTATGTTTCATTTGCTCCTTGCTTTCCTGTGATGAATCTTTAAGCATTTAAAAAATTTTGTAAAAGTCCCATGGAAATTTAGAATGTAAACATAAATTGCAACTGAATGTAGGTAAATCTCTATATACTAGGAATTTAAGAGAACAGTGTGATGGGAATGTGTGAGAAGACTCCCAAACCAGCCAGCTTCAAGCTTCAAAATTACTCGACTGGATTGACTGGATTCGTTAACGATGCACATTGCCAGTGGTTAGTACTTAATCACTATCAGTCATTCATAACAAACTTAAATTAGTTGCAAGTGTACACTGCCACTGAAGTGATGCCATTTTAGTTTGTACTGATAGCTATAATCCATCAGTTCAGAGAAAAATTTGAGACTGAAAGCCAGAACAGAGTCTGCCGCCACCTTTCCTCCCCGTCCTTTCCCATAAAACACCCTTGATGTTCCGTGCTCCTCTGCCTCCTCCCCAGAAGAAAACTGGGTGATATCAGCTTCTCTTGACATTTATTTTTGGGATGAGAGCTTGTTCTGGTTTTGCATATTCTGCAGGATTATTCTGGTTCCATCAGACACCTTGGCTGCCTGCTCTGCAGGATTATTTTGGTTTTACCAGACATCATTCTTGCCTACTCTGCATCCTCAGTTCTTATCTTGCAGAGCTTAGTACTTGCACAGTTTTTATGCACCCTGTTTGTGCCACTATATCACAACCTCATCTGCTCCTTTGCAGTTAAGACTATTATTTTTATATTAAAGTTGAACCGCATTGCAAGATGTTATTAATGTTTTCACAATGTTAAAATATGCTTATGTACTGTACCTGGTTATGCTGTTTTACTGCGCGCATGTCTGTGTTCCAGGCAAGGAAATACTAATTTTGTTGCTTAGTAGGCATCTAAGTGATGCATGCAACAGGCCTCCTTTTTGTCTATAGTAAAAACAAATCATATTTTAGAGAGAAGAATATTTCAACATAGGTTGAAACTCAGTCCTATATATGCAGGAAATAAAGGTTAAATCTCTATCAAAGTTCTAATTAAACTCAATTTATATTAAAACGGAGTGTCTCATTATAACTTGCTCAAGTTCAAATAGGACCTAGGTGGTGTATTTAGGAGACACAGACTGAATTGCTCCTACAGAAGAATATGCAGATACTAATGTTCTGAAAACTCAGGTAGGTATGAACTTTCTTCATCATGTTAGAGCATGAAGTCTACATGGCAATCACTGAGTTTAAAACAGAACCCTCTTTCCCTGAGCAACAATTCGAAATCATAAGAGTCTGCCTTAATCACAAACACAAAGTAGCAGGAATTTTGACAATCACCAAGCTATTCTGAATAAGTCTATGAAGATTGTATTAACACATTTTTTTTCTGTATTTTTTCTTGATATCTATTCATCTAAAGGAGTAAATTTCAATTTTCCACAGATAATTTACTTGAAAAATTGAGGGAGAGACTTGAAAAAATGTTGTCATTGGAAGAAATGGGCAAACTGTTGCTTACAGGAAGCACCTTGTGGTGTTGAACGTGCTGAATCTACCGTAGCATTTTGGAAAACCTTACACAAACTGTGTGCATAAGTTAACAGTGTGTGCTTAGGAGACAACTTTACTTAAAATTACTCGAGGCAGCTAAGCAGCAGATCCCCTTTGGCTGTTAGTGTTACGTTAGCATGTCATATCTGCACACAGATAGTCAAGCGCTTTTTTTTTTTTTTTACAGTTTGGCATTGGGTGCATGCAGGCTTTCTTTCTCATTTTGCTTCCCCCTCCCTTCCTTCCTGTCTCTTTTTCTATATTTTTATTAAGGCAGGGTGGATAACTTGTAAGGGCTGTCACAGGAACTCAGGTCAAAGTGAGCAGCTAACAGTGCTGTACATCCTGATTCAGAACAAAAAATTGAATTGTTGGTTTCAAATTATGCAAATTGAAATTTGGAAGTCAGCTGAAAATCAAGTTATAAAAGCTAGAGGTGTTTTAGAAAAGTGTTCAAGGTTTCTCTGAATGTTTTCTGTGCAAAGCAGAGCCTGTTCAATATACAATGAATACTTGAATTACCAACCACCTTCTGGTTTATAATATTCTGATGCTTATTGTAAGGAAACACCCTTTCCTTGGAGCATTACTTGTTAGAAGCAGCCCAATCCAAGATACTTCCATTATTAGGGGTGGTTTCTACACCCAACTAAGTGACAGAAACCCTTGGAGGATTTTCCTGCTGTTCCTTTTCACTGTTTCTGGCTACAAATAATTTAATATCTTTGAACCTCAGTTTGTAGATATGTTAAATGAAAGCTTAGAATCACAATTAATTTCATTTTAATACTGAGATGCCCATATGGAAGAGTATTGGAAAATTTTGGAAAATAAGTGCGTCAATCAGGGCTTGGAATCATGTATGTTTTTTCATAATATTCCCAAGACTAATAGGAAAGGAAAGGGATATTGGACTTCCCAATATGCCAAGTGGCATGGGGAACATGAAAAAACTATCTGCTTGACCAGAAAACTTCACGAGACTTATAGTTTCACAGCCAACAAAAAATATTTATAATTATTATTCTTATAGCATATTTATACCATAGGGAAATATAAATATCCGTGTATTATAGAGGTCTGTCACATACTGGAGAACTGGCTTCATTGGAGTAAAGGTCAAAAGTTCTATCATCAACTTCAGAAACAAGAATTCATGAAAGATTATCAGACCTGTGATTTACATGAAATTTCAAGGAAAAATAAATTCTTGCTATCACCAGATGCTTTGTCCTTTTTCTTAGACTAATTTATTGGGATCATACATGTTTTGGACAAACCTCCATGCTCTGCAAGGTATAAAGTGAAAAGACACAAGAAATAATAACAGAATAAGAAACGTTTAACTTGTGTCATTTTTCTAGATTGAGTGGCATAGAAATTTAGAAAAGACAGTCTTTTTCTCCAGATGTAATTCCTATTTTAGGGAGAACAAAGTTGATTATTCTTACTGTGCCATGAGTCTATCCATAAAATATATTTTGTATTGTTACCTAAAAAGTGTTTTCATGAGTAAAAAGTACAGAGACGGTGATGACAATAGCATTTTGAACACTGGTGTTAGGAGATGTTTTCCAGCTTCCTTTCATTGTCAATACATTCTTTCAGCTAAGTTCAAGAATGTGTATAATTTCTTGTGTGAGATGTGGCTTTTTGAGGTAGGTTGTCCTAGGAAAATAGAGCAGTGTCAGGTACGAAAGACAGGAGAAATCACTGGAAAATCCTTCCAGTTCAGATTTAAGAGCTCACATTCGAGGAATCACACTCTGTGTACTCTGTTTTAGGAAAACAATTTGATATCTGCATTGAAATGCATTTTCAGTTAATCTTTTTTCTGGAGGACAGTGGAGTGCTGTGAGTGTTGAATGTTCTTTGGCTAAAACACTGAGCACACACCGCAGCCATCCCTGCTGTGTTGAAGACCAGCTGGGAAAAAGATACGTACTCTGAAGTTAAAATAGTCAGAACAGGTCCCCTACTTGATAACAGCTGAGCGCTGTAGTCAAATACAGCTATTGCAGCAGGATTCTATTGATTTATACTGGACAAAACTGGTGTTTTTATCAAACAGTTTTGTGGCTACTCAGCAGTCTGTGTCAAGCCATAGGCAAAGATTTTCAGGAAGTTCCTGGCATCCAGCGAGACAGAGAAAACTGGTTATTATACCAGGCAAATTGCTCAAATCACTTAACAGCATGCCTGCCTCAGTCAGATGGAAAGCACATTCACATTACTCGGATTATACTGCAAGCCAGCACAGCAGAAAGATTAGGCCTCACTATTTTCCAGGTAGTGTTTAAAATCTTTTCCCCAGCTAAAGGATATAGCTGACAGTTCACACTCCAGAGTCAAGTTAATCTGTAACATTATCCGCCCATTTTGCACTGAGCAGTCCCCAAAGCAGTTTGTAATATGCATATGAACTGAACCATTGTTGTGATCAAATTTTAAATACCCTTGTGAAATGGGAAAAAAGGAAAGATAAAATAAGACCCTGCTGCTCTGGTGCTGAAGATTGACAGCAAAAGAAAAGTATTGCTTCATTGAGTCCATGGCTCTGGCTACAGCGGCTGCATTAAGTTGCTGGTGGGACTTCCAGTCCCTCCTCTAATGCATGGCTAATAGCTCAGCATTGACTCTGTAGAGTTGGGAGATGAAGCTTTCCTATTTCAGAATATTATGAAATTGCAGTGGTGTGAAATTAGAGTGATAGTTATCATAAATTTGTTTCGGACAAGGATACTTGGTTAATATAGCTCATGAATGTAGTTTTGTGTGGTAGGTGTTTCACAGTAGCCCACCACTGCAGCAGCAACAGTGCAATGCAATAGCAATATATATTACATTTTCTGAATTTGATGGCTTTTAAAATTATTTCTTGTGCTGGGGATCACACATCTGTTTGAAAGTGAGAGGAGAAATGGAGCACAAGGAAACAATTGCCATTATGGCAAAAGGTAGCAAACAACGCATCCTTGTTCAGTCTTTTGCTGGCATGATGCCCTCTCCTAGAGTGGTTGACACCATAATTAATTATATCCACTTGTTTCATGGTAGTGAAATTCACTTCTGACTTTACTGTGTACTCAGAATTGATCCCATTTGTAAAACTATATAATTCACTTTAATAACCGCAACACCATCAGTATTCCGTGAGATTAGTAAAAGCTTCTATACTTTATGACTATCTTCTTAAATTAAAGAGCTCTCTGTTAGTGTAGTCTCCACAATGCAGGGTGAATTACAAAAAACAAAAAAATAATCTATGGAATTTGTATTATTGCTACTAATATTTTAGTTCCTTCACTGACTTCTTAGCTGTTTACTTTTTTCTTATCATTGTCTCTAGAATGGCTTATTCTTGCAAAAACAAGGTTAGAAAGACTTTTTTTTTTTCTCTTTTTACTTCCCATGGGCTTGGCAAAATGCAAATATTTAATCCAATTTTCCTTACAGAGCAACAGGGAAACCTGAGACATATTTCCCCCCACCTTTCATAAACTATATTTAAAGTATTATTTTGTGGAACGGATACTGGTTATTCAGTACTGAGATGATTTTACAGCAGTTTCTTTTCTTTCAAGGCTGCTTGGAACAACAAAGACATTCAGCTTTTGGTCCTGCAAGCTACTTCTATAAACATTACATAAACAATTAGAAAAATCTCATCATTGTGGAAAAAAGAATGGAAGCAATGATGTAGCTTCCACTTACTATTACATGATCTTAGTCTTGGTGATATAAAATGTATGATGAAGTCAACAAAAGTGTCCAGTATTAGTTTGCTTTTAACTGATGAGTTAGAATGGTGTATGATGCAACTAATATGAATTGAGTTTGATTCCAAACCAAATCCAAGTGCAGTTTATAGAGATAAAATTATAGGATACTACTGAGTTTTCATAATAATTAGAAATTAGTATGAAAAAATAGTGTTACCTAGTAGTGCAAAATCAACAACAAATCCATTAATTTAGTAATATTGTAGCATGTGTCTTAATTGATTTACTCACTTTATTGTGGAAGGTTTTTTAATGTTAATATTCATGTATTTTATCTTGAAATAAATGTAATTATAAATTCTGACACAAGTATTATTTGCATAGCAATTGGTCACAAAGAGTAATTCATTAATATTCAATGAAGTGTTAATTTGTGCAGAGCCTAGAGCGATTGTAAACTTCATTTTGCCTTTAGATGGAAATTTGTTGCAGTGCAAATATAACTGTGTATAAATGTATTAATCAGTCCCAAAGAGCATTTGAGGTTGAAACGTATAGTGTTCTTTTATTTTTGACATACAGCGGTGCAATATGAAATAAGAGAATGGGTTTTCTTATATGCTTAAAATCCTTCTCTACAAATACACTTAGAAGCAATTGGGCTATTTTATGAAGACTTTGTTATCTTTGTTATTCGTTACCCGAGTTGTGAATTCAGAAGGATTTTCCCTTCTACTTTCTGTGAGAAATTTGGGAAAAGGGAGAGGGAGAAGGGCGTAGGAAGTTACTTTTGAGAGAGACATTTTTAGCGCAACGTTTGCTCACCCTGAGTTTTTGGGGGTCTTTATTGGACTGTGAATATAAAACCTTTTTATTTCGGTTTTAAGTAGATAGGGTAATTCTTTTGTATGCGCCTTTTCAGCTGAAAATGAATGGAGTTGCACATCAGCAGCCGGGAACATCTACTTGTATTAGGCTTAAATTAATGCACTATGTAAGTGGAAGTAGGCAAGTGAATCCCTGAGCTTTGTGATAATATGGATTTCTTGACTTTTTGTAGGTAGGTGTTTAGTGGGAGATAGACAGTGTGAAGGAACAGTAAGTTAACATAAATCAAACATGATACCCAGAAGGGTTCTTCTGCTAACAAGCTACTAATGACCTGTATTATATGATTATAAAATGTGCAAAAATAATGCTGAACGTGCTGCGTATTGAAGGTATGTAAAACTTTGCCACTGCAGCTAGTATTGACCTTTCTCTCAGAGCTTATAATCTTCTTGTGCTATATTGTTTCTGGATTGTCAGGAGAAAATGGAAAATTAAGAGAGAGCAAAAGGTACATACACTGCAGAAATGCCCGTATCACCAAAAACAATTTGGGAGATCAGCAAGTAGGGATACCTGCAGTTCTCAGCAGTTCTTCCTGGAAGATTACTACCTGCTGAGAAGAAGAAAAGCTTGTATCACTGTAGGAGGACATCATGGAAGTAGGTCAAATGCCCACAGGTGACTGACCAATATGGATATGTTAATACATGGATCTTACTCATACATTTTCTTTCTGTTTGTTAGGAGTTTGGGCTTTTTTCTTTTTTTTTTTTCTCTCTTTTTTTTTCTTTTTTTTTTTTTTTTGAAGTGTCTTAATAGTGGGCTCCTTACAGGTTGCCAGCCAGCTGTCATTTAGCAGAAGACTTTTGATCCTACTTGCAGTATGTTAATCCCTGCTTGTTATTCAATCCAAGTGCCCTGTTATCTGACCTTTAGCAGTAAAAGCTGCATACAGTGTTTTCACATGAAAGGATAACCTAAAGAAGGCTTGTTGAAAATGATATTTCATGTTAGAGCAGTTAACTGGATTGCCAGATTTGGCAAACTAGGATTATTGTTTTTGAAGCCGTAAAGAAATGTAACGATATGTTCAAAGTTTATTTTTATTATGTAAAGATATCTTGCAAAGGTAATTTCATTCATTGAACTGTTACAAAATTTAGTTCCTTAATAGCTTGTATAAATTTCAGCACTCGAGTTATGATTAACAGAAGTAGCTCGTTTCGAGAGAACTGATCAAAAGAATGTAGGATTTTTTTGATAGAATGAACAATGTAAGCAGTGATGGAGATTTTATGTACACTCAGGTGTTTAACAGTCATGAGCTTTTGGTTTCATGTGGTAAAACAAAACAGCAAAATAATTACAGCACAAATACAGATAAAAATCGTGTTTTCAGAGCCAAAGTATACAGACTAAGCTTTCACTGTTATCTGGCTTCAAGCTTCTTGATTCTGTATTCATGATGGTAGAAATGCAGTTCTGAGCCATTATTTTGAACACTCTAAAGTTGTGTTTTTTAAATCTAAAATCTCATGTTGATTTAACATGTAGGAAAACTTTGATCTTGTCTGATGATATCTCAGCACCAGCTATTTAGGGGACCCGTTGTACAGATATAACACCCAAATCTTTTTTTCTATCAATAAATGAGATTCCATTTAGCATCAGTTAAGCTATGCCCATTTATTTTGTTAGACTTTTTGCCCCACAGGATTTATCAAAGAAACTTCAGTTTTGCATTTCCTTTATCACTCAAGCTAGAGAATCCTCTTTTCTGCCGATTTGAATTGGATTTCACCTGTGGAAGACAGAACTGTTTTTTACAGCTGACCTTTCAAATCTGTTCTGGTATGTCCAGCTGAAAAAAAAAAAGTAGCTCTCAGAACAATATTCCTTAGTTCAAACCTGTCTTGTGGTGTATAACTCCTCCCACATCCCTGAAAATAAACCAAGCCACAAACCAACCAAAAAAAGGAATAAGATAAAACAAGAGGAACTCTGTGAAGTGGCACTCCAGAAATTGTATCACATTAACACTGTGTCATCTGCGTATCATGAAGATCTTCTCCTTAATCTTTTCCAGTGCCATTTGCTTACCTGTAAATTAATTGTATAATATTTTCAAACTTTAAGTCTATGCCCTTTTCATTTTCCCAGCCAAAGAGTGTGGCTGGTGAACAGTAGGTTTCCCCAGTTTACTTTCCAAATGGGAGACAAGTTTGACTTGGCAACACTGCCAACAGCTAAAGCAGGCTGGGAGCACAGCTTAACTGACTGTCGCTAATTGAAGGGAGAAGACTAATGGCTACATGTAATATTTCCCCAGTAATGAGAGCACTGCGCTGACACTGCTGTGTTGCTCTGTGAGAGACTAAAATGTTTTACAGGGATGGCAAGGCAGTACCACTCTCAACCCCCTCCACCCACACAGACTAAATGTCATAATGTAGTGAACAAGCTGACTTGGCTGAGCCATTTCGCGCTGCTTCTTTTCCAATTCAAAATGGGAAGAAAATTGGGCCTAGTGGAAAAACACTGGCCAGCTACAACTCAATGCCAGGAGCACTGCTTAACCGACATCTAACGACAACCAAAAAAATATCCCCATGCAGACCACAGTAATTACAGAGTCCTAGTGATGCCACGTTAACATGATTGCTTACAATACTTTTGAAGGTGTGCTACATTGGTGAGAGATACATGGTTTCACCGATAAAAAAACTAATGCAGCAAATTTAGTGTGAAGAGGAAGAGAGGAAGAACTTGCCCCGATGGGTTCAGTGTTCAAGGGAAAGGCTGGAGAGCATCCACCATCTCCCATGAGAGAAATGAATAGTTTTCATTCAGGAAGCTGAAACAAATCACTGCAAGATACAGGGGGGAGAGAGCAGAATTATCTCTCTGGGCTATCCAAAAGGTGCTGTTTAATAGCTCCAGTCTACACCCAGATTTAGTATAAAATATTTTCTCTTAATTGTATGGTATACTCTGGCTTAGAAATTCGTCAACATGAGCATGTTTACCATTGCTTTCAAACTCTCTAACTAACTGGCTTGGCAGACAGGCAGCTCAGCTATGGAGAAATGTGGGACAGCAGCTGCATCTGTCTGCCTGCTTTATAAAAGGAAAGGAGGAGACTTCATCTGAAACTTTATAGCCGCTCAGGGCAGTCTCACTGATCATTGTCCACCCTTACACATGTCCTATTCTAAGGGAAGTAATGAAGAGAATAATAAGATGTGAATGGTATATTATGATGCATGAGACAGAAAAAAGGAGGTGGTTGTGTTATTCCAGGTAATTTGGACCGGGTTATACATTTAGATATCTATCAGGAAGATATTCAGCTAGCAGAAAATTTACCTTTGTAATCTGTTCTCATTGTGTTCCTTTAGACCTGAGGACATTAAGCTTTTAACAACCAAAACATTACCATTAGAAAGCCTTTGCTGGCATTTTAACATAGAAATGTGTTTCTAACGTTCATTTGGCCCTCCCTGGTTATAGAACTGATAAGGGGCTACTTCCAGGCCAAGACCAAGTCACAGCTGACATAAATGCTTCTTAATTAATACCTTAAGATCAGAGAAAGTATAAAACAATGTTTATGTGCCAAAGCATTTTCAAGGTCATATTGTTTCTTGAAGAATATAGATATCAGTTCACACAAGGGTACTTGCTTGATATTATCCCTTCCATTTGGTCCTACTGCAAGACTTGAAGTTGGCTTATATTTTAGGATTATATAGGTCGGCAAGAGGCAAACATTTGACCATGCTTTAATGCTATTCCAAAGGAAAGTTTTTTTCTCTCTGCTACTCCAATTTAAAGGCCATTAGCTTAAACATTTTCTCACAGCAGTATTGAGGTGTCACCCTACATCTGTCTCTTCTGACTTTGGTCCTATATGTCTGTAAAAAATTCTTAGCTGCACTGGTGCATAAAAGGCATGTAATGTGGTCTGTGACACTATTTATTTATATATATATTTATATATTTATTTAATTTATTTTAATAAGAAGTAAGGATTAATACCTTGTAGTTTATAGGAAAAAAATAAAAATAAAAAACCTCTTTAAAATAAACACCTTTTTGTTCACTAATAGATGAATTAAGCCTGGATTTTCATACTATAGGTATTTATTATTAATCCATTTGCCAAAATATCTCATTAACAACTTTATCAATCAAATGTAATTTAGGATTAGTGATGATGTTACTCCTGTCTCTTGAGATTAGAAGTAAACTGCCTGTGGTGTAGTTTTGGACACGGTGTGAGGGCTGGTGTTTACATACATGCAGTTTTCTCTGAGTGTACAACATGCAGACATTTGTTTGACAATTATTTGCTGTAGCACTTTAAAGATGCCGTGGGATGCTACTGACAAAAAATTTTGCACGAGGGGTAGCTGCTGAATTCATGTAGAATGCGGTATTCACAGAGTTAAGGTTAAAAGTACACATAGAATGAGCTGGAGTGATGGGATGCCCTTAGCTGTTCTTCAGTGTAGATCTCAACCTTAATCCATAAAGATTGTTTGAGCCTCTGGAGGGGCTGGGTGATAGTGGTGACTGTTATCCTAAAAAACAGATGGTAAAGTGAGTGACACCTATAAATGTACAGGCTGTGTTACTTCACTGACAAGATGCTAAGCCCTTCTGGCACTAAAGTAAAAAGACAGGTGTTTTTGACACAAAAAAGTAGTATTGAAACTATGCCTCAAGCCATGTGGAGAGTCAGAGCCAATTTTTCAAGTAAAAGTAACTAAAAATCTAAATTGGGGTATACATGTAAAAACACGACAGCTTCAGACCTTTCCCATCGATAAATTTTTGACGAGTTCTAGTGCCTGTCTCATGCCTGTAAAATTAGCCGATCGCCTTTCAAATAAAACTTTAATTTTCAAGGCTTGAATAGATGGTAGCTTTGCTCTGGAAACCTTGTGCAGCTCATTTCCAAGCGAATGAAATGGCAAGCAGTATTTTTGGGCTTCTGCGATAACACTGTTTAAGTTTGGTTGTAGAATTCTTCAATTACCTTTATGTCTGCCTTAAATATAGTATGAAGTTAATCAAGTGTTCACATACCACATATTATAATTGTAATTAACAATGTCAGGTTTTGAGATTCATGTGGCCAACAGGGAAACCACAATGGTGTAAAAACCGATGTAATGAGTATACTTACTTTAAAATCCATTATCACTTCAACAGATTACTTTGTTTAAAAAGGTATTAAAGCTAATAGCATTTAATCTACTTGCTTGAATGTAGCAGTATTTTTCAAAACCCAATGAAAATAAAGCTTCAATAATCGAGCACTACTGGATGGTAAAATCTCCAGTGCAATTCTTTCAGAGAAATTAGGTTTCTATCTTTTTTTTCTGCTTTCAAATTCAAAACACCTATTTGTGTTTATGGATGAAAGTAAGCTGTTAAGCAATAAAAACTGCCTCAGGTAATCACCAAAATAAAACCCAATGGAACCCACTTTAAAAAGAAAAGAGAAAAAAAGTGCATGAAAAATAAAAGGAAGCATGCCCTCTGTTTGTTTGCCGTGGAGAGAAATGAATTACCTCCAATAGCTAAAAAAATTCTTTGCATTTGTATGACAAGGTTTTTATGCATCCAGTAGTCTGCTTCTTGTTTTCAACAAGTACAACGTCCATTAGAGTATACTAAAATAATCAGTGCCAGAATATCCTGCTATACTTCCCTCTTGCCTGTTTCCTTCATTTAGTCAGCATAGTTATCTTCTTGGCAAATAGTCTCCTTGCACATTTAGATTTGTTTCAGCTGGATAATTTATTATCACAGTTCTGGAGGAAACCCTGTGTCCAGCCACTATGTGTTACTGATAGCAGGGACACTTCAGCAAGGTATTGTATTATGCTAAGATAATTAAACCAAATTCTGATTAGAGGGTATAGGTATTTCAGTGGTAGGTGCAGAACAACATGTGCCGTGAATGATGTGCTGATGACCATTTGCACATGAAAATAAGTCATAAGATTTTTTTTTATTTTTTTATTGTTTCTCATGTTCTTATCCAATATCAACATGACAGAAAACTGTCTTTTAACAAAAAACATTTATGGGTCCAAAACATAGGAACATAGGAAGTTCCACCTAAACATGGGAAAGAACTTCTTTACTTTGAGGGTGGCGGAGCACTGGAACAGGCTGCCCAGAGAGGTGGTGGAGTCCCATCTCTGGAGACATTCAAACCTGCCTGGATGCGTTCCTGTGCCACCTGCTCTAAGTGACCCTGTTCTGACAGTGGGGTTGGATCTCCAGAGGTCCCTTCCAACCCTACCATTCTGTGATTCTGTGAAAAGATGACAGCACGAGAGGAGCAGCCAGGACAAGTCACCCAAAACTGACCAACAGGATATTCCATTCCATCTGCCTTATGCTCATTATAGAGGTTGAGGGATCAAAGGGTGTGCTCTATCCTCAATGGCCAGTGTCTGAGGAGGAGTCTGTCTGTTCATCTGCCTTTGACCCCAATCCTTGCATTCCTGAATCCAGATCTGGAATCCAGTTTCCGTCCATTGCTGAGTCCAGTTGGGGACTTTCCCAGTGCCTGACGGTGATGTGATCGTCATCCTGGGAGCTTGATACAGTTTTGTGTGCATATATATATACACACACTATATAGTGAATATGCACACAGTATATATATATATATATATAGTGTATATATATATACACACTAGATAGTGTGTGTGTGTATATATATATATTTCATTTCTTCCTTATTATTATTTTACTATTAAAATATCATTTGAGTAGTTTAGTTCCTTTTCATAAGTCTTTTTCCCTCTCTCCCTTCTCTCCTTGGAGAGAGAGGTGGGGAGAGCATCTGTCGTTCGTCTCAGTGGCCAGTCCCAAACCACAACAGAAAGCATGGCTGCATTGTCTTCTGTTGGGATTACTAACCTAGGAAAGGGGGGAAAGCCATTCAAGACTATTTTTTTCTTCTTTCTCCTTTTTTTCTTTTTTCTTCTTTTTTTTTTCTTTTTTTTTTTTTTTTCCTTTTTCCATTTGAGAAGCATTGAATAAAATCCTTGGGAGTAGGAACTGGAGCCAGGGACTTCCCTCTCCTCAGTCCGTGCTTGTACTGTTAGGCTACCTCATTTGCTTTACTTTCATGTCTAAAAATTATGCATTCTTGATTTTACAAGAGTAAAGAATACTTATATTCAAGCCTGGTGATCAGGACATCCTCCAGGGCTTCAGTATGGACTGGGAGGACCACATTTCCTATTTTTTGAATAACTGTCATAACCACATAATTACTGTGCTAAAGCTAGCCATCAAAACCACCTCAATTTGCTGATAGTAATATTTAAAAAAAAAAAAAAGTTGAATTTTTCTAGGGATGACTGTAATTTACTGCATTTCATCTACTGAAATTCAAGTTAATGTGTATTTCAAGAAACAGTTTTATTTTCACAGCCAGAAGTTAAGATATGGTGAAACTAATTGGCTTTTACTGACATTACTAATACCAATAAATCTCTTTCATGATTGTTTTTTACACCTTCTCTTTACTATTTATGCACTTCTGTTACCTATAATAATGTTTCTGTTGTGCGTTTGAAGCACCATATATTACTCAAGTACATCACAGAATGTATTTTTCAGTTTGGACTTGTTTGTTTTGTTTCCTTCTTCAAGGAGTGCATAATATATCGATATGTTTGATAGATCACTATGCTTCTTCTAACCCTCAGATAGTTTATTTATTTCCTAATAGTTCCCTAGCCATTAAGTGTCAAAAATGTAGTATTGCTCATGAAAAAGTCATTTCCATTTCATGTCCTATAATTTTTGCTAACAACAACATAGAACAAGAGACTTGTTTCTCAGCCATCATCTCTTGTGAGACTGAGATGTGCATACGGATGTCTTTTGGATTATTGTCAAATTTGAAGTATTCTGTGATCCTAGTTCTTTCTCAGTAGTTGCAGATTTTTATCCATATTATCATTCCTGTTATTCGAAAAATAACTAGAGGGAAATCCAGCTTTTCAAAATGTGAGTTTTTACCTTTAACCCAAAAGAACACTGGAATGCCTCTTCATCTGTCCTCCATATTTCACTCTATTTGGCTTGGTACACCCAGTTCTCAGTTATCTGTATGTCAAGACTTCGAGTGAAATCGTGTCCTTCACTATGTGAAAGGTCACATTGTCAATAGGACTGCAAGTTTCTAAGACTTCAACAAAGTGTGTAAGCTTTAAAAATTATAAAATTATCTCTGACTTCTATCCTTAATGGATCTGGCAGAGACACACGTAAGTAGCAGTCATAAAATCATAAAATATTTTATGTTGGAAGGGATCTCTGGAGTCCAAATCCCATCGCAAAACAGAGAGACGAAAACTGGACACATTATTCCAGGTACAGCCTCACAAGTGCTGAGAAGAGGGAAAGAATTCCTACCTTCTTCAAGCTGATTACACTTTCGCTAATACAGCCCAGCATGCAGTTGGCCTTCCATGTTGCAAGGCCATGCTGCCGAGCTATATTCAACATGTTTTCCGTGAGCTCCCCTAAGTCCTTTTTTTGCCAAGTGGATTTCTATCCAGTTGGCCACCAGCCTGTATTGCTGCATGGGGTTATTTCCTTCTGGGGCAGGACTCCATGTTTGCCACTTCTTGACGTACCTGTTGGCCATTTATACAGCCTGTCAAGCTCCCTCTGAATAGGAGTCTGGCCTTACAGCATGCAGAGCGTTTGCCCCCAGCTTGTTGTCATCTGTGCCCTTGCAGAGGATGTACTCTGCCTTGTGAAGTTCAACCAGGCCAAGTGCAAGTTCCTGCACCTGGGTCAGGGCAATCCCAGGCACAAATACAGGTTGGGCGGAGAATGGCAGCCCTGGGAGAAGGACTTGGGGGTGTTGGTGGATGAGAAGCTCAACATGAGGAGGCAATGCATACCTGCAGCCCAGAAAGCCAACTGCATCCTGGGCTGCATCAAAAGAGGTGTGGCCAGCAGGTCGAGGGAGGTGATTCTGCCCCTCTACTCTGCTCTCATGACACCCCACCTGGAGTACTGTGTCCAGCTCTGGAATCCTCAGCACAAGAAGGACATGGACCTGTTGGAATGGGTCCAGCGGGGGGCCACGAAGATGATCTGGATAGATCCAGATAGGCTGGAGCTCCTATGCTATGAGGACAGGCTGAGAGAGTTGGCGTTGTTCATCCTGGAGAAGAGAAGTCTCGGGGAGACCTTATAGCACCCTTCCAGTACCTAAAGGGGGCCTACAGTAAGGATGGGGAGGGACTTTTTTTCAGGGAGTGTTATGATAGGACACGGGTAACAGCCTTGAGTTGAGAGAGGGTAGATTTAGATTGGATATCAGGAAGAAATTCTTTACAGTAAGGGTGGTGAGACACTGGAACAGGTTGCCCGGGGAAGTTGTGGATGCCCCATCCCTGGAGGTGTTCAAGGCCAGGCTGGATGAGGCTTTGAGCATCCTGGTCTGGTGGGAGGTGTCCCTGCCCAGGGCAGGAGGATTGGAACAAGATGATCTTTAAGGTCCCTTCCAACCCGAACCATTCTGTGATTCTGTGATCCATCTTATCAGTCAAGACATCAGATGCAAGGGCAGAGTTGGCCCCATGTTGTGGTTTAACCTCAGCCAGCAACTAGGAGCATGAAGCCACTTGCTCACTCTGCCCAGCTGGAATGTCAGAGAGAATTGGAAGAGTAAAAATGAGAAAAAAACTCATGGGTTGAGATAAAAACCGTTTATAAGTGAGACAAAAGCTGTGCATGCAAGCAAAGCAAACCAAGGAATTCCTTCACTACTTCCCATTGGCAGGCAGGTGTTCAGCCATCTTCAGGCAAGCAGGGCTCCATTACACATAATGATTACTTGGGAAGACAAACTCCATAACTCTGAGCATCCCACCTTTCCTTCTTCTTTCCCCAGATTTATATACTGAGCATGACGTCATGTGAAATGGAATATTCCTTTGGTCAGTTGGGGTCAGCTGTCCGGACTGTGTCACCTCCCAACTTTTGTGCACTCCCAGGCTACTCGCTGGCAGGGCAGGCTGAGAAGCAGAAAAGGCCTTGACTGCAACAACCAAAAACATTAGTGTGCTACAACACGATCCTCATCTCAAATCCAAAACACAGCACTACACCAGCTGCTAGCAAGAAAGTCAAGCCCATCCAGGCCGAAACCATGACACCCCATTGTCTACCACTGTTAAGCAGCTGCCTGTTGGACTGTACACCTGTGATCACAACCCTTTGAATATGGCAGTCCAAGCAATTTTTCCAGGCACTTGATAGTCCACCAACCCAAACCATATCTCACCAATTCATCTGTAAGGATACTATGGATGACAGTGTTAAAAGCCTTGCTAGCATCACTGTACACCTTTTTTACGAAGGTAGCCGTCTCGTCACAGAAGGCAATCAGGTTAGTCAAGCACATTTTGCCACTGATAAATGCAGGTAGACTGTTTTGAGTCTTTTCCTCCTCCTTTATGTTTCTGGATGTGGCTTCCAGGAGGATTTGCAGAGTAGTGAGGCTAGGCTGACCGGTTTGCAGTTCTCCTGGCAATACTCCTCCTTCTCCTTGAAAAGGGGAAGGAGGTATGCCTTTTTTTAGTCATCAAAAAATCCATCATGAGTGGACTGCATGAATTTTTTATTTTTATTTTTACATGAGATTTTTTTAAATGACTAGTATTAAAAAGGAAAAAAAAAGAGAGAAGGTAATTTATATGTAATTTTCTTTGTCTAAGAAAGAAAGGCATGCACTTTTGGTCTAAAATTCAGCCTTGAAGTATCCTTTTGTGAAACTGGAGAACAAATGCTTGGATTCATCTCACATACAGTCATTTAAGCTTCATCTGTGGTTATGGTGGTTATGGTAGTTTATGGTAGATTAGATAAATTCTAACTGATTAGGTGGTGGTTTACTTCTAGAATTGTGTGATTTTACTCCAAGATCTAGCTAAAGGGATTGTCTAAGTAGTTTACACTAGGTGAGTTAAGTTGTGACATCTAAAATTAGATGAAATAAAGACTATGTTTGAAGTTTCATATCACTGACTTCTGGCCTTCTATGTTCTAAAGACATTAAACTACATTTTCTAATGTTTCTGTAGGAAGCAGCAATGCTTCATTAAGCATGGGAATTTTATAGAAATTATTACTAATATTATTACTTTTTAAAATTAATTCCCAGCTGCTATGGCAATGGACACTCTATAGAGTAATTGATTGTGCTGTCAGATAAATGTAAGTTTGGGGATGTCTGAGTTGGGCAAAATTTAATTACTGAAAATGAAGTTTGCAAAGGTCACCTAGTCTAACACCGATAGTATTTTTTTATATGGGGAAATACGTAATGAGATTGTAAGCAATACCCAGTGATCTGGATCTTGATTTTATTTCTTATTTGAGAGATGGCACATTAGCATTACACTCCACTGTCTATCACCATTCCTTACCAAGCACATCATCAGCTTGCAATTTTATTTTAAACAAAGAGGTAGATAGTGATGAAATACAGCATACCCTCCTGGATTGCTGATATTTCCATTGACAGTCCCATCCTAGTATTTACTGATTTACATGGTGTATAATTTAACATCTGATTCCCTATGTGGATAAAATGTATTCTCTTTAAATGCAGTATTTTCAATCTGTTGGTGATTAGACTATTAATTTACAGATTGTATTCCTTAATGAGGAAGTCATATATTTGTATAAATTTATTTAATAATTTCATAATCTTTAAACACTATAAATTATTTACAAATAGGTTTATGATGAAATCAGTCTCAGAAACTAAAAACTCTAATTGCATTTCATTAGATTACCCTGTAGAGTAGTATGAAGCCATTACATATACTGACTAAAATGTTAACTTCAATTTATTCAAACAATGGAATGACACCTGTGTGTTACTGTTATCTCTTAAGGAATGCAGATCCTGCCATGTGCACAGACACTGTATAAGCTTTATCTAGTTCAATATTTCACCAAATAAATTTACTAACATATCGGTGATATTATTTCATATTATTTCTTGTTTATAAGGGCAGGAAGGGCCATGTGATAATCTAACATGCATTTGTCCAGGACAAAGGCTACCGGGTTTTCTCGTATTGGTTATTGCTTTAATTTCAATCTCTCTTTTAGAAGAAAATAGTTTTGTTTTAAAATACTCAATGACAGTGAATCTCCCAGAATTTATTTATTTATTTTTTAATAGTTGAACTTACTGCTACATTAATGTAAATTACTTTTATTCTGAGTATGTTGAATTTTAGTTTTTAGTCATTTAATCTTGCTGTACTTGTGTCTGCCGGACTAAAGCACCTCCTATCAGCAAATTCTTAATACAATTAAAGGTTATTATTTGGTTTGTTGAGATTCTCACAGGTGCACTTCTTGAGCCTTGAAACTGTCTTCTACAGTTCTCTGGGCTATCATCTTTCTTCCTGATGTAAAGATGAAGACTATATTCTAGTAACGATCACCTCTTCATGAAATAAAAAAAAAAAAACAAACCCAAAAACAAAACCCAAAACAATGCATTGGTCATATTTTAATAGGAAAACTTGCAATAACTATGTGAGCCTTTTGAATACAACATATGTAAGAACCATGTTAGTCGTCTTGTTTGCTGTCTTGTATTTGGAGCTCCTGTTCAGCTGATTATCCATAATAGCCATCAAATCCTCTTGGATGTAATTACTTCCCCAGCTGTGTAAACATGGTCTGCAAGGTTTTCTGTTTGTTCATTGCCTCCCACCACTCCCATCCCACTTTTTTTTCTTTTCATATCTGGCCATGTTAAAATACCTAGTTTGCCTGTGCCCGGTTAGCAATGTGGTCCAAAATACCTCCTAATCAGTCACTTGTTTTAGTTATTCGCTTCCCCCTAGTCTTTATGTCATCTCTAAACTTCATCCCTAATTTCTTTGTTTCATCCATTCATGAAAATCTTAAATTATAGTGCCAAGATTTGGGACCTGAAGAATACCAGTAGAAATAAACCTGCTTGATAATGATTCTATGTTTACCTTTACGTTTTGACACTTACTAATTAGCCATTTTTTTTTATTTATTTAATGTGTAAAGACTTGATTTTAGTGTCCAGTTTCACTAGTGAAACAGAATTATTATTGTTTTTTTTAATAGAAACTAATGTCAATAACTACTGTTATTTTTGTCATACAGAAATTAATCTTGTCAGAAAGAACTGTATTAGTTTGGTGGAATTTTTTTTTCATGAACCTGTGTTATCTTTTTTTCTACTCACGTCCACCTTATTGCTTGTATCTAAATCTCTAGATATGTATTACTTTGCTTATAGTCAGAATCAAGTTGACTTCTACAACCTTTTATATCTTCTTGCTTTCTTCTATAAAAAGAACTTTTTATGGAATATTTTTGCCTTTATGTCATCTTTGACTATTCAAACATTGCAGTCATACCATGATTCTTTTCATTTTATTGTCCACTTCTTAAAGATGTTTTCCATTCTGTTCTAAGCTACATTTTAAAATGAGCACTACTGCCTTTCTTGATCGTTGTATCTTTTGGGATCTAGTAAAACATTTTTTCCCTTATCTAAATCTGATCCATTTAAAGATGCCTACTGTCTATATGGTGTCATGTATGCATGTTTATGTACTATGCTCATCGCAGAACTGAGTCTTTAGCATGGAAGACAAACTACAGTTTTAGACAATAAACATCTCTTATTAGATATCAGAGTTCTTCACAAGAGCATATTAGGAATAAAATATTCAGCAGGACGGTCTGCATAAAATTACAGTGCAGCTTCCAGTGCATTGGTTCCCGATTCACCCATACACAACTGTCCCCAATTCTTTATATATATAAAAAGATTGCAGAGGCACTTATGATATCTTATTTCTTCCCTGAGTGATCCAAAACGTATCACATTAAAGATGGAGAAAAGATGGAGAAAAGGCTCTTAGCATAAAGATAGCATTGTCTCTGCAACCCTCCGCTCTTGCAAACAAGAGCACAGGAATCCGTAATGATCACAGTTATTCATGACCTCTTTTATTACTGTGTTATTTCCAAAACACAGTTTAGAACATTTGGCACCATGATAGTAAATTGGCATAGTATTCCATGAGGTGATGAATGCTGTAACCTGTTCAGCCAAGTATGATAATTCAGTTAACTTTTTTAGGCATAAAATATGTGAGTTTATAATAAAACTGCTGAAAAGCATAATACCATTAAGCATCTATAAAGCTGTTTTTCTCCACTGATATCTGCAGGGTTTTTTTTTTTAACTGCTGCTCAGTATGACACTGAGCACAAACTGCTGCTCCGTTTGTTCTGACTTTGGATGGTCAAAAATATTATGTCATGCTTTGGCTGGTTTCAGTGGGTATTGTATCAGGTATAACAATTGAGTTAGGTATTTGTAAGATTGTGAGTATTCTTAAGGGATAGAAAACAGTTATCATAGCTAATCTGATATGTGATTACTTTTTTCCCTTCTGCAAACCGCTTTCTGCACACCGAGGACAAAATTTAAGTTCTGAACTAATAAGCCCTTAAGAGATAGAGTCCCTACTAATTATAATTTCCAGTGCTGCTTTTTTATTCCTCTGTAATCTCAGTAACCATTTTAACACCTTGTCAGGCATTCAGGAACTTCCATCTGTGCAGCCTAGTGCATTTGTGAAATAAACCCATCTGTACAGCTGATTAAAAGTTGGATGTAGTCCATGTTTTGTCTTTACCCTGAAAGAAACAGTATTGCTGCAGCAGTTGTTGATGTAGGGCCTGAATACAGAGTGGAATGCTGTATTCAAGGCTAATGGAGCAAAATAGCTTTTAGTGTTTTCATTTGTATTTAATAATTGTTTAAAATAAAATCAGAACAAATTAAGTGTGACAAGCAAGACCAATTAGAAAGGCTGCGGAGTTCAAGTCTGCAGTTAGATTCAGGAAGCAACTCCAGAATTACTGTCATATCAAGGATGCGTTAAACAGCAAGGTGAATCCAAGCAGATAGCAACTTCATGTATTCTTCTTAATTTTCTACAGCCATATTTAAATTTATTCTGAGAGTGCATTTGTTTCATGTGTGTTTTTCATTGGTGTGGAAGACAGTTTTCAGTGCCATGTTTTTAGAAAGGTGGAGGGACAGATGCACAATTCCCGACCTACAAACTAGATCAGTAGAATAACTGCATCTGACTAGATTTGTGTCCACATTTGGTAGTCAAAGATACCATCCCTCATATTTTTATTCATAATCTCACTGCCACTGCTAAAAGTTTTATGGATGCAAACCTGTATCTTCAAAAGGTCTTAAGGTGCATCTCATCTTTAGGAAAACAAATAGAAACAAGAAAAAAAACCAGCCAGCCAAGCAGGTTACTGAAAATTTCAGATGAGAAGACATGGATGGGGTGTGAATTATCCTCTCATGATTCATATGGGCATATGGAAAGGAAAAAGGAAGAGAAAGAGAAGGCAGGGAGAGTTTGAGAGGCAGAATGAGAATCTTTGTCTTGTGTTTTTTTAGTGTCCTCAGGACAATTGTTATATGCCTTTCTCCTCTAGCACAGAAATGCACACCTACCTTTGGATGTCAGAAGAGGCATGACAGAAAGAATTCATACCACACTGAACTAGGGTAAAAGTAACATAATGACATAGATTCTGATCTATGGATCTGTGAGCTAATGTTAAATCAAGCGAATAAATCTGCATCAGATGGCACGTCACCATGCAAATGTACTAGGTCAGATTTTACTTGTTCAATGCCAAAGACCTATTTTCTCAGCATTGCATAAATGTGGCTATGTTGCTGATTATTCCAAAGGTATTTCAGACAGTGCTCAAGGGTATATGTATGGGCATGTTCATCAGTGCTCTCTACATAACAGGAGGTATAATATAGTGATAAAGTAGTATTCATCACTGGATGCCCAATGTACTGCAAGACCCTTTCATCCTATTACACCAATAAAGAATGTGATGTGGTCTTATATGAAACCGCATCTGTAACTTCCTGAGCTACGAATTAGGTCTATTGTTCTTTATTCCAACCTAAGTATAGGACTCATAGCCATTCTAACTAGCTGCAAGGACTTCCAAAGTCTGTAATCTGAGAGAATTTTTCTGAAGTTACACAGGTGCAACTGAAAATGGAACACGACCTTAGGATTTTAGGTGAGAGATATGAAGGATTTTAGCTAGCTAAAGATGCCAACAATACTGCATAACATGCCGTAACTCATAAACTGGAGAAACACGGTCTTTTATACTGTTAAAAAGAGATTAGTAGGGGTTTTTGCTTTTTTCAAGGCGTTTACAGTAATGAACAGAGAAACAAGACCTTAATTGGAATGCAGATGCAGCTGATAATTGCAATTGGTAGCAGTGTCATATATTCAAAAACAAAACAAAAAAACCTTCAAACCTCAGAATCCAGGGTAATGCTAGAAAGGTAGAAAAATCCAGATTTTCCAGTGAAATAACAGTGGAAATTCCATTATTTCCACTGAAATAATGGAATAACAGTGAAATATTCCATTATTTCACTGGAATAACAGTTATTTCCAGTGAAATAACAGTTTGAATAAACAGGTGGGATTTATTCAAAGAATCAAGATAAATAACTGTTTAAATATTAAAACTAATCTTAGGTGTTTTGAGGGGTGGAGAGAGGTGGGTTTGTTTTTTTGTTGTTGTTGTTGAAGTCGAAAAGTGAAAACACATTTAATCCTGGGATGGGAAATGGCAACTATAATTATACACTGCAGAATTGCTGCCCACTGAGTACTGTTTTGTTGAATATGGTTCACTTTTGGTGATAATAACAATACGTCATTTGGTGAATTGTGAATTCCCTCAAGGAATTTATGATACAGCCATGGAGCTGAACAAATCCCAAGTGCTGGTGTCTGACTTGAACTAGATAAATGCAGCTGCTTCCTGTATAGGACAACTGTCACTAAAATATTTTCAAAATACTGCGTTTGGAATTTCAGTTTCAGGTTGTCCAGTTAGATTGGCTTTAATGCACTTTTAATTTATTTTTTTTCTTTCTTTTACCCCAAGGGCACAGTTTAGTAATGTGTAGGTGAAAAGATGATACAACGTAGTTTTCTCCTCCCTTTTCAAACACATTGTTTGATCTGAACAGTGCTGAGCCATCAGCTTCAAGTGTATCATCTTTACCTTCTCACAGGTGCAGAGGACAATTCATTCAGGTATAATCTAATCATCACCATTATTTGAGGAGGTTTTCTTAAAAGTCAAGGTACATGACTGGTGACTCATATTCTGATTCCTTTAATAGACTAATATACAGAAAGCTTTCTCATTCCATGTGGACTGAATGACTAAAGGTGCTCCAGGGAAGAACTGTACTGAAGACAACAGAAAGAATTAATTTAAGCAATGTCATATGGAAATCCCTGTTGCCTTTTCACACCAGAATGTTAATTCTTGGGATATGTGACCCCACTGGAGTTTGTGTCAGTCTCAGACAGGATAATATAGAGGTATAGTACAACTGGGGAATAACTTTAGGTTTGAATAATGCTGACTTCAATATGATAGTGACAAATTCACCAGTGGTTTACACTGGTGTAACATAGGATGTCACTTGGGTTATGAATTGTGTAATAAAGAGAAGAACTTGTTCCGGTGTTTTTGCATGAAAGATAAACAAGGACATTTTATATACAGTCTAACTTATTCAGTGCAGTGTAAAATCAAGCTGAATGTAAAAAAAAGTTTTGTGCCTCGTGTTTGCAATCAACTAAATTTAAGGGGCTAAAACTTAACATTTATGTTCACCTCCCTTAATATATTTCCTAGGCAGACATCTTTTTCAGCCAAACTGTTTGAGCAGCTGATCCAAACTCATTAATGTAACAGTATTTCAGCAAAAGTCATGCTGATAGCTATTGGTTCATTAGTGCCTGAATCCAGAAGGCATATAGAAATAGTTAGAATCAACTGACAATCTTGGCTTCGAATGCAATGCACTTATAAATAGTTTAACGATGTTTTTTGAGATTTTTGTCTGTGTTTTGAGAGATCAACATTATACGGTGTTTGATAAGATTGCTAATAAATTTACTTTATTATTGTATGTTTATTTCTCACACCAAGTTACAAATTAGATGTCACTTATTAACGATGTGTTTATTGTTATCTTACGAAGTCATGGTGTTATACCAAATTTATCACACAATTTCTTTGACTAAAACTGACATCTGTAGTTATGTCAATTAATGTATCACTCCATGGTATAGTTCTAATAAGATGAAGCTAGAGACTTTTGGAGCTAGAAAAAATCAGGAACAAGAAAAGCTGCAACGTGTACCAATCCAAAGAGCTAAATGTGAACATGGTCAGAGACCAGAGGAATCATCAGAGAACTTGGGGAACCAAGAAATCTGCCAGTCTGTAGGACATGATGATGGGTTGCCATTGGTCTGAACAATTTCTTCCACCCCTGCTTCATCTTCATCCTAGATTCACGTTACTAGGTGGAGTTTAAAATGTAGAAAAGGGAGGATCCTGAGCTGCAGCAGCAGGAGAGAGGAGGTAGGGTAAAACTGACAAGAACTAAGGCACATCCAAGCAGCACCTCATACAAAGAGCAGTGAGTAAAAGTCCCAAAGATACCTATTAGGCCATATCAGGCTTGTAGGGTAGTCCTTAGTCTTCAAGAAACTCATCATGCCTAAGTGGATAACTACAGATTAATTATGCAGGTAGAGCATGACAGCTGGAGCTTGACAGCTTGACAAAGACTAGGGCAAGATGAAGTAAATGTGAAGCAATTACAAGAAAGGAATTTTAGACACATTTTTTTCCCCTATTTTAATCCAAGAATGGCTTGAGATCTTCTGAAAATATATTAGTAAATTGAAAAAACTGCCACGAGCCATACCATGCACGTTCAGAAAAGCACCTTGTAACATATTTACAACCCGCTGAAATACACATCTCAAAAACATTCTTCAAACTTTTCTAGATTATATATTTTTAGGGGTGATTAATTACACCCATAGCTCTCTGGATTCCTGTGGACCACATAACTCATTTTATACTAAAATTATACCACGGTAAATCCAATCCCATGTATACTCCATGGTATTTTAAAACATTTAGAGAATTCAACCTTCTTGTATATAATCTTAAAAATAAAGATGGTGAATTAGGATTGAAATATGATATTTTGCATGAAAATAAAATTTGCAATTGAAAAGAACTTGTCTTTATCTTGAATATTATCATTTAGGAAAGAACATATGGTGCTTTTAGAAAATATGTAATTTCTTTCTTCTTCAGGTGTTTTCCTACTACTAAAGGGGGATTAAAGCAGGAACTCTTACCACCTTTTTTGTTGTATTAGTAAAGCGTTCTTACTGTGCTTTACAAGCTGTCTAATGGACACACAATTCATCAGCTGCATGCCAAAGTTTCCATGACACTTGTATTATGGTATTAAATTGTTTCTGTTTCAAATGGTTTAACTAAAATTAGTCCTTGGAGCAATTCCGAGAAGCAGTTAATCTTTGTAGCAGTTTACCAGGTCTTTAGATTCTTATTTCTTCCCCCCCACCCCTTTTGTTTTTCTTTTTTTTTTTTTTTTACCTACTTTAGTATAGTATTCTTGGGGTAGATTTCTCTTGAAAGTCATGGTTTGACTGCAGAAACTATCATGGCATATGTATGTGTTAAAATAACAGCTCATTTAAACTGTAATCACAGAGGGTGAAACTGTATTTGAACTACTAATGTAGAGTGCAGCTACATGTGGTTTATAGGTCAAAGTATAATAGTGTGAGCATTTTTTGATTGGTACAAATTGTAACCACAGTTGTCAACTTGGCTCGAAGAATCCCACGCACTTGGGGAAAAATAATAATGTGGTTTTTAACGATGCCAAAGTACTTCAGGATATTGCTTCACCAAATCTTAATTCTTCTGTGCAAGTTCCACTTTCCTCTTAGTGCTGCCCCCAATTAAAGCTTTGAGCACTTAACCTGTAGTTGTGAAAAAAGCAGTTTATGATGGGTGTAATCTTACTCCCAGAGGTCTAATTATCTCAGTTGGTTCCCAATTAATCCATGAAGTTGTTAGGTCTTCCTGTTAATTAGATCTGTTCTTCTTGAAGAACAGTTTTATTTTTCATATTTCACTTTATTATTTCGTTCACTGGAACCCTGCAGGGTGGGAATTCTACTTTGAAATGTTCTTATTTGTTTGATTGCTGGTTGATGCTTAATGAAGATGATGTTCTTTACCCACAGCTTGCACTAAAAGTTCAGTTTGGAAAATGGAATGCAAGTCCTTTAAGCATGAAAATTAAATGTAAATATGTACCAAGTGAGAGAGTGAACACATCCTTTGTTCTAAAGCCATTATTTAAAGGTTTTTTAATGTTAAGGCACAATTATCTTTGGTCCAATCTCACAAAAATGAATTGAGGTAATTCTAAACACATTCTGAATTAGCATTTTACTATGCTTTTGTGGTTTTGTGGGTTTTTTTGTGTTTCTTTTTTTTTTTTTGGCATTTGTACTAATGCATATCTTTAAGAGGATACATATATAAGGAAGTTGGATATAAAGTCATATGTTCCTTCTCACTCTCATCTGTGAACATTTTTTTATATCACAGGGATTTGCAGGCAGTAATAGAAACTTCATTAAGTAGTCACAAAAACATCCAGTAAGTGGAATATTATTTGAAGACTGATGGGAATTTCACTTACTGCTCCACTCCTGTGTCAGCTCTGCACGATAGGAAGCTATATTGGTTTATCTGACAGTGTCCTTTCCTCTGTTGTGTCTCGGTGATATTCCCTTGCTGTATTCCATAAAAAAATCAAACAGTTTACCCACTGGAACTGTGACACAATTCTATGAAAAAAGTGATCATCTGTGATCTTCTTAACTGTGGAAGTTAGCCAGCCAATGAAACTCACCCAATGAAACATTTTGATGTATGTGCTATACAGTTTCACTGACCAAAAGATTTTCTTCCTGTGGTGCACAAGTTCTCAGATCTGCATCAGTTTGATAACTGTTTATTTTTTGTATTTGTTTTACAGAGAGTGATATAACTGTCCATTAAGAATTCACTATACTATTTAAGGATTACTTAATAATCAGTTAGTATTCTTTATGCATAAATAGTAAAGTTCGTGAATGAAAGCAATATTCAGTAAGACAGGAATGAAAATAATAACGAAAATAGAATCATAATGATTGTTCATAGATTACACTCATCTCCACAGACATGCATTTTAATGAAATTACATAGGCTGCATAAAGGAGAATGGGAAAAGAGAGAAGAGGCTCTGGTATATTTTCTACAGTAATTGGTGGTAGTGTAGTGTAATAGTGAAGTAATCATCATTTTGTATTTTTAGGAGGAAAAGTATACTTTTTCCTCCTAAAATACGAGGTTATATTGTGCCTGGCTGTTAAGACATCTTTTTCTTCTACCAGAAGTTAAGAACTGTGAAAATAATTTATAACTCCCTCAGATTTCATTGTATCTCTTAACACCTCCAACTTTGCAGACCCCCTTTGTCAGGTGGTGTCCGTATAGAGAAAGTGGTGGTATTTGTGTAAAGTGAGTAAAGAGAACAGCAAGGAAGAGCCAAGAAATGTACATTGTGCTCTTCCTGACCTCTGGATATCAGTTAAAGAGCGGAAGTCTGAAGGATTGTTTCTGCTCTTTAGCTTTTGGGTAGGGCTATGACTAAGGTTTTCCGAACTGGTACCCTTCAACTCTTTTGCTAGAGAACAACATGGGCAGAAAAAACTTGGAATTCACAGTCTAAGAACTTACCTCACTGATGTGTTTTTCGTTTGCAAGGATCAGCGTGATGAGCAGACAAGAGAAACATGTGGTTAGTCTTCTTAAAGGGCAATGTAGAAAAATGTTGTAAGAGATTTTCTGTCAATATTCCTCCCCTAAAATGAAATAATTGGAAATCATAGACTACCAGGTAGAAAGGGACCTCAAGGATCACCTGGTGCAACCTTTCTTGGCAAAAGACAAGATGGCCCAGCACCCTGTCCAGCTGAATCTTAAAAATGTCCAGTGATGGGGAATCCACCGCTTCCCTGGGGAGATTATTCCAATGGCTGATTGTTCTCATTGTGAAAAATTTTCCTCTTGTGTCCAATTGGAATCTCCCCAGCAGTAACTTGTACCCATTACTCCTTGTCTTTTCCATGTGACTCTTTGTAAAAAGGGAGTTTCCATGTTCTTGGTAGCCACCCTTGAAATAAGGGTGATAACGTCTCCCCTAAGCCTTCTTTCCTCAAGGCTAAACAAACCAAATTATCTCATTTTGGTGGGGTTTTTTTTGTTTGTTTGTTGCTGTGGGTTTTTTTCCCCTAAAAGCAAGCAGTTCAAGTTTTTTAGTTTACTCTTTCCCCAAGTATATAGACTACGTCTAGTATTATCAAGTAGGGCGACACAACACACAACCTTAGAGTGAAGCAACTGATGCTGAGGTCTTGACATCTATACCCTATGAATTTTTAGAATTTTGCTAGGTTCAGCTCTTGTTTGGTCCTGTGCCGGATGCCCTGGAATTCAGGAGCTAGTCTTACCATTCAGCTGAATTCACCGTAAAGCCATTTTGTGCAATTCCAAACCTCTCCACTCTGTAAACCAAGGCTTAGTCAGTGAGCACAAGCTCTATGTTCATGTCTAAAACTTGCTCCTGATTCAAACCAAAATGCTCATGTAGGTGAACCCCTAGATGTATGCAGGTTTTAACTAACCTGAATATAATGTGGATTTTTTGGCAGTCTGGAAACATTTAGTATGGTTGAACGATTGGTACCACATTGTTATTTTATTGAAAACTGTATGTTACCTGATTTTCCTGCTACTCAGTTGCACACTCTGCAACTAAAGTAACTTTTTAGTTTCTAAGGGGAATTTTTTAATAAGCATTAAGAAAAAGACCAAAAAAAAAAAAAAAGGGAAAAAGAAAACGTTTATGGCCAGGTGGAACTGTGGCAGGAAACTGAATTTTGTTGTAACTACATTTTTAGGAATAAAAGTGTGATATCACACTACATTGCTGTGAAATCTAAATCTAAACGTAAACTGTATCTAAATGTTTAAGTGGAAATGGTAGTGAAATGCCCCAACATTTTTTCATGTTGAAATTCACATATTCTGGTGGCTGAACATTTAAATATGCAACCATACTAACTATCCTAACATAAGGTGTTCTTTTAATTATAGCTAATGTGTGCAATAAAGGTGTATGAATATTCTGCTAAACTTCCCAGCTGTCAAACATAAAGTGACATGAGAATGAAGGGAGCAGAAAGCTGGTGTTATAGTGGAGATTGCTGATGTTGGACCTTGCTGATGCCTACTCCACAGTCTTTTGACATTATGGGGAGGCCTTCCATCCTTTCCATCTACCTTAATTTCAAACTTCCACAATGTTATCATGATCGCAGGTCTTCAGGCTAGCAACGATGCAAATGTATTTTAGCTAGTGCCATTGATGCGCAAAGCAGGTGGCACAGGGGATGAAATAGGACCAGCTGCTACACTTTCTGACTCCATTAGAAATAATTACTGATACCTATGCAACTGGAAATATTGGGGAAGAAAAAAAAAAGAATTTACTTTGAAAAAGCATTGGAGTTTACTAAGACAAATCATTGGATTCTGGTCCATAGAAGCTGGGATGTAAAAACCTGCCAGTAGATGGCATGACCCTGCCCCTCAGTTATCAGTGTTCCCTAAAGTAAATGAAAAGAGAAATCAAGTTCAGGCCCAGAGCGGTGATCCATGAAAGTTAAGTACACTTCAGGGACGATGTGATAAAGCTGAGGTTGTGGCTGTTGGCAGGTAGATCAAAAGGGAATGAAGAAAATAGTAATTTTGTGTAACTACAAGAGTTTATACAAATATTTAAAAAAACCCAGATATTTTAAAAAAATATTATTTAGTGGTCTAGATGATTTCTATTAAGTGTGTGAAATTTTTAGGTCAGTTTTTATTAAAATGGGGTTCCTAATTGTGAAGTCTAACCCCTGAAATTGCTCTGACAGACCTTTGTTCATTATGCAGTAATTAGAAAGGCACCATTAGCATCTATGCTGTGAACTTTTCAGTGTAGTTCAGGACACATGGTAGTATAGCCAATTAAAACAAAAACATTTAAGTGGGTAAGAAAACTATTAAAGCCAATTCATTAGACCTGCATATTTTGGGGTCAGTGGTACAGAACATGCACATCAAAGCAGAAAAAGCTTGAGTTGCTAATATGCCCCAAAGCACTGAAGTGAGCAGCATTGCAGATTGTGAATTTGAGAGGTTGGGCAGCCTTAGGGTACTGATTACATTGATGAGGATATGGTAATGACTTAAGCAGCTGTCAAGGGTTACAGAGACCAAAATCCACAAGGGTGTGTGGCTAAGTAACAGATGCCTTTAAAACTGTCTGTTTTGTTACTGTTCAGTAACTTACAGCAAAACTTTAATGAGGTGACCTCCACAGCATTTTGTACGTAGATTAGGTTTTTTCAGTTTTCAGAAGCCAAGTTTCTTACAGCAGTGGATGAGCTCTGATAGGTCTGACTTCAAGAGCTACCAATACATGTGTCAGATTAGAGAGCAGAAACAAGGGAAGAAGGTGATTTAGAAGGATGCTGAATAGTAAATTAATTCAGTCAATACGGGGCCTTTTCAATGCCTTATACAAATCCAGCTGAGAACAGACACCAGTGATCCTTGAAGGTCTCTTTAAGGCCGATGCTACACTGGACAAATGTGGTCAGGTTGTTCTAATGTCCCGTCACAGCCCAAATACTTCTGACAATCTGACCAAAGCCTGCAGACCAAGAATCAGCAATAGACATAGATTGGTCAACAACTTGAAAGAATCTAGTGACTGAAATCATAATGTGTTTTCAGAGACGTTTGTTTTCTCTCAGAAAAGTTAGCCATCTAAAAGGTAGGTGCTAGGTCAAAACTAGTCATCCCAGGTCTATCTATGGTCCGTGTAGAAAAACAAGCATCTCAAAGGAATTAATCATGCTGTCTGGGGCATCTAATTTCTGATGTTTGAGTTATTATTTGAAGCATCTTTCTCTTTTGTCTGTAGAGGTGGACTGGATGAGTAATTTAGATTGAATGTCTAACTTGTGGAAGGCTAAAATAACAGAGGGTGGAAGAGGGGTTAAATAATGATGTGCCTGTGACAAATTATCCAGTTAGTATGACTGTGTAACTATCTGCCCATGTGCTATCCATTTTTCTGTATTCACATATTCTAGTACTTGCAGACCACTTATTAAGGATATAGAGTCAACTATCTTTTTTTCCCCATGCTGTAGTTCCTACAAATGTTCCACCAATAAAACTGAATTGTGCTACGTGGACAGTATTGTCAGTAGCGGGGTGCAAAGTGGTATTGGCCTCAGGAGAGGTGTGGGGAATCACTGACACCTGACCTCAGTTAAGCTTATATAAAGCGCTGAAAAGGCCTCATACTGATTATAATAATTCTTCAGGGATCACCAGCCTTCCCTCCTGCAGCTCAGGTGCAGCTCTTTTAATGAGCAGCTCAGTGATCTTGTCCACAGCGAGGACAGAAGTGAAGATAGTTGAGAACCAATCAGCAATGTGATTAATCACTGTTAACATAAGAGCAGGGTACTGCCGACTGTTGGTATGCACTCTTTGATTTGAAAGCATTTATCTGGGGAGGTGGAAATCTCTCTTTATTCTGTCTGGAGTAACCCCACTGCTTCCAACAGCTGCTGAAATCAGACAAGTTTCATTGCTGTTAATTCAATGCAAGAAATAATTATCATTGTGCTGAGGTGCTGGACGGTTGTCGTTCTTTCTTGTCTGAATTCTACAGTTAAATTAAGATGACTTATAGGCTCCCAGTCAACTACATTTTCACTAGGTAAATGGGTTTGTCCTGGTCAGAGTTCAGCGCTGTCATTTCAGCTTGCAAAATGATGCAGGAGGTATCCAAACTATAAGACTCAAGAGTAAATTAAAAAGTGCGTAGTTCTTCTTTATACCAGATGTGAATAGCTCTCTATGATGATACGCTGTGTGATAAAATCAAGGATTTGCGTATCATTCTTGCATCTCAAAATTACACTGCTTTTTTCTTGCTGTTTTTGTCAGAACATTATGAAATTTTTTTTTTTTCCTCTGGCTCCCCATTGAAGATGATGGATGTTTACTTCCTTTTGCTGTCAGCTAGCCAGTGAATAACTAATTGAGAGTAGGAGAATATAGGACCAAGCCCCTTTCCGTTTCACAAAGTCTTAAGACTTTTAACTGGGAAGGCAAGCATTAAATCTATTTACTGTAGGCTGCCGCCCATCACCCCAGTGTATGAGTGCCTTCTAAATGAAATAAATGGCAGTAGAGAGTCCTTAGCTGAACAATAGCACTCCCTTGTCTGAGATAATTAAAAACCCCACCATGCTTACCAAAGGATTTTATTGTTTGTGGAATGATTTGCTTTCCCCTCCATAGGTTTTCAGTATTAAGTTCCATGTGTACGGTGAAAGGCTTTCTCCAGGAAATAATTTTGTAGAATTTTATGAAATAAAGATTCTCAAGCTTTATATTTTTGAGTTCTGAGACCCTCTTTCATAGCCACCCAGTTTCCAAGTGGTATTTTGGACTCACTTACCATTATAATCTGTGTGTATCTCTTACAAGGAAGGAATTGTGACGGCATTACACAGTTTAGTGGGGTTTTGTTGCTTGGTTTTTTTCTGTTGTCGTGAAACAATGAATTAAAGTAATAGAGCTTTTATGATAATTTATGCAAATATTACTTTAGATCAAAAAGGATAGTTCTCTAAATTTCTAACTTTTTATTGCTATTTTGACATGATTTTGTATAGCTTGGAAGCTTATGTTTTGGTTTCTGAATAATTAGAAGCTATAAGGTGGTGGTTGTTATTATTTTTATTATTATCCTTCTTTAAAATAGATGCTGCTAATTTAAGTTATCATATGGGTGGCATCTTTACTGTCAACTGACTAGAAAATATTACTGAGGTGACTGTTTTATTTGCATTTTCAGGGCAATATCATCGGGCTACATGCAAAAAATTGTTCTGCCTTCTGCTTTTGATAGTATGTAGCAAATGCAAGTATTTGGTTTACACAGATTTTTTTTTTTATTTATCATTTAAATTCCTGAATTCTTGTCTTTAAACTTTTTTTTCCCCTTCATGTGGTATTAGTGATCTGATCAATACAGAATCCACAAAATTTTGACTGTTTCAGGTGGATGGTGTCTGTTTTACTAGTTATCTGTAGGCTGTTTGAAAGGGGTTTTTTATGATTTTATTTTTTCCCCTCTTTAACAAAGAGTGATAGTGTGAAATCTATTCAGAAAAGTAGGATATAGGAAACACTATAGACATTTAAATATAATTTTTTACATTCTTAAAAGAGAATGTTAAGGGCCCGGTTATCCTGAATACTATAAACAGAAAAGTGAATATTTATAATTTACCAATATATATCTAAAGTTTTATGTATATATAGTTTGTGTCCAATATTTACTTGCCTGCAACACTTATTCATTGCTACTTTTTCTTCCATATCCCATGTCCATTTTCTCCTGTGTCTGTAGCCTTTTAAGGTGTTTGTTTACTGCTCTGGTAGTTTAAGAACAGTAATATGAAATGTTAATGAAGTCCTTAGTAACCATAATAGAATACCTGCTTGTACTTTGATTGGCAGATCATTATATGAAATAAAAAAAAGTTTCAATCAATAAATTCCTAGCCATTTGTCTAGTATAAGTAAAGACTATTAATGCTTCCAATATTTCTTAGAATACCAGCCAGATGGAGACTAGTAAGTACCTTGTAAACAAAAATATGACATATAATGGAATGTTGGTCTGTTGTCATGAAAACTTGAGCATGCTCCATGTGTGCACTGCTTAAATAAACTGATTCAGAACATGATGATCATAAACAGTAATTATTTTTAGGATTATTGATAGTATGCAGAGCATCAGCAACCAATACCAAGAATGGACCATTAAAACAAAGTTTCTCATATTATAAGGGCAAATAATCCATGTCACATGAGATAACCAAGCTGTTTTCATAAAACCTATCCCATAACATGCATGTTGTAGCTCTGCGTAGAAAAGGTGCTTGATCTACATGGCTAAGTCAAAATTACATGTTCAGGATAGCACTTTCATGATCGGGGAGTTAGTTTTAATTTCTGAAGGTAAGCTTGTAGTCTTGGTCTCCTCCTTAATACTGTTAGAGTGTATGATTGAGTTCAGAGTTCCATGAAACTCTGTGTTCCTGATTTTTCTTGAAGACTCTGCTGACTTGATCATAGTCAAACGCCATTGCAGAACAGTATATATGGCGCTTTGGACAGCTGATGAGCTTTGGCTGAAGTATGAATTTAGTCCTCATCTAACATTACATTGCAAGAATAACATTTAACATATGGTAAAAATTAGATCCCCAAATTTGAGAGTAGTTTTCAACTCATTTAATTTTACCAGTTTTTGAAAATGTGTTTCTTGTGGCTTAGTTTTCAAAATTATGCTCAAATAGGAGATATTTAATATCTTTTAAGCCAAGTGTTTTATATAATCATCTAAATCTGAATTTTAAAGACTGTTGAAAATGCTTACTACCTGATCTTGAAAATATTGTCCTATCTCTTAATTTTATTTGGCAAATTATAAATTATACTAAGAACAACCTGTTTCCACTTGAGTATATATATTCTGAAATAATCTTATAAACAGTTTTTAGAGAAGGATTAGTTTTTTTGGTTTAGTTTTGGGCTTTTTTTTGCTTGTTTGTTGTGAAGGAAGTCTTTTGAAAGCAGTAACCTTAATTGTGTGTTTGTAATTTTTTTTGGGGGGGAGACTTCCTGATAATTTGTGATAGCTATATGGTGATTCCCAAATTACTTGCATGCTTGAAGTAACCATTTTTCATTCTCCATATTTAGCTTTGATTTGACAAATATTACCTCTGGACATCTTGAAGTTTGTCGATAACTCTTTGCGTGCTGGAACGTACAACATGCTTAAGAACTGCAACTATTTAATGATGCTTCATTAATTTCAGTGGAATGCTGGGAGGCATATTTTCAAAATGACATACTGATATCACTGTTCTGGGAATACATCATGTTTTGCAACAATTACAACATCCATAGGGCAATAAATCAGTTAACTACATTCCTCTAGGCCCAGAAAATAAGCTAAATCGCTGTTTCAGAAACAACTTTTCCCAAGCTCATTTAAAATGAGAAGGGTTGGAAAAGAAACATTAGTACAAGATTAAATTGAAAGGCCAAGTGAGGTATACATAGGTACAATAGAAGGCCATCATGGGGACTGGAAGCAGGATTCTTACTGTCACAGTATAGAGGTAAAGATAATGCGAATGACAAAAATGTGCTGTAAATAACCTATAGATATGGAGAAAACTGGAATAAGAAAACAAAATAGATACTTATGTTCTCTGCATTTTAAACAAGATAATGGCTCCACAGTTTTCTTCCAGCTGTGGGGATAGAGGTGAAAAAAAAAAAAAAAAAGAATAATAAAACTGGTCAATAATTCTTAACTCCTGATGTGCTTCAGTGCATAATGGTATTCTAAGTTTGTATCCATTTAAAGGTTTTGATCTCTGTCCAGTACTGTAATGTTCTGGAAAAAAACCCAAACAACAAACAAACCCAAACAAAAAAACAACAACAAAGAACTCCAAAACCATTGAATACCAAGGAGTATCTCATTCAGGCATTATTCCTTGATTATTCATACAAACACGCACACATGTATTTATTTTGCACATGTGTATCTGTGTATACATAATTCTATAGGGTTTTTTGCTATTTTCACCCCAACCTTCGTTTAACTCTGCTTAGTGTAAAGTGACACAGCAGAATAATCAGGTAATCAAAAGCAATAAATAAGTCACATGAAAAACTTTATAACTTTGTAACAAAAGTCTTTAGTGTGGAATATGCTATAAAGTAGCATAATAATGTGCTACTTGTGAATTGCGGGTCTTTTATTCATTGTGGGATGCGGTTGTGTGTGCATATACATAGCTATATATGTATATACATATCTATAGATGTGAATAATACATACACACACAGCTATCTATCTCTCTCTCTCTCTATATATATATCTTGCTCACGTTTATTAAGGCTGTCATCTTCTTCAGGAAGCCATACATTAAACACATGTGTGCACCCACACACAAATACAGAAGATTTCTGACTTTTTATTAAGCCAATGATAGGGAGACTTATTAAGTAATTTAGTATCTCAAAGGCAAAAGAATTATATATAATATGCAGAAAACATGTCAGGGGTCTGCTTCACCTTTTATTGTTTTGTAAATGAAGAGTTTTTAAGTTAAAGAAGTTTCATAGTTGTAAAACTGAGATGTATGTAGAATTGTCCACTATCTTCTAAATACAGGGAAACACTGGAGCATAAGAAACTGCAACTCATATAAATAAAGTGCATATTTCCAATCCATTGAGATGATTGTGGTGGTTGAGAAATGTATCTGCAAAAATACTGAAAATTTGCTGCAGTTCTGGAGACTGGGTAAACTGCAAATATTTCTTCTAAAATAAGAAACACGAACAGATTTGGGATGAACAACAATGTCAACATTTCAGTATTTAGTTGGACTGAAGGAATCTGTGAACATGATGGGATCTCCGAAGTACCTGTGCTTCCGAATTTACTGCATTTATTGACACAGTGAGAAATTAATTTTATCTGTTGCTAGTTTAACTCTCGGGGAGAATTGATTAATACATTTCAATGAGTCCTCCTCATATGTGAAGATGCACCTCCCAGCGCTGATAACTAGTCCCTGGAGTTATTCATCCTTTCATGGGTGTGTCAGAACCGCAGTCAAAGGGATGACTCCTGTTGACATACTCAACTGAACTTTCAATTCATCCACTCACTACGGAGTGTGATGAGACCTACATAATCTTGCAAAATACTTGTTTATGCTAAGATTTCCTGTTACCACACTATGCGAGTCTGCTAGGTATAATTAGCAAAGTACGGCTGTGTGAGCTGCAGTGTATATGCAGTCCCATGCATATAGCACATACAAACGGCAATAGCACCTTTGGTTGAAGCATACACATACCTGTCTCCCCCAAATTGCCTGTATGTTATACATGTAAATGTGCATACATTAAAACGATGCCATAAAGCATTACAGATTTTTTTTCTCTTTTTCATATATATTCTGCCCTTTTCTTCATGTGAAATTTATTCATAATCTCAAATTAGCCTACCTGGCAAACATTATTAGAATTAAATATACATATAGAAGTACCTATGTTCTTGGATTCTTTGTCAGTTAATTTCAAAAAACATAAAATATTTCTTTTGTGAAAAAGTGCATATATTGGAGCCTCTCACTGATTGGCACACTTCAGTAATTAGAAGTGTTACTGCTGTACCATACTTTAATATGATCAAGACCTGTGTCCTTGTAGGTTGTCTTTTGTGTCAATCTGCAATAATAACCCAGATTGTGGTACATGTAGAAGTGCATTTTCTTTTTCTAATCTAACTTTTGAGGGAAATGCTGGCCATTATAGCTTTTCTGTACAAAGATAGGGTTGGGAGAGCATCCATTTGATTTCTGATATTAGATAATTGAAAGGATGAGGCTCAATTGGTGGCAATCCAGAGTAGAAAGTTGAAAAGAGTTCACTACAGGTGAGCTATAAGAATGACCAGATGTCTAAAGAAAATATAATCCATGAGGAAAGTTGTAAAGAACGATGGTTGTTCAATCTAGACAATACCAAACTTGTGTGGGCATAACAAACAAAGACTGAAATCAGCAAGGGAGATTTAGATTAGACATAAGGAAATATCTTGCAACAGTAAGGATGCCTAAGCACTGTGTTAGAAGTTTGAGGAACGTTTTGAAAACTTCATTGATAAGAGTTTTTGAAATTAGACTGACATAAGCTAGGATAGAAACAAGTGTAGTTGTTTCTATAGAGGGAAAAAGGGGTAGTAAAAGTGATCTTTTGAATGCTATAATGGCCTTTTTCTTCCATAATTACATACTCTGGGTCTCCTCAGGATTGCTTTCAGTCTTCTGAATTTAGGAAAATATATAGGGATTTTTTTGTTAGAGGGAGACAAAAGTTTTCTTTGGTGTTTTCACAAAGAAATAGATTTTCTATATATATGTGTCTATTGTCACCTCATGTCATTTGCAAATGGGAGACTGGTCAAAATTGTTACTCTTAAAAATGACTTTGGAGAAGTGTTTAAAATAAGTTCTTGTTTTCTGCCCTTATGAAATTTTCATTTAAAAAAAAAAATCCCGTAACCAGGTAGCTGTATTCTGTCTTCTGTTATCCTTTCCTTCCTGCTTTTTATTATAGTTTGAAGAGATGTATTATATTCCATTTTCTTGTATTTTGTCTTCTGCGTACATGATAATGAAGTGTACATGAAAATAAATGTTTGGGCATTTGAAGTGATTAGCTATTAAAGCAATTTGAAGATGTGACTGAAATTTTATCGGTACTGTGAAAAACAAACCATGAAAATAATGATGTTTTGCAGCAGATATCCCTAGAAATTCCTCGTGGACAGAGCTAGCTTAACAGTGCGGACAGTTCTGTTGGATCCAAACTGTTGAACAATACGGTTTGTCCAGGATGAGAAACATGAACCAGCAGCGGGATAGTGGCTTTTCTCTTTCCTGTCCTTCAAATAATTGCTACCCAAAATGCTGTGGGAAGAAATACAGTTTATATGTAGCGGCTATCAGAACCAGCCTACGGCTGAATCAGAAAGAATTAATTTAAACAGGGAGGCTAGGAGGGAGTTCTTAGGACCTGAATTGGATATTGGGAGGTTAAAGGGCAAGAAATGGAAGGAAAGACTGTAGATATGGTTTGACAATGGATTGACAGTGGTCTGCAGGTTACAAATTTTGGAACTAATAACTTACTGACTTTTTAACAGGATTTTATGTTATGCAGACATCCTTTTACCGATGTCTGCATTTTTCCTAGTCAAATAATATTCTGCATTAATGTGGCATGTCTGTTTTGATTTGGTTTTAAGGGAGCTGTTCTATGGATTTAAATCAAGAAGTGAAACTGCTCCTGCGCTGTATGCAAGTTTGTAAGTGATTAGTAAATAATATAAATACCTATTTCTTTCAGTTAATTGACACAAGCAAAAAGTTGTACGATTGCAAAGACAGAAAAAAAAAACAAAAAAACAAGCAATACAAATGTAGGAGGTAATTATTTTTCCAGAGAGGTAAATTATGTCTGAACAGCAAGAAAGGAGATAGAGGAGACTTGTCAAGACACAGAGGGAAAACTGTCCCAAGTGGCTGAGTGATCACAGAAAACAAACTCTCTAGAAAATTAATGAGACTGTGTGAAAGGATGAAGGTGCACCTCAATTGGTGGAGAGATGACAGATAATCAGAAAATACAATATGGACCAAGTCATGGCATTTTTATTTGTTGATTGATTTTAAGGAATTGTGTTTTAACTTAAGTCTTTCTTCCTTACAAATAATTAAGACTGATTCCTCCGATGCTTTTATAGTGTGCAAAGTTTTACCCTCTGAATCTTGCAGCTTATGTAAGTTAAACTGTATTTCTCCATCTCACAGAAAAGACTGGCCTATTAATAGTGTCCTTTTCAACATATGGTATTATACTCTGTCAGTACTTAAACAGGACACGGTTCTTTTTTTATCCTGAATCCCACTTGTACTTCTAAACTGATGATGCAGAGTTATCAGCATTAATTTTGTTACAGACATCTTGCCAGATCTTTCTCGTTGCCTAATGATTATCTGTGCTGTAGCTTGTATTCTATCAGTTTCCCAGAATTCAGTGTTCTTTTAACCTTATTGAGTGATTTATTTTTGCACTCAGCAGGCTCTGAATATTCATTTTTTATATCACAGAATTGGATTTTTTTACATGCATCCATTTTTGCCATTTTTAAAGGAATAGAAAGATGTGCAGCCTCTTTTAGACTTTTTGTGGTCTTTTTACAGAAATCCTCCATATCCTCTCTGATTCTATCATAGGAAGGATGGAAAATGTCTCTAAACAGCTTGCAATCCATGATTTTCACATTTACCAGGCTTTATTTAACTAAAAATAAAAATATAAAAATAAGAATTTATAAAACAAATAAAAATGAAAATAAATCATCCTTATCTCTTGAACTAATGGTATCCTTACAACGTTAAGGAAATTATGCTTCCTCAAAAGCATTCATCCTATTTCTGCATCATCCCCACCTTTCTAGTATTGACAGTCAGGCCAATAAGCCATTAAGTTAAAGGCCTCTAGCTAATTCTTGTATAATTCTACTGAAGGTTTATATAAAATACAGAAGCATGCTGATGGAAAAAAATCATATAGCCTACACAAGCACATGCTGTTAAATTAATATTGAGCTAATTAAAGCATATATGGTAGTGTATGTATGATATGTAATGGGATAAAGACTGAATAAAAATTAATTAATTTACTAGTACATGGGGAAATAGAAGAGACTAGATACGTGTGTGGTGTTTTTTTTGTTTTTTTTTTTTTCCTGTAAATGGGATCCAAAAACTTTTCTGCAAATGATCAGAAACTAAGGCAGAGGACTTCTTGAAATATGTGAGATAACAGGAAAAAAGAATCTTAGGATTTTCCATTATTTTTAAAGAAAGAATTTCATGAGCCAAAAGAAAAGTTCAGTATTGGAAGAATTTGAGTACTTGGTAATAGAACATTGAGAGTTTTGCTGGGAAAGGAAAACTCATAAAAGAAGTCTGAAATTGTAACAGATGATATGTAATCCCATTTCTTATAATTCAATTTGCCAGATATAAATTTCTTCATGTTTTTCTATCAAGGGAGGTGCTGTCCAGGGCAGGAAGAGTAATTGAAGTAAACTTTTAACATTCTTATTCTGTTGTAGACATTTCATGGAGTTTAATTGGAGTTAGGAGTAGCTAAAATTAATCAACCTAGTGTGCCTAGTAAAAGCTGAGGGGATAAAACAAAAGTCATGCCTGCGATACAGTACTGTTACAACAAGATCATCAATACAAGGTTAGCAGTAGCTTCACTGCACTGCAGTGTTCACCTTTCTACTGGCTAATCTTTGTGAAAGGTTATAAGCACTGTGGTTTCTGATATGTGTATGTGTAAGAAGTGTAAACAGTGTAGGTTTTTTGGAGATGAGTAAGACAGTCTACCAGTGCTTTTGGAAAGTCCAAAATATAGAAAAACTCAAAGATGTGGTTTTTGCAATTTATATGGATACTGTCCCCATGATTAAAATCTCTGTAGAACTTGCTCTAGTTTCTTCCTGAAGATGAGATAATCTTACTTCATCAAAATACTTTAACATATTATTCACAATGGAGGTAGGATATGAATTCATGATTACAGGAATCAAGAGTCATTTATAACAAATGTATCACTGGTATTTGGCAATGCACTTCCAGATATTAAAAAAATCCTCCAAAACTCTTAATCCCAAATCAACTGAAGGCAGTTGAAGAACTACAGTGATTTTAGTGAGCTTCTCTTGCACCCCTGATACACCACATCATTACAAATTGAAACCCTATTCTGTTGCATTTTAAAGCAGTTCCGTATTTTTGCTATGGCATGCTGGAAAATGTCTTTGTTCCTTAGAAGTTAAAGGTATTTTCTGAGCCTTTTTTTTGTCCTTTATAGCAGTGCACTTAAAAATTGTAAGTGTGATTTCTTGTCTGTACCAAAAAAACCCCAGAGATATTTTCATACATACCCACTGGGCTTTTGGACACAAACTATCAGGATTATAAAAGTCTATGAAAGAACCTAGAGAAGCACAAAACAAAAAGGAGAAATAGCAATACATATGAACATCAAAATCATTCATGGTTCAGGCTGCAAAGAATTCTTGGAATAAAATCAACTTTTACTTCTTTAAGACTCCAATGCATCTAAAGCAATTAATGTATCTTACTCTTTTCAGTTGTTGAGATGAGCAAATTATAATTTTGGTGATGTGAGTGAGGAATTGATTTGTATTAATCAACAAAGTACTTTCATCAGAGGTGCTCTGTGGTAGGGATTATGTATTTTTGTATAGAAAACAAGCAGGCTTTTTAACTTTTACATAGCAGCCGTTTTTTCTAACGTTACCTTTGCTCTGCTTTCACCATTTCTTTTATTTTACAACTTTAGGAACATTCCAGATAAATTTCACTCCAGAAGCCTGAGGAAAACTCAGTAACAGAGATGTTTCCTCACAGGTTTTTTACTCAAGACTTTGAATGTTATCTACTCATTTTTAGAATGGACAGTATTTGTCCTTCTCGGCCTCCAACTGTCGGTACAACTATGAGACTCGAGACTTTTCCATCCTAAAGTATACTTTAAAGTGGCTTGACTGTTTGCTATAGATCATGGCAAAATAAACAAAATTGAGTCCTGGAACTGCATGGAAGTTGGCATGAATCTATCAGCTGTTGACAGATCAGGATTAGGTGGCTGACTTTTAAAAGGGATTTGTTCTTCTCATCGCACCTATTTCCATTTTGCAGGTTATATTCCTGGTAGATTACATTTCTCAGTTGTTCTGATGTTTCAAAAGCACAGAAAATAAAATCTCTACTATGTATTTCATACACGTTATTGGTGTCTTTTACCAGTTTGTAATTCAGAAAATTTTCTGTTTATGGAAGAGAGCTATCTACCTCTATCTATCTTGTTTTATTTATTGTTTGGTTGCCTTTTTGGTTTGCCTGGGTATTTAGCTAAGTGTTGTCTGTTCGCTTTGGCTCTTCTGTGGAATCTAAAAAGCTCAAAATTGTGTTTAGAACTGTTACTTGTGCAAAAGCAATTGTAGAATTACAAATAGACACAAATAATTATCATAAGCCTGGGGAATACTGGGAAGTTTTCATCTCTTGTATTTGATATAAGCGAATTGTGTAAGCCTCTTATATTGTATGTAATTTAAATACATACTCAGTTTTAAACATGCTGATTTTCTTTGGTGGATTAGGGAGCTTCCACTTCCTTTTAGGATCAAAGATGTATGGAAAGAGAAATATATCATTTGAAAAGCTATGAGAAAATACATTATTGAGGTCATAGAAAGAGATAGAAATGAAGTTACTCCAAAACAACAAAACAAACCTGGATAATGCGGAGGCCTCTATATCTAGGTATTGGAGAAGGTCTTTCACAACAATTTTAGGAGACTACACTACCTTGGAGTGAAAAATATCTTAAAAGAGAGTATGTGGTTTGGGACAGAGTGGCAAATAGTGTTTTAAGGACTGTTTGATTTTTAAAAATCCCTGATTAAGAAGTGCATAAAAAACTTCTATTATATTTTCCCCCTTGCATCTTCATCATTGTGACATTTAAAGCCTCATTATGTTTTTAAAGCGAAAAACTTTGTCTTAAGATGTATGAGCATGACAGAACGATGCTGTACAATTTTCCTTTGAAGTTCTGAAAGAATTCTTCCCATCGCATTGCGTGACAATTTCTTAATGAGAAGATGTTGGTGGAGTGGAAGCTCAATAATTTTCTGTGTGAGTCGCAAGGGTTTCCTTTGACTTAAAAAGACTGTGAAAGCAAACTGTAATGTTCATATTGATCTAGACACTATCTATAGCTGTCTTTATTATGTTTCCTTATTTTTCCATAATTTATTTATGACTATATTACTTGGAGTCTCAGGAAGACTGAGATTTTCTGGGTTTTAAAAAAAAACCAACCCAACAAACAATGCAAAGCCCAACCCAAAAAAACTTTTTTAAGTGTTAAAAGCTTTAGTGTAAGAGGAAACTCAAAGGGGTAAAAAGAGCACATACGACAAATATAATACGTGAAAGACATGCCTTAGCATAATATGCAGTTAACAATCAGTTTACTTAGGAACAGATTATAAAATTTCATGTTGTTCAAATGAAGTCTTATCACTACTAAATTATTTATACTTCAGTTTGAAAAGTAAATAAATGCTAGGGGCCTCATATTTTTTCTTTCTTCTGAAAAGACAAATATAATCTCTTGCTATCAAAAGCCCTGTATCATTTATGAACTAGATTTCAGGCCGATTTGTTTTAAATTAAATTGCTTAATATATTTTATACACAATCTGGAGCCCCATGAAGGAAAATAACTAATCAGTTATTCATTGTTTCATTGGAAAAATGCAGTTTTATATTATTAAAAAATATTAAAAAAACATTCAGGACTAAACTCTTTCCCGTCACCTTTATGGTAACTCTCTTGAAGCCAGTATAAAGCTGTAGATCCTGGACATACAGTGTGTCATCATGGGCAGATGTTGATACCAGCACTGAGATAAATGTTTTTGATACACATGGTGGAATTTAATACATAAACAAATGTCCTTTCAGTGTGCTTTCTAATTAGGGATTTCGAGTTACGGCTTTATAAACAACTTTTTTCATGGTCACACATGATAAAAATCGGTAACAAACAGGAGGAAAATTTTCACAGTGCAGTATCTTTTCTGAAATATATACTTTTTCGCTCATTACATGAGGCTTCAATTTGTACTAATTAAAGCTACTTCCTGGGTGGTCAAAGACACAAGGTGAAAATTTTGTTAGGATATTTTTCACTATAGCTAAACACCCTGGTGTTTTATTGCTAATTTTCACATTTTCACTGCAGTTCCTCATTGCTTGGGTGGGCTGTGAAATTATTCTTTACTCCTATGAAATGAGGTAATATACTGTACTCTGATAAATGGGAGAGCTTTTTTCCTGAGTTCCAATTTCAAAGTTCAGTGTTTATGCTGTTTACATTGTAAAATGGTCTTATTTTCACTCTGCAACAAAAGAAATGAATAGATGTCATCGTTTCACCACTTATACCACTGTGGTTGAAGTGCATTCCCTCTGGTGTTAACCTGGTTGGAGTAATGAATGAGTCTAGCCCACGGTCTCAGAATGTGCCCATTAACGGGAAGATCCCCTCTAAAGGTCCAAATCAAACAAAAAAAATTGAAGTCCAATAAGGTAAACTACAAAGTAGCTTGTTTTAGAGATTGCACCACTGCCTGCAGGCTAACAATTTTCTACAAAGATTGGCTTTTAAAATCCTAGTAAACCTTCCAAACTCTGTGTTGGTGCTTAGTCTGTGTTTTTTCCTTTGGAGGGCTGTGGAACTAGTTTTGTGATGTGGTTTAAATCAAAAGTTATTAAAGATAAAGGGGACATTGTAAAAGCAAAGCAAAGAAAACAAAAGCAAAGAAAAAAGAAACTTAACCAACCCCATACATTACAAAGTTGACCTTGCATTAGCTTCCCTCTGGCAAAGAGGAGATGTTATTTGTCCAGAAATTGGTTGCCTCTGATTAGACTGAGTAGGAATTATCTCACCCAACTCAGTTGTGTAAGAATTGTTGCCAAATTGTAAATTGGACATCTAGCTCCTCCTATGGTCAGTGGAAAGAAATTGACGCCAAGTGATTAATACCCTTCAAAAATAGGTTTCTGAGTGGCGGGAATTGTCTGGAAGAAGTCTTTGGGCTGGATAAAAAGGGAACCTGTATACACAGATGAGACTTAGATGACTAATTTTAGATGGGTAAGGCTGAAATTCTTTATTATCGGTTCGCCTTAATACATCCCTTGCTGCATATACAGAATCTCATACTTAAGAGATTTATCAAGAACTCAGTATAATTTCACAATTAGGTTAAAGGACTAATTCATAGATGTATTTAAGAATCTCATGGGGGGGACATCAAGTATTTTTCCTTTCTTCCCTGAAGTGTCTCTAAGAAACTTGCCGCCTTTTCTCATATTAGAATTTCAAAAAAGAATTTTGCTTTTCAATGTGTTGGTGTGTTTGGGTTTTTTTGTTGTTTTTTGTTTGTTTGTTTCTTTGGGTTTTTTTGTTTGTTTGTTTGGGGTTTTTCTTTGTTTTATCTGTACCTAGTATTCTTGGAAATCATATGCTTACATTGGAAATACCTGTTTTCTGATTCATTTGGTCACAGAAGTCTTCAGATCTTTCATATCAGTTTTCCCTATTAGAAAGTATAAGTAATATATCTAAGTGCCTTTGCCACATAGATCTTTGAATGCTGCCGTATAAAAATATTTACCACTGTAGAAAGTATTCATAGTTTTTGCTAAGGAAAACTTGAAAAAACACAGGTTTGATGGTGATTTGAGACACAAACTTCATAGAGGTAATAAGCCGTTACATACTAATTGTTAATTAAAAGTAATACAAGGTTATGTTGCATTTTGTTTTTGATACTTGGCTACCTGTTACAATCGGTGAAAAGAAACAGGTTTTGGATGAACTGGCATCTTCTTGATCCTATTACGTACAGTACTGATGCAGCTATTTGTGAAAACAATTAACTCAAAGTACAGTACTTAAGCCTTCTGGAATTAATTTTGTGTTCAATTACCTGCACTCATACAGCTTTAGGTGTGTTTTTATTGTCAAAAATAAAACAAATTTTAGAGACATGATTCATTCTGCAAAAGTGGGACTTACAACAAAATTAAAGACATTGCCAAGAGAGTAAACCACGTCTTGTTTGAGAAGAATTACTATAGTGTCATATGAGTGATACACCTACGTTTAATTTCACTGCTGGGGTGGGATAGCCTTGGCTAGGGGATGAACCCCCAACTAGCTGCTCAGTCACTCAGTCACTCCTCCCCTGTGGGACAGGAGGAGAAAATAATCTGAGAAAGCTGGTAGGTTGAGATAAAGACATGGAGGTTGCTTAACGGTTACTGACTTGGGGAAGAGTTAATTTCTTGCCAACTAAAGTAGATTTGAGTACTGAGAAATAAACCCAAATATTAAACCAATGCCTTTCCTCCTCATTTACCCCTGCCCAGCTTCACTCTTGGCTCCTGTACCCTTCCCCACCAACACCACCCCAACCAGCACAGGAGGATGAGGAATAGGGAGGTTGTGGTCAGTTCCTAATAGCTCCTCTCTCTCTCTCCTTCCTCCTCACGCTTTTCCTCTCCTCCAGCATGGATCCTCCTCAAGGGCTGCAGTTCCTTTAAGATAAACCCGCTCCAGCATGGATTTTTCCACTGGCTTCAGGGGAATCTCTGCTCCAGTGGCTGGAGCATCTTCTCCCCTCCTTCTTCTCTCAGATTGTTGTTCATAAGACTGGTTTTCACGTTTTTATTCCCTCCCACTACTCTTGTCCAGTATTTTGCCCTTTCTTAAGTATGTTTTACCCAAGGCACCACTAGGCTGATAGACTCAGCTGTGCCCTGTGGTGGATCTATTTGGAGGCAGCTGGAACTGTCTGTGTCTGGCACGAGTCAGCCCCCTGCTACCAAAACCTTGCCATTTACACCCAGTACAACTGTTCATAGAAAAAATAATGCCATGCATAGCTCCCTTAAGTATTGAGAAAGTTTCCATGAGATTTCCTTGGACCCTTCCTGGCACGAACAAAATTTTGAGACTGACGTTGAAATAAAGGCAGTATACATTTCCAAATGCATTTGCAGTATGAATTTAGAATTCAGTCCTATTGAATTCAGGTTAACAAATTACCGTTTCATCAAAAAGATGTGAATTTAGGATGGAGAGAAGGCTGTAAAGTATTTTGAGGTTTTGTAGTCATATGTGTCACAGTTTTAGATAGTTATCTCTGTGTATGCAAAGAATGAAAGACTCTGATCCCTGTAAGTAATTTTTCACTCCATTGCTAGAAGAAATGTTGAAGTAATTGCAGTTTCAGTAATAGTCAATGCGTATTTGTAATTGCAAGTTCTGTGACTACTACATAGAACTGCATATTAACCAATATAGAGAACAAGATCTATATTTGCCTGATCATATTTTAAAGAAGTTATAGAGTCCCTCAGTCTCATTTAAATACTCTCTAAAAATAGCCACAATGAATGCATTCCCCCCCCAAAAAAAAAAAAAAAAAAGAACAAAACAGTAGTACTATTGTTGCATAAATGGGGGAAATGGCATAATTTACATTCGTTAACCTGACTGGAGTTTGACAATTAATTGTAGCCCTCTTTACTGTTAACTTTTACAGAAAGAAATTTTCAGTTTGCACAATTCATAAGCTTGTGTTACTGTATTTTGGGGTAATTTTGTTTCTTTTTTTTTTTTTGGGAGTCTAATAGTTAAAGAAGAAGCCACTCTCTGTTATTCAAATTGACTTGGTCAAGATTATGTTTGTCCCAGTTTGAGGTTAAACAGATTTTCTTTTCAATAGTTTTACTTGTCAGTTAAGCCTTTTGTAACTGACTGAAATTAACATGTATGTAAAAATCTGTTGTGGTTTAGGCTGGGCTGGCCACTAAATGAATAACAATGATGAAGGTAATAATACATTTAGACATGGTATTAACATCATCAGTGATGTTTAGAAAGGGTTTAATTGTTGATAGTATAGGAAACCATTGTCTAAATCTTAAAATATCTCCATGTTGCAAGATTATGTAATTAAGGCAGTGACCAAACATAGTCCTTGTAAAGTATAAATTGTATTTAAATGCAGATTGTTCTCCAAGTTTTGTGGAGTATTTTTTTCTCCATCATTTGTGCAAGTTATTTCAGATGGACAGCAAGATGAATTGGAAAAACGATGGAGTGAGACATGGAAAACAATCAAGGTATTTTCCCTTTCCTAGGTAACCTTTCTAAAACCATGCTTGATCTTCAGAAACAAAATGAAAAGTGTTCTCTTCCATTAATATTGAGAAAATATTTCCCTTGGCATACAAGAAGTAGCGATAGATTTAAGTAACATTGTGCATAGAAGAATTCTCTGCGGGAAGCTTTTATTTCTTCTTGCAAGTAGCTAGTATATTATCTCCTGAATAAGTATAATGGCTAAGTAAGTAATCCATATACATGCACAGCATTTTAAGAAGGTGTGAGCTAGTCCACTTGTAGAACAGAAAGAGGACACATGGGGCCCAGATTCATGTCACTTAATACGAGGCACTTAACTGAGACGGCTGAAACACGAGCGCAGGTGCTCCAAGTTTCAGTGGTCAGAGCGTGGCTGAGATCTGAATTGACTTATGGAGGTACCTACCTGTCATTACTGACTACCCAAGAAGCCTGGGAGGATAAACCTGGGTATTTTTAAAGGCTCTGCTTAGATGTTTTCTATTCCAGTGGTTTTTGGCTTCTGCTACCAATGACAGGAATAAAATGAACTGATTTTTCTTTTCCCCTAACCATCTGATATTTTCGACATAACAACAAAAGTAACAATAACGGTGTTTGAGTTATCTCAAGGAAGTGAGCCTGAGATCCGTGTCTCTAAACCACTTTAGTTAAAGGTTAATGTTCATTAGTGTGGAGTCAACAGGACACTGATAAACCTCTTAGTTTAAACTAAATGACAGAATAAGAGCTAGTAGTACGCTAGTGAGCATTACAATAAAACATGATGCATTGCATTTATAAAAATAAAAACAACAGACTTTGGAAAACTGGATAATGTTTGCATTTGATATATTACAAGTGGAGTTTTATTCCCATTTCTTCTTGCAGTCTCATATGCAATATTGCTGTTGCTTAAATTGTATAATAAACAACTGCTGGATTTTTTTGCTTAAGATCAAAATGAGACCCAGGTGGATAAAGGTCAGGAAATAGCTCACAATAAGCTGTGAAAGGGTGGTAGGTTTGGAGAGGGGGAAGAGACTGTGCGTGGTACGTTGTCTTGGTTCTGAAGGAATGCAGAACTGACTTGCTGAGTGCAAGCTATTTGGCAGATCTACCCCAGCAGTGATTTAAAACAAGACAGGAACTAACCTCAGGAAGAACAAAGCAAACGTTCTTTACACTGAAAAAAGTATTAATTTAAACCAAGGGAAAGCAGAGGCCAACTTTTTTTCTAATCTGCATGCCAGCCTTTTTTCTAGACAGTTACTGGGATCTGAACCTCAGATCAAAAATAACTTTTAGACTGAAAACAGCTAGCATTTACTCTAGCTAAGCAGCATGATAACATTTTGTTAAGTTAACTTTACTAATAATCTAAAAGCACAGCAATCACTTTTGGAGGATGAACACGGAATAGGAACAAAAAATAAGTAAGACACTGAAAAATAAGAAGGACCAGACCAGTCTGCAGTTAAAATTAGTTCTGGATTTCCATTTAGGACAGCTCAAGGTTTATTGGTGCTTTAATACTTCAGAACTATAATTGGTTAAACAATAAGATTCCAATTCATAAGCAAGGTTTTGTTTTTTTTTTTTACTATGGCTCCTGTTCTGTAACCCATGAAGGAGACTATGATGAAAAAAATAGTTGATTCATGAGCTGGAAAGGGATCGTGAAAAGTGGAAGCTAAGAGACAGGTATAAAGATAAAATAAAGCTGTTGCTTTGGTAGTTTGGATCAAATCTCACACATATCTGGCTGTTCACAAGCAGAGGTTAAGTGCCTATTCCAACTCCTGAAACAATCAATAACAACAAATATTGCAGTCAACTTTCGGTAATAACCATACGTTTCAAACCAGAAGCACACATAGGAGAACTCTAAAGATTTTTAAACACATTGCAAGTAAAATAGTATTATGTTGATGAAAAATTGATTATGGTTTTGATTATTTGTGTCTCCAGGTTTCCAAATTGCTGACACTAGAAGAGTGTGCTTCATTTGAATAGTGCATTTATTTGAAATAAAAGTTTTAAATATCACAATATTATGTTTGGATTGATAGTTGAGGCCTCTGGATGCCTTTTCTCTGGAAAACCCCAAGGAGTTGAAAATTTCTGCATGAATCCTATTTAGCTTTTAGGGAAGTCCCACAAAACCTTATTGTATTTTTATGCTTGATCTCATTTGAGTTCTTTCACCAGGTGTGCTGTATTCAGGACTTTGGATTCCTTTCTCATTTTAGATACTTACTCTCACATTTTTACTCCTCATTTAAATAATTTTTTTGAGCTGAAAGCATGTGAAGGCCTACTTCCTCTCTAGAAGATAACGGTGTACCACGTATTATCTGGCTTCCCTATTTTAATGCATAATAAGCCAAACTGGTACACAATAGAACTCTAATTCAAGACTGAGTTAAGATTTATTTATTTATTTTTCCTTTGAGAACTGTATCGAACAGTATAAGAGTTAAGAACAGAGGAGGCCGGGTGACTCAACTTGAGGAGTGAGGAGCATTACATTGGTAGTGTATTACAAGTATTTTGGTGCTGAGCTCCTTCAAAGATGAGAATTAGCTGTGCTTTCAATTGCTTTTCATTTCCCTGTTGTCGTAGCAGAACTGTAATTGCTTTCTGTGGGCCCAGAACTTCATCCTCTCTTACACAGCAACATCGCCTTACACATATAAATGTGATGTACCTATTAATATAAAAAGAAATGTAAACACACTCTGAAAGTCTTTTTAGTGAGTACTCCCAATAAATACAGCCAAAAGTTATATGTCATTCTTTCTCTGTGTGTATTTATACATTTTATAAATATATTTGTATATTTTGTAAATACATAAAAAGTGATTCTTTGTATACCTCTGTATATCTCGCAGCAACAGCAATTTGTAATCAACCATTATTTCTGTACAGTAAAACTGTCCTTAAAACTTAAGCTGTCCTTGAAACTGGATGGTGTAAGTGACCACTCCAGTGACTAAAATAAGTTCATTTTAATTGGATCACCTAAAATCAGTGACTTACTGTAGCACTCTGTGAATTCGGAGGTACTTTTTTTTAAGGTGTTTTATGATGTTCTGTCCTCTGAAAATGGCACCTCAGTGTCTCTGATATTGAGACATTCCACGTCCATTGGTATATGAGAGTATATGTGTGTGCATGTGTACATTCATATTTTTAAACATTTGAATTTATAGTTTTGTCTATCAATTGACTTTTAAGTAATTCAGTGGGAAAAAGAAGAGATTCCATAAACACGTTTTTTACAATGTTCAAACCCAAATTGGTATGTTTTCTTAAAAATGAAACTCACTTGGTTAACTGGTTAATTTGGTCACTCTGAGAATGCCAGTGTTTAACCAGCATGGGCTTTTTTAAATCCCCCACCTTGTTCTGAACAGAGGATATATGTAGCTATTATTACCCAAAGTTGTCGTTTTCTTGGACTATAGTTTTGTTGTTAACTCAAATGACACCTAAACATATTTATCTTCCAAATTTAATTGTTCTCATGTATTCCCTCGCAGGACTTTTCCTGTCTCACCTTCTGGTTTCTTCTCTCTGGTTGAGCATTCCAGCAGCTCTCATATCCTAAGAGGTATTAATAAGGGCCACCTGCCACTGTGACTCATTTAAAATGTCTCTGCACAGTCTAAGATGCGAGATAATAAATATGTCCAGGCCATAGGGGATCAGGAAAGGAGTCACGAGACGCTACTGGTCAGCGTGATGGGCAGTGGTCTCAGCATGACAGCAACCTAACCTTATGCTCCATTTTTCCTCTGTGTAAATGCTCAACAAATGTCAGAGTCCTGCACATACGCTGTGAGCAGTTTGTGGCAGGTTCCGCGTGCTGCTGTAGGTCTGCACATAACCCATGTTAGTTTTTAACAGATATTTTTTTCATATCCCCCAAAACATTTCTGAGCAGTTACCAGAGTTTTTTCTGCCAAAAAAAAAAAAATCCACACTTCTTTTGTATATTTTCAATAAAAATTTAGATGTGCCTTTTTTTTTTCTTGAAGGAGAATTGGATATACCTCTCCCTTCTGTAGTTTTGGAATATGAATATATTCAGTCATACTTCTAGTTCTAAGCATCCCTAGCTAAATTACTTACTTAACTACTTTTCCTTCTATATGTTCAGCACTTTTTCTGGAAAGGTTTTCCCATTTCCTTAGTAACATTTTCTCTTTGATGATAGTACATGTTACTCCTTAAACATACAAATTTTATTTGCTTTTATCTAGCAGGTAGTTGAAGAGGATACAGACAAGCAATGGATATAACTTTGTAAAACCTTTATGTCGTGAAGGACAGGGCAAAGGCACTTTTTGCAGATGGAGAACATGTGTCTGTTTCACACCTAGAGCATAATTTTGTACATGTCAAGAATGCATTCTTGTCATGTTGTCTCATGTTTGGGTTTTTTTTTTCAGGTTCTTTTTTTTGTTTGTTTAAGTTGAAACAAGATCAGACATTCTTCAGAGAATCAAGCTAATGCAGTGAATCTGATTTATTTATGTACCCCAAAAGTAATAGTAAAAAAAAAAAAATAAACCCAGAACCATTGTTTAAAAAAAACCCAGCAAACAAACAAAACCCAAAAACAAACAGACACAGCACACACCCCAAAAAACCCCCCAAACCCCAAACCTCCAAACCACCATAATTGGAAAATACTACTAAGAAAAATGGAATGCTGCTGTATTCTTAAGTGTTAGATTTGACTTCCTAGCTGATTTGCTAAGGGTCTGATGTATGCCTTCTATTTATTGTAGTATATTTCTTCTGAAGTATTGAAAAGTTCCTTTCCAAATGCTCTTGGCATTAGAAAAAAATTTGGAGACTAAAAATCTGAAATAAAGCAACATGATATCTTAATCAACCCTGAATTTATAAAATGTAGGCCACACAGCAAAGTCACTGCCATTGAAAAGAGTAGTTCTTAAGTTCAAAACGCTTCCTACTTCCCCATATCATCTTCCAGAGAACAAGGATTCAAAAAAAGGGCATCAAATTCAGTCAGTCTCAGTTGCACTGTGGAATAACATGAATCATCATTTTTTGTGCAATGTGAACATTACACTCCTGTAGAAATTCTGCCAACATTGCTTAGATGAAACACTGAATTGGCAATAGCTGCAAATTAAGTAGTGTGGTATGATAGAGGGAGAGAAGGTTTGTCTGGAGGAGCAAAAGAATATCCTGGTAAGACTGCTCATATTTTATCTAAAACTCTTCTTCTCCCCAATTTAAGCACTAGGAATATTATTAGTCTTAGAAGCGTTACCTGTCCTTTGTAACGTCTGTCTGACTGTAAAGCAGATGCTGGTTTTCTTCTACATTTCTCAGGCAATCATTCTTCTACTTTCTATACTTCTTTCTTTAGGATGTCACTCATCATTTGGAAATGATCAGAAACATTCCTTGCTGCCATCCCAACCAGCCTAACACTTTTAGAACTTTCCTCTGTGCCTCTGGAGAGCTAGCAGATAATTTGACTTAGTCAAGTATACTGATTCAAGGACTGAGTGCAGGTGTTCATGTATTTGGCCCGTTTCCTTTCTTACTGAGAAATTAAAAGATGGTGCTTACCCATTGGGAAAAATGTCTTTGTCAAGTGTCCATATAAGACATTTCAGGTTAAATGTTATTTAACATCTTAGGTGTTTTTGTTTCCAGCCTGTGGTAAATGGGGCATGTCATCAGAAACACATTTGGTGGTATTTTCCTACTTCATTAAATATTGGTTAGGAAAGGAAAGGAAGATAGGGGGGGTTTGTTTGTTTGTTTGTTTGCAGCTTTAGCTTTTCAAGGAAGCACAGTGTAAGTTACATGTAATAATGGTCTCATGTAGCAGAAAAAGGTGGAAGAAAAAGATCCCAAAGCTATTTTATATGCTAAATTAGGTGCTTGGGACTGAGATGCAGTTAAAGAGCAATTGTACCGTTTGCAACTAGAACTTCTTAGAAGGTTTTTGTCACCAATCCGTAGCTTCAGAATAAGCCTTCTTTTCCCAAAACGGTATATAAGTTGTCAAATACTATAATCAACCAGCTTATCCAGGCTTATGGCAAAATTAAAAAGCCCTGGGGATTTTCTTGTGGCTGAGATATTCTGTCTCACTTTTGATCGCATCCCAGAATGTACCGTGACCTCTTAAGTTGTGACAAGACCGCTTCTACTTTGTCATTTTGTGGAATTATAATCGGCTTCTCAACTCAACCAGCATAAATTTGGTTGGGGGGCAAGTTTCAGTCTACAAGCTTAGTTTTACTGAAGCATGTGGCGTCCTGCATGGTCTCCCTAGAGCAGGCAGATGCCAGAGTTTTAGCTGTAAGGCAGAGTTTTCTGTATTCAGGAGATTGCATCCTTCCCACTTGGATGTGGTGCCCAGAGCATAATTCGAGAATTGTTCATTATCCCTGGGGTATTTGTAATTTTAACACACATTTTTCCATACTGTCCTCCCGTGTATCTGCGTATTCTTCGATACATACAGTGTGTGTGTATATTAAGTTCACGTGCATGTGTCTACCCACATATACAAATTACCACATAGGAAGCACTGCATTCTTTTCTTTCGCATCTTCTGAAGTTTCATTGCCGATAGAAGCGACTTAAAAATATCATATTCACAAAAATGATCAAATAAAGTTTAGAACAGTTTAAATATTTGTCCACCAAAAGAAATACTTCCACTGTATTTGCTTTCTATGAACATTAATCTCTTTGATTTTCTGTACACTGTTTGACACTCTTGCTATGCCAAATAAACACCTATTGAAAAAGACAAGGAGAACAAAATTTGAAAAGGGCAAGGCATGTAGGCTGAGCAAAGCTGGTGTCAAAATACTAAACACCTGCTCTTGTGACACATCCAGTATGATGGGACTACATTTTCTTTTCGGCTTAATATTAGCATGATCCTCAGAGATGTCCAGTACATAGTCTTTACAGAAATCTGCCTCAGACTTGTCTTGGCTAGGTGTTTGTACTTGGGTCAGACTTGTCTTGGCTAGGTGTTTGTACTTGGGTGAACAATAATTCCTCCCCACAGATGAGCACAGAGAGTAACCGAGAAAACTGTCTATAGATAGCAACTTCTGTTTCTCCGCCAGCTCTTGATGGTTGCTCATCCCTGTGTAATTGTTTGTAGTGTTTCATGAAGAGCCTGTTAATCCCTATAGGTTGTGTAAAGTGATTCCCCGTGGATGATCTAATTGAAGCAATTAAGGTGGGTTTATTATCACTGTTTAGTAACTGGACCCATGGTCTTCCTGTTGTATTCTCAGATTGAAACCAAAGCTGGCTAGGAAGAGTGATGGTTATTTCTTTTTTTGCAAGTGTGGAGAGAATTAAGTAGTATCAAAGCTAAACTGATAATCATGTGGGTGAGTCAGGGGTTAATTTGCAATTAGAAGATCTTCAAATTTATTAGCTGCTTTTCCCTTAATTAAATTTCTTTTGAAGGTCAGGTTTTTTGCTGTGATGGCCTCTTTATTTTATCTGTTGAAAACAATGGCTCCGATAAAAGGTTTTACTGAAACCCAGAACAGAGCACAGAGAAAACTTAAGGGAGCATATTAACATGTAAAAGTGAGGGATTCATCTCCAAGGTGACAAATTTCATGAAGTCCTGTAGCTTCAACAGAAGTCAGTGATAACCAGGTCCATGCTGGTTAGACAAGTAATGCATCGGGACTGTAGTACTGCGGTACTGCCCATGGCCTGCGGTCTCAGAGGGACTGCTGACATAAAACTCTAGACGCCTTGGTGCCACTTGTTCCTTTACCTCTACTGTTACTGAGGTTCTTTTGTGCTAACTATCAGGTATATAGAGTGGATATCTGAAGGTGTGCTTTTTATCTGGTAAAAATATGCCTGTGATAACACACACAGTTCTTGTCTAAATATCTTGTCTTTCTCTCTTATTCTTTGGAGGTGAGCTATAAAATGTAAATGCAGGTAGCAGACCCTTTCTGTTGGCTCCTTTAAGTGAACCAGCCTTTAGCTGACACAATCTCAGCAGACTATAGTGTTTCTCAGATTGCAACCCCCTTTTAAATTAGGCTGGCTCTCCACAAAAGTTGCACGAGACATTAATAACATGTCAATAAGAATCATCAGGAATAAGAGAGTCTAACATACCTTTCTCGGTTCTTTTTGTCAAAATCAAGAGCTTAGACTGTCACGCAAAACTTTGGAAGGATTATATCTAATACCTGCCTATAATACTTAGTTAAATGCAGCCTTCAGCCTAATAGATCCAGAGTGCTTTAGGCCATTCAACTATTATGGAGGCCTTACAATTTTTGGTAGGCTCCAATGCACTCTTGTCACTCTTTTTAATCTCAAAATGCTATTGAAAACAGTCTATTTATAGTTTCTTGAGCTAACTGCAGTGCCACTTGGCCTGTGAATAACTGAGAACTACTATTCAACGCATGACCCCAAAATAAGACACATCTGTATTCAGGGTCATGTTTTCCAGGGTCTGCATTTTAAGGACATGTTTTGAATTGGAAAACTAAAAAAAGCAGTCTAAAAGCTTTTGCTATGTAGAACAATTCCTGTTTTTTGAATTGGATTTAGCCTTGAACAGTATTAGATAGGAAATGATTTTTTTCAGCTTAATTTAAAGAAACTGTCAACATCCTATCTGCAGTTAGTCACATAAATGTAAATCATGAATAGCTGCGTACTGTCAGAGAAGTTACTCTATATTAACAGTTTGCAGTCAAGAGACAGAATTTGGCCTCTAACCGGATTTTTTTGCGCTCTCAAAGGCCTTCAAGCTACAGGGGAAATTGCTAGTCTTAAACAATTAAAATGGACACGTCATTAATGTTTTTAGTCAACATTTGTAACATCAGTTCTCTCTTGATTTTTCTGGGAGAGAAACAAAGATACTGAATCAGGATTGTCAGAAAGATTTGCAACTTTCTCTTTTAAGCTGTGAGAATATACACAGTTGATTACTTTTCTTATGTCACTGTCTGAACCTCCTTGGAATTGCAGTTAGGGACAAAAACAGAGTAAAAAACATTTTACTGTAAAACACTTCTGCCCCTGTTGCTCTCTGAAACCGCAGGCGTGAAAGGAGGGGAACAGCAAAATGCCCATAGCTGTAGTATTGTTGGAAATTTAAGACGTCAGAAACCAGCCTGGTTGTAGCTGCTTCCAAAAGAGGTCTTGTCTGCACATCAGAGGGTGCCTGTGCTGGATGTCAGGCTTCACTTACCAGCGTTTTTCACTACTCTCACTCTTCATTGTGGCTGCAAGCCAGAGCTGTTTTCCTTCTGGCTTTCTCTTACAGGTTTGCCCCTGCCCCTTTTGCAGGGTGGGCAAATTCTTGGCTGTCATACTACGGGCAGTGAAGATTAAATTTCACCTGAAATCTTGAGAAGAGTTGAGATTTCTCTGGTTAGATGACAGTGGTCATCCAGTGGTGCTGGGTCCGTGTGAACTCATGGCAATAGCTGGGCATCTTCTCTTGTGTTTTGCATGCGTTGCATAAACTGCTCTCAGGCAGGAACACAAAGGAGCACGAAAAGTGCAATAAAGATCAGCACTGCAGATAAGAGCTTTGAAGCAGCATTGAGGAGGAGATTTTAACCTTATTTATATTTTTTATAATTCTAAAGGGATTTTGACTCCTCTCGGCATGCTTAGATTCTTATCTGCCAGCCATCCAAAAAGGAGAGGCATGTGCTCCTCTAGGATAAAACGAGTTGTGGTTGCTCTTTGCTGTGTAATCTTTTTATGTCCATTTTTTTTTCACCGAAATTATTTCAATTTCTTTCGTTCAGAAATAACCTTGAAATATTGCTTTCCCTGATAATTCAGGTAAGGGTTCTTACAAAAGGCAAAACATTTTTTCTGGTGATCACTTTGCACTTGCTTTCTGCATATTATCGTATGAAAACACAAGCTCAGCATAACTTGCAAACTTGCATTCATTTGAAGTATTCAATAAAACATGAATGTTCTGTGTGTGTATATATATGCACACATATATGTACAAATTTGTATGTTTATATTTGGAAGCTTACAGAAAATCAGCACTGGAAAAGGTCTGGTTTTCTTGACCATTGTGCTTCTTGCTTGGGGTTTCTGTCTTACTGAAATACATCTGTGTGCTATAGTGAAGGTTATAGCCACCTCAAAAAATTAAGACAATTATTTGATGTATTCTTTTTATGCAAAAACCAGCAATGTGTTTATACGCCAGTCTGTCAATAGAGAGGCTTTTTTTTTTTTTAGAATAGAATAGAATAGATTAGAATAGAATAAGAGAACAGAAGAGAACAGAACAGGACTCAGTCTGAAGGGACCTACAATGATCATCTAGTCCAACTGCCTGATCAATTTGGGGCTGACCAAAAAGTTAAAGCATGTTGTTAAGGGCATTGTCCAAATGCCTCTTAAACACTGACAGGCTTGGGGCATTGCCCACCTCTCTAGGAAGCCTGCTGCAGTGTTTCACCACCCTCTCAGTAAAGAAATGCTTCCTAATGTCCAGTCTAAACCTCCCTGGTGCAGCTTTGAACCATTCCCACGTTTTCATTTGATCCATCCGAGACAAAAAAACCCAAAACATTTTTTACAACAAGAAAGACATGAACAAATTATTAAAAACAGAAAAAAAACCATCCTAAATAAAAACATAATTTTAAGTGCTGTGTAATGTTATATGATGCTGATAATGTCTTCTAAAAATGTCCATTGCAAAACTCTTTTTTTTAGGAAAAAAAGATAACTTTTGCTTCCATCCAATAAACTACTACATTATCTCCATTTTGACCAGTAAAGAAATAGTAAAATAAGTTGTCACATTGTCAAATCTGCTATTACTTAATGTAATTCAACCAGCATGTTCTGATAAATCTTATAAATAGTATAAAAGCAGTTCTGTAGGTGTTGCTGTTCTAGATAAAACAATGCTGAGCATTCATAACGGTGTTAAAATGGAGAAACTTTGTCATCTTTTGTGAAGTATGCTTCTAAAACCAGATCTAATATAGTCAAATCCGTTGTTTTACAGCACTGAATCTGTGCTGTCCGAGCGAAACACTGTTTATCCAGGTTTCAGACTGAAACCAGTTTTCAATTCAATATTTCCTGTCATATTGAATGACTGTACACAGCTCCTGCGTGCTGTTAATAGCTTTCATGTGCTATGCAGAGATTTCAGCAGTAGATGGTTTCCTCTATTTCCGTGTTTGGTATTTACAGTTTGCAAGGCAGAGTTTCTGAATTTCAATTCAGTTCAAAAACAAACAAACAAACAAACAAACAAAAAATAATCAACCCAACCCCACAACAAAATAGTGTAGAATGTGAAGGTATAATATTGTAAAAGAAACAGAGGTGAAATAGGAGACTGTTTTGAAAATGATCATTGAATAATGGGATTCAGATGCAGCAGATAGTCTGTGTGAGATTTTGATTGCAAGATTTAAGTCTTAGGTATCCTGTGCACAAATAAACTTTCAGAAGAGTTGTGAATTTTTTAAAAGATTGCAGAAAGTCTGACACCCTTACACTGGTTCTTTTCTGGCTTTCTTCATAAGTTTCCTTACCTGTATTTAGACATCCAAATGTGAGCCAAATGACCTAACCCATGTAAAGAAGTAGGCACCTGCCAACGACAATTCTGCTCATTCTAAGGTCAATCAGACAGACAGATCGCATGAATCATGCATGCCCTGGACATACCTACAAAAGAAGACAAGCTGACTAGTTTGCATTGAAGCATAACTTCCAGACATCCAAAGTCAAGTGAGATGAATTGCAAGTATTGAGAGAAAGTAGGTACATATGAAATATGTATGAAATTTGTGTTCAAAAATTATAGTAATTATTGAGTGTTACTTATTGGTCTTTATTGTCCGCATCAATTAACCTCAACTTTAAGGATAGTTGAAAGAACCCGTGTGAAGTATGGTTGAAAAACCAAAACCACTGGAAAGCACATCACTTAATTGAGTATACTTTAGAAGTCATACTTAGGTGTCCTCCGTGCCGCATGCAGTGTCCCCACTTTTCAAGGCCTCTGCTGTTATAATGGGCCAGTAATTCTCTACATTGTTACGTTAGAGTCATAAGTATCTCATTCCACCTAAATTGCTTGTCACTGCTATCTACCTGAAAGTAGGGTTGTGCTATACAAAGGTAAACAAAAGTAATACACAGTAGCCATAGCCACCTGGACAATTAGAGAAATTGCTGTCACGACTAACACAAGTAAAACAAAGCTGCAGGTCCAGGAAAGCTCAGAGTAAACCCAACAAGCTGCAGTACAGAGGCCTGGCAGGTTTAGTACCAAACTTAATGCCTGTTGCTATCAGTGACAATACTTTATTACAAGGCTACACAGTTACAATATGAAAATGGGAGTGATTAAGTGAAATTATGGTAAATAAGGAAAAAGAATGGCTCATGTGTATTTGACTCTGAAAGAAGAAAGATTCATCCCATTCATTTTGTTGCTTTACACAAATATCTACTTACTGCATTCCACCGCTTAGAGCATAGATTATTTTCATATTATACATTACTTTACACATTTTTATGTAATTTTTGACATCAGTGTATACAACGTGCACAGGGGGTTGTCTGTAAAACAGGCTCCTGAGCACTTAGTACTACAAAGTATCAAATATGGTGCAACTTTCTTACCAAGGAAAATGGGATTTCTGGTTTTGTCCATCACATCGGATTACCCTCTTGTTGTCTGTTTAAAAACTTTACCATCAATGTTGCTCTTCTGTTACTGGCTTCCTTTTTAAAAGTCACAATGGTTGCACTGGACGTGATTCTTTTCTCACACAATTATAATAATAACATTGATTTCAGTGGAATTATTCTTCATTTGCCCAATATGAGCAGAGAATCAAATTAATTCATCAAAACCTATTTCCTTGCCATGTTATAGGAACTTATTATTTTTCCCTGTAAGACATTATCATGATAATTTTAGTAGGGAATAGGTTAAAATAATCTTCATCCAGTTGGGCAAATAGAGTCAGCCTGCTGCTGTGTTATATAGCCCGTCTGTTCTGCCAACTTATTTTTGATGAGCTTCTTAGAAATAGCTGCTTTTATGCCAGTGACTTAGGGTAGGATTGTCTGTAATTATGCTCTTAGTAACATTGCAAGTATAAAGAAAGAAGGGGGAAAAAAAAAAAGACACAGGTCTTTTATGGGACCTCTTGTAGGCTTCTGTCTCATTATGTTAACAATCTGCCTAGAGAATGGTGTCAGATTTAGAGAGCAGATGAGATTGATTTACTTTTCAGGCCCTTCTACCCAGCCTAATTATTGCATTACAAATGGCGATTCTTTCACCCCTCTGAAGGAGCACTTTGATTAGTGTCTGCAATGCAGGTGCCAGGGCTTAATACGGTAAGTGCATGTCAACTAGTTTCTTTCATCACATAGCCAAACTGTATAAAACAGCCATTGCACAGTAGGAGCTGATACGTGGTTTTACCATAGCTTATATGAGCTTAAAATTGATAGGGTTAGAACAGCTACAAAGTTTGCCCTCTTGTTTTGTTTAATGGTTTCTTTTGTTATTCTAGTAAACACAAGAATGATGGGTAGATGTGAAATGGAAATAAAATTAGTGCAAATAGGTAGTTTGCCATTGTAGAATTTTGTTTAAAATTCAGATCAGATTTGTCCCTTCTTCCGGCCCCCAAGATAAGATTGAATGGTTCTTCTCGCAAATTAAGGTACAGTTTCAATATTATCATAGAATCATAGGGCTGGACGGAACCTCTGGAGATCATCTAGTCCAACCCCCCTGCCAGAGCAGGGTCACCTACAGCAGGTTGCACAGGAACGCGTCCAGGCGGGTTTTTAATGTCTCCAGAGACAGAGACTCCACCACCTCTCTGGGCAGCCTGTGCCAGTGCTCTGCCACCCTCAGGGTAAAGAAGTTCCTCCTCATGTTTAGGTGGAACTTCCTATGCTCAAGTTTGTACCCATTACCTCTTGTCCTGTCCCCAGGCACCACTGAAAAGAGCCTGGCCCCATCCTCCTGACACCCACCCTTTAAGTATTTATAAGTGTTGATAAGGTCCCCCCTCAGCCGTCTTTTTTCCAGACTGAAGAGACCCAAATCCCTCAGCCTTTCTTCATAAGAGAGATGTTCTAGTCCCCTAATCATCTTGGTAGCCCTTTGCTGCACCCTCTCCAACAGTTCCCTGTCCCTCTTGAACCGGGGAGCCCAGAACTGGACACAGTACTCCAGGTGCGGCCTCACCAAGGCAGAGCAGAAGGGGAGGATGACCTCCCTCGACCTGCTGGCCACACTCTTCTTGATGCACCCCAGGGTGCCATTGGCCTTTTTGTCCACAAGGGCACATTGCTGGCTCAATTATAGGCTCTCTTCTTTGCTCATGTACTTAGTGACTTGATTTACTGAAATGGTTTTGTTATTAAGCGATAGTAGAGTGATGTTCTTTTTAGCTGGTTAAAGATTAATTTATAAATAGCATTTTATTAGCAGTTGATAATGACTAGGTAAATACTTGGATGAGCAAATAGGAACATGGGATTTTATAGTTAGAACTAATTACTTAAAAAATTTAGAGTCAACATCCATGCCAAATTCAACAGGATTTGTATCAGACAGCAGACTTACGATCAACTTCCTATTGCAAGTTTCTCACTTGTTTGATATGTTACCTCATTTGCAGGAGAAACAGTTATAATTTGGTTTTAGGGTTTTTTGTTTGTTTGTTTGTTTGTTTTTTACTTTCTGCATACGAAAGGAGAAAAACGTAGAGGATACCATTGTAAGCCATTTTCCTAAATAATTTTACATAAGCTAGTACTATAAAAAAAGTGGGGGGGAGGGCTATGGGGAAATTGTAGGAAAGATGTTATTCTTGTGGCACACAAAGATGAGGCTCTTGAGAGCACTGAAGGTAGTGTGATGTTTCTCAAACACCTGTGCGTTTGAGTTCTTGGCTCAGAGAACACCAGCTTCTTCCTCGGCTACTTCATTCCCCTTGGATGCTTATTGTGAACTCTGTCAATTCTCATCCCACGTTTAACCAGCATTGCATGTTAATAGGTATCATTTACACCTCAAATGACTTTTCCATGTTCAATTTGATACGTGTTCCTTTCGAATTATGTCTGAATATATTCTGAATTATGCAAAAATTGTTGGGACTGCTTCTTAGCTATGTAGCGTGCAATGTATTTAGTGTGATTATGAGGAAAGTGTATCAGTAATCCTTGCAATATTCATTACTTATAGAACAAATATATCCAATGCCCATTAATAATGCTTGATAATAACTTCTCTTTTATCTTAGATTCTTAGAATTTTTTTTTTTTAATTTTATTTTCTAATTACAGATCATCATACAAAATGTACCTGGCAAAAATAGTATTTGCATTATATTAACACAATTATTTTAATTTTAATAAAAAAAATGGAAAATACAGAGAAAAATGTCAGAGGCTAAATTAAAAACATACAACCTGTTGCCTTAGTAAAATGTCCAACAGTGCTAAGATCTCACACAATACACCTGTGTATTGTTGTCAGTCCAGCAATTGATTTTAATGTACCCAAATCAAAGTTTTATGATTTTCCAATTGAAGTAAAACAGTAAGATCATATGTACACATCTGAATTCACTGTAGTCATCTGTGTTAAACACAGTACAGTCTTAAGTTACATGTATAGATTTGCTGAAACCAGACATTATTGATGAGTAGGAATATAAGAACTTAGAAATAAGACCAGACATTTATAGAAAAATATTCCTGTCCACCCATATTTTAAAATTAGACTACCCTGGTCATATCTTGTTTGACTGCAGTAATATTGACTCCAGACTTTTTACTCAACTTCCATGTCAATATATTGAAAATTTATTTACTTTTTCTCCAACGTCTAGGTCTCATCAAATTGCATTTTTTAAACTTGTAGTATCACTATTCATCCTTCTGTAAGACTTCTCCTTTAGCTTGTGAAGTTATTTACAGTACCATTGATGACTGATTTTGTGTTCTTCTTTTTTTTTTTTTTTTTCATGTACGGTATTACTGGAGTTACATTACAGAAGTTTTACATTACATTACAGAAATTTTTATAAGCCATGAAATCCTGACTTCATTCTTTTCAACTTTTGCATTCTTTTCTGCTGCATCAAGACTATTACCAAATCGTGAGGCAGCTTTCTTGTGGAACTTTTTTCCTAAGAGTTCTTCCCTTTTGTCTACACATTTGAAACATTTTACTAGTTATCTTTGACCTCATTTTGACCCACCATGCTCCTGTGGGCTGTGACGTTCCATTTCGCCCACACGCGTCGCACAACTACTTTGCACAATTAAGTGCAGCGGTGACCCTTAATCCTCAATCACTGCAAATCAGAGTACACTGAATTATTTAGTTGGGATCTTCTGTAAGAACTTTGCATGTTGTTGTAAGGCTTAACAACCGTAAAAATAATTACATAATAACTGTAGTTATTTTTCTATTTATACAGTATTTTATTGGTTTAAATCTGCTCACATCTACTAGATAATGTCTTTAACTCTTAGTCTGTGCCCGTGCACTGTATAAATACGGTCTAAGAATTCCAGAAGTGACAGGTGAATTTAAGAGTCTACGTTACTAAATAAAAGAGAGTGAGAGACTGATCATGGGCTAGGGGCTGAATCAGCATTTGAATTGTGTAAGGGTATCCCCCTCTCTACAGCAGATTTCTCTTGGAAGATCCAATGAGTTTGGATTTTTAAAAAATTAGGCACTAAATAGTGCCTGTAATGAATGCTCCTTGTAAAATCCTTCAAGGCAAGTGCAAGGTGTTCTCTTTAAGCTTTGTTTTATTATGTACCGGAACTACTCATAACTTCTCATATTTTTTTTTGTCCTGAATAAAAGTTATGGAATGCAACATAGTATTATAAAATACTCCCTTTATGTTATATGCCTTTCAGAAAGGAATTCAAAACTTTTATAAGCATGAAGGAATTAGATCACGCACAAACATATTAGAGGCTTTTAATATACTTTGGCAAGCTGGAAACTGAAGCAGATTTATGTGGTCTGAACACCAAATAGTTAAAGGGCTATATAAATTCTGATGGTATATGGAGGTCACCATTTTTCATCTAATTTAAAGAAAAGACAGCAAACAAGCAAACAAACAGAAACAGGAATATAGTTTAGGGGATACAGGATAAATGCAAAAAAGCCAGGAATAAAAGAATACTGTATGTACTGTCAGACATTAACTCTCCTAAACTTCTATAGTAAAATGGTATCCGTAACCTTATTCGTCTGCTACTTTTTTCTGTACTGACTCACTAAGTCATATGTAGTCTATGATGTAGATAATTTTAGCTTTTGGGGATGGTGTTTATGCTCAGGGTGTTTGCAGAATGTGTATCGTATACTTGAGTATAATTTAAGAAACAATCATAAAGGGGCAGTGCCACTCTGACATATGCCACTTGCAGCAGAATGAGTTTGAAATTTGGTTCCATAAGGTTTTAATGAAGTTGTAGTCAGGAATTTTAATAGACTACATTTGCTCACATATATGGAAGAAAACGTACAGTAACTGGGAATAGAATTTGACTGTGTATTTTCAGCATTTTAACTAAGTGAATAAGAAAATCCATCGTAATCTCCGGATTTGGGGATTTTAATTCAAACCTTTGATTCAGATTAGGCAATTATTTGTTGCATTTATCTGCTCAAATTAAAGTATGAGGAGTTTCAAAGCTGCAGCAACACATTATCATGCTTGCAACACTAATTACAGTGTCGTTTTTTTCAACAGTATGAGAACACAAAGATCATCTGTGTCATCATTCTTGCCTGATGCGCAATTATGACCCAGTGCTTTAATTTGAATTGTCCAAAGGAAGGTTGAATTAACTTCCTTGCTAGTAAATACAACAGCTGGGATTCTGTTAGTTCCCTGCAGAGATCTCCAGGCAATATTTATCAGAAATTTTAAATGCAAAATAAACTGTTGCGCTACAGCAGTCAGCTTGCACAGTGGTATGCATACAGCTGTAATAAGTGGCAATATAGAGTTAAACAGTGTGAATTTGATCCCGTTACACCTCTCCTATCAATAATGCTTGCAAATTTCAGATTTTCTGATGTGCAAATGCTTACTTCATAAATGCGATTTTTATGGGAGTGTGTCGCACATAATTTTTTCCTAATGTAGAAACCAACTACATTTTGTAAAGTTCTTTTCAAAAAGGATTTAATGCTCCAAACAGAAACATCAGTAGTTTGCGTATCTCTCTCTTCATTACGCAATTTCTGATTTGAATTTTTTTTCACCTATCCAGAATTCTTAATGTGCTTTTGTGGTCTTATCTTAAAGAGATCTTGAAGGATGGCCAGGGAGTCTTGCTCGCTTTCTAAGTTTAGGAGGTTTAAGATGCATCGTGCTCTTTCAGTTGTGCACAGACGCTTAAAATTAACAACAACAACAACATTATTATTAATAATAATAATAGCAAGGATAATAATACAGCACTGTATCTGTAAAAGTGAGCTGAGGCTCTGTAGCGCTCGGTGCCAGCCCAGCTCATCTCCAGTGAGTTGAACTGTTTTGTCAACAGCTCCATCTGCAGCCCATGGGCAGCCGAGTGCCATGCGCTGCCATCCTGGGATGTGCTCGCCGAACACAGTTGTCTGTTAAAATTAGATGTGAAAGGCAACACCTTAAAACACCTTTTTGCGGTTGAAATTTTGGCACTGTCAGGTTTTATATGATTTCTGAGAGTATAGCCGTAGGCTCTGTCGATGGGAACTTGCTGGGAAAGAAGCAGGGAGGGAGCAAAAGGAAAAACGAGCTATCACTGTTGCTGAAGGCCTGCAATCAGGCATAATAAGCTCTCCAGTCAGCTGTTTAAATATGTACACAGCAAATTAACCTGAATCTTTGATATTTTTTTATTCCCTTTTCCTTTCTGTGAATATGCTTTTATTTGCAAAGGCTACTTCTAAGCTTTTGGCCACTCGGTACCACCTCCCTTGTGATGTGGGAGTGAGAACAGCGTAACTCATTCTGCCAGAGCTGTGATTTTAGTTGTCTGAATAACTTGTATGCCCAGCAGTGGCAAAATCAACAGGGTTTCCTTCAGGGTGTGGGGCAGAAGTTCACATTGCTTTGGTCTGTTTTTAACCAGGGTCTGTAGTTTGGCAACACTAGAGGGCTGTAGAAGTCTTTTGTAGTCACCTACAGGTGACAGGGGTTTTGTTTTGGTTTGGGGTTTTTTTTGTTGTTCTTTTTTTTCTGGGGGCAAAGTCGGGTGCTAACACAAGTACTTGTGAAGGGCAGGAGGTATGAACGCACACCCTAAACAAGTTTCAAAACAGCATTAGTTTTGAATATCTTTAAATTATCAGAATGCAAGGAGTTTGGTTACGTCTGCAATTGTAACGGTATCTTTATGTGTCCTGACTTTTCATGTTGTAGTAATTGTCATTATTTTATAGAATCATTCAGAATAACATTTGTCTCTTCCTTATTTTACTTCATACTTTAATTAATAGCGAGTGTGGGCTTGTGGTTTGGTTGTGGGGTTTTTTGCGGGGGAGGGGTGTGTTTAGGTTCAGTTTTATACACAGAGCTATTTCTAACGCTCCTCTCTCTGTATACAGAGTGTTAAAAAGCTGCATGTTGTCTTCAGAACACCTTCAGATATCTTTTTTGACCTATTAGTGCCCTTGACAAATTAAAATGCCATTCACGATGGACAGGAACATTAGTCAGTAGGCAACAGTCGTTCCCTGGCCACAGAAAACAGTACACACAAAACCTTCCCTTCCCCTTTTCACTTTTCATGACAGCAATCCTACCTACATGCCTGTATAGATGGATGGGGTTTTGGTATATTCTAAAGATTAACAAATTTAGATCACGTCAGATAGGTGTGGAAGTGAATTCTGCAGTGAAAGAGCACTCATATACCTTGTCATTAGTTCCCTATCTTTCACTCGAAGGTGCTTCAGCGCTGTCAGTAATCTTAACACATGGGGAGTGAGTCAGTCTCTCAAAAAAGCAAGCTTCAAGTCATTTTGGGCTTTATAGGTCAAAAACAGCACTTCAAACTCCACTTGAAAAACAACAGGCAGCCAGAGCAGATTTGGAGAGCAGATGTCAAATGCTCATAAAGGGATACAAAGCATATCAAGCAGAATGGCACCTTCCTATACCAGATTGTTTCCAGGTTGATTTAAGGTGCAACCCAAGGTAGAGCTCATATCAGTAGCCAGATCAGCTACTTGATAAAGACATGTTTGCTAATGCTAAATTATGATTGCATATCATATCATAACATGGAAATATACATTAAAACAAGAGAATAGTTTATCTTCATAATTTTGTGTGGAACAAGGTCATGTAAGATTGCATTCAGAAGAGAGCAATACTGCTCAAAATACTTCAGTTTCGCCTAGAAAGGAGCCACCTCTATCCAAACCCCTACTTGCTCGGCCTTGTTATTGCCATTGTCTCTTTGGGAAGGGGTCAAGGATTGTAATATACTTCCTTGGAGATCTCAAATAAAATTGGAGGACACCAGAAGCAGAAAAAATCTTTCCTACACATTCTTCTTATCTTAAAGACTTCTGCAAGTCTTTGCAGAGTTGTACGTTTATGTGTGTTGTAAATAGAACTATTTTTTCTGGGAAAAATTCCCCTTGCTTTCAAAGATATAGAACTCAAAAATAACTATTCCATTTCAAACATAAGATTTTAAGATCTCTTAATAACACGCTACATGAACAGTATTAATTAGTATATTCAGATTATTCTGTCTAGACCAACCCTTCATTTTAAATGGATTTTTTTTTTCCCTTTGTGTCACTTCATTGTTGCAATATGTTTCATTTAATTTTATACATCTGTGGCATTTTTGGAAACAGCAACAGTACGCTTGATTTGCTTAGATGGCTCAGGACGTACAAACCATGGACAATTTTCATAGCACCTTTCATAAGAGACCCTAGTATGTTTTATAAACTCAGTCAGTCCATGCTTATACTATTTGTGAGGCCATTTTACATCATGATGAAAGCCAGATACCTATTGAGTAGAGTGGCAGCTCTTACCAATGTGTATTGACGTTACGTGGCAGTTTAAAAGAGGAAGTAAAGAATGCAGCATCCAGTCCGCAATATTTCTGGTATCTCTTACTACGGTCAGCTTGTTAACAATGTTTTTTTCTATTGTGGATTATAATCAAATGGATTTTGTTTCAAACTAGCAAAGAATAGCAAAGCTTTTGCTACTGTTTTCAACTGTCAAAATAGAGTGCTAGTAGGGTTTGTTATCAGCTACTGCTACCAGGTATTCATTGCAAGAGAGGAAAACAATAGGTACTCAGTCTGGGCAAAGGGGGGAAAGAAATCTTACAAAGCTGGAAACATAAATCAGAGATAGCACTATCCGAACAATACTTTGTATTTTCTACCCGTTAGGAAAGTACTGTGAACCTGAACAAGCAAAGTGGGATGGGCTTTTACTAAGCTGTCTAGAAAAGGACAAGTTAAAAATGTATAACAGATTCCTGCTATCACTACAGCTAAAAGGACATTTTGTGACAATATAGTTCAGGTTTGCAAACTATTACATATTTTATTCTGATTTGATGGTGCATAGAGTATCAGTAACGTTTATAGGGAAATTGGAAACCCACTAATCATCTGTTTAAGGAGCATCAGGGCTTATTTTATTATAATGGTTTTGCTTGACATCAAGCAGGGCTTAATATCCTGTGAACTGACCATTCTGGATGATCTTGTTGAGCTCCTTGTAACATTACTGATGTGTCCTTGAAGAACTGAAGGTAAAAAGAAATTTCGTGATACCAGTTATTTGATTTCTTTTATTGATTTATCTGGCTGTGTGTCAGGCTTCCTAGCGTCAAGTGTGAAGAGTATGACCAAACACCTTCATATTTGATTATACAAATAAAGTGAGAGCTAAACTTTCAAACATGAAGAAAATGAACCAAGAGGACATTTGTGCTTCATGAGGGAAATTGGTTCTTGTTTCTCTGTTACTCTGTGTGTTGAGGAATTAAATTATAAACGCAGTAATGATGTAGTTTTCTGGTGTAAGAAAGTGGTAAGTGGTTGGTAACAAAGACTTAAATGGTTAATTCTGATCGGATGTGGTAGATTGAGATGAATTCCACTGCGAGAACTGTAAAATCCTGGGAAGATGGACCATATTTACAGATGCAAACTACTGCTTCAGGAAAGCAATCACTTTTACAACATGAAAACTTTGTGGAGGTAAATACTGGATAAACAACAGAATGTGAGCTCACAAAAGTGAAAGGTTTTTAGAGATGTGGCTATGCAAATATTGAGTAAGACTCAACAGATTATATCGCCCTGAGTCTTGGCATTAATATGACTATTTCATTAATATTGTGTTCTATTCTGGTGCCATCAGTTAGAAAAACAAAACACTAAATGTCAAAGAAGAACAAAGAAATGATTGAAGGGACCGGAACACGTGCTTTGCAATAAAAATCTGAGCTTAGTCTAAAAAAAAATGTGGACTTAGTAGAGATTTGATTAGAAGCTATAAATACCTGCATGGAGAAAAAAAAATTCGTTAATGCTGGTCTATTAAGTCTGCAAGAAAATGTCGACGTGTAATGGCTAAAAGCAGAACATAGACCAAATCAAACTAAAAATAAGCTGGATATTTTAACTAATCCTGGAAACTACTTTCATATGCAATTGATAGATTTTCTGTCACTGGAAATAAAAATATGACCTTTATTCATTTTCTTCTTTTAAAGATATAGTCTAAATCAAGCTTAAATATTGAATTTGAAGCAGAAATAATTAAAGTGTAGTATCTATAATATACAGGAAGTCAAATAACCACAATAGTATTTCCTGTCCTTAGAAGTGCATTAACCTAAAATAGAAAGCATGCACACTTTCTGTTTCTTTTAATTTCCTTTCTATATCCTAACTGTTAAACTATGTGCCAATTTATTGTCTACTCCTGAAAATACCGTGTGTAGAGAGCTTCCATTTAAGTCAATAAGATTAGGGGATATTAGGGTCATACCCTTAATATAAAATATAATTTATTTGGATATTGGCTATCTTCCAGTTGGTACCATAACAAATTCTACTTACCTGAAAGCACACAGATTTTTTTTTTTTCTTCTTCCACTCAAGAATGTATAGCATTGCACAATTGACCAAGAGTATTATGGGAGAAGTTCAACTTTCTATAGAGGATTAAGTATTACCATTCCCCAGAGGCAGAATGCCAGATTGATTTGATGGACCAGTTTACCATAGCAAATTGCATATTCCAGAAGCACTTTCGACCAAGAGTTACTGTCTGTAGTGTACCATCTGCTAAAAGTCTGATATCTCTAAATTTAGATGATCGGTGCAGTCAATTTGGAGAGTAAATAATTCATTTAAACATTGTAGTGGACACTTCACCATATGAAAGCTTGCTTCTGCGCCTTCAGAAATTTTAGTTAACAAGAATAGAAAACTGGTGGATAAAAGCAAATACATTTTTCACTGCTATGAACCTATATAATTACTTACATCTGTAGAAAACCATGTATCAGTAGAATCACAATTATAACGTGAATACACTAATTTGACACTCAGCACAATAAGTTAAGTAATAACGAATGAACTCAGGCACTGCAAACTAATGGTACTGTGATTATATTACTTTGGGAAGACAATTTATAGGATGGAACATCATCACATCGTGTATATCTTTAAACTGTTCTATCCTGAGAATGGAGGAAAGCAACACAGAATGTGCAGCTGCAGATTCTTTGAGTTTTTCTTCCCTGTTACCTATTTGTCCTTGTATCCGATGGGGTATTGTGTAACTCCTTTGAGAACAATGACTGGCGACAACCCCGACTTGCTGGCTAAACTGTGTAAATTGACAGTGTGTCCGGGCTAAAGTGGTGCTAGGCCGATAGTGTGTGACTGCCTATTGGGCCAAAAAATACAAATTGGAAGCGTCTCACAGGCTTGCCATCAAATCGGAAATTTTCTTGATTGTGGGATGTGCAGACAGACCACTCCTGTACTGCACCGTCTCCTAACCCCAAATTTAAATGGCAGATGCAGATTGAGCTAACAAGTTAGCAGTTCTCATGGGTGTTACGGGTTTTGCTGGTAATATTTTTCTATCATTTGGTTTCTAAGTAAGTAGCCTATGCACCGACAAATTAGACAATACCAGGAGTAGTGAGTTGGGTGTTTTGTTTTGTTTTGTTTCCTTTACGCTTCATCTTGACAGTCCTTGAGGCAGGATGGACGGCGCCCTCTCGTATTCTGTGCTTCTGTCTCAGCATTTCAGGGTTTTGACTTTTCCGGCTCTCGAAACAGGCTTTGCTGGTACCATGGATCCATACGTGCTGCCTATCAGCAGCTTCAAAGCCTTTGGAAACCTCATGTCTAAGTAAAGATGGCATTTCTAAGTGACTCTGAAAGGTAGAATTAAAACGCATGTAGTACATTAGGAAATTTCAGTGCTCTTTCAGGTATAATTCATGCTGGAGAATTAAGGAAGTGGCTCAGAGCTGACACTATTTTTCAGTATCCTCCACAGGAGCCAGTGGATGGTTTGTTACTCGGGCATACGTGTGACAGCAGCACTGCTGGTAGATAGCAGCTGGTATCACGTAATGTACAGCATTCTCAGGCTTGACTGTTTGTTCAACAGAGTCTCGCATTATAATTTGTTATTTTTTTTCATTCTTGCTGTTAATGACAGTGTCACCCGTATGGTAGAATGATTTGGTGTTAGTATGGCGTGCTGGTGCTGAGCTCTCTCTGTCGCTGGGGATAGATTTTTCTGAGAGGTTTTTCAAATCAGGAACGCTGATAGTTTTAAACTAAACCCATTGTTCTGGTGAGAGGTCTTGTGTGAAATGATGTGGTGAACACACTGAAATAATCCACTGCTGGTTTGGATATGTGTGTCACTGATAATGCACTTATTCCAAAGGCGTTACATAAAAATTTAAATATAGTATACATGGAGTTCTATGTATATTTAAATATAATATACATAGAGAATCATAAAAGCAGAAGTCAGAATTCTGTAACGTTTAGTTTATGTGGATGCTTCTCTGTTTTCTTTCCTTCCGTATTACTGATGACGAATTTTGGTCTGATAAGAAGTTTCTTTATTTAGAACAAAAAGGAAAATAACTGTAATGTGTGGTTTGTTGAGGGGGTGTTGTGGTTTTGGTTTTTTTTTTTTGAATAATTACAGACTGCATGTACATAGTTATGAAACACTAATTACTTAAAGGTCACAGAAAGAGTTTCCATTTTTTTTTAATATCCCATGGTTTCCTTTTTATAAAGCATGGTAATTAAATTCCCTATCAACCAATTTCATGTGGTGTCATTTCACTGCATTATTCCAAATGGAAATATGTAGAATTTATGCTGGTATAGGACTTCTTATTCTGCTATTTGCTATTTTTGCTGATTGACACATGTCTGGAAGACTCCTTAAGAAACAATATAATTAGTCTATTTGCATTGCCTGGAATTACGTGACCTTTGGTTTTGGCAGTAATTAGACTATCCCTGCTGTACACTGTTGCTTGCTGGTAGTCGCTAACCAGGCAGAAAAGGAGTCCAAGTGGCTCATTTAGTGAGCTACAAAAGCTTTTCAAATGTCATTAAAATGAACAGAAAATTATAATTAATAGCGCAGTATCATTTTATGGATGTCCCCTACAGATAAAATGTGTCTAGAAACAGTTATTTATCTAGCCTTAAAATAAACCAGTATTTTCTTGGGCAACTTCTGTAGCCCCTAATGCTAAAATTCTTCAGTGCTGCAGCCCCTGAGAGCATGTGTGTGTTCTGAGTGTTTTCTTCTCGGGAAGTGTGTATGTAGGCGTACATACTGAGCCTAATTTTTACTGAGAATCTTTATAACTGGTTCTCTAAGGCTACTGAAAAATTTATATAGCCGTGTATATTATTTATATAATACAAAGCCATGTCTCTTTTATAATGCTTCAATGTCGTCAATTGTTTTTTCGTAGATGATATTAAAAGGCAACATGGCAAATTTTGGAATAGTATTATTACACTATTCACAGAGACTTAGAAAAATCACTAAGAATCAAATTCCCAGGTACTTGCATGCTTGATCATATATGGATGATATCTTCCTGCGTGAATCCAGCCCTGCAATAAGATAAATCTAGATTGCCATTAAAACAAATTGAAGGTTCATGCTTTCATTTCTAGCAGTTAATTGAGGCACCCAAGTTGATAGCCTAGATTAAATAGACTCCTAGTTTAGGTCTCGCTTCTGTGCTTCAAGTTGCATGGTAGAATGAATCAAAATTGTAGGGTACTCGTAGTAAATGACTCACCAGAACTGAATTTTACACAGAATATCAGGATTGTGTTGAAGATTTACCAGTAAGAAATGATTGCATTGCATCACCTGGTTAAAATCATGGACCTATGCATTTTTGTGATTGGCTTGTAGCACTGTAGCGTTAGAAGACAAATGAGGCATATTGACAGGACAGTATTAAAAAATAGAAATTACCATAGTCAACTAACTTCCACGATACGCTCTCCTTTCATTGACCACAACATATATGAGGCCTATAATTCAGGAATGCTGAATACCAACAGAGAGGGTGGGGTTTTTTTCAGAGGATAATTGAAATCTTTTTCTGGGGGGTTTGCAAACATCAATCCTCAAATATTTTTGTGAGATAAATATGCATCATCTATTTTTATATTCACGTCAGAAGAGTTATTCTCTTAGCTGAGTGTGCTGTATGTACACTATAGCTTTGCATGCAATTTTATGTCTCTGTTTTCATAAATAAGCACATTCAAACCCAGATGTTGAGAATGTCATCTAAATTCAAATTCATGTTAACATAATGTAGAACTATATACATTTAAATTAAGTGATTTTTTATCTAAAGTAGCAGATAGATATGGTTTTCGCTGCTGGCACCACTGCTTCAAATCCTCAACCAGCAAGTAGTTTGGAAAGGAGAGCAAGGTGATTTTTTTCCTTAGGAGAAAGATTTATTCTACCTTACTTTAAACATGTAAGTCCCACACCTTAGAAGAGTCAGCTTTCTGTGGTCAGAGGAGATAAAATAAATGTGCTGTTCTGTAGAGATGCCTATTTCTCTCTCTAAATACTTTTACCTCTGAGTAAAACTTAAGGGTAAGTTATCCAGGATGTCTAATTTCAACTTAAACATCTGATTCTTAGATTTCAGGACTGAAATACGTTGATCGCACTGCTCTCTAAACTTTGACAGCTGTGTCTGAGTATCATCAAAGATCTCAGCTGAAAGAAAAGTTAACTCCAGTACCTTACATTGCAGTTCTGTACTCAGACCCCCTGCCGAGTTCACTGAAAGGCTGGAGACCTGTGTTACCATGCTGCCCTCATCTTTCAGTTGTTTGGTTTTTGGTTTTGTTTTTTTTTTTTTTTTTTTTCCTTTCTTTTAATTAAGATGCCGGTTTATTAGAAGGATTACGTGTATGGGTGTTCCTCACTCACTTGTATGAAAGAGTTAAAACTTTACAGTGTCACAGCTAAGATTTCTGAACACTCAGAGAACCTGAATCAGTTTTGACAGTAACAGTAGACAGGCGGTCACAAAAATGAATAAATTCATTTAGAAAATTCAGGATCTGCTATTAAAAACAGAAGATTGACAACTTGCAAACTTTTTTTTTTCTCAGGCTTGAAAAAAATCTTGACATTTCACAGTCTTTTGAAACACTGGTTCAGTGAGATGTCAAACTTGTAAATGTAACTTTCAATACAAAATGGTTATTTTCACTTTTTATTCTGCATTAGTAAATTGGATTTTTTTTAAATACCCATCACAGAAACAATGCAGTTATCAATAAAATTTCGTCACGTGGATGTACATCTAGAAAACTGTTGGCAGAGGGCTAGCCTGCAATAGATTCAACTGTCTGAAAAATTAGGCACCTTAAAATTGTCTGATGAAGTAAAAGATACAGGCGCCTCCACAAGCTGCTTAATCTCACCCATTTTAGACATATTTATATCTAAATACAAATATATCATAAACTTTGCTGGGTTTTTTTAATCATTAATTTTTTGTCAAAGTATATCAGTTACGTTGAACTAGGTTATACAAGTAGCTGAGATTGGATCCTTAATTTTAATAACTATTGTTAGCCGAGATGCATGCTGCTCCAAAAGTTTCACATTGTTCAGCTGCTAGTGGTAAAATGTGTGAAACTTTGTCCCTCATTCAAAGCATAAGAATGGGAAGCAGCCCTTATACAATGTGATTCATCCTAGAGACGGTGCCATTTGATTATAGCATGTCATTATTTCTACAAAATATTCATCAATATCTATACTGAAACAACAAGAAATCTGAAATTCTTAAAGGATTCTTAACTGAGGACTGCTCGTAATGATCTCCTGTGACCAGGCTTGGACAAACAGACACTACTTGGCTGAAAAAAAACCAAACCAAACCAAACCACAGGGTTGGTTTTTTTTCTTTCATTTTAATAACCTAATAATACCTCTTAAGTTTATTTTAGGAACTTTCACTATCCAGCCACACCATTGTAGTTCATAAGTTGCCAAAGATGATGACGATGTTTCATTTTTATAGTAGGAAATTGTATAGTGCAGAAGTGAGGGGCTGGGAGTAAAGCTTTAGGCTGATTGAATGCCTTGTCATGTCGCTTTCCTTCATGAACAGGTTTTTGTTTGCTGAATCCTTCATGTTGTGAGCTGCTGAGCAAAGGTAAATGTTGTTGATTTGCCTACTTTAAAAAAAAAAAAGATATTAAAAAAATATTCAAGAGAAAATACGTGGCTAATTGAGGGTAAAAGTAATACAGACTGGTACTCTTTTCTATGTACCTTATTATTTTAGTGGTGTTCCGTGGATCTGTGGAAAAAAGAAAAGAAACACCAAATCCATGCCCTTTTTACGAAATCCAAACCTGTCATTTCAGTCTCTTCCCTGGATAATAAGACAAAAATATAGATCTTTATGAATATTTTGTATAATATAAAATCTTTGTGCACATTTCTAGCGGGGTCTATCTACATACTTACCCATCCACAAGTTTACAAAGACATATAAATACACAGACCTGCTATGCAGACACAGGTACATTCGCTGTGAAACTGTGAAGCATTTTGTCAAGTGTATTTTAGGCCAGAGTTTTATCTGAAGTTGTAAAAGAAAGCTAACGAGATGTAATTAGAAAAAATAAATATAGTGAAACTTAAATAACTTCTAATTATTCCATGTATAGTTGAGAAGGATTTGAAGCATACTCTTGGATTTTGGTTGGTTAGTTTTGGGGAAAGAGCGTATTAATCCATGAACAACTTATCTGAATGTTGGTGTCACAGTTATATTAATGCCATACCTGTTAAACCTGTTAAGATAACAGGTGCAGACTGGGGCTTGGTTGAGCGTGGAAAATACTTGCATTTCATGTGCACAGCATTAACTATTTATGCAAGCTTAAAATTGCCTGGGATAACTCACTTACAATTAACATTCAGTATTTTCAAATCGATAAAGGACAAAAGATATTTTTCTTTTCACCACTTTCAGTTTGGGCTGTTTCTAATTTATCTTCCTAATCAACGTCTTAAAATATAACCTTATTTATAGAATAGGAGGTGAAATTATCTCTAGCTGTAGCCCATCAAAGGTTCTGAAAGTTAAGCCTACTAGAAAACTACACAAAGTACTATCCACAGAGAACAGCCTTTTCAATTTCTGTATATTTCAGAATTGTTACAGGAGAAACAGTAATGGGACGTGCTTGTATACACAAGTCCTAGATGTTCAACAAAGATGGTTGTAAAAAATGATTGCAAAATTGAGATTTTTCTGTGCATGAGGGATGGGAAAAATTTTTCCCCAAAAAAGGATGAAAAAAATTCTGTCTGCCATGATATTCAGAATGACTCTCAGTTCATTTTGCTTTAATTATTTAAAAAAGACAATAATTAAATTTGTTGCAATAGCTTTTTGAAATTTAGGTTCAAAAGTAACTTGAGTCAGTGGGAAGTGTAAAGGAAAGACTTTGTGTTATGCCATGAATTTTCTAGTACTTTAGAAAAACCCGCAAATGCATTTGTGAGAATATCTTCAGCTCAGAAAGACTTGTAAATTATAAACCTGTGAAATTAGGAATTTAGAAAAAAAACACAAAACGCATACTGACCCGTAGCTACAAAGGTACATAAATCCTTTATTAAATTCACTGCTAGCACTATAGGCTCTGCAACTACTGAGAAGAGGATTATGCCTATAGTTTGGCTCAGGATTAGATTTTGAAGTGATTTACTAGCATTTGCTGAAAGGTGTTGCAACTCCCCCACCCCCTGCAAAATAATACAAGAAGTCAATATCAAATATTGTATTATCCTCTGATTTTAGTATCTTTGTTAATAATAATAATAAAAATAATAATAATAATAAATTATATCATTATATTATATTATATTATATTACATTACATTACATTACATTACATTACATTACATTATATAATAATAATAATAATAGTGGAATTTGCTCTAGCTAAAACATGGATGCACACAAGCTATCAAATGTATTTTTAGAGATAAATATCGTAAATGGATTAACCCATATTAATTAGTGTTATTTATAACAAGCAATTCTAAGCTGTTTGTTAGTCTTTTAACCTGCACTGGTTTTAATTACCTAAAAAGGGAAACAGGGGTAGAGTATTTAATCTGCAAACATTTTACCCTCCTGTATTTCTCATTTCTCGACCAAGTAAGAAACAGAATACTTAGAAGTTCTTTGGAAATTATTAAAACAAAGTGTCATCGACAGCCTAAGATGTTAAAATAGAAAGTTGTCACTGACATTTTATCTATGCAAAAAAGATTTCTAATCTCAAGATGTGGAGGTAAAAATGACAGATAAACGGTAAATAGAAGTACAGTATAAAGGTGTCACTTCTCTTTTGCATCTCCAGCTGTTTTCCTCCTCAGCCTTATTCAAATTTATTGCTCATTTTTTTCAAGGCTATAAAATCCTGGAGTGTAACACAACCTCACATAATGCTTCCCTCAACTTTTATAGCAGAGGTATGATTTACTATTGCAATAAAACTCTGCTATCAAGTATTTTCTAACTGCTTTTATCTCTTCTGTTGATGAATAAAATGTAAAATGAGATTCCCATCTGAATATATAATTGAAGACAAAATTACTTATTGCAAACTACTTTGTGAAGCAAAATAGATTTAGGTGTGTTAGTTTAACACTGACACAAAAACGTCTCACGATGTGTAATTCTTATCTTTGATACCCAGGAGCCTCAGAATTTAAGCAGGCTGGTAAAATCCACAAGACTTCGAGTCTGTTATCACAGAGGCATACAGTAATTTCTGTGTCAAACAATTGGATCATTACTGCTGTTTTCATAATAGAGTTCAAATCTGATCGAAAAGCAGTGTTGCCCAAGCTGTTTCTGTATATTCTAGTTATGCTTCACTTTTTTTTGATCAAGAATTACATTTCTAAGTGCTATACTTCTGAATTCTTTGCGAAGAAAAAAGGCATAAAACATTTTATTCATACAAAATGTTGTCATATGCCAACAAGCAGAATAGATTTTACACCTGCTCACTTTCCCCTTCATTCATTACTCATTAACTTGGCAATACTTTTTCTCAGCAATGTTGCATGAAGATAAAAATAGAAGTATAAAATGAAGAAAGAAAAAAAATAAAGAACAATACTGTATATTTCCTCCAGATGTGAGTGCTTTGAATGCCACATCTTAGAAGCTCTGGCATCCATTAAACATGCTGCCTCCTGTGGCTTAAAAGGAAGTTTGGTTGATATTAAATTCAGCGAGGTTGTTTTTTTGTTGTTTTTTTTTTTTCACAGGCCTGTAGGGTGGAGTTGCAGTTTAGCATAAAAGAACAGCTTGTAGTCTGAAATGTGTGGCACGCAGAAACTGTCAGATGCACGGTGTGGACACAGAGAAAGGAGTATGTTCTAGCTTCCGTGTGCAGGGATTTCCGCATGGAACTAACCTAGGCATGAATGGAGATGGTAGCATACCCTGCTGAGTTGGCTTTTGTGCTTTTATTGCAGTGCTCCTACCAGACTTACATACTGTTCCTCTGCTGGTTTCTCTTCTCAGATGAACAGTGGGAACCGCGCCTGCTATTTTCTACCAATTCTTTCTCTTGTTTGCTGCCCTGTCAGATTTATTTGAAAGAATTTTTGGAGCAGTGGAAGAAATGTTGTAAGAAAGCTGCCATTCATAAGAAGCATTTTTATTAGAGCTTTTTGAAAGCCTTCTTTTATTTTTTTTTTTTTTTTGTGAACCAACTCAAGCTTTTGAAATTCCTTCTGAATTGGAACTAAATCTGAAAATTCATATGGAGGGATTTAAAAAAAAAAATCAGATTAATCACTTTTATTTAAATTCTATTTTGTACTGTAATACCCAGAATAATATAAATAGAAAATAGAACAGGATGGCATTTCATGGCTGCCTGTGACAACATGGTTTTGGATTTGCTGACCTAGTAGATCTCTTTCAATTCATGAACAGTAATTTCAGAAGAAAGGATTAAAGACAGTCGACACCATCAGCTTTTTGCTTCTTTGAAACAAATTTTCGGCAAAATTACAACGCTCTCTGAGCTGTTTCACTGTTCCAGTAGAAAATGCTGCCAACATTTTATTTTTCTCCAAAATACTCTACGTGTTTAATATACGCTTTAAAAAGTTACTTGTAGAAGTAATTAGATTGCCATTTTGTAAGTAAGGTGTATGCAGAACAACAGTTCTGGTTTCTGCCACTTTTTTTCTTCAGCACGAATAACTAGGAGGTGAAATCGTGCTGCTAACCTTGAATTGCTCTCATCATAACTCAGTAATCCTGTAACAATCTTCTACCTGCATTTTTCTTCACCTTCCTATGGGGTTTTAATTTAGATTGAATGAATGGACCATCTCATTTTTGGTGGCAGCTGTTAGGGAAGTGCTACATTAGCGGAGAGAAGAAGGCAGGCTGCAGAACCAGGAGATTGTGCACTTACTGCCTCGTTGAAACTAGCAGAGGTTTTGAGAACAGCAAACAGCAATGCTCTACGCTAAAGGTCTGTGCTACTCAGACTTTTCCTAACTAAGCATTACTTAAAGAAAGACAAGAGGTTTATATAAGTACTTGATAAGTCTATCTCAGGAACGGTGTGATAATAGCCTTTTACAAAGGAAATTTTAATTACAGCTATTTCAGAAATTAGAACGTGGGGTAAACAAAAGGGAAGAGGCTTGTCTGAAGTCAGTAACCAGAGCTGGGTATAAAATTCATGCTTCCCAATTTTCAGCCACTACAGCAAATGCCTTAACACCAGAGAAGGTGTGTATAAATCACTTATCTCACTTAATCAATTGTCTGCCATTGCAGAGGAGTTTGGACTGGTAGCATCTGTTTTTCTCATTTTCTGTCTGCCTTTGGCAAAAAGCTTACTCTTCTGAGAACTGAAGTGCTAACTAAAGTCTTTGGGCTTAATTTAAGAGCTTGTGGGAGAAGCTTAATGGTTTATGATATATGGGAGGTCAGAGCAGATGATCTAATAGTCCCCTCTCACCTTAAACCATATGAAACTATGTAGTCTCCTGAAATATGATAAAGCTAGTACCAATGTCACAGATCACGGTGATAAACGCTGAACTAAACCTTCTACTTGGCTGCAGCCTGAGAACAAGAATGGCTACGAACATCCCAGTGCTGTGCAGAGACTCAGCCTGCCGCCGCGTGCCAGAGAAGAGCAGCATCAAAGGAATCTGAAATAGCTGCCCCTAATGTTGTAGCCAGCACGTTTTATAAAAAAAAAGAGAAAACTGTTGGAAAGTATACTCCTACTTGAAAGAAGTATGCAAAACAGTGCATTCAAGTGTGTGTCTTGCCTAAATGAAAAGCTCACAGGTTTTGGTCTCAGGAATGAGAACTGTTGTATAGGGACGAGATTAATTCTTTTTCAGAGTCTTTTGGTTTCGGTTTAGCTACTTACGCTGTGAACGGGTTCTCTTGAAAAAGGTTATTACCGAGTCTCAAGTAAGGGACCGAGTCCCTTATGGCCACTGAGTTAAGGAATTTCTGGAAACCAGAATGTAAGTGGGTTTCCAAAAGGGTCCAAACCTAATTCCATGTTATCCTGCACCTATATATACCAGTGAAAAAATGTTTCTTGAGGAAAGGGTTGCATGCCCTTGATGACAGGTAGCACAGCATGTTTTCAGTCACAGCAGGCTGGAAGTGGAGGCTGCACTGAAGTTTGCTGAAAAACTGCTTTGGAGTAGAAGCTAATTAGAAAATGCTTCAGAGGTGGGATAATTTTGCTTGTGTGGAAATATGCCTGCTTTCTGTATGCATATTCCAGACAGGTAAATAACTACTACTCTCAGATGTGTAGAGGCAAAAAAAAAAAAAGGTAACTGAAAGCCAAATCTAGCTCCTGAGATACGTACAGAGGCCTCAGCATTGCATTTCACTCCATCTGTTGTCCTCCTTTTCCCCACGCCCTCCTTCACTGAGCAGCGTGGCTGCTTTTGCTATTGCTTTGAAGATCTCCTCAGTGGGTAGGTCTTGTGATGTGGGACGCTGCACTGCTGGCTCTGCTGTCCCCACGCAGCGACAAGAAGGGCCTAATACCTTACGAAGATCAACAGGCATGCATTTAGGGGAGAAGAATTTTGTGGATATGCTTTATTCTTTTCTTCTCTTTTTAACTCAAAGTCTTATATACTGTCATTAAAACATAGGTAGGGATAATGTGGTTACATGATCTTTGTGACAGTATTCTGAATGGAAATGAATGGAGCAAGACGGCAGTTTAAAAAGCGTAAGGAAGAGATGTTGCTGCAATCAAGGTACGAGATGAAAAGATGGATAGGGATTTTAGTTGTGCAGACATATGGGAAAAACGTCTTTTACAATCTGTCAAACAGAAAGACTTTTTAAAATTTAGGCAGTGTCTGGGTGTAAAGATCTCGAGAAAAGAATCTAGAGAGAAATGTTACTTAAAATATCATTATTTTAAGTGACACAATATAAATAAGGGAAGCGATCAGAAAATTGCAAAATAAAAAGCAACTAGCAAATTCATTGCCCTATAGGTCAGTTCCTACATACAAACACAAATTCTAAATTCACAGAATTCTTCAGATGGAGATTATAACGCTCTTAAACACTAGAGATTAAAGAAGAATACTGTCCTAGCCAAATTAAAATTGGTTAAAGAAAAAAAAAATCCAATGCACATTTACATTATCAAACACAGATAAATATCTTTCAGGAGCACAAAAATTTCCCTCAACATCTGTAATCACTGAGAGACTGTAAATCTCAGAAAGAAACTAAAAAATATAAAAGCAGCTTCATGGAATAAATTGTCAACTGGCAAAAGTGGGATTTTGATGGGGTTTCAACAACATATGCTTGACTTACATAAGCTTATTCTATAGAATGCTGTTCTTCATCTCGCTTAGAGTTCGTGCATATCCAGATCATTAGACTGTTGTTGTCCAGCTGCTTCCTTTCCAGTCTTAGTGCAAATAAAGACCTGTGTCATTTGTGATCTCATTGTGACTCTGCAGGTACACTAAAATCTGGTTGGAGGTGCTAATGCGCCTTGTGGCTACATTAGAAATGGATAATTGAAACAGTAAAATGAAATTGGCTTACATAGTACAAACCCGTTCTCCTTAGAATCATGGAATCATAGAATGTGTTGGGTTGGAAGGGACCTTTAAAGGTCATCTAGTCCAACCCCCCTGCAGTAAGCAGGGACATTTTCAGCTAGATCAGGTTGCTCAGAGCCTCATCAAGCCTGGCCTTGAGTGTCTCCAGGGATGGGGCCTCCACCACCTCTCTGGGCAACCTGTGCCAGTGTTTCACCATACAATTCTGTTACAAATATTTTATTAAAAGAGTGACATTACTATGAAAGCTGGGGGCCTTGGGGGGCTTTGGGTTTGGGTTTTTTTTTGTTTGGTTGCTTGGTTGTTTTTTACCAGGCAATTCAGCATTATTCATATTTGTCACCATCCAAAAAGAAATCAAAAAAATCTATATAAAATTGTACATAAAAATTGAAGAAGACTAAACCACACTTTTACCTACACATTAAAACTAAATGTTGACTTCTATTTATGTAAGTGCACAAGAGTGCAGATAGAGAAATCTTGTGCTTATATATAGAGAAATCTTATCCAAATAAAGAGAATGGACAGCATTGAAGGACGCATTAAAGGTTCTTTTGCTTTTTCAGCTTTACTGAATATTAATCAGGGGTTTTAAGGGTTTCCCTGGCAATGTCACATTACCTAAGGGAACCACATCCCTCCCTGATCAAACACCATCAATAAAATAAGCCACTCTTGCCACGCTTTTGCAGAAGTTACTCAGCCTGGCACACTACCTCTTAGATTCCAGGAAGAGTGATTTCCCTGTCAGCTCTTTCAGTGATGAGAGGTTTTTTCTCAGTTTTTGTATTTAGCAGGCATCAGACTACAAAATCACTTCTCAGCTATGTAGTTGTGACTCACTTATGTCAGCATTATGTCACTTAAGTGTGTCTACACTGAAGAGGTTTTGGGGTGCATGTGGCTTTTATATCCAATCCCACCTTACATTTGTAACATTTAAACCTCACTGAAACGTTCTATAAGTATAAATCCGTCGTGATATAGATCTCTGAATTTTCCTGAAGAATTCTCTCGCTTCCCCATAAACATGACTTTATACATTTACTAACAGACCTTTGCCATTTTCTGCCCATATAGCATATAAAGTTTCCTTCTTATGACTGCTGACTGCAAAGAAATATTTAACCCAATGTGAAGATACTAATTTACAGCTATAGAGGTAGGGTCTGAATCACAGGGTATAGCTTCTTTGTACACTGAAACTTGAATTTTGTGTAAACATGCACAATCACGCGTTATACATGTAATTTATCATGAGGTTTTGGCTGAAATAACACATGCTGGTAACTGAGCATTTTGAGGTGATGGTGGGTTTAGGCAGAGAGGAACACCAAAAACTTAATTAGATTTATTTCTGGGTACGGCACAAAAACTAATAACCTTGCGTTGATAACAAAAGACTACCCACTTTTTATATAGACTGTGTTGTATTTGTTCAGTGCCTCCTGTATTATTAATCAAGAGGTGGGGATGGAGTCTGACAGGGGACAGATGAAGGTATTCTGGGGTTATCCTGTTTCTTCCTTGCTGGGATGAGATACCAGGTAGCAGAGAACAATTGCTCACCCTCCGTGAAAGTCCTCTTGCACATGGACCGACTTAATTGACTTTCCTGCTTAATACTGGAGGTGATGTAGTGAGTTGATAGAACAGGTGGTATCTCTTAACAGATGGATACTGCATGCTATCTGTCTTTAAAGAACTGAAGTGATGATTTTGATTTGCTTACCTAGTATCTTGCTGTAACTGGGTTTTGAATGAGGTCATCCTAATTATGAGTCATTTTACAGCTGAGTGACTTTATTCTACTATTAGTAAGAGTGATATTAGTCCTCTTTAGTCACATGTTTGTCTGTTACTCCAGCAAGTGTCCTTTATTTCTTCCACCCCAAAAGTTAAGTTCTTTGTACTTGTTTCAGCACAGTAAACTTCAGAATAAAACAGCCTCGTCTTACTACATGTAGGGGAAGAGGCAGAGGGGAGAGTAGGAGCTCTCTGTGTGCATAGGTGAATTTTGGCCTTATCCACCTGCAAGCAACATAGTCTTCTCAGTGCTGGATGTTGGGAATTCAGTGTCAATTGGTTGATATCTTTATTTTCCCAGTCTAAAGAGGGCGTGGAATAGCATATAGGGCAAATAATTCTGCTGTCTGGTGTAATATTAGAACTTTGTGAAAGATGGGTATGCTTTTACAGTTTGCCATAAAATTAAATAGCACTTACTGGTGGGTATAAATGTTGTGAAGTAATTTCACCAGTTCATTTCAGACCTTTTCATTTGAACTGACAGAAGCAAATTATGGTGCTATAGTTCATTCATCCATGATTTCACGCTCCTACACCCTAGGAAACAAGAGGCAAATCTCAACGGGTTTCTCCGTGGTAAAACATTTTTAATTAGTAAATAATTCTGAAGCTGCACATTCAAAACAAATCCTCACTAAGCAAGCCATATCGTCACTTCCAATCACAGCGCTTTCAGATTTCTCAATGACTGCGTGCATAGGTTCACTTTGCACAGCCGCTTTCTCTCCAAAGAGAGGAGAGAGTCAGTCCTGAGCGCTGCTGTTGTTTCTTGCCAGTTAGACTAGCATACAAATTGAGCCAAGAATGCCTTTGTGGAAGCATTTCAGTCTGCAATCCATGAGACTTATAAATAGAAACTAAACAGTGAGTGCTGAAAAAATGTGAGGGAATGTGAAACAAATATGCATTTGGCTTAATGGAAGTATGGTCAAAAATAGTGGTTTTCGGTGATGGCCTTAACAGGCAGAGTGGAAAAGAGAAACTTGAATGTCTTTTGTAATGTCAGTTTTTAATTCATGAAGAGGAGAAGCAATTAAATCTCCTGGGCTAGGATAAAGAGGATATAAATAAAACAAACAGGGAAAAACTGAATCACATTTCCAAAAGATTTAAAATGACTTGGCAAAGGTGATTGAAAAAAGTTGTATATAGGAACCATAGATTTTGTTTCCAATTACTTTGATCTTCTTCCCCCTAGCAGGACTATATCTCATACTGTGGATGTCTTGGCAAGACGTCCTCTCTCCATAGCTGTTTGCAAGTTGCCATGGTATACCCACAAAGAACAAAGTATATTTAATCATCATTTTAATGTTGCAGAATCCAGCACCCAGAAGCCAGTATTAATGTTGCTACTGGAAACTCAATTCAGCTCCCCTGTGTGTAGGAATTACAATACAGTCTTTAATTACCTAATCATATATCAATCATTATTTCCAGAGAATCTTGATCCTATTCAATGCGCAAAATATTCAGTCCAAGTTAATGAGCTAACCTCAGTATTTGCCTTCCTCCTTGTTGTTCGCTATATGTTGATGTTCTTTGTTGCAGTGTTCATATCCTGTTTTGAAGACAGAGCTATTAGTTTGCTCATGGAATTCACTATGACATTTATCACTACTATATCTGAATGCTTTTGAAAATATTAACACATTTATTCTTCAGTGCAGAATCAAAAGGATATTAGTACCCTTGGCGGCTTTGAAGAAGTGCAGCATGAGCCGCTGTTGCATGCGTGATTTCAGCTCTCAGGCCCTAAATTAACCATTCGGGAAACAAAGAACAGAAACTAAAGGTGAAATTACCTGACTGCAGTAACATTTCATCTTACTTAGAGGAGGTCATGTAGACGTTGGTTTTAGTCAATGGAAAGTAAGTGGCACTGACAGGAAGTGATTCATCCCATCTTAAGGATGATGTCTTAAACGTGGCATCCTTGGCAAATGCCTGTTTCTCTCTGCTGACTTGAAAAGTAACCTGTTCTTCTCACTCTAATTGGTCATTTGTAGAAAGTGTAACAACTTCCCTAGTACCATATATACATTTTGTATGGTGAAGGCAAGGACAAAATCTAATTCGGAGTGGAATTCATCATATAGCTTTTCCAGGGGACATTTTTTAATTCTTTCACCAGTATCTTTTAATACCTAGATTTGAAAAAAATGATCCATTTCTGATCACTATAATACTACTCACTACTAAATTTTCTTTGATTCCCAGGAGAGTTTTGTCTTATTGCACTCAATCAGGGACTGTTTTCTCTTGAACAGTTTCTTTTCTCAGTGGATTCCTCCTTGTCTCTTCCATCCATTCCCTAGCCCTAACTGTGCTGGACAGCTGGAGATTTTTCTCCCAGTTCCTTGTAACATCTGCTTCCTTTCACCACCTTCCTCTTGTCCCACTGGTAAATAAGAATTTATATCTCGTCTTGTTTTGTCCTTGACTTGTCATACAGCCTTGGTCTTATCCACTGTCCTTGTGCTGCCTTTCATTTCATTCTTCTTTCCTACCTACAAGTTTCAGACTGCTTCCCTGACTCCAGTCCTCCTCTTTCTGTTCAGTTTCAGTCATCTCTCCTGTTAGTTTTTATTTCTAGACTCAGCTTCCCTGCCACTTCCCTGGTCACAATGTACATGGCTTGCATCCTCTGCAGAGATCCAGCTTCTGTCCCCATGGCAGTCCTCCGAAAGACTGAAGGAAATGTTTCTCCATAAATGATTGCATTCTGGAACAACGTAATGGATTAAAAATAACATTTGTGCGTGTTTCCCTGGATTTTTACTATTAAAAGGAGATAAATCAAGAAATTAAACACCCACCCCACCCCCCATTCTCCCCCTCATTCTCCCCCCCATTTAAAGACATATGAAGTCTGGTTCTAAAAGTAGCTGTCTTCCTAACACATCTTCCCCAAATCACATGTGCTGCAATTTACAGGAATGAAGCAGTCCTATAGTGTTTACTTTCTTCAGTCTTCCATAGTCTAAACTGCTGCAGAGCAAAATTAACCTCCTTCTCGTCAGTCTCCTACTGCTCAGAGAGTTTTGAATAGCAGCAGGAAAATATGACAAAAGACTCTTGTCAGTTTTAACTCTGCTGTAGCCTGTCAAATCTTTGGGTTACAGCAGTGGCACTCCAGCTGTCTGTCTGCTGATTTAGAAAGCAGGCACCGCATTGCCTTCATTCAGTTTATAGTTTTGAGACCTTCTTTTCAGAATTTAAAAAAAACCCCTTAGATTCTGCAGAAGCTGATAAGGGCCTGGAAGCAGTGAATTTATTCACTAATAACTCAGAGCAAATTTCCAGATTGACATTAATTTGATTCGCCCATATAAGTGGACTGGAATTAAGTATTACATTGCATTTTGATATCCTGATATTTCTTTATGATGAATATCTCACAGAGTGTAATGAAATTAACCCAAGTACTAGAAACGTCACAAGAAAGTGATCCTGCTGAGTGTTCAACTGAATGAGCATAGATAGGTAAATGGGTTCTTTTAACAGTTAAGTGTGTCTCAGGGGAATTATGTAGGTGAGTATTGGCATGTAGGAAGCTAAAGCATTAGCCACTTTCAAAATATGCTTCTAAGATTTCTAAAAGAAAGATTTTTATTTCTGCCTATACACAGTTATAGTTTGTATTATTGACATCACTTAGAGGATTGCATACAATGATGCTTCATGTGAGTATCAGATAGAATACTCATCTTGAAATCCTCTGTTGCCTGTAGCTTTCTTGTCACTTCAAAACAAAATGGCAAGTGAAGGAAGATCTTTACCCTGTCAGGCTTCACTAATGTATTGCAGCTCCTGTAGTGTTCTCCTAAAGTGTCAGAATACTGTGCAGAACGTAGGCTCCATTCAAAAATATCAGCTAGTTCACTACCCCCACACACCTATCCTTTACTTTAAAACGTTTTAGAAATAAGCTGTCGTGTTGCAATTGCTTTGTCCAAGTCCTTTAAAGACAACAATTGCAAAGAAATCAGACTGCCCTGTCTCTCCTTGGCCTGGAAAGACCTGAATATTCTAGCTGTCTCGGCAGCCGACTCCACTGGAATTTGAAGAATTACTTCAAAGTTTGATTGTTGGTATCCCAACCCCTGTTAAACTTTGGACAATGCTCGGGGAATTAAGTTTCAGAGCAATATTTAGGGTCTAAAGGAGCATGTCTGTTTAATCTGGCAAAAGCCATCTCAGCAGTATTATCAAGCCACTGAGGGAAATTTCAAATGCTGGCTTCTTTGTTCTTCTTCCTTCTGGCATCTATCCTGAATTGCTCCCAGATCAGAGAGATGTGAAAGTCCCTTATGATTAAGGGTCTCTTTGTGAGAGTGTGTGGGTGGCCCTGGGCCAGACCACTGCCTTTCATTTCTGTAAAACCCTTCACCTGCAGATGACAGACAGTAGAGTGACTGAGCGATAGCTGTTAGAAGGAAGGTGAAAGAGAGAAAGCTGTCATTGGAGTGTTGGCAGGTTCACAAATATGTGACCGTTCTTCCGTACTTATCCCAAGGCGAGATAGCAGCCATTGAACCGGGTATTGCTTCGCATAAACACTGCCATTTAGGCATTGGAAGAGAGAAAAACTTTTAGCCATCTCGGGTCATCCGCCTTAGTTAGAAGCTATCCTTGCTATTTTGCTTACTGGTGCCCGAGCTGCTGCAACTTGCTGTTTTCAAGTATTGGTAAACAATTTGAGAACAGATGATGCTATTGATTAAAGCAAATAGGGCAATGATTAAAGTTCCTAATATCCTCCCGCTTCTGTACGCACCCAACTCTAAAAGAATTTGAAGTGACGCTGTTAGATCCATGTGTTTTGATTTGGGCATCCGTATACTGTGACTCTCTAAGGAAGTTAATGAATACATCTTGTACTTGGTAGGATTCACTCATGTGAATTAAAAAAAAAAAAAAGAAAAACAGCAAGGGTTTAGAACAATGTTTAGATATCCTTACTTTTAATGTAACATATTAGTCTGGTTCTAAATTGTCATTGCCTGCTTTGCCTTAGAAATAACAAAGCATGGAAGCTGACATATTAGTCATTTCTTCACCAAAGTGTGCCTAAAATATAGGAAACCTGTTTCTGGAACTTACAGGGAAATTGTTGCTAGGCAGAAGGATTAGGATTTGCAAAATCTTTTTGTTTTAGAAATGCCTGGTTTTCAGCTCAATCCTGTTTCTTGTCAGTCTTTTAAAAAGTGTTATTTGTACAAGGTTTTCAGAGATACCTGTGATATAAACCTTCCAAACCTCCTGCATTACCTGTTATCTAGGGTTCTTTTTTTTTCCAAGATGGATGGTGCTCACTGGTTCGTAAGTGAGATTCTTTCCTGATTTACATTAACAACGTTTATCAATATCATTTTCTGTTTCTAATCTGGAAGTTTTGGGGAGTTTGGTCAAGATCCTGATGCAGAACTGTTATATAGGGTTATATAAACTATGGATTTTGTACAGAAGTGTGCCAAAATAATTGAAATTAGGTACATAGATGATTTAATTCAAGATATTGATTTAAAAAAAAAAAAAGAACCTACAAACTGCGAAGATGGTATGCAAACATATAAACCTAGTCAAATTTTCCTTGAGGGCAATCCTGAAAAGAGTTTACTGTTGTAGTACAGTGTATGAACCAGGGAGGGTTATTTTCACTTGAAAAATGATGTAAGCATGCAATTTTTGTTTAGACTATATTCTTGCAAGTGGATACACTTACTTCTTTGACATAATTGTGATTCTATAGATGCGTGTGTGTATCATAGTCTTCACCAACATATGTAATTTATAAATCCGCGCAGTGCTATGCTGTGTAAGCATTTCTGAATTCAGGACTCACTCACTCATGGAGAATAGATTTATTAGCGAAAGGAAAGATATATATTTTTAATGAGTAGAAATAAAAATGGACCTGTTCTTTTCTCCAAAACAAAGCATAAATGCTGAGAATAGTAAGTGTTCTAATTGTAATTCCAGAAACCTCTCATGGTATTTCTTATTTATTTATTTAGCAAAATGCATGTGAAAATTTCAACTCCCCAATCTAATTAAGTCTGCTCACTAAGATTCTGACTGGCAAGTCTTCTCTAGGCTGAGCTTTTGTGGTTTTGCTGTTCATATTTCTTAATTATTTTGGTCAAAAAACTCTCTCTATGCTCATTTGCTTCAATTAATTTCACTCAGTTATGACTGAATCCCAAGCAAAAGTCTTTTAAGAAGAAATTTCCATTAGTTTTTGCTTCTTTTACCCTCTAGACTCTTTCATTGGTTTTGCCAACATGTCTGCTTTTTTGGCACACCTGCTTTTGCTGCCTAGATTGTGTTAGTTCTTCTCTCAGAATCAATCGTGAGCAGCTTGCAACCAAATGCCTGATTAAAAAGTTAGCAGACCTTGAGTGCAATTACTTCAGCTCTACGGCATTCACGCATTAAACCCAGTGTTAATTGTTTCCCATTTTTGTAACGATCCTTATAATAGGATAAAAACAGAAGAGATCATTTCTTGAAGTTAAAACAGCAGAAAATAAAGACATTTACTCGGATTAATCATCTCAATATGAAATTAAACACAGTCACAAGTAAACATAGAGGGTCTTTGTGCTAGATACCAGTGAAAATTGTCATTGGTACTATTTGCAGTATTTATTCTGGAGGCTGGCACAACACACATGTTTGTCATGTTTGAGTTTAGACAGAAAGCAGGATTGAGTAAAACAGTTTTTGAGTTGCTGGTTTGGAGGAGTTTCACACCATTATTTATATAAGCAATATTTGGACATTATCATAGAAAAATTTCCATATCGTGTAGTGTGTATAATTACTCATAGATTTACAGAAGTTAATGGTGCTATGGTTTCACTTGGATTACTCATGTATGGAATCATATAGTTTAGTAATGATTTTTGTATATTTGAAGAAACCTTAGGTAAAAATATCTTTAAAGTCACAATAAAGGATAGCCTGAAAACACAGTGAGCTGAGCGGTATCACACACTAATGACCTCTTCTAAGATTAAAACAACTCCTGTAATTATCGGAAAACTCACATTTAGGTATTTTCACAAATAGAAGTATTATGCAGAATATCCTGTCCTCACCATTACTTGATAATGGATCTTTCTATGTTTATTTTCCCAAAGATGCCCAAGTTGTTTGCAGGTAAATGACTACTGGATTTTACAAGGAAATTTCTAAAGTGGGGAGGACTAAATGTAATTTCTATTTGTTATTGTTTTAAAAAATCAAAGCATGAAAAGGAATATCTTAAAGTAAAATTCATCGTCATAAAAGTGAAATTAGATGATTAAAGAGCAATAGGTTCTAAAAAAAAGCAAAGGGAGATCTGCTGCCGCCTTTTTTTTTTTTTTCCCAGAAGGAAATATATCCCCAGAAATAACCAGCAGAAAGAATAATGATTTAGATCCATCAAGAAGGACACATAGCTAACCATAGTAATCATATGGAGCTGTTACTGCTACCTTTGTTATTTCCCTATGGCTCTCTTGTTGTCTTTACTTCATCCAGTCTTCAATCAGATCGTAACTTTTGTGAGGAAACAGCATCCTTTCTTGTGTTATTTGAGTATTACCGCTCACGGTGCCACTCTTCTGTTTTCTCTTCCACCCTTCCCCTGCTCAGTGTTAAGCCGTTTGTAATCAAGGAAATGGAAATTATAAACATATTTCTCCTACCTCAAATTATAAAATATCTTGCCGTTTCAGCATCTTAAATTCATTTGCAAATATCATGTTAGCTTTCATAAGCATCATGCCTAGCTGAAAAAAGCCAATGATCTTTCCCACTTATCAATAAGCCAAAATGTTGAGTGTTTCACATCACTGGCAACTGACAGCAGCTGGCCACCATCAGGAGGTTCTCAGTACCTGGAAGATAGACCCCAGGTATCCAATTCTGAGTCTAATGGGAAACTATCTATTGATTACAGTGACTTAACATTTTATTACGCACAAAATCTGTCACAGACTCAGTGTTCTAACTCTGTGTCCTGTACTTTAACCACATGATCACCCTCCGTCCCCTGGGTGAGAATGACTACTTATATCCTCTCACATGTTGGCTTTTCTGTCATTTTCAGTTTAGCTTAGAAACTCAGTATCATGAATTCTTTAAGAAGCTACTTGTCTGACCTGGCCCCTGATTTTAATGGTTAAGATTCAGGCTAGCATTCCAGATGGTCCCCTCTACAAGGGCTGCACAAACTGGACCTGGTTGGTGTTTTGCCATTTCTAAGGAAAGTGCCAGATGTTAGTCATTTTGCTTGTTGCTGGATATCATTTGAGATGATACTAGTGGGCAAAGTCCTAAAGGATATTTGGCATTATTGCTCTGGTGAATATCTGTAGCCAGTGTTATTGAGTAAGAAGTTTCATCTATGCCTGATTGATAGTCATCTTACGGGGGGAAAAAAAAGGAAAGAAAAAAAAAAAAAATCAAGAAATTAGAGCACATCTGTCTGTCTTTTCCTTCCATCTGTCAACACAAAGCATGTACCATATCAATTTTTTCCTAGTGTGGGAAACATTTGGCTTCATCGTTATGAAGTTAACTATATACAGTTTGATGTTGGATTATTTTTGTTACTTTTACTGTTGTTATTAGGACTGCTATTAAAAATACATTATCCAGAGGGTTCCAATTCTAGAGATTTTGAACTGTGTATTTTCCTAAGCAATAATGATAAATAACCTTGCCTCTATGGAGCAAAGCCCATACCCTCTGGTCTTTTTCAAAGTGCACACAAGGCATTTCTCTAATCTGTTATATATATATGTTTTAGGTTCTTGTTTGCATTAGATGCAGAATGAATTATTTAATCATTTTGATTGCATTCCCTTCAATAAAACTAGTTGCAATAAATATTATCTATGACTATTCCCATGGAAAAAGGTAATTTTGTGATAAGCACTTACCCAAATGTAGTCTTACCTGCTTTTTTCACCCACTTCCAGGATATCTTCCAGAGAAATGCTTGGTACTAAAACGACTGATCGAACTAGCCTACCTGCTGTTTTTCTCCGGTACATTGTTATAGCTGTTGTCACTCTGCCTTGGTGCAAAATGTGTGCTGTTTTAAGGAGCAAAGAGAATACATCTGTGCCAAGTGGGACTTCTGTGACTATTCTATAGCCTACATATACATGAGGACATGCGATGCATACTTGACACTTTAGTAGTTTTGCCGTTCTGTCTTTGCATAATGGAGGTATTAATGGAATAATTATCTGTCGGTGAAATCAGCAATCCTCACTGCAGTGCAAGGCCTCCATTACCTTCTGAAGAATAACTGCAGGATTTGGCCTTTAATGAAACGTCTGTCATTTCATACTGAAATGTCGATCTCACTTGACTGCAGCATAATTTTTTGACGAGTGTTTTTTGGCCATTGTGTAATTCAGAAGTTGAGGGCATGCTTCATATATAGTTCATTAATTACACATAAGAATTTGATCTCCATTTAGAAACTAGAGAAATAAGCTATTAAAAGAATATATATTTAATTGATTCTAAGAAGTTCAAGCACAAGAATCTACACACACACAAAATGCTGACCCACAAAACACTGAATGTCAAACCTAAGTGATTATTTAATATACTTAAAGCTTGTTTAAGAAGCCATAATTAGATTTAGTTTTTTATATCCAAAGAACACTTATTAGCACACACTGGAAAAGAAAAGCCAACGCTACACAGAAAAAAAATAGATTATGTATGACCAGTGTCTTCGGTACAAAATATAATATCTGTGAGTAACATAATTTAGATTAAAAAGGTTGGTAAAGTCAGAAACATTCAGAACATTGACTATGAGATGACAAAAAAAAAAAACAAAACAACAACTTGGGATTTTGTTAGCTTTAGGGCTTGTGAAGATCTGCTAGACCAATCCTAATCCCATTGATATCAGTCAGAAAGTTTCCAGTGACTTTACTAAATTCTTGGTTAGGCCCATGTTTATTCCTTCTAGAAATTAAATTCAAAATTCTGTGAACAAGTATTAAAGTCTCCATTTCAGTGAATTTTCTCTGCCTTGAAGTTGTTTTGCCTGCTATTTTCACTGCTTTTTTATATTATTAGTAACTGTAATGTAATAATGACAGCTTCTTCCTCTGCTCATTCTGTCTAAAAAAAAAGTTTCCATTTTCGGATTCTTGCTGAAGTAGGCGTGGTTATCTGCCATTTTTGATTAGTTATCACCTACTTGCAGTTCCTGTGTAAATATCTCAGACTTCCATATCTGTGATCTGTCAACAATAAAGATCAAACCAGGGGGGTTGGATGCTTTCTTTACGTGTCTTGTCAACCTGTGAAGACTGAGATAAGGTGGCTTCCACAGGCACCGAGCTCTGTGATGTATTCAACAGTCTGATAACACCTTAAATCTCAAAGTACCACCATGCATTTTCTTCTATCTGTCATAGTAGTACATATCAGAAAGGATCCTGATCTACTACTGTGTGAGAAACTGATATTAAAAAAATAATGCAACTCAGTTCGATTTGTCCTTAAATTGATCTAATTTATTTAATAATTGCTCTAATGCCGAATTCTCAGTCAGAAATGTGTCCTGTCTGTTCTGTTAGATAACGAGTAATGTAACATAGAATGTATCGTGACATAACAGCACTACTCCTAAACCATTGGTTTAGGTTTAGATACAACCTCTTTGGACTTCTTTTTTTAGTAATCTCTGGAAAACAGAGACACACAGGGCATGTGTATATACCTTTACAATATTTTTGTGAAGTGCAATTTCATTTCATTGTGCCTCTGTGTTTTTCATGCTTTTTTTTAAATTAATATTGTTGCATAAAATAAAATGTGAAACAGAAGGTTTGTGCTTGTCAGTTTGCCTAATGAAAACATAGCATTTGCAAAATATGTATAAATTACCCTTGAAATGTTAGTAAATGCTGGGCTCAAAAGTCAGCAGTCTTTGGCTATCCATATTAATAGATGTGGTCATGTGCTCTGGGTGGAAAGTTCACAAATAAGTCCACCGGTTTTAAATATTGGGATCAAAGGTGATGGCATCCAACAAATTCTGTGAAATGAGAAACTTGCTAGTATGTAAATTTGAAAAAAATATGCACCAATATCACTAAATGTTTTATGTCCAAAGTAACTGTCCAGTGTCCTCCTTTCTCCACTTCTGTAGACAGATAATGTTGGAGAAGTCACAGGCCAAGATCATATGAAGGTCTGTAGTTCTGAGTATGTGACTTAATGAATCTATTTCCAGTAGAAGCTAAGCAGAAATAAATGGTTATTAGCATCAGTTGATGTAACTTCAAAGACTTCTGCAAAGTTATTTGTTTAAACGGAAGGAAGGAAGGAAGGAAGGAAGGAAGGAAGGAAGGAAGGAAGGAAGGAAGGAAGGAAGGAAGGAAGGAAGGAAGGAAGGAAAATTCACCAGTATGAGTTCAATTTATTAACATTAAACTCAGATGGCAAAAATTAGGGTACATCATCAACACCAGGACATGAGCAGGGACTATCAAACTTATCTTTCAGCCTATTCCAAGGGGATCCATGGCATTGGCAGCATTTTCTAGAACTATCCAGATAGTTGGAGTTCCTGTTTTCACTATAACTTTCAATGTGTCAAGAGCATGCCATATGTAATTTGTGGAAAATACTGAAAATTGGGTGAAGTCTAATAATAATAGTGATTCTTGTCAGCTCTCATTTGACTTCTACTTAAGGCCAGCAAAAAATACATTTCTAACTAGTTACTTTCACAGTAAGATACCTGTGAGAGTGTCTGCTGTTTTGATAGTACAGTAGTACCACTGTCTTCTCCGTGTAGCTGAGTTCCATGAAAAGTGCCTTATTGTTCCTCTTTCTTTTTTTCATCTTGTTTCTTAATAAATGAGATTTTAGCTTTCTTACTGGCTAAGCTGCTGAAGCATCTTTCATTTTTTTTTCTAGCAATCTCTGTATGGAAACACCTTAATATGCTTACTCTTTTTTTTGTATCTTATTCGGGACTATAATTTAATGTAGTAGAGATTTGCCCCATTAGCCAACATGGCACAGAAATGAAAGCCCTATTATAAAAAAAAAAAAAAAAAAAAAAAAAAAAAGCCCATTCAGCCACTGAAAGTCGTAACATGCTCTGTGGATTTATTTTTCCAAGCTTTCACATCATAAGACATTATCAGGCAGATATTAGTATGTGTTACATGTGGTGGAAAAAGAATTTGTAGTCAGTATTTGTTGTAATATGTATTGTTCCTCAGTGAAATCCTCAGTGAAAAGCTGGTGATTTTTAAATTTTTTTTATTTTCTGTTGCACATGTTTTCGTATAAAAAATGAAAACTCGAAAGCTTTGTGAGCTCAAATAAGAAAAAACCCCAATAAATTTAGAAATCTGCTGTCAGCGAACCATTTCCTGTCCCAAGTAACAAAACATAGGTTTTTATGGAGCAAAATCATTATTGTCTAGTTCTGTTTCCAGTAGAGATGCAGATATGTTTTAACGGGGGTGTTTTAATTAACTTACAGTGTGTGCAATCGATTGGGATAATAATATTAGTTTGAAAATTAAAATATTATAGAAATTGCATCTTTCCCAGGATGCACCAGCTTAACCGTATTATCCTTGACAATCATGTCCACTTTCGGCTTTTCCAATGTGTATCCATTTATCTAATGTGACAGCTATAGTGTCCATTGCGTTAATAGTTGTACAGTTGCTTTCTAGAATCATAGCATGTAAAAGGTCTTATCCTCAAAGGGCAAAGCCGCTGCTGTTTCTGCGTTCTGTGCTTGCAGGGGAAGACATGACTGATGACTCAGAATTAATTGTAAGCCAGTGAGCTGTCAGTGACGGATACCCGTTACACACACTAGTACTAGTTCAGGAGGCAATGTTCTAATGTACTATTCCCCCTACAGCATCCCTAAATCGAGAGCCTCCTTCCTTGCCCTCCTCCCGCCCCCATGCTAATACAGGTTATCTTTAAAATCTGAGAATTCATTTTTTTCCCCGCATATATTAATCCTTGCTTTATTGAGGAGAAATATGATCTTAATTGCATTTCCTCAAACTCACATAAAGGTGAAGATTGACATCATGATGTTACTATGAGCACTAGCTGTTTTACAGTGTGACCTCTAAAAAGGCTTCAAATTTTCTTTTTTACTTTTCCTTTTTTCTTTTAAAACAATGTTAATCTGACTACCTTTAAAGCCCTATGATACAAAACTTCCTAGTGGATAGCTGGTCATTTGCTGCTAAATCTGTGGATTTTGAAGTATGTTTTTCTTCCTTTTATACACACAATTAAAAATGAAGTATACAAATTCTTAGGTTAGTTATAATATAGAGTAAGGGCTGCGTCGCCCTAGACAAAAGACTGCTACCCTTACACAAGAGCTCTGGCCTGCTTGATTTCCAAGGTTACATGCCATACTAAAGAATGATAATGGAAGAGAATACTAAAGGGTTTTTTATCACATCTATCTTTTTCCTGAAGATCACTGGAAAGTTTCCTGCCTCCTGGTACTGCATGACTCTGCATATCTGCTTTAGTGACTGACCGTGATGAAAGCATAAATACACAGCACTTCTGTAACACAGTAATTATCAGCTTCAACAATAAGATGTAGTATCAAGAGCAATTATTGACATGATACCATATGTATCAATTTACTCAATACAATTAATACATCTTAGTTGATGGAATACTTCTTTAACTCATTAAATACTATAAATATCATTTATGTTAATATTATAAATATAATTGCAAATATGGCAGTCAATATTTTCATTATTTTATGTAATTTATATAAGACAATAATAGGGATCTTTTTATAAGCAGCCTGCAGATAATGTACGTTCCTCAGATGGGAAATATTCTCAACTGTTTTTCTCACATTTAAAAATGTAATTTATAGTTAAAATAAAGTCCCAGAAACTTTATTACACTGTTCACATTACCGAAGACAGATGAGTTTCACAGAATGTAAATCAGGGCAAATTTATTATTATAATTAAACTTGTAAAACTTCAGCAACAGCTGTTTCTACATTTTAGTAGTTCATATATATTATTGATCAACACATGCTTTTACTAATGTAAAACTTCTGAGAGTGCAGAGAAGTTATGCTGGTTATCGTTATAATTGGTGTAGTGCTTCTGCAATGCTTCTTCAATTGAGTGCACTTGTAATGTGTATTATCTGTCTTGCTAGGAGGAGCTCATCACCAAAATCAAACTAAACAAATAAATTGAAGATCACTGAAGTCTTTAAATTACAAAAGATCACATAAAATATAATTCTATTACAACTAAATTGTTTATATGTGATTTTCTTTGCATGCTGCCGTACAAATAAGCTCTGCTTATAAAATGTGCCAGAGACACAGATAAAACAGTTCACAGTCAGTGCAATATCTTTTTGCCGGTGAGATATGTTTCATCAGGTTCTTGTACCCTAAATACTTAATGGCAGCTAAAATTTCAAGTGATGAATATCTAAAGTTGGGTGTCTAAATAGTCATGAACATAATGCAAGATCTACCTTTTCTTACTGGTAGGTTAACTTTGGGCATTTAAATTTGAAAATTCTGAATTTCATGTCTCTCCCCTGTCAAGGAGTATAACAAAGTTGTCAAAAGGATTAATCTGTCTCAAGTCTTCTAATACATGTCCTAAATTTACCTAATCATCTATAGTCAATGATTGAGTACAGACACCTCAAAAAGGCATTTTACTGTTATTTCACAATCATGTGTGTTTTAGGATGGCATGAGTGTTCACTAGAGCTGCCTCTCTTTCTTGATAACTACAAATATGTCTAGTAAGCGGTCCTAGACACAACACTAATTTTTAACAGATATCTACAAAATTATTAAATTTTTAATTAATCCTTTCTCAGGGCTGTTTTCCGAAGAGTTTTTGTTATGAAATATGTAATAAATATGGCAAACTGTGTTTTACTAATGTCTAGCCTTTTGAGTGAATAATGTTTCTGAACATTACCTTAGTTGTCTACTGGTAGCACACCTGGTTATTTTTTTTTTATGCTTTATTGTGTACAGCAGTTTCCATCTCTTCCCCCCACTTGCCTTTCCATGCATCTGAGATATTAATTTGTATAATTGTAGGCTTAGAACTGATTTCTTGAGTCTCAGACAATTAATTCAGGAGGATGGGGGCTCACACTGAAAATGTTGAATGTTTATTAGTATTTTACCAGACTCCCAAGTTGAACAAGGTAATACTCTGATTTAGACTAGATTAAATTGTAACAATCAGCTTTCCTGTTAGGTCAAATTTACCTTGAAGTCAAGATGATTGTAGATATATAACAATACTTATTAAGAAAAGGAGTGTTTTCCTTCTAAGTGAATACTAGGAAGGCAAAATTTAAAATAAAATATATGATAGTCCTGTGTTTTGTGTCTTTAGTTGAAGGTTTGTCATTCTTTAGAGTGTCCAAATAAAAAAAAGTAAAAATCCAACAAAACCCAGGAAGAATTCATGGCACAAAGACTATAGCTTCATGAAATAAAATGAAGGAATATCACTACAAAAACGAAGGCAGAAAGTGATATTACCTCAAATGATGACTGAAACCATAGGATTCTACTGCAGGTCTTTCTTCATTCACTGTCTCTGCAAAACTAAAACAGTCCTCAACCAGAGAGGCTGTTTCCTACCTCTGTTCAAATGTGCTTGGGATCATCAAGCAATCATTTCCTCCTTAGTCAGTGGACAAACTGCAACTGGTAATATATCCACCCTGAAGTTCTCTGCAGCATAAGTATCAAGAGAGATATAATAGGTTATTATATTTATGCTTCCTTTTATTATATTGCAGTGTAATTTACTGATTTCTATGAAATTTTAATAATGCAAAATTGAGCAGAAGAATCATAGAATCATAGAGTGGTTAGAGTTGTAAGGGGCCTTGAAGATCATCTAGTTGCAAGCCCTCTGCCATGGGCAGGGACACCTCCCACTAGACCAGGTTGCTCAAAGTCCCATCCAGCCTGGCCTTGAACACTTCCAGGGATAGGGCATCCACAGCTTCTCTGGGCAACCTCTTCCGGTGTCTCACCACCCTTACAGTATGGAATTTCTTCCTGATACCTAATCTTAATCTACGCTTTTTCACTTTAAAAATATTGCCCCTCATCCTATCATGACACTCCCTGATAAAGAGTCCCTCCCCATCTTTCCAGGAGATCTCTTTAAAGAGGTACTGGGAGGCTGCTATTTGGTGTCCCTGAAGCCTTTTCTTCTCCAGGCCGGACAATCCCAACTCTCTCAGCCGGTCTTCATAGGAGACCTGTTCCAGCCCTCTGATCATCTTCATGGCCCTCCTCTGGACTCACTCCAACAGGTCCATGTCCTTCTTATGCTGAGGGCTCCAAAGCTGGACGCAGTACTCCAGGTGGGATCTCACCAGAGCAGAATAGAGAGGCAGAATCACCTCCCTTGACCTGCTGGCCATACTTCTTTTGATGCAACCCAGGATGCGGTTGGCCTTCTGGGTTGCAAGCACACATTACCCGCCCATGTTGAGCTTCTCATCAACACCCCCAAGTCCTTCTCCTCAGGGCTGCTCTCAAGACATTCTCCACCCAGCCTGTATTTGTGCCTGCGATTGCCATGACCCAGGTGCAGGAACTTGCACTTGGCCTGGTTGAACTTCATGAGGTTTGCACAGGCCCACTTCTCAAGCCTGTTCAGGTCCCTCTGGATGGCATCCCTTCCCTCCAACGTGTTGAATGCTCCATGCAGCTTGGTATCATTGGTAAACTTGCTAAGGGAGCACTCAATCCCACTGTCCATGTTGCTGACAAAGATGTTAAATAGCACAGGTCCCAGTACCGACCCCTGAGGAATGCTGCTCATCACTGGTTTCCACTTGGACATCGAGTTGACCACAAATCTTTGAGTTTAGCCATCCAGCCTATTCCTTATCCACCAAGTGGTCCATGCATCAAATCCATGCCTTTCCAATTCAGAGAGGATGTTGTGTGGGACAGTGCCAAATGCCTTGCATAAGTCCAGGTGCTCTTCCCTTATCTCCCAATGTCATCATAGAAGGCCACCAAATTTGTCAGACATGATTTGCCTTTAGTGAAGCCATTTTGGCTGTCACCAACCACCTCCTTATTTTCCATGTGCCTTATCAGAGTTTCCAGGAGGATCTGCTACATAATCTTTCTGGGCACAGAGGTGAAACTGAGTGGCCTGTAGTTCCCCAGTTTTTCCTTTTTTCCCTTTTTGAAAATGGGGGTTATGCTTCCCCTTTTCCTGTCAGCGGGAACTTCAGCAGACTGCCACGACTTCTCAAATATGATGGATAGTGGCTTAGCAATTTCATCTGCCAGTTCCCTCAGGACCTGCAGATGCATTTCATCAGGTGCACCTTCAGGTTCCTTAGATGATCACAGGAATCAAATGATTATCTGTTATAACAACAATTTACATTCTGAAATCAATACCAACATTGTTACCTTAGGGGGAAAAAACAAGCTAATATCTAACCACTCCAGCTATTTATATGTGTAGCATGGTATGAAGACGTAGCATAAAGATGCAGTATGAATTGCTTTTTCTTTATTCGTTCTTAGTTTAGCCTGAGAAATTGATGGAAACCTTATCTATCTCCATTATCTTGGTCTGTGGGTAAGATATCAAGATGGGCATGGAGAATGGATTATCCTGTGATGCATGTAGGACCCTTGAATAAGGACTGCCATGGGGACTGCACGAGCGAGCTTGGTTTAGATGTATCCAAGAACAAAATAACCCTATTTGTCTTAGCAAAGTGCAGGGATCTACTGCACAATTTGTACATAATGCAGAGTTGAGCCAAGATTATCTGAGAAAAGCAAGGGTGGCTTTTACTAAGAAAGTAGAATGATTTTATCTCAGATTCATATGGTTTTGTAAGGCTGAGTGAAACACAAAGGAAGAAGGTGTGTATAAGTGATCACTGAGCTGAATTACACAAAGCCCTATTTGAGACGCTTTGTGGCCTTCCTATGAGGTACACTACAACTACACTGTTTCAAAGAAGGTCACAGTCCAGAAATACATTTTCATTCATCTTTCCAATTTGGAAAGGAGAAGGTAGATTGTAGATTTTAGGGGGCTTTCGTTAAGTCAATCAGAACATTAAAAATATATAGCAAACCATTGTTTATTTATAAACCAAACTAATACAGCAGCCATACATTTATTCGAAGACCTTGCCAATTCTTTCTGTGGAGCAAATGCAAACATAGATATTTTTTGTGTAAGCTTCCTGTTGTATTTTAGTTTAAAAAGAATCTCCTTATCCCAGACCACACTTTTGCCTCATTAAAAGGTGCACTCTTTGTGCTTCCAGCGTAGAAACTTAAGACAAAAATGTGGTTTATCATATGAGAAAATAAGTGTTTAAACTGTAGTTTGTTAAAACTGTATATTAAAGCTTGGTGGTGCCCAGCACATCTTTTCTCTTCCCCTCTGAAACTGTTATTAGTTTGTGTTTTGTGACTTGACTTCTTCTATTTACAGGCTTGATCTCATTAGAAAAGAAAAAATATCCATGTTTTAGTACATTAACTAGGTGTCTTTGCTTTGATGCTGAGAGGAACAAACTTTATCAAATAGATATCTTCCACAGAGGACCTCCAATGAAGCATAGTTTTTTTCTTGTGTCCTTACAATATTTTCTTAAACTTGTGCACAAACAATATCTTCTTCATCATCTTCATAATCTTCATCTTCATCATAGGCTTTTTAGAGTATTTGTCTACTGTTTACACTGGATTTTATTTTATTATGTTTCTTCTCTAACTTCTTTATTCATGATTGTGGTTTAAGTTTCAGTAAAGTATGTCATGTATAGATTCTTCTGTTTATTTTCCATAAAGGTATATTTTTTTTTCAAGTTTCTCTTTTAAGCCTCCATATCAACAATCTCTCCATAAGGAAAGTTTTCCCAGAATGCTTTCTTTGTCTTCTTCATAATATTCCTACATCATCTTAACACTAAGTATGGCATAATAGTTCACACAGGAAAGGGAAAGAGTTTTTATTGATGCAAAATCTCCATGTCTGAAATAAAAGATCTCAACGACAACTGAAGATGTGTCATACTTGAATATATATTCTGATATGCAAACGTATGGCCCATTCTGCAAAGCTTAATCTGACTTGCTGTGAATCAGATGTTTTGGTGACTTCTGCCTGTCTGGAAAATAAAGAACAGAAATAAAGGCTCTTAACTATGAGCTAACTCTCAACTATGTTGAGTGGAGAAGCGGGCATTTTGTTTAAAGTACCTGATTTGTAAACTCAGAAGCCAGCTTATTTGGTTAAAATTCAGCATTGAGACAAACCAATGTAGAAATGTTTTTTTAATTATAGCTTGTTTTATAACAATGGATAGGATCTGTAGCCAAATCTGTCCCAGTGAGACATTCAGCAATGGAACAATAGTATAATTATTTCTTGGATCCCTGATTAGCAAAAACAATACAACAGTTGTACAAAGCTTGAAAGTCTGGTTTTCAGAATAAAACAATTTCACCATGCAAAAACTCCTCTTTATGCTGATTTCTGTAACTTGCTATTTGATTCAAGCACATAATTGGAAGAAAAATGCACTTTAGAAGCTAGTATACAATGGAAGGCCTGAACAGTTTTGAAAACTAGTGTTTATACTTCCTACATTAAAGTTCTGTTCCCAGCACAGTTCGTAACTCAGCTACCATAGGACATTTCAAACACTCGGTATCACATGGCATGGTCTTTCCTCTACTTTAGACTTTCAGCACTCAGGTCAACAAAATAAGTTACATTATTTATAGCCCACTTTCTGCCTGTGTATGAGGGTTTCTGGGAAAATAACCCAGCAGAGAAAAGCTTAGTCTCATAAGCAATGCCCAAGCCTCACTGGTATTGGCCCGCCATTTCTAGAAATCCATGCTGAGGTACAATTCCTACCACTTCTTTCACTTATATAAGGATTTCAGGATTGTATCTTTAATGCTCTATGCCACTTTCCAAAGCAATAGATTTGTATGGGATGGTATCAGAATACATTTTATACAGCTAGGATTGTCAGAAAGAAAGTACTTCAGTACAACATTATGTTTTCAGCACTGGAAAATTATGAAACTGCTCCAGATATTTCTAGATTTTTTTTTTTATTTTTTTTTTTATTTTCGATTAGAATTACAGAATGGTTGGAGTTAGAAGGGACCTCTGGAAGGCATTTGCTCCAATCCCCCTGATCAAGCAGGGACACTTAGAGACGATTGTCCAGGACCGCATCCAGATGGCTTTTGAATATCTCTGAGGAGGGAGACTCCACAACCTCTCTGGACCACTTGTGCCAGTGGTCAGTCACCCTCCCAGCAAAAAAAAGTGTTAACTGATGTTCAGAGCCTCCTGCATCTCAGTTTGTGCCCACTATTACCTGTCCTGTCACTGAGCACCACTGAATTTCTCATAACAAGACAACAGATGTGAGAAAAATAGGACAGAAGAATATGAAGAAGGGAAAATGATAGCCTGAGACTAAAATATATTTTTAAAATATTTTCAGTATCTCCAAATAAAATATTGTAATGAAGAAAAATGCAATATGCTATGTCAAGCAGAGGTTCTACTTTTCTGTGCTTGATCGGTAAGATTAGGAATATCCCCACCCTCTACCATCCATTCTTCCCATTCGCCCAGGAGATCTTGTTGATATTTTTATTGGCATTTTCAAGTTCCACAACTACTGCTTATATAGAGTAATTCCACAAATTACACTTGTTAGAGAGTACCAGTTATGTATTTGTTCTTGTTGTAGTAGGAAAGAAGCAACTAGACCAGTTTCATGTGTGGTTGATTTGATATAATTTTGGTTGTTACTATGATTAAAAAAAGTATCGGCTGGCTCAACAACTGGTCTGAAAACAGAACAAAAACCTGTTCCAATTACGCTTGAACTGTCCTTTTATCAGCACCAGAGTTTGCTATCCTTTATCGCCACCTAAAATACAGAATTAATTCTTTTCTGTATCTCTAGTGGGTGTGAAGTCATGCTTCACCTGGATGAGCTTTATAGAATCTGCTGCAATAGGTGATTAAAAGAAGAATGATTCCATGTAACTGATACCAATTGTTTTCCTGATTTTTAAACTCAGCCCAGGTTCAAAAACCTATTGAGTCATATTGTTCTGCATTATATATTGAAATTACTTTGTCACTGGTTAAAATCATATTGTTTTGACTGAATTTTCCTTTCAGTTTTGGGTTTCACATAACAATGGTGTGATATTTCCTGATTAAAAATAGAGTGGATGTTTTTCAGGACCTGAAGAAAAAACATATTTACAGACCCCGCATCCCTTCCAAATCATGGTTTATGACTGAATATGTCACAGATTTTAGATTTGAATTTTGGCCCAGTGCTATGGACCTGAACCGTAAGCCTATCTCATGCTGTATAAAATCCTGCATATGTTGTAGCATAATTAAAATTGTAATTACTTGTTATCATTAGTCCCAGTGTTGTACCAACTATAAACCTCATTACTGAGAATAACTTGATTCTGTTTTTAGGTAAAAAGAATTCAAAGCTGCATTTGGTTGCACGAGGGAGTAGATAAATACAAACATAGTCTGAGCACGCTGTAGGATTTTCCTCTGAAAGAAAAGTCTCTGATACTCTTGTCGAGTAGAAATTCAATGTATGAGTGAGGGGGTCAGCCTGTGTGCCAGGGGAGAGTGTCTGTACCTGCCCCAAACCAGGTGTGCGTGGGGTGTGTGTGTGGATTCACTGGCAAACTCCAAGCTGGACCAGCCAGGGAGTAGGATGTCCAAGGTCCGGACAGGGGTATCAGACAGATGGAGGGTCCGTGCCGGTATTCAGGGGGACTCGTGAGCGTGGGGTGCCTGTGGGACAAGTGTGTGAGGGCTGCCTGTGTGTGCAGCCAGCACCCAGCGGGACCAGCCGGTGACTCGGGGACCCACTGGAGGGTCCGGGATCTGGGCAGGGGTGCTGGGGGGTAGAGGGGCCATGACGGTGCTCAGGGGATCAATGAATGTGCTTGTGAACCTGGGCAGTGCGGTGTGTGCGCTGCGCCAGTGACCTTCTGCCTCTGCCAGCCCAAGAGGAGGAGGGGACGTGGCTGGCTGTGCCTGTGCCTGGTGTGAGTCCTGAATGCGAGTGCTGATGGAGGCAACATCTTGTCTGTGGCCATCTGTGTGACCGGCTGTGTCCGTGTCCTCTCTGTGTGTGTCCGTCTGGGATACACGCTCAGTCTACAGGAGAGACCAGCAGACGCATCCCTCAGGGATGCCGGGGCAGAGGCCCCACATTCCCAGGCACTGCGCTGGGCTCCAGTGGCCGGGCAGGAGGGTCCTGGACTAGTGCAAGTGGGGGAGGTGGCCACCTATCACACTGTCATAAGCTCCCAGTAGGTTGGGTGACAGCCTTCCCTTGCAATTAATACGATATGCTGAATCTGAAGCGTTTGCTTTGAGTCTCTCTTTGTAGAAGGCTTTTTCCCCTCACAGTTTTGGTGGCAGAGCTTAGTCTAAAGTTTCTTGATGGCCTGCGTGCTCTCCGTTCATCATGTCTAGAACTGGATCACTGTTTACGTGACCTTTAGATGTTTTGTATGATTTGTGGGGTCCTCAGTGAGAGGCTCAGGAAGCCAAGCTGATATTTATTTTTTTTTCTTATGGTTTAAAGTATGGATTTAAAAATTTATAACACTAACAGCTAAGAAGTTGCCAGTATTAGAGTTAGGCCTGTGCCATTTTACTGGCTGACTTGTCGCCTGTCAATATAGAATCAGAGCAGATTTGAGCCAGTATAAGGAGCTTTTGTTACCCAAGATCAGTATTTTTACTACATAACTCATGAAACTGGATTTTTTATGTATTTTTATGTATATTTGGGAGGTTAATTATTTACAGAGGTTTAATTATTTTGCAGAATCTTAAATTGAAATTTTCATCTCCCCCCTTACTTTAAGGATTTATTTTCTCAGTCATTGATATTTACTCATAGAGTCTTTTAGTTCCAAAAAATGAAAATAATCTCCTTTTCCTGTGCCTCTTACTGATTTTACTGGTGACATAAATTCTTACTTTGGAAAAACAGATCTCTAAATTTGGGTTAGTGAAAATAAATGCAGGAAGAGAAGATTTTAAGCTGTGTAGTTAGTTATATTTCTATTTTGTTCATATTGAAGGGAAAGAGCCTGCCAGCAATTCCAAAAATATTGTTCAGGGTGGCAATTCTGTAATGAAGTTGTAAGAAAAAGTTACAAAGTGTGAGGTAAAAGTTTGCTTAGTTATAGTATATATATTTAAGTCCTCTGTTGATGTAAACGAATACATCTCAATGACTCAGAGGATCTGTTTGGTTTTGCTACAGCTGGTTTTTAATCCTAAAGCTAGGAAAGGAACTTAAAAGCAAAATGCTAATTATAAAATCACAGCCAAGAGCAAGTAGTATTACATTTACTTCTATACTGAATTACACAGTAATCCAAAATTGACTTAATCAACTATCTATGTCCACCCAGGGGAGACGAATAAAAAGAAACTCAGTAAAGGATATTGATCATCATGTAAAATGGTAGTAATTACCATTAACAAATAGTTTTTAATAAGCAAATATACAGTTGGCACCATTAACTTGAGGTTTTTCTCATTAAAAAAAAAAAAAAGGTGTGAAGAAAGGAAGGAGAGTCAGGGTAAAAAAAGGAGAGTGAGAGCCTGCTTCTTTTTCCATTAACTTCAGGAAAACTCACTTGGATTTGGGATGGATGATGGATATGGGACATCTGATTTTAACTACTTAAAAATTGGTAACTAATGGAAGATACCTATTGTAGCATCTTCCTGATGTTCCTTTCTCTACTGACTCTGTGGATTAGCTTAGACATAACCCATAACTTTCAGATAAGAATATTGATAAGAAAGTAACCACTAAACTAAACAGCTATTAAGTTTAAGGTGAACTTTGTGAATCCCTTTTTTATTCTAAACCAGCCTAGCTAACCAGATCACTCAGGCTCCCTGCTGCTGAAACTAATTTTTGTGGGAAGATGTGCTTAACTTAATTTAAACGCTCTCTTGAGATGCTCTTGAACTAGTTGTTTCCGATGCTTCAAAGATGCAGTATTTTGATCCATGAAGACCTGTAATATTCCTTTCATGAATCCCACAGTCGCGGTTGCTAAACAATTTGCAGCACTGCTATCGGCTCTGGAGCTCATGGGGAATCACTGTATCATTCTGTGGCCACAATTCACAAAGTTGGGCTATTTCTCCAGATGAGAGATGTTCAAAAATCAATAATGGTTAACTAAACCAAGCGTACACTGCAGATGTTATTTTTTTTCTTTCGAGATGACTGTGGGTTTTTAAGAAGTTCAAGAAAATTTGTAATTCTGGCTCTCATTCACTGTGTTGTTTTTTAACAAAGTATGTGCTTGTTTATTTTTGTTTCTCTTATCAGATTGATAATTGCATTCTGTGATTCTTTGCTGACCACTGTGATTTCACAGATATATTATCAAACCTAAATATCCATATTAGTTAGATAATTGATATCAGTTAAATATCCCTATAGATACATATTTATACATCCTTCTATTCCTGGAAGATGAGAACCATTTTTATTGGTTTGTTTAACATGGTGGACATTGTTCCAGTATGAACAGTGATAATACAGTTTTTAACCTCAGAAATATATATACTTATTACATTTCCCGATGTCATTTGCTTTTCAAAATGTTGTTTGCAATGGCTTCTGCTTCTCAGAGAGAGTTTTTTTATATCATGCTTTTAAAATTATGAGAAATATACCTGACTATCTACTGATCACTTTCTTATGAGAAGCTTACTTCACAGATGAGCATGTGCAGACCTTTGAAATTTGGCTCTCCTGCCTGCCATCTTCCCCGGGTTGCTCTAAAAGCAAGCCAAAAGAAAAAAAATTGAAAACAACAACAACAAAAAACCCCCAACAATCAAACATGATAGTAACAATTACCTCATAAGCATTGCAAGGAAACTATTTGTATGTCAAAAGTTTAAAAAAAACCCACAACGCAACCAAGAGTCGGGAGAACAGAAAAGAAGAGCACTAATCAGCGTGTCCTGTGCTCTTCTTTGTAGTCCCAGCGCCGTGTTACATTTCACCTCCCCGATGGCTCCCAGGAAAGCTGCAGTGACAGTGGTCTGGGAGACCACGAGCCGGTGGGTGGTGGAACCCTGATCTCACACCCTCTCCCTCTGGTTCAGCCGCAGGACGAATTCTACGACCAGGCTTCACCGGACAAGAGGACTGAAGCTGATGGCAACTCCGACCCCAACTCGGGTGAGTCACCGCCAGATGCTCTGCTTCTTGCAGTTGCTTTGCTAACTCAGTTACTTTCTTTTTCATCCCTTTGAGCTTTGCAATGGTGGAGATGTTTTTAAGCACATGCATGAATATTTGGTCATCTTAACTCGTAATGCTTGGTAGGAAATAATGTAGTTTGCCTGAAGTGCCTTATGTTGTAATTTGACCGTAGGAACAAAAATATATCCAGCAAGAAAAAACAGCTCCATTGCACAGTAAGTGAGAACAACTGGGAAGAAGGAAGTCCTACAAGGTAGCAAGGTTTTCTTGATGTTTGTGGTGCTGTTGGTATTTAGCATTGGACTTTGTTTTAGGAAAGTCATTCTAAATACAAATTTAAAGAGCAAGGATGTGGAGGTTGCACTGTCTGTTAGACTAACATAGAAAACAGTAAATCAGTGAAGCACTGAAAAATTTAAAGAATCCAAATTTCTGTAACACACCTAAAATTCCCCCTTCTAACAGCAAGAAACATGGAGTTTCCTTGTTAGGTTGGAATGGCATGATGTTCTGCTTTTTGGAACTGTCGGATATGCATTTTCATATGAATATTAAGTGTGTGCAGTTTATCTGGTTCAGGAAGTCCTGCCTTTCTCTTCTTTCCTTCTCTATAATGCGTTTACATTATTGCAGTGTTTTTGTGACAGTCAGTACTAAAACATGAGGCGAGGTCTTAACCAATACTGTGACTAGTATTTTGGCGTTGGAATGTGGAGACTTGGACATACTGAAAACAGTGAGGAGACAGTAACACTGCCCTTAAGCCTCTTGTTTTCTGTCTAGAACATGGAGACAAAGGTTAAAATTCTTATCTGTGCTCTTGGAAGGTAATTGAACTTGAGTCCTCTTGCATCCCAGGAGTATAGAAATTAAAATTAGTTTCTCCCTTTGGCATTTCTCCCTTTTGTATAGATGATTAAATTGTCACTGGGCCTGTACAAAACAGGAGAGGAGGTGGGCTTGGGACCTGATGAAGAATATTAAGGCCTGTGTTCTCATTTGGGCAGAGCTGGATCTGAATTATGACATTTAAATCATAGCAGATGAGAATGCAAAGTGTGGAATATTGAGCTTAGAAACATTTTTCTCTTACTTTTAATGGGAAGACCGAGAGGGTGTGTTGGGTGAAACATTATAAAGAAACTATTTGAAATGCTTTACTGTCTTAGAGTTGTATTTTGGTTTCCTATTCCCTTTTCTTCTTTTCCTTTCCTTTTTTTTTTTTTTTTTTCTGAATATGACACCTGCATTTTATTTTCTTTACCAAAACAGAAATGTTATTGGAACTATGATCTTAAACCTAAATCTGCAGAAATACAAAGAACTGTAAAAGAATAGCAACTATGAATGGATTGACTCTGGAGCAAGAATGTATGTCTGCTTAAGCAAGTGAGGAGCTTAAGTGGAATTATCCTGTTAATTCTCTGACCACGTGTGAGACGTGTGAAAGATTTAACAAGATCAGAGAGGAGTTTTAAATTGGCACTGTCGCATTGGCTTCACTGACTCTGAATTGCACGTCTTCAAAATGTGACATTAAAATCCTCCAGGAGAGTTAGGAAAAATGGGCTTAGTAAACTTTATACCAAGTTATTAAAAATGTGTTTGTAGAAATTTTGTGTCAAGCACATTGTGCAAACTTATATTAATCATGATGATCTGTTCATCCCTAATACAGAGACTAACAGAAGATTATTCAGAGTGAATAAGTGTTCTTAAAAGCTATGTGAAAAGTTTTAATGTCTGTAGTTACACCTGGTTTAGCCTTGGGGATGCTAAATTCATGGCAAATTCATGAAAATCTAATCATCAAGCTGTACTGCTGATTAGTGAAGTTTTTAAGTATAGGTTTTTCAGCTTTTATCAGACTGAATTAGGACAGACATTGAAATAGTGCATTCCATATTTCATCAAATCTCACAAACTAAGGAGGGAATGATATGGTCATTACTTTGAAAGAAATCATCCTAAGAAAACCCAGGGCAGGAAGGGAGTGATGCTGCCCATTTGATGGATTCGACTTCTATATCTTATTCAGTATCAAGTTATTGCCTAGGCATTGTGTCAAAAGTTATTTTGCTACTTGGAGGCACAAGTTTTTGGATGAGATGTGAAATGGAGTTTAAAGCAGTTTATGGTTATTGAAGATCCTGTGGCAATTTTCAGAAGAGAAAAATGCTATGTGGTGATTGGGCAAAATTATTTGTGGGTATTTGCATATGTTCATGGTTAAAATAAGTGATGGAGTATCATTTCAACATTGTATTCTTTGACACTTCTAAACTGAAAATCTAGTTATATTGCAGTGAAATGTTGAATAGATGTGTTTAGCAGTAGAAGCTGTTTCATTAAAGTGGCTGTTTAAGGGTTTGCTGTTTATGAAAATACTTGGGGCATGCTGAGGTAAAAGATACAACTATAACATAAGGAAAAAGTGTTAGTGGAGAGTAGCAGTATTGCCATCTACATGTACTGCTGCCAGTTTTGGATGATAAATGTTGCAGAACAATATTTTGATTTTAAATATTTCAACTGAAGAGAAAGAGAAGTGTTCATAGGAATACTTTCTTATGATCTCCGAGTACAAAATCTGCACAAAAAATACATTTGTCCCACTGTATTTTTATGAAAGTTCATTCTCAGTAAAGGTTTGCTTCAGCTCATGGGAATATGATGTTAATCTTGATAGTAAAGTCCTTGCCTCATGGTGAGAGCAATTTTGGTTAATGGCTTTAATGCTCAGTGAATTGTGTGGTTTATTATTGTACACTGTGAAGTTCTGTGACTAAAAATGCAGCCATTGTTCCTCAATATTAGGATGTTGCTATTTTAATTATATTTGAAGAGTGACCAGGCCCTAGGTCTTCAAAACCTGAAATAGAAAAAAAAAAAGAAAAAAGCTAAAAGTCTCGATAACTTATTACACAAAGGTATGAGAAACCTTATTTCCATATTTTCTTGCAATCATTAGCTTCTACAGATACACAAGGGCTACAGTTACATGATTTAATAAAAAAAAACATACACAATGAGAGTACATTCATCTAGCTAATCTTAAAACAGCCATCTCTGTCACTGGGGGAAACTGAAATGAAGAGAGACGCCTAATACTAGCATTGTCAGCCACACACTGTCACTGTGGTTATGGGGGAAGGGCAACAAGATAGAAATGTGAAGTAAAAAATAAAATGTATAAGAACTTTAATAGTGATGTGTGTAGTCCAAATTTGGTGTACATCACTCAAACCTGTCTTCTTTGTAGAGAGTCTATTTTTTTAACCCCTGGGAGTTTTATTCAGTGCACTAAGATATCTTCCATTTCACCATTGTTAACTGATCAATGTTAATTAATTTTAAGAGGACTATGATGTTAACCTGTCAGTTGCAACTTCCTTATATTTCACCTTTATCTCATTTCCACCCTGATACGCTTTATAAGAATTCTTCCATCAGTGAGCAACGATTCGCTGTGTTTAAAAACAACATAATGGTACAGAGTGACACCAGCACTGTGGTTTTGTTATGCATTATTAAATGATAATAACAACAAGTAATTCAATTTACTATAGGAAGCCTCATTATTCAAGAGTCATGGTTATGATGATTTAATTTTGCATACGATATTGATTCGTAAGGCAAGCCTTGTGTATGTTACAACATTTTATTGCATTTAAACGCCGTGATTAACAACCTCGGCCTTGCCTTGCTGACCATGACTTTGCCAGAAGCATGGGCCAAAAGAAAGGGAAAGCAGCTAACTTAACCTGGCGACATTGCTTGTCACCATGATACCAAACCAAAGAGAAAGGTTCTAAATATTATAGTGTTGAGAGTCTGTAAGAAAACCCCAACAATACAAAGTGAGGCATATGCTAAAAAGGAGATTCTATATATTCTCGGAATCTTGGAGATTCTATAATTTCTTGGAAACTGATGTTTTTGAATAACCTGAACTGTGCTTTGGTGTGTGGAATGCTGACCTCATGTGTTCTCCAAATGAACTCTATCTTTTGCATTTGGAGGATGTATATCTTACACTTCCTATAAAAACTGAAGGAAGATATTCCAAAGATCAATCAGCTGATTAACGTTCTTTACCTTCAGATAACACAATGCTTCTTTAGGATCTGAAAAAAAAAAGTCACTGTAAAATTTTATTTACTACCATGACTTTATAACATCTCTTATTAGCAAAAATCATGCTTTTTAATGATTTTAAATGTGTGTATCAGGAAGTGCACTTTTAACACAGACATCTTCTTTATCATCAGTTACATTGAAAGTGTACAGCCATCTGATGTATTTTAATGTGAATTATTTCTTCAGTAATCAGTCAGAAGAAAATGATGTTTTTGTTTGCCAGCAGTCAGGTGCAGAATGTTATTTTTCATTACTATATGTGTGGCTTTCGTTGGCATAAAAACAACCCCAACCTTATTAGTGAAGAATTCTTCTTTCACTGTGGTTTAGTAAAGGTTGTCAGGGACTTAAATTTAGATTGGAATTGTTAACGTATCTAAGGGTTTCATGTGGCAGAGCTGTGTGATGGAACTGTATGAAGGAAAAATGTGCCTCCTAGTGTAAAGAAGGGGAAAAATGCACTTTCCTGAAAACGCTTGATAAATCACATTTTGATAGCTGCAAGCTGTGGATGTGATTCATTTTCTTCAAAGAGATAAAGAGGAATAGCATATATTTAGTGGAGTGTTAGAACTGCTCTGGGGAGAAAGCCTACTATGCACTGTGGATGAATCTATGCAGTAATTCCAATGGTTTAAAACCAGACAAAAATATAATATTTATGTCTTCTGATATATGTTTATGAAGCTAAGTAAATGCTTGCCTAATTTCTACACCTCATTAATAAGTAGTATCAATATATGTTACATAACACAAAGTAATAGCTGTATAAAACCAGGGAGCTGTAGAAAAAATTGTACAACAAAAATTGTAACTTTTTACTTAGTAAAAAGGACGACCTTCAAAACAGTGTTTTTGTTACAATTCAAATTAAGCAGAATATTCTATTATGTCCGAACTTATTAATTACAAATTCCAAAGCAATTCTATATTCTTGGAAGTAATGTTATAATGCTGTCTAAAATAATACTGTATGTGGATAGCTTCTTTATTTCCAGTACATTAAAAATTATATGGATAAATGCAGTTGATAAATACCAGAGTTCCCACATTTTAATAAACCTAATACTACTGTGGTTAAGTCAAGTGATGTCAGGGGTATTAAATCATACTGTAATTCCAGTGATAGGTAGGAATATCTCTGTGGCGGTGGTTTAATTATGATTAAAGTCCAGAGTAATGGCAAGACTGTCTTGTATTACATTTGGTCATATGATAGGGTCCCATGTGGAGAAGGTAAGCCTTTCATGCAAAGACCTTTGGTTTTACAGTGTCACTATCATTACACGCAGTGGGTGATGATGGTTTAACCTTGTGGGCATACCCTCTGCTTAATCCTGCCTTTCATTTTGCTGCCTCGAAAGTTTCTTGTCATGCTTGGCAATATTGGAGTCCATAGCTGAACATCCTAAGGTGCAGGAAGAAATGTTACTCTGTTAATGCTTCAGCTCTAGATAAATCACTGTCCATAGCTATTCTTGTGTTTTCATAATGCGAGACTCTATGTGAACAAAATAAGAACATTTGCCTTTGAGTCATTTCCTCCATTTCATTAAACACAAGTTCATACCTCACACAGAATCTAACACTGTCACATTTAGCTACAGGCAAGTAGGAGTAAGAAAAACTGGAGTCAAGTTGGTGAATTAGCCTACTGAAGAGCTATAAAATAGTCTGAAGTCCGAATTCAATCTTACCTCATGCACTTATTTCTTTAAAAAGATAAAATCTGAGAGGCATGAGAGGTATTGCTATCTCTTTACATCTCTCTGCTGACTCATTACAGTGAGGATTTTAAAATTATCTTGGTTTAGAAAAGCCACTGTGTGACATCTGTTCCTGTTCCACTCTCTTTTCCCCCATACACCAAAGCTAATTGGAGTGTAAATCAGGATGGCATGGCCAACGGGCAGCGAGAGGGGAACTTGTCCCATTGCTTCTCTAAGATAAACACCTAATGTGTCTGAACTTTCTAGCTGCTGCTGCCATCCAAGACGAGAAATTGCAGGTCCTCAGCAGTGAGATGAAAAGGCTAGATGGGGTATGGGGACTTTTCTGACTTGTAAGAAAAATTTAGAAGGGTTAGAGGATTAAAGGAGGGGGAAGGCTGCGCATTAGGTGAAAGCTGGTGCTTGTGACTGCCATCGCTGCTGTTTTCTAGGACAGTTTAAAACCACAGATGCTTTTGCCAGTGGTGCAGGTTAAAACAAAACTCTGATTTAAGGAATCGCTAAGAGTTATTTTCTCCTATCGGTAAGAGTTATCTTCTCACAAGGCTTTTCTTCTTATCACAGTAAGCCCAAATCTACTGCAGAGAATCATAGATTTTTTTAAGTTTTAAAGCATTACCATTATCTAGTCAAACCTCTGTCACAGCACAGTGGACAGACTTTCACACAAGATTTCTTAAATACAGCCTGTATTTTAAAATAGTCCAGTGATTTATTTCTCTTGGTGTTTGTAGTAGTTTTATGTGGCAAGGGGCTGGGTGGGGTGGGGGAGCTGCACAGGTGGCTTCTGCAGGAGGACACCAGCAGCTGTCCCCATGTTAGACAGAGGCAGTTCCTGCTGGCTCCAAAACAGACGCGCTACTGCCCAAATCTACACAGCAGCTGGGAGAGAAGAGCAAGAAAAACGAGAGACAAACAACTCTGCAAACACCAAGATCGGTGAAGAAGGAGGGAGAGGAGGTGCTTCAGATGCAGAAGCAGAGATTCCCCTGTAGCCCATGAAGAAGACTGTGGTGTCCTGTGTCCATGGAGGATTCCACACTGCAGCCAGTAGATAGGCCCTGAAGGAAACTGCAGCCCATGAAGAGCCCACGCAGGAGGAGGCTCCTGGCAGGAGCTGTGGCCCATGGAGAGGAGCCCATGCAGGAGTAGGTTTTCAGGCAAGAACTGCAGCCTGTGGGGGACCCATGTTGGAGCAGTCCGACACTGAAAGACTGTACCCTGTGGAAAGAACCCATGCTGGAGCAGTTTGTGAAGGACTGTATCCCTTAGAAGGGACTCTATGTTGAAGCAGGGGAATGGTGTGGTGAGAAAGGGTAGCAGAGACAAACTATTATCAACTGACTGCAACTCCCATTCCTCATCCCCCGATGTCACTCAGCAGGGAGGTGTGGCAAGGAGGAGGCATAAGAGTAGGGAATGAAGGAATGTAGCTGAGCCTGGGAGAAGAAAGGGGTAGAGGGCAGGTGGTTAGTTCTTTGTAGTATTTCGAATGTTGCAATATTTTGTTCTTGAGTCCTTTTTTTTTTTTTTCATTCTTTTTTGAATATTGGTCCCATATCTGGCCAGAACATAAAAGAACACTGAATCATTCAGTCCTTTATAACAGTCTTAGAGACAATGACATAGTCGACAGTTGCAAATTAAATGTCCACAATAAGTAAAATAAAACATAACTCTTCTAAAACACAGATTTCTTAAAAATCAGTTTCTCTCTTTATCATTCATTGTTTTGACCTGAGTGGGTACTTTTCCATGCTGCATGAGCACGCTATTTAACAGTACTTTTTAGCAGTAGAACAGCAACAGGTTTTTCTATTCTTTAGAGACTTTCCATGGGAAGTAAATGTAAAAAATACAACTGAATGCATATCTCTTTAATCATGATTAAATATATTAGAAGGGCTTTATTAGCATTCTAGGTGCTCTATCAGATAACTGTATTTGAGACAATGCACTTTTTAAAAGTGTGATAGTATGATTATGACAGCAATATTTGTTTGAGATTTTTGAGGTTGCTATTTGTGAAATTCAATGAAAGTTATTATTGTCAGCTATGATTCTTTGTTACATTGATACTCCTATTCACAATGGCAAACAGTTACTTGTTTAAAAGAAAGATTGTAATTGTGAGAATAAAGGTGGCGAGTTGAGCATGGAACTTTTAATTTCAGCATTCAAGTGGTTACAAATTGTAAGTGGAATTAGATTTGCTGAAGGCTCCAATGAGGGGAATAACTCCATGCAGGAGGGATAACCCCATTGCACCAGCACAAACTTGGGCCTGACTGACTAGAAAGCAGCTCTGCAGTAAAAGAACTGGGGGTCCTGGTGGACAACAGACTAACCATGAAGCAGAAATTCACACTTGAAGTAAAGAAAACAACCTCCTGGACTGAATTAGGAGGAGTGTTGCTAGCAGGTTGATGAAGACGATCCTTCCTCTCTGTGTAGCACTGGTGATACACATTTGAAGTGCCAAGTCCAGTGTTGGGCTCCTCAGTACAGAAGGGAAATGGAAATATGGAGCGAGTCCAGCAAAGGGCCACAAAGGTGATTAAGGTATTGGAGCATCTGTCATATGAGGAAATGCTGAGAGAACTGGGACTGTTCATCCTGCAGAAAAAAAAAAACTTAGGGAGGATCTTATTAATGTGTGCAAATACTAGATGGGATGGGGGGAAGAAGAGTATAAGTAGAGCCAGACTCTTCTCAGTGGTATACCAAATGAAAGAAGAAGGGGCAATGGTCACAAACTGAAATACAAAGAAGTTCTGTTTATACATAAGGAAAAAACCACTTTTTACTGTTAGGGTGATAGAAATCTGTACCAGGTTTCCCAGACAGATTGTGGAGTCCCCATGCTTGGAAATTTTGAAACTTGTACTGGACATTGCTCTAGTTGAGCCTGACTTGAGCAGGGAGTTTGGACTAAACAATCTCTAGAGGTCTGTTCCATCCTCAACCATTTTGTGATTCTGCAGTCCTATGAATTAATTAAAATTGTCTTGTATAGACTGTGCAATAGAGATGTGAGGAAAGAAGAAAAGAAAAATCTGTATTCTCTAAGATAAATAAATTATAAACTTGTAAATTTATGGTAGTAAATCTTGTGTAGTACTATACACAGTACAGAAACCAAAATAAACATAAATATGGACAATCCAAGCTATTGGTTTGTAATCCAGTTGCGTAAGCATAATAATGTAATACCATTTGTAATGCCATAGGGTATGCAACATATCCACATCTGGCATATATGCCACAGGAGATGCTTTCTATGGGAAACCAGGCAAGGTAATGAAAAGATATCTCAAATTACACCAAAAGCAACAATAAGGCATCTATATTGAGACTCAGTGTCTGCACTAGTTTGCCTAAACACTCTTTACATAGAAAGATATAGACCATGGTAGGCTTCATAAGAACATAACAAAGGAATAAGACCAATGGTCTGCTAGCCCCGTACTTAGTGTGGGCAGTGGAAGAAACTACATAGGGAAAGTACTTTAGCTCCTAAGGTAGATATCTGAAATTGGTCAAGTAAATTTTATAGAGAAGTGTAAGTGCCTATATCCCACCACAGGTTATGAATGAAGGCTGTAGTAAGTAGCCAAGAGGTATGTGTGTTAATTCCAGACATTAATAATGAAACTCTGCTCTGTATTATAGACTCCTGAATTTGATGCATACACATAGAGATCTAAAACTTTATGCTAAGTGTTTAAGCTCCCTTTTTAATTTGTTGAGCACTACAGCTTTCATTTCATCTTAAAGCAGGTTCCTAAAACAGATTGGCTAAATTTCACTCTATAGTCCATTTACGATATTTCTATTCAGTGTAATAGGAACTCAAACACCAAACTCACTTCAGAATGCAGATGTATAGGGCTCAAATAGTTTGTTATACATAGGCATCTGGTGCTACTTGAAAGACCCCGAGGTATCCTACCTCTTGCTAACTGCACTCCCTTCATTCATGTTTGACATCCACATGCAAATATCTTGGGTACCCTGAGATATTTCTAAACTGGCATTCCGTGCTAATGGTTAGGCAGGAGAAGTAAGATTTAGGTCGAGATTAATTCAAAAAGGAGTTAGCCCATTTAGGTGAATGCTGGTACGAGTGCAGGTGTTATATATGTAACCTCTCTAAGTATCTATAACTCATTCAGATGTGAGTTAGATAGTCTGAGCTCCAATTGTAGTCAGCAGTGACCTATTCAGTATCATAACTGAGTCTAGAGACCCATTCAGTTACCAAACATGTGCGTCTACTTTAATGTGAGAGGCATAGTTTTCCACACAATCTTGACTAGATTGCCAGTGTGTATAGAGGAAGCTTAGACACCTAAACTTAGTTGATTCCAATAAATACAACCTTTTGTGTGAGATGAGTCCCAGCTGTTCTTGTTGCTAAGGGAATACTCTTATCTTTTGGGAGATTTCACAGTTTTTCTTACCTACCTGCATTTAACATTTTTCAAAGGAAAAGGACATTCTTTTTTATTTTCCTGTCTCATTTTTACAGTATTAATTCAATACAAATGCCAGTTTGCATAACTTCCTCTTACTCTTCCTCTTTTTTGGTATAACTGAAGTTAACACATCCTATCTTTTAAAGCACAGTTCTAAAGAAAGATTTCTGATAATATTTTTGTCCTCTAATCAGTTTTCCTTCCTCAAAACAATCACCAAATACTGGCTGGTAAGTAGCATAAGTCTCATGCCATTTTGAAAAATAGCATGTCTTGAAGTGAAGATTTTGCATTTTGACTGTCTCTTCAAAATGTCGATATGGGACATCGCTGGAATCCAGTCACAGGATACTGAGTTCCTTCCTTAAAGCAAATAGCTTGATAAGCTTTTGTTTTCCAAGAAGGAAAGCTAGTCCTTTGGTAGAAAAAGTGCGTCTTCTTAAGAAATAGACTTATATATAGGTGTCTTCAGATTTGATCTAGTCTTGTCCAGAGACTGGGTGTTCATTTTGTCATTGTTGATTATGTTTATTTTATGGCTTCATCTTTTTTTTTTTTTCTCTCTCTCAGATTTTATGTTTGCTTCTTTGTTGTAAATCTAAGGAGAAATCCATGCACATGAAGGTAGGTTCCCTGAATAAAATCTGAAAGTTCTCCGTTGTATAGGCAATGAATATTCTCTTTTCTTTCAAATATTTGCCTTCCCAAGGAATGCTTTATGTTTCTGTGCATAAACCTGATCTGTTTGTCTCAAACAAGAGGAGAAGGGGGAGGAAAGATGAATTAAGTAGATTGAAAACAAATAAGGAATGATATTTACAGTCTAAAACATATATAAGTAAACCGTCTAGAAATAGGAATAACAGTTGAATCTTTTCTTAGTCTGAAGCTCTATCACCTTTCATACTGATCCAGATAAATACATGTTTAAAGAAGATAAGTAGGGAGAATGAAAATAATAATACAATACTTACTTTGTTCACTGTGTAAAGCATGTTACATTTGTTTATTCTTTGGTTGCAAGGTGAAGGCATGCCTTCTGGAGAGAAGTCATCCAGATGTGGTAACATCATAAGGAACTAAACTTAGGACATATTTACCTTTGGCAAGGAAAGGTAAATTTGTATGAAACCTTTACCAAAGCCCGAAACCGTGTTTTTTCCTACCTGTAATCAATTAAAGCGATAAATAACGACATAAATAATACTTTAATTATTCAGGAACGTTAGAAAATTTTGCAGCTTTAGCAAATAGATTTTCAGTATAAACCCATGCTATGGCACCACAAAATTTTTTTTAAAAAAAGTTATTCTTTGTTTAGCAACATCTGGTCATCTTTGGAAGAAAGTAGAAAAAAAAAATCTTTCATATACCTATGTATTATTTTTATACCTTAATCAGTATGGTTATAGCTACATTAGCAAGTAATATACAGCACAGTAGGAACAGATCTGAGTGTGAAGTAGCTGGTGCTAAGGACAGAACGTTTCCTGCATACACTTCTGTGTCACTTACTCTGGACTTGTGTGGTCCCGTGGACTGAATGCCATTAGTTACTGGAGAATAATTCTGGTTTCATTTCATCCAAAAGGAATTCCACCTTTGTGCTCCACAAGGGGTTCGCAATACAAAACCAAGCATGTCAAGTGGAGATGACTAGATTCATGTCAAAAGTGCACTCCTGAAAGTTAATGTAGACATACTGTTTAATAACATATATTTCTTTCTCCACGGGCCGAGTCACCTATCATTTTAAGGAAGAAAAGAAATTTACATTACTGAACTGTTGTCCAAATATTGCATACTTATCTATGGGGGTTTTAAAGTTCTTCACCCTGAAAAACCCACAAAAATGTAATTTTCAAGATAAAACTTGAAATTAAATTCTATTTACGTACCATTTAAGAGAAGGATTCTTTTTGCTTTCTTGGTGACATGCGCAATTACTCTTTTAGATTAGGTCTGCATTGTCTTCAAGATCTAAAGAAAGTGTTTAAGTTCATTGAGAAAGATTGAATAACTTCTTTGTTTTACTTTATCCTTACTGAACAGTACTGAAGTATTTCATTGCATAGCTGCATTTATAAAAAAATGTCATGGAGACAGCTATTGAAGACATACTTTTATATTAAATAAAAGCATCAGTTATAAATGATTCATCCGTTTAAAATAACTGGGAAAAAATGAAAACATTCTCAACTTTATAATCGTTGCATATTTTTTAATCCAAAAAACTCCTGGTGTGCATGTTTATCACTTTACATGTCCTTCATTTTTTGCTTATGTAAAATATATGTATGACTGACATTACAGTGTGACAGAATAATTGACCAGTTTTGATGTTTAGCTTTTACTGAATATTAACAAATCTTTTTCTGTTGAAGAGCAGTGGTCAATTACTGAATTTAACGGAAAGCAATATATTAGTCAAAACACATAAGTTGTTGCAATTTAAGATGTACTTAAAATATGCAGGCACATATTTCAATATTGCCAAGGACTTATACTGTAACACAGCAAAGGAATACAAAATAGATTTTATTTTCAGTAGAGAAACCAATACAATTTGGGTGTTTCAGTTGTTGGGTTGTTTGTTTTTTTAAAGTATATTGGTTTTGCAAAAATATAACAAAAGAGGTTGGTCTTAATTGGTAGTGTTATTGCAAGGCCCTTGAAAACCAGCCACTTACTAGTTGTTGTGAGTGTGATTGTGATCTGACAAGCACAGCATAGTCATTAACTAATGGATTGTAGCTACAGGCTTTCAATAAAAATATGTAGGTGGTTGGTAGTACTGTAGTGTTACCAGCAATTTTAAAGTCGTTCGTAGGTTAGCTTGTGAAACTAAAAGTGTAATAAAAAATTTCCCTGCACTGCTGCCTTTTTCAGATGATTTAACTGCAGCTTCCCTGGATCGTTCAGAAGAGGAACCAAATGACTCAAAAATAATCTTCCACACCACAGTGGATTAGTTGTTTGGATGATAGTTTCACAGTTTATATATTTCTCATCATGAGAAATTAAAGGAATAGTGTGAGGTAATTGCTTTGTGCCATTACTTCAGGTCTAATTTTTAATTTTTTTTTAATGTTATACATACACGTCCTTTATTATTGCTTCATTATGAAAGGAAATCCTATATTTTCAGTTGTCAATAGGCAGTGAATAATATAAATCTCTATTTGCACGAACAACTACACTGTTTAGAGACTTATTAATGGTACTTTTTGCAGAACGGTGAAAATATCTAACATATGTTGTAGATGTATATAGGTCACTGTGCCAGCTGTAATAGATAAATATATGCGTATCTATGCACACTGACATGCATAGGTATAACACGTTCAGCTAGAGTACAGAGAAGTTCAGATAATCTAGATTTTTACTAACGATACTGACCTTTGGCTGCCCAACTTGCCTTCAGCATTTAAAGGGATAGCCTGACTGGTCTTAAGATGGACATAGTTAAAAATAACCTGATACATCTGTGGTTATGCTCTGTTGATACTCTCTGCAGTCTAATCAGACTCCTACGCTCACATTTTCAAGAAATTCTAGCCAGGAGTCTATGCTCACAAGCTCTGTTTCTGAATATATGGACTGCTGTGTTCAGCGTAGGATGCCTGTCCAGTTCATCTCAGGGACACCTAACAAAAACAGTCTCTTTAACCCTAACTATGCATTATGTACATTTAAGCCTCCTAACCTATTATATGAGTCATGCCTCCCAATAGATCAAAATACTTTGGTATTAAAAATATGTGTTAATACTCACTTTCTATCCTGAAAGTCAGACAGCATTTTGAGCTACTCTATGTGTAAATGGTGGAAGAAGAGGTCATGTTAAAAGAGGGAAATAGGATGAAAAAAACAACTTTACTGAGATTTGTGAGTTTATCCATGTTATTTTGCAAACAATGACAACATTATTATGAGAGAGCTGTACTTTGCAAGAAGTCTGATTAAGTGAAAAATAATGAAAAATCCTAGAACAGCCAAATAGTAAGTTGCTTTACATGCGTTATTCACTTTTGGGCTTAAGGGCGATCAGCTGGTTCCACAAGAACATACATAAATAAATTAAAAAATAAAATCTTTGTAAAAGAACAATAAAAGTTACAGAAACATTTAAGAAATAGCTATTGGATTATTTGGAAGATATCTTAGTACAAAAGACACCCATGGGCCACAGTCTTTAATTTTTGGAGGAACATTTTCTGTGACCTTTTATAAGTTTCTGTCTCTTGCTTGCTTGTCTACTCTTCTGTCTAATTTAGTTCAACTGCTGTGGCTCTTCACATACTAAAAGAATAAATCCTGGTAGCACTGTGTGTTGATGTTTGTCTATATCACATGTATTTAATTTAGAAATCAATATGTTTGGGTTGGTGATAAGATAGGGTACATTTTTCAATGGGGCAGGTCCAGAAGTGACTGTTGATATTGCCTACTGTGTTGCACAACTGCAGGGAAAGAAAAGGAGAAAGATTAGACTGGTGTTACCAGAGAGGCAGAGAAAGGAATGGCTTGGAAGGTGTCAGATAAAATGCCAGCTGGATAGATTATAGACAACAGTGTCGGCATGGTATATAAAAAATGGAGTGCCGGGGAACTGACATTGGTATAGGTAATCCTTCCATGTATTATGGAAATATTTTAGAACAGCTCTGCGCTGCTCAAAAATCAGAAAGCTGTTTTATTTATGGCTCAAAAATGTCGATGAATCATTATGTCAACTGAATAAACTTGAAGGGAAGAATACTTGTCCTCAGAAGACTGTGAAATTCCAGAGCAAACTGGAACCCAAATTGAGAAAGAGAGTGCTTAGTTGAGGGAAAAGATGAATGTCGTGTCGCTTAATTCAGCCTCCTTCCTTTTTGGTCTTGTCAAATGTTTGTCTATCACAAGATGCCAGCCTACTCAAAGTTGAATTCTGCTACAATGTATGTGGCATCTCATAAATCTGGCATTTCACTGACAGCAGTATTCTACTTTTCTACCCTGGTTGTCCATTAAAATCTGTATAATTAGGTGGAAGCCATGAGATCTAAGTAGCATGTCTAGACTAGCCAATGGTGTTAAACTGTCATGGTACCAGGTGTAATGCTTATGAGCAGAGAGCACTGAGCTCCGGAATGCACTGAGGAAGTATTTGGATATTGCACATCTCTGCTAAAACTAACAGTAGTGTAAGAACAGGGTTTTGGTTTTTTGTTTTGTTTTGTTTTTTGTTGTTTTGTTTATTATTATTATTATTTATATAATGTATGGTATTACTTCCTCGAATTGGTATGATTTCTATACATTCTTTCAGTGCATCTGAAATTAAAGTATAAGTCATATGCAAATTAGCCTCTTTAACGTGTCAGGCATGTAGAGTGGTATATTCAGTTTTAGGAAAATATGGTAAAAATGACAAAATGCTGGGTTTTTTTTTAAATAAATTTGTCATATATTAATTCTTAGATTATATTATATAATTGGATCATATAAGTTATTTTACTGGATGAAAAAATTCAAATCTCTTTCCCACTGGAACAGATAAGTGACTATAAACTTGGGTTTAGTGTCTACTTAAATCATTAACAGTGGTTTTGTTTTGAGGGAGTTTATTTCACAGCTTTGATCACTTGAACCAGCCAGTCACAATCAAAAGGGCTGGACTGGTGTAGCTAATTGTATGTCTGCAGATGATGCTTCAGTAAAGTCCCAGTTTGAAATAGCTGAGAGATGACCAGTTAAAAAAAGAAAAAGAAAATAAATATTGAAAATAATCTTGAGATTCATTCTGTATACTTGAGGGTCAGTTTTGCTGATAATCTGCCTTCTGAAAGGTTTGACAGGCTAGGCCATTAATCTGTGTATTACAGCACCAAGCTGCAAGCAACTTGAAAATACTGCTTTCTGCTATAATAGTTGATTGTGCCCCATAATGGAAATTTTACATTTTTGAAGGAGAGAAAAGCAATGATTTTCATTGTTGGGGTTTTTGGGTTTTTGTTTGTTTGTTTGTTTTTTCAAGGTGCTGGCCTTTTCAGGCAAGATATTTGAGGGAAGTTGTCCTTAGTTATCATTGTAAGCACATTTGTCTGGTGATCAGGAATGAAAAGGTAATTAGCACAGAGATCTAAACTTCCAGCCATGTGTGCACACACATACATAGATTTTCCTCCTTATCCAACAAATATGGTTTTACGAAGCACCAGAATGATCAGCTAATTATGAAGCACTTGGGTTATTTCTAGATCTGTTTTCCATAGTAGGTTCTTTGATACACTGTACTAATCAAATACTTTCTATTCAGCCATACGAAGTGTAATAAAGAATGAGTACCTTATCTATTGTCGTCTCCTGTTTACTCAAATCTTTTCATGTGTCTCTCACAAAACTTTACCACTTAATGCCCTTTTTCGACTCTTCCCAAATAATACTTCTAATTCATAAGGGTAAAGAAGAACTACCAGTTTTATCTTCATTAGCATGTGAAGAGGTAAACAAATTTGGCATGCAAGAATTTCTCTGTGTTACGATTAATTCAATCATTAGAATAACATTTGCTGCACTACAAATACCCATTTCAACCTATTGAATTTATTATCTAATATCTGTGGGCACTGATTAGCAGTTTTGCTCATTATCACTCTGAACCTGCTACATAAATCATGGCCTTAAATTGTTTGTGTGATTGTTCCCTGAACCTTTTTTAACCTTTCTGGCTCAAGTGTTTCAACTAGATTTTAAAAAAGATAAATATTTCATTTTTCATGTTTAATCTTGACTGCAAATCAGAACAATAGATGAAAAATTCTCTACAACTAAGCAGAAAGAGTCTCTGTCTCATTACTCAGCCTGGCTCTATGCTATGAAACAAGTGCGTACATTTTTATTTTGCTAAATACTCACATTTTTCAACCTCATTTACTTAATATTTTTACACCCACCCCCTTTTTATTTCTTTCTGAATATATCACATGTAGTTTCCAGAATTGTATAGAGATGTGTTTGTTGTAGATGACGAGGCGCTGGCAGCGGGGGCTGCAGGGCGGCCTCTGTGAGGAGAGGCCGGGGCCACCCCGAGCCGGACACAGCCGGTTCCAGCCGGCTCCAACCCACCCACCGCGGGGCACGGCTGGGCCCCGCGGCCACAGGTGGTGGCATCTCAGGGAAAGCGTATTTAAGAAAGAGTAAAAAACATTGCCTGGCCGTGAGAAGTGAGGAAAAATGTGAGAGAAACAGCCCTGCAGACACCAAGGTGAGAGAAGGAGGGGAAAAGGTGCTCCAGGCACCAGAGCAGAGATGCCCCTGGAGAAGACCACACCAGAGCAGGTTTATCCACACATCAGGAACAAAGGAGTGAAGTTCAGCCTGGCAAAAAAGGTGAGAGTGAGGGGAAGGTGTTGCTTCATTTGGTTTTTTTCTTTGTTTCTCACCATCCAGCTCTATTTTAGTTGGCAATAAATTAAATTAATTTTCCCCAAGTCAAGCCTGTTTTGCCAGTTGTTAGTTGTTAAGCAGTCTTCCTGTCTTTATCTCAATCCACGAGTGTTTCTATCCTATTTTTTCTCCTGTCTTGTTGAGGAAGGGGAGAGTGGCTGGATGGGCATCCGGCAGCCAGCCAAGGTCAGCCCAGCACAGGTGGTAGTTTAAACTAGTTGCCTAGGAAAATAGCCTCAGAGTTTAGAGAAAAATATTATTCAATAAATACTCATCCTTACCAGTGAAGACCCTGGTTAAAACATTATGGCCAGTTTCCAATCTATCCTATATTCTCTTAATTTCTAGATATCCACTGTCTCAGTTTGCATTTTACCTTCCTGAGGATGCTCTAGTCTATCTAGTCCATAGTTTAATGTAAAAGGTAGTCAGATACTAACTCTGTGACATTACCATACAGGTATATGTGAGGAATTTCGGCAGAAGATGTCATAACTCTCCTTAATTATACATGAAGTTTTGAGAAACTAGTGTTTTGAATGTATATATATTTGCATTTCAGAGAAAGATCTTGTCATGTCACTGAGGCAGTTCTCATAAGTATAAAATTTCACAACAGGACTTATGCTGGAAGAAGTATTGTTCTCCCCCTGCCTCCACCCAAGATTTTGTTCAAGCCTTTGCTTCTTCAACAAAATCTTTCCATGCGGAACAGCAAGCTTTCTCCTAAAAGAGCTGTATTATTCTGTAAGTGTTTCCCATCTAGGAAGGCAAGCTTCCTTAGTGGCATATGAGAATATTATTGGAATCGTAAACTCAAAGATAATAAGCCGTGTCCCACCTATATTAGGGTCAGCAGGGAGAGGTAGCAGCAAGAAACTAGAATCCATTAACTACAGAACGTTTTCCTGTTTTCGCGTGTGAGGAAGCTATAGAGTCTAAGTCAGTCTGCCATTTCAGCTCCTTATAAGGGCTGTAACCATACCATTCAAATAAAATATTTAGCATAAGGTTTTGCTTTCTGTATAAGTAAAAGGGAGCCTGTGAAGTAAAACTGTAACATTTGCCAATCTATCTGCTTTGCACAACAGAACCTCTCACAGGTTCCAAATGACCTGTGCTGTCCTATCACTCATCTCATTTACACTGCTTCCCAGAGATTTTGAAGACTGGTTTACACAGTGAGAGAGTATAACAGCAGTGCTTTGTAATATTCATATTATTTTTTTAAATGCTATTATTCCTTTCAGTTTTTAGAAAACAACAGCTATAAATAAAAATAGAAGTCCTGCATTACTGTCATAAACCAAAATTAAGATGTGGATGCCAAAAGATATCTGAAATATGTAGCACTGCTACTTTTTGGATTGGTACCTAGCTTTATCTTAAACACATCACTTTAAGAATCTCACTATCTTGCTTCAGCAGAACAAAAAATGTTGGGTTTTCATAGTTGTGGGTTTTTTTTCTGGAAATGGAGCAGGAGACATTGCAGATGCTTTGGTACTGTATTCTCTTTCCCTCCTTCCCCTCTCAACTCTAATATATTGCTATTCTGAATGCCTCATCGAGAAACTATGAAAATGAATTCTTAATATTAAATAATGCACATCTAAACCTGAAAAATGCATTTCAGAAAACTCAAGGGTTAGAGTCTTTCAATTCACATTGCACAAAACTTTTTTTAACCCAACAATACCATCAACTTTTATTTCCAGGTGAGTATATTTTTATTGCATGCCTGTATCTGGAAAAGTGTTCAGATCTTTATTTTTTTTCCTAAAATTACTGCCCTGACATACAACTGTGAACAGCTTAAAAGGAAAAACTGTAAACAGCTGTCACAGAATACGTTGATATTTCACAAGGCTTTGCTTGCAATCATTTTTTTCAAAGTACTGTAAGAGACTCTGCTTATGTTTCCATTATAGAGAGCCTCATTCTCTGCTAAATAGTGTGTGGATCTTTTGTCCCTGGTGCTTTATTATTTCATCCGTCGGATCTATTTTTCGCTTGGTTGAATAGTCAACTATTTAACATGAGTTCAGATAACCTTTGAAAATGGCTTTTCCTGATGTTTGTTATGCAAGACCTGTTCACCAAATGCAAGCAGCAGCACTCTTGAGAGGATTTTTAGTTCGTTTTATTTTGGTTTTCTTTGATTTTTTCCCCCCTTCTTTTTCCTGATCCGACTACAAGGCATATTTAGGAGTGTACCACAAGTGCTTACATCACTTCCACCTTCTGTCTGTGCAACTAGGAAACCGGATATACAATAAAGTGACCAGAATAAAGACTTGGAAAAAAACCCAACCCAATCTAAGAGATAAATGGAGCTGTCTGCTCAGGATGTCCTGTTTTGTAGTGCTAAGGGAGAACCTTGACTCATTATGTTACAGTACATCCTATGGGTCAGTGTCTCAATTTTTACAGAGTCTCTTGGCATCTAGTTACCCATTGACCAGGAGTATCCTTTAAGCATATACATAGATGATATCAAACTCTGTGTCATTGTTTTTACTACTAATATATTTTCGCTAACTTGGAAGATGTTTTCTGTCTGCAGAAAAATCAAACTCTACATTTCCAGAAAAATTCTGCTCAGTTGTTTGAGCTTTCTAGGTAGCTTATGAACTCTGAAGATATCTCCCTTCCAATCAACTGAACCTATTCCTGTAGTTAAATAATTTCTTATGGTATAATGATGTAGCTAAAGGTAATATTACAGCTGTCATAAATGTAGTTGAAATTCTAATTTGATTTTGCCATCAGGATTTGGCAAATGTGTTGCCTGGTTAGTATGGCAATTCTGTTTTTACATGGGGTGTTTCTGTAGGCAAGGAGAGTTCTACCATGACAGGTTAACTACTGATAGAAGATTGATTCCATCTTTTGATCTTCATGGTATTCCACAAATGGGATGAATCTGAGCCATAAAGCAAGAATGCTATCTGACTCTAGCAAGCAGTTTAAATTGGATTATAGTTTATCTAGACCTGATGCATGACCGTGACCACATAATTCCCTAATTAGAATTGTTTAGCCTGTTGGGCTTTACATGAAATTCGATATCCATTTCAGTCAAAACACTATTTAAATAAAACAGAATTTAGAACTCAGTAATTGGGAAATCATGATTCTTGAAACTAAGCTTTCTAAACCATTCAGTTTATTACTTCATCTCTTTGAAATTTAGCGACAAAGGAGAGGCACTGGGTTTTTAGTTAGTTCAGGCAAATAAAATTTTTTCATGTGCTACTCCTTCTTTACAGAATTTCATAAAGTACAATATTGTCTGCATTGAGACCAAAAAACATGCTATCCACTGAAGATGGATGACAGTGTCAGTTGAATTGTGGTGCATGAAAGGAAAAGTGCTTCTTTAACCACGCACAGTCGTTATATAGAAACATAGCTCATGATGCTAAGAAATAGCATGCTTGCCTTTGTGGTAAGTGCTGATGATCAAAACAGGAGTCCTGAAGATGAGAAAGATACTATGTCTGTGACTGCATGTTATGTGAGATTTCTGCATTTAGGATATGTTGAAGAGAATATGTCATATGTTTTATTCAGTTCTGATGTTAAGTTTGTCCTTCTTTTTTTTCCCCCCAACATTGTGTGTGTACGTATGTATTCCTGAGGTTCTCCCATTTGAGTGTGAAATAAAATAAAAAGTAATAACACTGAAAAGCCGATGGGCAAAAATTGATTCATAAATGAGAAGGTGGCATTCATCTCAGTGCTCTTATTGGAAACCTAAATCTCAGTAAATTTGTAGCCTAAGGATACAATGGGCTTAAAGGATTTCTGTCTCTGAAGAAAAATTAGAACGCCTTTGAGGTAAGGTAAATGGAAAAGGTTGTTTGGGCAAACGTGGAACTCCAGCACTATTAAATGTTAAGCACCATCAGGGGGTATCTCAGTCATTAACAAGAGTGGCATGTTGAAGATTGTTTCAAGCAGGAGAAGAGTTATGGATGGCTATATGGAGGTGGCACAATGCCACAGGGAAATTATGTCAAGCAAAAAGAAGATTTTTTTTTAAACTTATCATGGGGAAAAAAAGTACTGAAATAGCATCCTTTCTTTATGTACTTTAGAATCTTTTCCCCCAAATAACCCTATGTTGTCTTTTAAATGAAGCAAATCTGGGACACTAACTTCAAAGTCCACTGTACAACCTTGTGTGTACTAGTCCACCTTAATCTTTGGCATATTTTGGGTTCACTTGCAGTGTAAACATAACTACCAACTTAATCCAAACATAAGCATGTTCGCTTCACTTCAGATCCAAGTAGTTAGCAGTCTTCACTGACTTGGAAGTGTTTTATGGACCTTGTGTGTTAGTTTTGTATATAATTAAAAGGGATCTCAGGGGGTTCTGTAGGCAGCCAGTAAGTTATGCTATCTGGTGTGAGAATAATGTGTTACCGTCTAGGGAAGGAAAGATTTAGGAGCCAAGCTAGGATCCCTGTTTCAAGCCAACAGAGCTTGAGAAGTGAGCAGACATGAAGTGTTATATCTCTAGGCAGTAGTTACCAGCTTTCTCATTACGCTAGCACATCCTCCTGGCTGCTCTGCAAAATGGCCCTGAGATTAGAAGCTCTGCAGGAAGCTATCTGTGTTCTCACAGTTGGAAATATGTTGTTAGGATGACAGCAGTTACATGGAAAATGGGTATTAAGACAGACTTCGGCATCAAGAATATTTTGCTTTCCCAGTTTGCCTTAAGGTATTGCTTAGAGAGAATAGCAGGTAGTGTGGCCTGTGTGGTAATCCTATTTGAGAGTAAATAGTGAGAAATGTATAGTGTACAATAAGTTGTACCTTAGGACAAAAATTTCTGCTGTGGGAGGACCTTAACGTTTTGCTTGTAGAGTGATCTTTAGTTTAATATAAAAATACTCCTCCATATCTTCACCACTTCCTATATCATTTGTTATGACATAGTATCCTTGTAGCTACATGTATTGTTTTTATGTGGAAAAGTTTGCTAGGCGGGGAGCCTGCAGGGGTGGCTTCTGTGAGAAGACACCAGAGGCTGCCCCCATGTTGGGCAAAGCCAGTTCCAGCTGCCTCCAAGTGGGATCTGCCGCTGGCCAAAGCTGAGCCAATCAGTGACATTGGTAGCACTTCTGTGATAACATTTAAGAAAGCGTAAAAAAACACTGCACAGAAGCACCTGGGAGAGAGGAGTGAGAAAAACGTGAGACAAACAACTCTGCAGACACCAAGGTTGGTGAAGAAGGAGAGGGAGGAGGTGCTCCAGGTGCTAAAGCAGAGATTCCCCTGCAGCCCATGGTCACGCAGGTTGTCTCCATGCAGCCCATGTAGGTCTGTGGTGGAGCAGATATCCACACTGCAGCACATGGAGGACCCAATGCCACAGCAGGTGGATGTACGCTGAAGGAAGCTTTAGTGTGTGGAGAACCCATGCTGGGCTGGACCAGGCTGCTGGCAAGACCTGTGACCCTGTGGGGGGCCCTTCAGGTTCGTTCCTGAAGGATTTCACCCCATGGAAAGGACCCATGCTGGAGAAGTTCTTGAAGAACTGCAACCCATGGGAAGGACCCATGTTGGAGCAGTTTGTGAAGGACTGTATCACAAGGGTGAAAACCTATGCTGGAGCAGGGTCAGAATGTGAGGAGGAAGGATTAGCAGAGACAAAGCATTATCAACTGACCACAACCCCCATTTGCTATCTCCCTGCACCACTCAGAGGGAGGAGGTAGAGAAGTCTTGAGTGAAGCTAAGCCTTGGAAGAAGAGAGGAGTGGGGGGAAGGTGTTTTTAGATTTGTTCTTATTTCTCATTATCCTACTCTGTTTAATTGACAGTAAATTACATTAATTTCCCTAAGTCGAGTCTTTTTTGTCCATGACAGTAATTGTTAACTAATCTGTCCATTTCATTGTATTTTTTCTCCCTATCCTGTTGAGGACAGGGCCTGATAGAGTGGCTTGGTGGGGACCTGGTGGCCAGCCAAGGTCAACCCACCACACTACTAAAGTCAAAGTTTGATTATTTATAGGAGAGTTGACAACATGTGACCTTTCAGTTTCCTTTGACCTGTCATTAACAGCTGTGCATCCCACAGATTACAAGATCTTATTTACCTTGCTGTTACTGTACACTGGGATTTTAACTGTTTTTTTCATCATCCTTACTTTGGAACCTATTAAAAACCCAGTTCTAGTCCCTTTTATCGTATTCTTGAGGTATGTTTAATCCCTTCAAAATGATCCATGGGACAGAACATTCCATCAGTCCAATTAGCTTTTGTCTACCCTTCTCCATAACTTTTGATCTAAAGCAGAATAGAAAGCTCTCCCTATCTTTTTTTGTCTTCGGTCCACTTGTACACATGACAGTTACTTTAGATCAGATTATGCATTCAGTTTTAGGTACAGATTCTGAGATTGCCTTTTACTTTGTGAATACCTTCGTACATGTATATAAACCAGGGATATTGTCTCGTTATTTTTTCTACAATGCTAACAACATTTGACGAAAAGAGAGATATTTATAGAAACAAAATCACACTGATACGCCAACTGAACTATGAGCTATCATAATGCACTGAAGCAATAGTTCCAGATCTGCCACTTACTAGTGTCAACAGTAGAAACATCAGTCCTGAACAAGGTTATGGTTGAAGAAGAAAAAGTGCTGGACTGTGACCCAGATTGTCACACTCTATCAGTTTTCTCAGATGAGATGCAACTACATATATCTTGATACCTTCTCCTCTAAATAAACACCTTATTATTGATATTTGCTGTTTAGAGATTTAATTAATGTAATTTTTATTGCAAACTAAGACTGTAGAAGTGAATGTAAATTCATGTTGGGAAATGTGAATAAATGAAAAGAGATGGCCATTTGTTGTGGTTTAACCCCAGCCAGCAGCTAGGACCATGCAGCTGCTCACACAGTTCTCTTCCTTCCCCCAGAAGGCCAGGGAGAAGAGTGAGAAAAGAAGGGGAAAGGGAAGAAACCTCGTGGGTTGAGATAAAGACAGCTTAATAGAACAGTAACAGAAAAGGAAAAATAACAATTGAAATAATCATAATAGTAAAAGAATATATAAGACACAAGTCACTCTCACCACCTGGTGAATTGGTACCTTCCTGAGCAGTTACCGCGAGTACCCGCGTACCCTCAGCTGACTCCATTTATATACTGATCATGACTTCTATGGTATGGAATATTCCATTGGCCATTCCATTGTTCTGTCTATGCTCCTTATCAGCTTCTATGGGAAACTGAAAAAAGTCCTTGAAAAATATAAACATAGTGTGGCAATAACTAAAACAATATGCATTATTGACATTATTTTCAGACCAAATCTGAAACACAGCAACCACTAGACGAAAAAATAAAATTAACCCTATCCCAGCTGAAACCAGGACACTATTGTATTGAATCTACATTGATTGACACCTCAATTATATCATGTTTTTTTAATAGTGTTAAGGAAGAAAATAATCCATTTGTTTGGGATACAAGTAGGAAACAAACTTTTATTAACAACAAAATTATCAAACGTTACAGTTGTTCAGAATATGTAAACACCTTGGCAGAGTAGTACCTGAAAGGTTAGTGTGACTTGCAGTGTAGTGTAGAGATGCTGGGTGGGTAAATGGGACTTAATTCAGTCATTTTTCATCTAACATTGTTCAGAAGGAATTCAATTTCAAGGAATGAATACATTCTCATAAATTGACAACATAGCAAATATATATAATCTTGCATATAGAAAACTGATATGGTACTTTACTGGATTTGCTAAGCTCTTTTTTCATGACAAAGTCACTCTACAATTCTTAACCAGCTTGTTCAGGGTATTTAATGTCTTTAAAAATTGAAACTCATTATTCCTATTTCATATTTAATACAAACCTTAGAGTTCAGAGACTAAAAAACTGTGGAAGAAGATCAGTTTCAGACTAAGATGTTACTCCACTAATCTTGCAGAAACAGATCCAGGTGCTGTGAACCTTTATACCGTTTGCACTTAAACAGCCACTTGGCAAGAGGAATTAAAGAAATGCGTATAAAGCCCTGAAGTGTTCATTCCGTAACTAGAAATTTTAGGCTACAGATTTAATGCATAGCTTCTGCAAATGTTAAATATCATACATATTAAGGCTACTTAATTCAGATTTAACAGTAGGAGTTTTGGAGGCCTGCCATGTACAAAGCAAAGTGAGAGAGGTAAGCACTCCCCTGGTGTTAAGAGGAGCCATCACTCAAAATCATTTCTGCCGAATTTAAAAACATAGATCTGCACACTGAAATCCTATGGAAGATTTGTGCTTCAGTCAAAAGTTTACAGTAAACCCGGAATAAACTGTCCCATTTGCAGCATCTATGTATCAGCATGAGAGATTTTTGCTTTGTGTTTTCAGAGTTTGAATAAAAATGGTTGGTAAAACCAATTGAGGCCATTGCCCCTTACAGGATTTAAACTGTGATTATTGAATGTAAAGAATAGCAATATCAAGACATTATTAATAATAATATAATATCTGTTTCTTCCAAGCAAGTGTAATATTGATTGACAATGAATAGCTGTAGAGCAAACTTTAAATTACAGTATTTATTATGAATGTGACTTACGATTCATTATTTAAGGAATACATTTTGTCCTCCTTTACAGTGTTCAAGGTCTCTGGAGTTGGACATGTTCATTAATGGCAAAATGAAACTATCAATTTAAAAGTTTCACATAATTCATGTTTCAAACAAAGATGTTATCCTTGTTAACAGAGTTTAAAGCATAGATCATGTATACAGGAATGAGACACCACATCTTTTTGAACAGTCACACTGAGTTAAATTTTTAGGTATTTGATTTAAGAATTAATTAACAAACATAAAGGAGATTTTAGGCACCTATATTTGATGGGAGGGTACACGATTATGCCATTTGTTGTCTAGTTTTCCCAGGTTTTGATATAGACACCAGTTGGAGTGTTCCACAGTTCTGTTACTCTCTCCTCTTGTATATCATAATTTCCTGGTGTGGCTAACCATTATTTAGCACAGCTGATGCCCTGCTGAGGAATTAGGAAACAGCTGAGGCATATACCTGATCCCAGGAAGTTGAAAATTTAGCAAACTAGTTTTTACCATCTATATGTAGCTTATACTACCAAAGAACAATATTCAAGAAGTTAGTACGCTGAGGAAAAGAATGTATAAGATAAGGAATCAGAAATAGTCAAAATAAAGATTTTGTATGTCACTACACTTAATTGTCCATTTGTGATTCAGATTAAATTTCTGCAGTGAGGCTGTGATTCACAATTAAAAATCTAGTTCTAAGATTAAATTTAAATAGCTTCTGTGGACCTGATTAAGTAGCTGAGACATTAATAATGCTGGGGAAAGAAAATAAGTCATGTTTGCTTTTATATAATAGCCTATTAAGTACAGCATCACCCAAGAGAGTAGTGGATTGCACAGAGGATTGCCTTGGGCAAGGAATGCAAAATTCGTAGGTGTCAGAGAGATGAGTATTGAAAGATTTCCTTGAAAGAAGTGAGATACTGGAGTCTTGTCCTACCACAGGAAAATGCCTCTGCCTTCTGTGGTCTTAGAGAGACCACTGGGTACATTATATCCATAAAGATATAATGTATAAAGAAAAGCTTCAACAGAAGTACTCACCTATCCTTTTCCTGCTCCTGGGGTATTTTTCTAAGTTAACATTTTTCTCACTACGTGTGGAAATCTGGAAAGAAAAGTAGAGAGGAAGAATAATGGAAGGCACTAGCCATGTATAGTAGAGAAAATATGCTTTCAACCAAGTAATAAGTAAGTGGGGAGAACTGGTGCAATCTTCTCCGAGTGCAGAGAAGATGCAGCAATTGTAGAAAATGTTTATTTTAAGGTGTACTTTCTTGGAAAGTAGATTGGACAACCCACTGACAGCAGTTTTATGACATATGAATGATAAAGCCTAGTCATTAGCCTTGGTCTGAATTTGGCCTGTAGGCAGGTTTGGTGCACTGGGCAAAAGTGAAGTCAGTAGAAAGAAGAAGCCAAAAGTGTATTAGTGATTAGGCTAGGTCACAGAATCCACAGGTATATCAGCGAATACATGTGCACCAATCCAAAGAGGCACAGCGAAACCTCATGCAGTGCCAAATAAGCAACTACTCAAGAGATACTGGAGTAAGAAGTAGTCAGTATTGCTTCAGAACCTACATGAACTGGCTAAGGATAGGAATTAAACATAAAATAATACAATTCAAGGATGCAAACCGAAGAGGCAGGGTTCAGAACCAAGAACAAGAACCAAGAACTCTATGGGGAGAAAATAATAAGGCCATCTACAGCTTTCAAGATATGCTTATGTAGCTCTCACATGGAGGCATCCAACTGGTCATGAGGCATGACAGGCATGAGTGAAGTAGAATTTGTGTCCTATGTATATAGATAGCATCCAGGTACTATCTGCCTGGAGAATGACTGTCCCCACTAGCCTTCTGTCTGCAGTCAGGTAATAGTTTGTTATGTGGTCACACATTAAACAGTTTGGATAAACAGAATTGAAATACTTTGTTGGCTGCTTCAACTGTTTCAGTTCTAACCACACCAGACTCCTCTGTGGGCTTCACTACACTGAAAAGCAACAGGATGAAAGAAACTCTGGATGTTCAATATTCCCTTTGTAAAAACATCCTCTAGGATAAAAGAAATCTTTGCAGTCAGTGTAGAAACCTGCCAAGGAGGTCAGAAATAAAATTCGAAATCATCCAACACCTTAATTTTGCTATTTATAGTTGGGGAGAGGAGGAAAGGGTTTAGTCATCAAACTAGAACCTCATTAAGGAACAATATAGTAAAAATTCCTTGTGGGAAACCTCAAGGTTTTCATTCATCCGCTTGATTTTGCATACTTTGCCCTGGGAAAGGTCAGAATTATTATGCCATCACCTTATAATTGTGTTATTTTGCTTCTCTTTGGTTTGGTTTTTTTTTTGGTTTTGTTTCTTGTGTTCCTCTTCTCTGGTTTAGATTCATGCTCACTCTTCCTTTTTTAATTAAATTGAATCCCTAAAGCTTATTAATTTAGTATGCAATCATATCTTCTTTTGATTATTTTCCCTTGAAAGTGATACCTTACTGGGCATAAGTAAACGTTGCTGAACGTAATACATCTAAGTTTATAAAGAGTCAAAACTTCTACTCCGTAAACATTTTTCTTTCTTTTTTATTTTTCTTTTTTATTTTTTTTAAACCGGTAAGCCATCCACTACTATACAACTCAAGTGGAACACCCAATCTTAGTAAAATATGAAAGCAATCTCCTGTTGCTAGAACAGGCTGCTTCTATTTCGGTTGCTATGGCGCTTTAAAAGTAATCAAAACGCTGACATGAGCTACGACACACTGCACCTGACGTGTTCCATTGATAGAGACCAGGGACACCAAGTCAGTGGAACATGTATACAGAGACGTTATATTCCCATATAGGCAAACCTTCAAGCAAGACTTGAAGTTAACCTTAAAAAAAATTGTTGCACTGAATTTTCATACTATGGGCAATATACTTTTATGCTTGTTAAGTGAATTCAATATGAGTTCAGTAAAACCAATCCCAACAGTGCTTATAGTGTTTGTTTCTTCATGAGATTTAGTTGCAGAAGATCAAATATTGCAGAGGAACAAATGATGAAAGCATACATAATGCTACACTTTTATGTTATTCATATGATTAGGTGCAAATTTCCAAAGTTATTTCAGTGCTTCCTTATGTTCTTTATGTAACAGCAAGTTTCTATTGAAGTTTTCTCTTTTTCTAAGAAAGTTAGAAGATTTTTGTTGCAACTTGTGAGCGCTTAGGTAGGTGTATATTTTCCTATTTGTATTCCTTTTGTTGAATCTGCTGTATTTGATGGTTTTTGTTGACTTTTTAATTAGAAATTTTAGCCAAAAGATTGGTAGCAAGATATTTTTCTGAAGCATGTAAATGCTAGATTTAACACAGTTGATATTTTTTTCTTCTGTATAGACACGTCCTTGAAATTAACTCAAAAATATCATTAAAGACTAAATGGAATATGAACATAGGGAGGATATGCATCATTTTAAATCTAAAAATTGGCTCCTAAGGAGTGGTTTGCAGTATATCAAGATGGAATCATTTAGTTATTCCTGAACACGTGCAATATATTTTTAAATGTAAATCACATTTCAATTCTGCCATCTTATATGAGCTTATAAGAAAAAAACATCTTTCAGTGATTCCTTTCTTCACTATATGTTATTCATAAACTCCATTTTATCAACTAGTGAATGATTTGAAAACACTCTGACTAATAATTTAGCAGTAATAATTGTTCAGTAAATTAGATCTTTCGCAGAGTTTTTTGGTAAGGATTTAGAAACATAATCAAAACTCTTTAAGATGGGAAAAACTTAAACAAATAAAAATAATTAAGAAGCAAAAGGAGATATTTTGAAGTAATAAAAATACTTTTAATTGAAGAATTTTCCTAATAAATCATATCTACTTTTATTTTAATTATATGTAGTAACTCTTTCTGACATCCATGCTGCATTGCCTTGCGTTTTTTATTTCTACAGTTCCAAGTATTTAATGCCACTCAAGAAAGGAAAATTGAAAAAGAGTTAGGTTGTGGCAAAATAATTGATGTCCCTTTAGGTCTGCCCCATGAGAATGCTCACATAATAGCACAAATCTCCTTGATTTAGGTCTCACAGTTTAACTTGTCAATAAGTAATTATGATTCAAAACCAAAACAGATTCCTTCTCAGTTTTAGTGTGGTTTCAACCAGACAGAATGGAGTAGAAACACCCAAGGCTGGTAAAAAGGATTGTCCCATTAGTAGTTTTTTATATAATGACCCAGGGGGACTGGAGACTATAGTTGTGTATATCAGTTCAACAATCTGAAGCAAGAAACCTTTTCAGATCCCATAATTAATCTAAAGGAACTGGAACTTTAATTTTGATTACCACTAATAAATTCACAAAGCAATGGCATATTTTTTATACTTATTGTTTATCTTTCTTTGACAGTTGGAAATATCATCCCAGGCAGACTGGCTAAATAACTCTCTACAGATGACATTTTTGTCACATCAAAGCATTTTCTGTTACACATTGTAATTGATTTTTTTTAATGGTTTTATGATGTCTTAACATTACTGTGGATTATCAGTAGCAGTGCAATTTCCCTCACATAGTAAAAAGGGGATCACTTAAGGTAATGCCTCTTCTATTAATATATTTTAGCAGCTCCACAAACAACATGGAAAATGTTCATGCTTTCTCAATTATTATTGCTCTACCAGCCGTTTATCCTCAATTCCAGTTTGGCAACTGGAGCTCTAATCCCAGAAAAGAGAAGTTACTTGTTAAAATTACTATACTTAGTGAAGTTATTACATGAGTCCGTGGGCCTTCTATTTAACCAGTCTATTTTAAAAAACAGTAACCACAGCAGTGAAAGGCAATTTCATATACTTTTTTTCCTATGCAATATCTATCAGTATAAATACGATAGGTTCATTTTAATCCAGCTGGGGAGCCTGGTGGCACAGGTGTGCTTATCAGTGGTACTATATTCCCTCCTCTGGTCTCTTCCAACTGAACCACAGCTTTTAATGATGAGAAATCCAAGAGCTTCTGATAGAAGGAAAATTCCCTCTATTACCCACTGCCTAATTTGAATATCAATGACAAGCATCAGTCATACACATCAAAAATCAAGAACATATGTCATTAAAATTACCTTCAAAGAAGTTAGTTTCTATTTCTGTCATTGGCATCGCTGGGATTGACTCACAAGCAATTGTCTTCAGGACTCTTGAGAAGCAACAGCTTCGGCTATCAAGCGGCTCGTTAGCAGAATATGTTCACAGAAAGTCTATGAGATAGGGTAGATTGTAAAGGGAATTGTGTCAGGCATATCCAACTCTATTGTGACCAACCTTCATTGGAAACAAGCAAGCCATCACCTTCTAGCTCCATAAATTCACATGAATAACTGCTCAAGTGTTTGTGATTTTCATTTCCATGTTTTATTTTACCTGAAACTTTCACAGTTTTTACCGCCCTACAAACTCCTGTGATACTCAAATAAGTAGAGAAGAATTTCAGGCCTGCTGCCGCTGATATTAGACAGCAATAACATATAAATCAACTAAAATATGCATTGTATAACAGAGATGAAAAGCATCTGTGCTACATTTTAATGGTATAAACCTTTATGAAGGCCAAAAATTATATGGTGAATACTGCCTTTTAAATGTTTGCTTTTATTTATAGACTAGATTGGTTTTATATATAAATAAAGATATTAGAACAAGGACCAAAGTTTTTTCTCATGGCTTTCTACTAATTAAGAGAATTATGCAAGCAATTCAGTATAACTGGATATTGCTGTGTTCTTTGCTTGAATGGAAATGCTTTCTATTTATTGATATTCCATAAGCACTTATTTTTTTCAATCTCACACTGTGTTTAAGTTGTTGCATTTTTCCCTGCGCATACAACTCACTAGTTTTCATTTATACAAATATAATCATGTATGCACTGAAGCTGGAATGATTTGGACAGTCAAGGAAACAGGAAGGAAAATACCCTTTTTAAAATACAGATCTCCTAATAGGTTGGTAAATGTGCATTTTTAAGCAAATGCTTAAGTTTAATCGACAAACTACAGTAAACACCATATTGTGTTTGGTTGCCTTGGTAATAGAATCATAGAACCATAGAATTGCCTAGGCTGGAAGGGACCTTTCAAATCATCTACTCCAACCATCAACCTAACTCTGACAAAAACCATCACTAAACTATGTCACTAAGCACTTAGTCTACCCGTCTTTTAAATACTTCCAGGGATGTTGCCTCAACCACTTCCCTGGGCAGTCTGTTCCAATGCTTAACAACCCTTGCAGTGTAAAAATTTTTCCTAATATCCAGTCTAAACCTCCCCTGGCGCAACTTGAGGCCATTTCCTCTTGTCCTATCGCCTGTTACTTCAGAGAAGAGACCGACCCCCACCTTTCTACAACCTCCTTTCAGATAGTTGTAGAGAGTGATAAGGTCTCCCCCCAGCCTCCTTTTCTCTAGGTTACACAACCCCAGCTCTCTCAGCCACTCCTTATAAGACTAATTTTTCAGACCCCTCACCAGCCTCATGGCCCTTCTCTGGACATGCTCCAGAATCTCAATGTCTTTTTTGTGGTGAGGGGCCCAAAACTGGACACAGTACTTGAGGTGGGACCTCATCAGTGCCAAGTACAGGGGGATGATCACTTCCCTAGTCCTACTCACCACACTGCTCCTGATACAGGCCAGGATGCTGTTGGCCTTCTTGGCCATCTGGGCACACATTTGGCTTATATTCAGCTGGCAGTCAACCAACACCCCCAGGTCCTTTTCTGCCAGGCAGCACTCCAGCCACTCTTAACCAAGCTTGTAATGCTGCATGGGGTTGTTGTGACCCAAGTGCAGGACCCGGCACTTGGCCTTGTTGAACCTCATACCGTTGGCTTCATCCCGTCGATCCAGCCTGTCCAGATACCTCTGCAGAGCCTTTGTGCCCTCAAGCAGGTCGACACTGCCACTCAACTCGGTGTCGTCTGCAAACTTATTGAGGGTGCACTCAATCCCCTCAGATTAATTAAAGAGAACTGGCCACAATACTAAGCCCTGTGGAACACCACTTGTGACTGGCCACCAACTGAATTTAACTCCGTTTACCACCACTCTCTGGGCTCGGCCCTCCAGCCAGTTTTTAACCCAGCGGAGGGTACTCCCATCCAAGCCATGGGCAGCCAGTTTCTCCAGGAGGATGCTGTGGGAAACTGTATCAAAGGCCTCACTAAAGTCCAGGTAAAAAACATCCACAGCCTTAATTCCTGTGGCGCATCAAAACATGTAGTTTGGTTACATGGAAGCTATGAAGCTCGCTAGGGAGTGCATGATAGTAAATCTTCAGATATAAATTTTAAGTTCACTTTAATAAAACATACTCTACCTTCTTTCCAAGTTCTTGAAAAATAGTCTCCTTCATACGTTTTCTGTAAGTCCCTACCTCCACTTTCCTTGCTTTTTGAGAGAGATGATATATTGGAATTAAAGTTTATTCCCTCAACTGTCATCAGCTCTATTGTTTTATTGTTACAGTTTTTAAGCAAACTGACTGCACCTTGACTATGACCTCAAACACAATGCTAATAATAATACATTTTGAAATCTGATATTACATTGAATAGAACCATGAGTAGAAAATGTTACTTAAACAGAGTTTTCATCTGCGATTTTCAATCTCTTCAAAGAGGGAATAAGTATCGCTATTCAAATAACAGTGTGATTACAATATGGGTATTTACTTAAAAAGTTTATAACCTTTTATTATGAAATAAACTCATAAAAAATACATATTTCAATGGAATTCTGATTTTAAGTATGTTTTCACAAACTGCTCTTGGAAGTTTATGTTACATTTCATTGAATTGGATTCCTTTAAAATTCTTAATTTTTGACTTGAAAGCTATCAGAATTTTCTTGTGTGATTAGCACTCTGTAAACCATTTACTGCTTGTACTTCCATCATCCTTGGAGTGATTTTCTTCTCAGGATTTTTACATTGTCTTGCTAGGGATCTCCACCAGTGTCACCCCTCCCAAAATGACCACTTTCTGAAGTTTGTATCACACTTTGTGTTTTCAGATCATTCCTCCTACTGTCCTCTCTCTAAAATAATGTAATGTAATTGCAACACAAATGCATTTTTATTAAGTCACCAAGTTTCAAGTGTTCTGTAATTAATATGTCCATGTTCTCAAATAGTAGTTTAGATCTTCCTGTTCTTAAGGTATGGTAAAAATGCAAAGGATTTCTGTGTAATTGGTAAAGTGAGTCCTAATAAGCTCTGATTTAATCCCATCTTTTACTTTCTGTACTGTTCCTGTCTTGGGGCGCCAATAGATATTAAATGCCTACTTTGTTTAAGAAACCTAGTAATGTGCACTGCAGTTAATTTATTTGGGAACAATTACTAACAGGGACTTAGAAGAGAACATTACTGCTCCTGTCCTCTTGCTGGGGGCACACAAAGGGACTGTGAGTGACAGTGTGCTTAGTGGTGGTGAGAGGTTTCGGTCTGTGCTCGGAAGCGGCCCCCCTTAAATCCCAGAGGATCCAGAAACACAACTGCCAAGGAACTGGCCCTGTCAGGGTAGTAATGGCAATGTCTAATGATAGCTTATGTTTTATGATAGTGAAGGTGATTTTAGAGTAATATGCAAAGTACTATAGTTATATTGATTCCAAGTGCTTTTGTTGGTACTGGTTTTGGGGTTTGGTTGTTTTTTGGTTTTTTTGGAGGAAAGACTTGTACTTTTGCAATAAAATGTCAGATCTTATGTAGCTGGTCTGTATGCCTGGAATTGTCTTTTCTGTTTTCTGTAAGACATCTAGAAGTCAGGTGTTTGAACCAGCCAGAGATTTGATGCCTCTGAGAATATGGAAAACTAGATTCTCTGTTTGAACAACATATAAATTTATTTTGCTTTCAATATTATAATTTATATGGGAACTTTTACATTAGATAATAAGTTGTTTTTCTGCTGCCTTCAGATGTTTTCTGTCCATTGTCTTATTGGTAGATTTCTCTGTAATATCTAACACAAAATTAAAATTGACCTGTAAACTGAAACAAGTGTTAAGCACTCAGTTCACCCCTCACTAACAGCATTTTTTTTCTGCCCTTTTTTTATTAGAATACAAATATTCCTTCCTAAGTACTTCAATGAAACTATAAAATTCTTCAATGTTAGACTGTAAAGATAGCTTAGTTTATAACTTGGTATCTCCATAGGTAACCCCTACCTTAATATTAACTCTGTGGGAGAGACAGAAAGAGACTTGTAGCACTGAAATAGGCTTCTGCTTCTATAGCAGCTGCAATATGTAAAATTCATAAATTACAACAGTATCATCTCTGCTGCCAGCCCATAACTTCTGTTAAGTACAGCCTGAATTCTTTTAGAAATCTTCTCCCCACATGAATACTGTAACCCAAGATCAAAGTGCTACGTAGTTTTCTCATGGAGAATTTAGGCTCTTTTAAATCTCTAAGTTTAAGAGCAGCTTTAAACTGTTGCTTCATTCCTTTGAATCTTTGGCTCTATGGTTTTGTTTTTGTTTTTTTCTTCTTTCACTTTTTTCATTCTTTCAACACTATTTTGGAAGAAAGGATTCCACAGACAGATACTGCTTTCCAGTAATGCATTCACTGCTTATACCTTTGCTGCCCCTATTTAAATGTTAGGCCCTCAGTGCTCTCTGATTATATCCATATCGGTACTGTGTAAAAAAAAAAAAAAAAAAAAAAAGGGCAAGAATAAGAGAAACATCCATGGAAGAAAAAAAGGTGATTCAATACTGGGCACTGCTGTGCAAACTGAAAATTGAAGGGACAGACCTAGACTGCAGAAAGGTTTGCAAAGATGAAATTGAGACAGTTATTTGTGCTTTGCGAAGGAATACACTGTCAAAAGAATACCACATTTTGTGGCATCCAAGCTTCATGAATTTGAAGGTGGTTCAGCAATTCAGTCCTAAATAGCTTACAAGGTGGAAGTGATGATCTAGCATAAAGACCAAACACAGAAGTACAGATGATTATTTAAAATTCTTTTATTTCTCTAAGAAATTTGATGTAATAGGATAATACTTTGGCTAGAGATGTAAGATGAAGTTCCTTAATTAATCTTTTAGTCACAATTAAAACAAACAAACAAACAAATAAAATAACGTCCTGCCTGGTGCCTTTTTAACAGAGTAGGACTGTGATTTTGAAATTCTAATAAATATTTTCAAAATTGAGTCTTTTTTTTTTTAATTTTAAATATTTACTTAAATTTATTTTTCACAACTAATTTAAAGGAATAGCATATTCCTTCAGTACCTATCACACATTTGTTGGTGGGTGTTATATTCTATTTATATATAGAAAAGCATATAAAATTATGGTCACTTACATTTTAGCAAATATTAGCTTTAAGATCAATGGTTGTTTCAAACTTAGTAAAAACTCTGACAGGCTCAAGACATAGCACCATTAGTGAATAACTTCTTGTTGTTCACATAAGTAACTTATGAAATATTAGCCCATGCAACAATAGAAATGCTTGAGTAAAACCAAACTTTTTATATCATCTCTGAGAATTATCATTAAGTAATAATACATCTAATGACTTTCATGATTTAGAATGATAGAGTAGATTATAAGAAAATGACTGCTTAATGAAATCCAGATGGAAGCTTTTTGTCTCACTGGGATTTTCTCCCATTCCCTCTGCTATGCCACCAAGCCATTCCAGCAATTTCAGTTTACAAAAGATGTTGAGAGTAACATAGTGAGCTTAATTCAGTAAACCACCTAAAAAGACCTAATTTAATCCAGAGGAAAAGGTCTTTCAATATAAATAATTATGTTTTTTAAAAGTTATATGCAGATTACAAATATTCATTTTCTTAGTGTAAAATCTGACCAGATTTTTATGTTTTCATATGGCTTTTTTTCCCCCTCAGCCTCTCAGTTTCTGATACAGATAGAAGTGTAATGATATGCTGAACAAAGCAAGTATTAGATCTGGCAAGGGCTTTCATTGAGTTGCCTGTAATTTATATCCAATTATCCCTCAGCCTCATGTTTTGAATTGAACTTTTCCTATGAAAAATAATCCTTGGTTCCTTTCTCTCCTCTCTACTCAGCACTTCTCAGTACTCTTTTAAATTAAAAAAAAAAATGCAGGTAGGCACAAGATTCCTATTCTAATTATCCACCAGTATTTTGTTATCAGTGGTTAAAAAGGGAAGTATTGATACTTTAGACAGGGGATAGCAGTGTCAACCTAATAGTTGAACTGGATGCCATGGTGAAGGAAGTTACAGTGGTTAGTCATCCTCTCAATTTGAACCCAGGAAAAACAGCTTTCTGTGCCGACAGGAAAACTCAGGTGGTGGCCTCTCTTACTATTGGAGTCAACAGAAGGATTTAAAGACAAGCTGTTCATATTTGTTGCCAGCTGTAAGTCCTTTTTGTATTCTCAAGTACAGGAATATAACATATTTTTTAAATATATAGCATCATTTTTTTGCATGGCATCAGAATTAAGACTATATTTTAATAAAGCAATGGGCAACTGTAATGGTGAAAGCAAAGATGTATGGTGTTGTATGGTTTGGTTGGGCGTTTTTTACTTTTTCCATTTAAGATACTATGTTTTATGTTATTGTATCTGGTTGCAGTAGATTAAGCAAGTAGTAAAAGGAAGTTACATTCTTGGGTTGCTAGCCTTATTTTCAGTGTTTCAAAAATTCTGAATCCTTTGTTCTGTCTTCCTCCTACTATTACTTAGAAAAAGCAGTGAAAAAAATTAAAACATTAAGAAAAAATCCTTATAAAGTTTTATTAAAAACTTCTAGCAAGATTCACCTCCTCTTTGTCATCAGTCCTTAATTTTCTTTTTTAGCAAAGCATTCCTGTCACGCTGCCACACATTACATTCTTTCCACCATAAAAAATTCATGCTCTTTAGGAAAACTTCTAGAACACCTGAAACAAAGTTTCGTGTGCCTTCGAAATATACTTCATTATAACAGCTTATAGCCCCCAATGAGCCAGAGGATATGGCAAGTTACAGTAATAATTTGAGCCAGTTTTTTATGAAAGCCAGAAGAGATTAATGATAAAAACAGTGTTTAAAGCTTATGTAGAGAACAGTGGCAGCTCCAGAGGGCAATGGCTTGTTAGAACTTCTGTTCCTTTTCTTTTGGTTAAATTGGGTTGAGAACACTGTTTCAGATTGTTCCATATGGTGTGCTGAGAGGGAAGGAATATTGCACTGTATTCTGAGTAATTATGTAACCCTGTATGATTATAGACAGCTTCACTTTCTAAAATGAACACTTAAATAATATATTAGCTTGGTAGCTTAAACAAAGCAATGTAAAGCAAATTACTTCTATGTACTGATAAATCCATTGCAGAAGAGTATTCAACAGCATTGGTTATTTTTTCTCTATCTCTCAGTACCATTAGAATTGTCATCTTTGTGAAGTGTTATAGGAGCAGCTGCTCCGTTTTGATCTTAAAGACTCATTACTTTTTTCTTCTATCAAATTAAACTATTTTGTTTCTAATTTATTCCTATTTCATAGAATCATAGAATCATAAAATGCCAGATTGGAAGGGACCTCAAGGATCATCTGGTTGAACATTTCTTGGAATAGAAAGGTATATTGATGGTATGTAGCACTGAATGCTGCAGATCAAGAGAGGTGATTCTGCCCCTTTACTCTGCTCTGGTGAGACCCCACCTGCAGTACTGTGTCCAGCTCTGGAACCCTCAGCACAAGAACGACATGGACCTGTTGGAGCGGGTCCAGAGTAGGGCCACAAAGATGATCAAAGGGCTGGAGCACCTCTCCTATGAAGACAGGCTGAGAGAGTTGGGGTTGTTCAGCCTGGAGAAAAGAAGGCTCCGGGGAGACTTTATAGCAGCCTTCCAGTACCTGAAGGGGGCCTACAAGAAAGCTGGGGAGGGGCTGTTTGGAAGGGTATGTAGCGATAGGATGAGGGACAATGGTTTTAAACTAGAGCAGGGCAGGTTTAGATTACACGTTAGGTTGAAGTTCTTTACAATGAGGGTGGTGAAACACTGGAACAGGTTGCCTGGAGAGGTGGTGGAGGCCCCATCCCTGGAGACATTCAAGGCCAGGCTTGATGAGGCTCTGAGCAACCTGATCTAGTTGAAGATGTCCCTGCTTACTGCAAGGGGGTTGAACTAGATGACCTCTAAAGGTCCCTTCCAACCCAACACATTCTATGATTCTATGATTCTATGACTCTATGATTCTATGATTCTATGAATGAATATATACAAAGTTCTGCTGGTCTATAAGAGGTAAACATTCCATGCATACTTACAGATGGATAGATATATAGATGATAGACAGATACATAGATAGATAGATAGATGATAGACAGATGCATAGGTAGATGCATAGATAGATATAGATAGACAGACATAAAACATTAATGGAATCTTAGCAGAAATTTGCATTTACTTCAGGACAATGTAGATTTCCACTACCACAAAGATGGTGACAATGTAGAGCAGCAATAACAGGCATTTTCATAATACCTTTCATTTCCAATACTCATATTTGGCCTGTAATTATTTACTTGGAAATTACTTGGAAACTAGTATTTAAGACCTTTGATATATTTTGATAGTTCACTAATTCTACTGCCTGTCTGCCTACTTAAAGAAAAAAGAAAAAAAATCTTGACCAATCTACTTGGATGCTTGGTCTGAAAACTTACATCTAGTATGAAGCTGGACCAAAACCAAAAGAAAGTATTTACATTAGTAATTATTTGTAGTGTTATCATAAAAATATGCAGATGTACAAGGGAATGGTGCAAAAAAAGTTGTTTTGGGGTGTGAGGGTTTTTTCCTCCAGTTTTGGTAATGAAACGTTTTATCTATGTAAATTCTCTCTTCACCTGCATGCAAAATTAATGTTTTTAATGACATAACTTGGCAGTAAAATAACTGCTCCATACCTGTTTTAACTCATGTTTGAGCTGAATGCAATTCAAAAATGTAATTAATAAGAAAAAACAGACTCTTTTTTATGAGTTCATTAGGGTTTTTTACTCATTCTACCAAAATTTCTGTGGGAAGACCCTTCTGACTGAAACAGTGCAAGACACCCAAGGGTAGGAGCCTTTCCCACTTCTATCATTATAAGGATTAGTATGATAGCAGCATACAATATTTTAAACGAATAATTTTAAAACGTGGCCTTAAACTGATGGACCGGAGTAGTTTTTTGAATGGCTATATGTTCATCCAACATTTGGATGTAGAAGCACTTATGCTACAGGAACAATTTAATTTTAGTGGATAGACTGTTTTCTTCATCCATGTAAAAAATATATCCTCTATTTATTTCAGGATAAGGCACTCAAGGGGTTAACTAAACCTCGTTTCTATGGTGAGAAAAATAATTGGTATTGATTAGCAGTTGGTGCGACATCGCTGGAAGGGTTATTAAAGCCCTAAAGTACAGTACAAAATGATACTGAAAGCATTGTGTACTCCCTAGACTGTCCTATACTAACCATTCCTGTGTTTGAGATGTCCTCCTGACTTTGCTTATGATTCTCAGGAGCTTTGTTACACTTAGTGATTTCAAATTCTAAGGAACATTTAATTAGTTAAATGGGGGCTAGGGTGAAGGGGAATTACCCAGATGTAGAGGCTGCTGTCTTTCTCCTGAAACAAAACTTGAGAGCTATTTCATTAAGAAAGAAATCATTAAAGAATTGGATCTTCCAGCCATATCTTTTATGCAGCTTCACTGTTTGTGATAACAAAGTGACAGCAAGGGACTGTAAAGTACGTTTCTTTCTTTCCTTCCTTGTGCAGCTATTTTATATTCTCAGTCAATGTATCCTCACAGTGAGCCAAGAATACACTGGACTTCACATAAGTGATATCCCAGCTAATTTACTCATATTTGTCACTTATATTTTAAGAAAATTGTTTGCCAAGAAATTGTTTTAAAAATATGCTAAATATAGAAGTAGCTCAAGGAAAACGTGTTAAAATTAGAACAGAAGTTGCATATTGTGAGCTTAAATCTCCACTTAGATTGCTGGTAATCCATTTTTTCTGTATATCAAGCTGAAAATACTCATCATGACAGTTTCTGACTGTTTCAACAAAAAAAAGTAGTAGTTCAGTAAAAATGTCAAGCACACTTAACTGCTTTAGGGCCTTATTTAGACACTAGGTAGTGACTTAGAACAGTGTGGTTGGACTCTGTCTTGTGCCTGGGTCTTACTCAAGAGATGCTTCTCCTGCTCTGCCAGGTGCTTGTGACAGGTCGAGGAGTGGATGGGGAAACTGGGGGGAGTCTGAGGGTGACACTGCATGGTCCATGGAGAGGTCCCAAAGGAGGGTTCCAATCCCTGTGGCTTCTACACTTGAATTACCTTAGTTTAGAAAATTTGCAATGGCTAAAAGACAAGCTGCGATTTCATTGAAAGCTGTCGTGGTATTTTTTTAAGTTCTCTGGTAGTAAGTCATTGAAATCTCCTAGTAGTACAATTCTTCCAACCTCAGTAAATTATTTCCAGGACTGAGCACAACCAACTTAGCAGACACTGAGCACAACCAACTTAGCAGACACTGAGCAAGCAAAGAAGTGCTGTGTCAAAGGTCCACATTTTTCTTCTGCTGTTTCTCCTTAACTTCAATGTACTATGTCACCCAGTCTGCATGGAGTGGTTGAGACTAGAAAAATCTGGTCCAACATCTGGATTTTTACAGGTAGATATAAACGTAGTAATAGAGTGGGTACCCACGCTATTTATGTCCATATATATACATTATAGTATCAGTAAAAATTGTATCCTTTTCTGAATAATATAAAACTGCATATCTATTGTATAGTATTAGGGATAATAAAAAGTTCTTAAATCTTAATTTTGTTGTAAGGAAATAAAGTGAATCTATCATAACAGCATTTTTGCTTAACCTAAATGAATTCTCATTCAGATTAAAACAAATGTACTATTTAGGAGATACAGGGTAGAACAGTAACTTTTCTAGACAAAGGAATGTTACTGCATAATGCAATACATCAGACAATAGCTAATTAATGTAATTCCATTTTGCCAGATATGTTGGGAGGCACTTGACTATCTATAGTAACACACTAACAGACTTCCTAGATTAACTAGTCCACCTGCCCAAGAATTTTAATGGGGGGAAAATAGCCAGTATACAACAAAAAAAAGATGTATTCTCTTGAATTAAATCCTTCCAAGTTAGCCTTCCATGAGTGAAAGGAAATGAAACATCAGCTGTCCATTATGGAACAGACAGCTTCACAAACACAGAAAGCCAAGTGCGTTGGTGTTTTTGTGGGGCCACACTTCAGTTTTAAGTTACTATATAAAGTTAATACTTATTTGCAAAAGTTTACTGTAAAATAATAATTTTGTTTCTTGTTTGATAGGTGAGGCAGTGCTGATCCTGTCCTTTAGAGCTATTACTATTGACTGTTTAAGGTTTTTGCAAACACACTTTTACCTGGTAACACATTGCAATACTTTCTTTGTCATGATGGTACTGTTCTTCAATTTTAAGGTAGAACGTTACACAACATATGCTATAAGCAATTAGTATGGAAATTCACAGTCCACTGAGACTAATGTATGAATAATCCAGATAGGGATCTTTTGAAAATATTGTTTTACTTTTATTTTCTCTTGCCCCCTTTCTTCACCTCTACTAGCTAATATTAATTTATTGCAACTTAATTTTCCAGATATTGCCAGAGCTCCCTCTATTTTTAAAATAAACCCAAATATTGTACTTTACAGATGATCTAAACTTCTATTCAGTGATGGAAGAAACTGCTGTAAAATGTTGAAAGAACTTAGCAGTAACTTGAATAACAGAGTTGCCCACTTCACATTGTATGGTGACAAATTACACTGAGTACTGAGGCAAAGTAATTCAAAAACATCTGCTAAACAAAGACACAGGTAATGATAAACTAATCAAATGCTTTTGTGTAAGACTGTCATCCAACTTTACCTAAGAACAGACAAGCTGTCAAATCAAGCGAGTCATTGTTAGGAGTTACTCGAGAAAGACTCAAGAAAGCAGTTCATTTGAATCTGTTTCAAGTAAAATAATATCTTTTCTAGCAGTTATTTGATCTGAAAAACACATAAATAGAAATGCATCAATCCTGGATTCACATCTTGCCATGAAAATAGTCCTGTAAAATTTCTTGAGAAAACTGCAGTCTTCAGTCTGGATGTTGGAGAGTTCATACAGAACCCTTACTCTTATCTTTGGTGAAAGATGAATCCACCGTATTGGTGTATTTATAAAGCTTCTCATGTGTGTCCATTCCTTAGTGAATGATAAGTTTTCAGGCCTGTAGTTCCTGTGGTCTATTTGGAGTAATATGAAAAGCAGTAGTTTACTTTGCATTACAGTAGAGAATTTAACAGAGTCTACCAATATATGCAAATAGATATGCCTGTTCTGGTCATTATGATTATTAGGATATTATACTGCCTATACTACTTAACTGATAGCAAAGGTGTACATAGTCTCCTTACAAAAGGGTGCAAGTTGCTGTCATGTCAGTGTGTGTATCCTATGGGGAATGTCTTTGACCATTTAAATGTGAGTGGGTTAGGTGCACAGCATAAAAGCAGCGGGAAACACTGAAAATAAGCTTTCCATCTTCTTTGGACCAAGAATTGTCCTACAAGCAGAAAAATCCTAGGCTGTGTCCCTTCCCCATAGCCAGGAAATGCTAACAAAGGTAAAGGTTCGTTACGATGGTATGTAATAGATCCAGGAAATTAAAATTCCTCTTAGCACCTTGTTAAACTGTTGAAATTGCACAGTAAGTTACGGGTCCTTTTTGATATGTTTCTGAGTTTTCCTGCAGAACATGCAGATTACCTTAGTGTGTTTAAAGAGTTGTTTCTAACAGAAATGAATAGACAGGGCAACCATGAGGCACCCAGTGGTGCAGAAACATGTTAAAAGGTTCAAAAAGAAAGTGTTCTTTACTCCATCCTGTGGGCACAATGTTCTTTCTAACCCATCAGTCTTCAGCACCTTCACTGAGGCTACTGCACCTTATTGATTTGCATGAAATGAAGGAATTGGCTATGTTTTCCTTTGGAGCTTCTTTATACTTTTCCTTCAGAGCTTCTTTATACTTTTCCTTCTTATAAAGTGAACTGCTCAAATCCAGCTTCCTAACAGTAGTAAAAACACCATAATGAAATGTAATCCCAATGAACTGTATTTATTTCAGCTGATAAAGAATTTTGCAAGAATAAATATTTCATTTAAAAATAGAAAAATAAAAATAGAAAAAATATAGATATTTTTACTTTTTGTGTCACTTCTGGTCTTTATCCATCAGTAATGTTTCTTTGGATTTTTGGCTTTCTGCATTCCTTTTCTCAACTGTCTTTGACTTCAGTGATAGTTCTTGGACATTTAAATATAAGGAGAGAAATAAGTCTTTTTAATGATTGAGTGTGGTTATTTGGAACAATGTAGTCTCCTGACTAAGGAGCTGAAATGTAAATTTGAAGGCTTGTACCTGTTATGAATGTACTAGTTACCTCCTCTGTGGTCTTGGATATGTCATTTTTTCTCTCTAGGCTTATGTTTGTCCTCAACCTTTGTGCCTGATTTTGCGGTTCAGTTGTAAACCAGTTTGGTCAGGAGCCTTTTCTTACTTCATGCCTACCCCGCACCTGGTTTCATTAGAGCCTTAATGCTACAGTAGTAAGAATAATATATGAAAAAAAATGCAAACTCATTGCAAATAGATTTATCTTCTAGTCTTTGTATTGGAAGAGATAAGATTATGTCTGGTGAAACTCTGCTGTTGCTCAGCAGTAAGTTGGATTACTGGGTGCTCTTTAGCTTGACTGCTCAAACAACTAACTCCGCAATTGTAATGGGGATATTTTTTATACACATTAAATCTTTCTATGGTGAATTCTTTTTTTCTTTGTAAGTTATGACTTCTGAAAGACGTGAAATGATTTAATCAAATAGGTAAAAAGAAAGATAGGGAAAAATTGTGATAAGCATGAAATCCAATGTAAGATGTAATTTTCCACCAATTTGGTGTCTGCCTTCAAAAGATATAGTTGGGTAAAGGCTGGGGTTGAAAATAATTAGTTTTGTTGTCTGTGTTTGCAGGGTGAATTGGGACACAACCTGAACAAATCATGTTTCTTGTAAAACTGTATTAAAGCAATTTCTAGAAGAAAATTGTGTGAAAGCAAGACATTTCGCTATTGGTGCACAGGTCTCAGGAGTTTATAGTTGAAAATATTAATGATTTTTGCATTAGTCTTAACTCTAGGAGATTAAGTCCTTTTGACTGAGAAATGAAATGGCAAATTGTGCCTTCTTAAACCATATACTAATGAGATTTGTATAGGTTTCTGTAATTTTAGTTGAGTTTTATTATTTTTTTTCCCTAAGATCTGTAAACCAGCTCTTAATCACTGTAAGACATTTGTGGAAAAATAGTGTAAGTCATTACCAGTTCTTTTTATTGTTTCTTTTCATGGAGAAACTGATCTTGTGTAGTCTCCAGCTAGTGTCACAGTGAATATAGTAAAACAAATAAGAATGCAGTTATATTATCAGGACAAGGAAGGGGGGAATGATGTCCTTTAAGTAATGCAAACAAAGCAATGCAAAGACCTGTGTTTGTTTTTTAGGTTTTTGTTGTTTCTTATTTTTTTTAAAGGAAAGCATATTCCTCTCTGTTTAATTTTCATAATTTCAGAAGCATATGCAGGACCTTCTTCACCCTTGCCCTTATTCTTTTATCTGAAAAGCCACAGCTTCATGTTAAAGAGATGAGTCTTAAATTAAAGACAGCCTCCAAATATTGCTGGTCTGCCTCCTGCTGCTGCCCAAGAAAGGTAGAAGCGAGGCATCACATGTGGTAGAGAAAATTCCGCATTATGGCTGGATTGGAGTAGCAGCAGTGACAGGGGCAGCACCAGGACACTGAGTATTACTATTGCTATTGCACTGTTTTATGTTTGTCTCTTTTGATGTTTGCCTAGTGCTGCAAGAAGATAGGGACAATTGAAGTGATGTGACCTATCACCTCTTATGTGCTGCGGCAATTCTCTCTGTGTGCTATGGACCCAATCACTCCCTGGGTAGCATAACACATAATTTCCATTGATTTTGGTGGGAGTTGAACAGAGGCAAGTAAGGGCAAAATTTTGTCTTTTGGCTGCCGTTATTCTGTGCTTGAAGTTTGCAAAGGCAAATAAAGGTCTGTGTGATTCCCTTCTTTCTGAGTAAACTACTGTGTGAAAAAGACTAAAAAAACAGAAACTTGCTGCAATGTCATTATCGGTTTGAAGCCCCAGCTTGTGTCACTGTAAAAAGAAGGGGAACATAAGCCAAGTTTTTGAAAATGTCAAGAATTATCTCTGCTTTGTCAGATTTGAGAGTGGCGTCATGGGGCTTAATTAGACATCGTGTAATAGAAAATGCAGGGGTGTTAGTCAGTAGTGAGTATCTTTCACAGAGATATAAACATTCATGCTGCTACATTATTCGATGTCTTTCCAGCGAGCTTGTGAATGACCTAAAATATAAAGAAAGATTATTCTGCTATGAAATGTCAGTCTGATGCTCAGGTATAATTCTTCCCTATTTGTTTCTAAAAGATTTTTCTAAATATACTAAAGGAATCAACTGCAATGATTAGGATTTTTAAATGTAAAACCTTGGAATTCTTTAACTGGTGTTTTATTATGGGAAAACTTTAAAAATTCATTGTGTAATTCTGAAAATAATATTTTTTTTTTTTTCCTTTGAGAGGCTTTTAATTTATTGGACACTGAAAGTATTATATTCACAGAGTTCAGCTATGCTTTACTGAAAGTGTATGTGTATGAGCCTCATAAAAAGCCCTGATATGATTAGATACAAAAGTTTTGCAGTCCTTTGAGTTTTGGGCATATTTTTGAAGAAACTTAGCTTTAGGGACATGTCATCTATGAAAATTATAAGAAACAACAAACTTAAAAATCAATAAATCCAAGATAAACCCTGGTACCATTTTTTTTTTGCCCCATTTCAGCTTTTGTTTTGTTTCCTATACAATTTACTACAGCTCTAGATAATACCAGAAGACTGAATTTTAAATAATTCCAGAGGGGACATGCATAGCTAATCATACTGGATTATTTGGCTGTTAATGGAAGGTAATAATGGATGAACCTTTGCAAAATGCCACCTAAGATTCATGTTTGTAATAATACACTTTCTCTACTGTGATGCTTGAATGGATACTAAACTGTGATAGAAATTTAGGACAGGTTATGATAAGATGCAAAATAAGTGGGCTGTTTATCTTTTTTTGCATTAATCATAGAAATAATAATTAATAAAATAAGAATTTTCCACTCTAGAGGTGGGCTTGCATTGATATAAAACTGCTATGTGAAAGAAGAAGCCTCTTTCACAGTACGTGAAAAATCTATATCCCTTTCAGGTGCCTTGGTTTACAGAATGGTTCTTTCTTCTGTATATCAGCAATTACTATTTTCCTTCAGAAATTTCAAGTACTCTTGTTCAGTTTCTGAGATGCCATTTTTGAGATTATGCTGCTCATATATGTTTTTTATTTAAAAAAGCATATATGCTTTTTCTTTAACAGGTTGCTATAATAAAAACATTTTGTATCCTTACTGATATCAAGGGACTAGAACAGTTTTTACATAGGGTAGTGTCCTAAAGATTGATCAGACAATGAGACAGTCTCTTCCCCTGGGCCCATTTATTTGCATACTGCTTCACTTCACTTGGTGTATGGAAATATAAATGATCAAAATATAGAAACTTACAATGATGGACACCATAGTAGGTCTATGGGGAAATGCATGACAGTATCTGTTATGACATTTACTTCTGGGTTAAAACCACAAACCAAATCCTTCTGAAAATCTGGAAAAGTACAGTTCATACTTGCTTTTGTTAACTTTGAGCTATCCAACAATTAATGCAGTCATGCATCAATCATGCAAATATTCTTACTAATATATCACCCTGCCACATTTTGCCATCACTGGAAATGGAAAGACAGATATTTCATATATATATACACATATATATATATGCATGTATATCTGTGTATGTATATATTTTGAGTATACATAATCCATATTTTGGGTATTTTTTCAGCTTCACGTTGGAAAACTTCCAAAACCTGAAATTATACTTTATCAATATATAATATTAATATATAATACATATTCTCCTCTCTTTTTTTTCCTGACTCTTGTAGTACTGATTTTATTACAATATTGAAAGACCTTGCCATAATTGAAAGGCATCATATGTATAAGAATATAATTAATTAGTTCCTGCTATTGGAATAATTTCTTAAATAATTCTGATCTGTCTTAGTCTTTCCATTGCTCCCCTTTCTTTCTATGAAATTTCTAAGGTGGAATCAGACTTTAAAGACTTCATTTCTATGGCTGATTGAAAACCTGAGTATGCAGGTCTCACTGTGATGCAAGAGGCGTATATCTTAGTTTTTTCCTATCTCTTATCTGAAACCCAAGCCTAACACAATAAATCAAAAGACAATAAATAACTAATAAAAAAACCCCATCCCACCAAATGTTTATGTTCTCTAATGTACAAGCAGAATTGCTTCATCAACCCCTGTGAAATTTACTTGCCAGCTTTGTCTTTTGTTGCTGAAGGTGGTATTTAGCTCTTAAAAATGAAAAGAAGTAGTCCTTCAAGGAAAAAAAAAAAAAAAAAAGGGCTCTATACCAGAACAAGAGAGAGGAAGAAAAAGGTGTTCAGAATCTTCCTATTCCTAACTGTTGCCAACACGTTTTGTAGATTCTAAAATGCTAAAAATGGGACACAGTCAAAGAAGGTAAAAAACAAGAGCTGTAGTTGTATCTGTTCAAAGTAGTTGAATATAGGTTTTATCTGGTTTTATTTCCTATTTTATAGTTACAGAGATATGCTTTAGCCTAGCTGGAGGTTCTCTATGAGGAAAGTGGAGAAAGCACCATCACAGCAACATGAACAAGTTTTTCTTTTGCTGACTTATTAGAGGGAATGTCTGCTTAGTGATCCCGTCTCTAATTGTTTTCACCTTTTAAACATCTGCTGCATGTGGAGAAATCCAAGCAGCCCTGAGGATAAGGACTTCGGGGTGCTGGTAGACGAGAAGCTCAACATGAGGAGGCAATGCGCACTTGCAGCCCAGAAAGCCAACCGCATCCTGGGCTGCATCAAAAGAAGCATGGCCAGCAGGTCGAGGGATGTGATTCTGCCCCTCTGCTCCACTCTGGTGAGACCCCACCTGGAGTACTGTGTCCAGCTCTGGAGTCCTCAACATAAGAAGGATATGGACCTGTTGGAATGGGTCCAGCGGAGGGCCGCGAAGATGATCAGAGTGCTGGAGGACCTATGCTATGAGGACAGGCTGAGAGAATTGGGGTTGTTCAACCTGGAGAAGAGAAGGCTCCGAGGAGACCTTATAGCAGCCTTCCAGTACCTAAAGGGGGCTTACAGGAAGGCTGGGGAGGGACTCTTTATCAGGGAGTGTAATGATAGGACACAGGGCAACGGCCTCAAACTGAAAGAGGGTAGATTTAGATTGGATATCAGGAGGAAATTCTTTACTGTGAGGGTAGTGAGGCACTGGAACAGGTTGCCCGGGGAAGCTGTGGATGCCCCATCCCTGGAGGTGTTCAAGGCCAGACTGGATGAGGCTTTGAGCAGCCTGGTCTAGTGGGAGGTGTCCCTGCCCAGGGCAGGGCGTTGGAACAAGATGATCCTTGAGGTCCCTTCCAACCCAAACCATTCTGTGATTCTATGATTCTGTAATTATGCTTTTTTAAATAAAACCTGACAGTTCAGGGTTTTCTTCTGCAAGGGTGAAAAAAACAACAATAAAACAAAACCAATCAAAAAACCCACACAGACAAAAAAAATCCCAACCAACAAAAAATACTACACAAACCCCAGACATCTTTAGCAACCAATTTCATAACAACTGCCTTTTTCCCAATTTTCCAAATAATGTGCTACATTGTAACCTGTCACATTAGATTATATCCATCATGTAGCACTATAGCACCTGATTTGACATAATGGGATGTGAAGGCAAGTATTAGATATGAAGAGAAGAAAAGGGTTTTATAAATGTCGAGGATGCATTTGTGTGTTTGTGTATCCTCACTTATCTTACTATTAACGCATAAAAGCCACATTTTGCTCACATTAAGGGTTTGACTTCAACCCGCTATACCAAAGACATTTTGAGTACAGAATAAAGCCATGTCCTTAGCTCACCCTGCCACACTACAACACTTTACTATCTCTTTTACGTAACATCAGTCATTCTTTCAAAGACTTGTCTGTTGACATTTGAGTGATTTAAAGCTACTTTAATTCTGGGAAGAAAAAGAAGAGGCTTTTTTTCCCTCTTTGTATCATCTAGGCTACTCTTGTGTGTGTACCTATGAACAAAGTGGTTTTTTAGTACTAAGCAAAGTTTGAGTCTTAGAAGTAACCTGCATTTCTTTTCCTTCTCCATCATTTGTTATAAGTAATAATAGACTAACAAAATAATTTGTGTTCAAAGGAATCTCTGGATGTTATCTAGCCTTGCCTCCTCAAAACAGAGCTAACTTCAGATTTAGATCTGGTAATGTGACCTTTTACTTTTTAATGTCTGAGTATTTTATTACCATAGTTGGTAATATATAACATACGATATATTGCACCATCTAAATTTTTCACTTTCTATATGGATCTTTTCTTTCTTCTAATCTAGGGGTTAGTATTTGTCTTTTATGCATAATAAGCAAGTTGCAATGCCTAAGAAAACAATATATTAATAGCCTTGAGTAATAAAAAATGTTAATAATATTGCAAATTAAAATAATGTACTGCATTGTCAAAAAAGCCATTTTTGTCTTAATGATGACAGTGGATCAAAATAAAAATTGAACTGATTTTGATCTTTTTCCTTCGATTCTGTTATTTAGAACCTCTTGAAAACTATTCCCAGTCGTAGGTAAGGCTGAAGGAAAATGTTTCAGAAAGTTATCCAATACTGTCTTCCCTTAATATGGAAGTCATACAGCTTTTGTTTTAGCAGTGCAGGACATAATGTCCTGCTTTATTTAAAACTTGGGCTATATGTCCAAGTAGCTTCAGCATCTTTCTATTTTAATATTTATTCCTACTGCTCTCTAAGAAACATTACTCCTATTTCCACCTACAGGAGGATGTGTATCTGCATTACAGAAATATGGGTTGGAAGAGACCTCAGGAGGTTCTGTAGTTCAGACTCCCCAGTGAAGTCAAGAAGCAGGACTCTTGAATAGTGACTGTATCAGGTTACACATGGTTTTCTGTAGCCGAGTCTTGAAAATCTTGAACGATGGATATTTCACAGTTTCTCTGTGTTACCTGATCCAGTGCTGTACAAAAGTTTTTCCTAATGCCAAATGTAAACCTTGCAAGTCACAGCTTCTAGAGTTCTCTCCTTGTTTTAGAATTTACCACTGCCAAGAGTTTGACAGTTACAGTCATAGATGTCCTTCAAGTAGTTGTACACTTATCCTCCTCTTAGCCTTTTCTTCAACAGATTGAACAAACCCAGCTCCCTCAATTTCCTCTGGCAGGCGGTACCTCACTACTTTGGTCGTCTTCCACTGAGTACTTTCCAGTTTTCCAGCATATCTCTTGAACTGAGACACAAAACGACACATATTCCAAATGCAGCCTCATTGGGACTGAGTTGAAGAAGATAATAATTTAACTCTACCTGCTGACCACAGTTAGTCTTATGTAGCTTTGCGCGTGGTTTGCCTCATTTACAATGAGAGCACACAGTTCGATCCTACTTAACCTGCCCTCCATTGTAAAACCCAGATCATTTTCAGACGGTCTGGTACTCAGCCATCTGCTTCCCAGTCTGTACCAATGCACGGGTTTATTCTGTCCTAGGTACACAATTTTGCACTTTTCTTTGCTGAACTTCATGAGATTTCTGTTAGCCAAATCCTCAGCCTTACAGTCAGTCATATCAGCATGCTCTTTTAATATCCTCAGGTGAATCCCATCCAGTCTCATGTATTAGGTCTACATTTGTGAGCTCTAGGATATATATATATATTTGTATAAAATCTGCTGAGGAAGAATGCAAACACAAAGTACAGGTTTCAGTGTGAGGAGTATAGCTGCTTTTCTCATCAATAGGCAATAGCTTTTCACTATATCCTTTCCCTCACATCTTCCTGTGAACTACCATCTCTAATTTCATGCCTTGATCCTCATCTGGTACTCATGAATAAAACAGGTCCAGGCAATAAAAGTTTCATATATGAACCACAAGGAAAGTTTCATTCCTCATAGACAATGTAAATCCCAAAACCGATTGAAGCATATAAGTATTTTTTGTTGTGCAGTTGTTTTTTTTCCCTTTTTTTCCTTTCCTTTTCTTCCAAGGAACCAATTCCTTGTTCAGTTATTATCACTCCATTACTTTTTCTATTGCATATCATCCTTTTTTCTATCTGTAATACTGACTCCATTTTTTGTGGGACTTCTTTTCCTTAATTAACCTCTAATAACCAGCAGAAAATTCAGGGAGCAAAAAAAAAAATAATGACAGCACCAAGCAGATTTTTTTCATCAGTTAAACTAGATTTTCACTTATGTTGCACTATTTTTATCCCTCTAGAAATTTGGCTTGGTGATGATCTGTTAGCAAGACAGATACAAAATTTTAGTGCCAGATGTGATTAGAATTGTTGTGGGTTAATGAATTGTCATATAATATTTTGACCAATTCTGATGGACAAATTATACACACTTTTCACTTACTGTCTGATAATTTTAGTGATCTAGAAGAATGTGTCAGTGTTTCTACAATTTGATGTACAATTGATTTCCCCATTCCCTCATGGCATTCCCTTAGGAAAAGCATTATGCAAAATGAGAATATAGAAAGGAGGAAGCTTTTTTTTCCCCTGAAAACTCGGTCATATAAATTGTTTATAGCACTTCATTAAACTGGCTGCTGAATATAAAAGGCTTACTCTAAGCTTTAACATACTCTCTTCCTTGACATGGAAAATTGACTCTTTCTATTGTTTATGTTCAGGAATGTATTCAAGATAAGCTACGGATACAACACATAGGGAACTGGGTGTTGAATAAATAACTAAATGCACCACCTAACAACTACTGACTTTTTTCCTGTCTGTTTACTACCTAAAATAGAGACCATTTTCAGTATCACGCTGTTGTGGCATTATCCTTGAACTATGCATTTTTGCTAACATGAGTTGTGATGGCCATTTCTGAATTGTTCCAGTTTTACCTCTACCTCTTTTTCTATGGTGAAAACTAAAAAAGAAACCATTGTTGTTTTGAAAAAAAAAAAAACGCGAGAGGATTAAAAGTTATTTGAAAGACATTCAGTACTGAATTTCTTTCACTATGGGATTATAACTGAAGGAATATTCTGATGACCCAGCAATAGTCCATTATCAATAAATTTTCTTTATTTTTTAATGTTGCTAATATCCTTATAACACAGCAATTCTTATTGCTCTGAGAGGTTGTTAAAAGAAGTAATTACACATAGGGAAGTGAAATATTGTATTGCAGATCAAATGTTGGATAAAACAGGATGCAAAGAAAAAAATATGAGTTATCTTTTTGTCATGGGAAAACTTCAGCAATTTGGTCTTTTACATTTCACCTTTGTTTTAAATATCCGTATTAATAGCCTGTAAATACAGAGGGTAATGAGGTAGACATATTTGCATCAAAGAGATGTTTGTTCGGGATCAGAGAAATCATGGGGTTTTTAGATATCCAAGAGAGATGAAACAAATGGTAAATGAAAATACAATACATTCAAATTGTAGGAAAAATAGCTTATAATTGAATTCAATCATATAATTTATAGTCTTTTAGATTGGATATACCAACTATAGTAAAAAAAAAACCAAAAAACTAACAAAAAAAAACCCAAGCTTTTAGCATGTGTGAGAAAAGGGATAGCAAAGAGTAGAAAAGTTATCATAAGGCTTTAAATACCTCTTTCAGAATGCTATGTAATACTGACTTTCCTGTATCTTAAAGGATAACACAGAACAAAAAGTGGTTCAACAATATGCAAGGCAATCATGAAGGGTGTGGAAAAGTTCTGTTGAAAGAAACTGAAACTACTGCAAAAGAAAATGAGTAAATGACGAACACAATAATTGTTTTCCTGATATATGTTATAAATCACATATTTCCACATGGCAAATTCTACCTGTCTTGTCTCTGAACACAAGAAAAAAAGGACAGTAAACTGAAATTAAATGTTGTGCAATCCAGAAATGCTTACACATTTACTATTGTTTTTCTTGCACATTTAAAGAGATTATAAATCTCATTAAGACAGGACATGGTTTAGAACAAATATTGAGGAGTTTTTTAGAAAAAGAAATAATGATGTTGACAACACATTTAACTTCTGTAACAAATCATAAACCATTACTTTGAAATAAATATTTCATTCTTAAGTTTAAAGTGTTCTCTGTCTTTTAGATTGAATAACCCTAGATCTGACTGTTGGGGGTTTCTTATATCTTCCTTTGTCAGAGTCAGGTTATTGAACTGAATAGATCTTGGATCCATTCCAGAGGATCAGTTCTGTCTTTGTGCTCAGTGCACCATGTGTTTATAGTAAAGCTCAATTAATACCAAACTAAATGCAAGTTCCTTGTAGTGAGGCACAATCCTTATTTCAGAAATTCAGAAGGGAAAAAGAGACGGGAATGAAGCCAAGGAAGTTACTGACGAAAGGAAATAGGTGATAGAGAAAATGATGTAGATGGTAGGTATACAGAATTTATCAGTATAAGCTCAGGCAGAGGAACAGTATGGGAGATTCAACTTTGATTTAACTTGATCTAGTCTTCAGTTAAATACCTAATAACTAAAGTAAGACACTTTCAGCTTTGAATCATATCTACTTCCTTCTACATGGAGAAGAGAAGGTATTAAGTCAGAGGCTGAGTTTGTGACAACTTTAAGTACAAAGCTAATTCCTAGCCCCAAATTCTCTTAGTTATACATGTCACAAGTATTTGCTACTGTATAAAAGATTAGCTTTTTTGAACACTTTTCCTAGTCTAAGTAGTTTTGGCCAAGTCAGTCCCCAAGGTATTGTTCAGCTGGTAGAATTTGTCATCCCTAAACAGTTCATCTACCTGATATATCGGATAGACCTCTGTGCAATTGCCACATTTTCAGAAGATAGTGTCTTGGCAGCTTTGTAGTTCAGATTGTTCCAGGCCTTTTTTTTTTTTTTTCCGGAGTCTGGCACAAACTCACAGTCTGCAAAACTTTCATAAACATTTCTAATCAACCAATCTAATTGCACTGCTAATAATTGCCATTGAATTTAGTGTCCTCTGAATTTTAATTTTCAGATTTACTCTGTTGTAAGCCTTCTGGTCGCTATCAAGGTAAACAATTAAGAGCTAATCTGCCTGTTGCTCAGCCATCAGTGAGTGCTGAAGAGACACTAGCTTCATAACAAGAGAATAGCTTCATCCTTCATGCACAGTTAAGAACTTGCAGCTGACTTGGCTGCGTTTGGGGCTCAATGGATAAAAGTGCCCATTAAATCATTAACTGTTAAGAGTCTATTAAATCATTAACTTCCTTTCTGGATGTAAGTTTTTTAAATAACATGATTACAGAGATCAATGGCCAAGAACATCTGTCCTATTGTTGCTCTACCAATACTGAAACAAATCTATGACAAAAGGTGCTGGATAGAATCTTCCATTCTCTTAGCAGGCCTGATACCAGGAAACACATTCCCTACGTTTTTTATAGGACCTTTTGCTCTTCTGATCTGTTTCCAAATATTTTGATATAAAGAAATATTTCTTTTCATCAGCAAAATATTTGTCCTTTCCAAAGTGCTCATACAAGCATCCTTGCCATCTCTGACAGAAACTTTCTAGGCCTGAAAATAACAAAAAAGTTATAATTTGTTCCATTATTTAAGAAAATGTTAGTTATGTGACCTTAGGGCTATCATCTTCTCTCTGTTCTTCATGTCCCTTAACCTCAGCCTTCAGCAAATCCTGAATGTAACTGTTAGATGAACTGGGATTCCTAGTGTCCTTAAAGATTCTAGATGAGTATGTACCAGGCTACTTAGTAGCTTACCAGTATATCTGACTAATTTGTGCACCAGTGTTATGGTTTAAGAAAACCCGTAAAAATTTATTGTCATTTAAACAATTATTCTATCACCCAATGACGCCTCCCCACCCAGAAAAGGGAACAAGGGAAAACAAGGAAACACGAGGGTTGAAACATAAACGGCCTTAGCTCTCTTCCTTAGTATTTTCTGTGCCTTAAATGCAATCTTAATTCACAGGATTTCTTTTTTTATCCCTGTTTTACTACTTTTTGCCTTGAGAATGTCTATCCATTCTTGGGGCACTGAGAAAAAGAACCCACACGCACTTACATTTTTTCTGAAGATTTTATTATTTTTTCAAGTCTTTCAAGGACAGGGTAATTTTCTTTTCATTCTGGCATTGAAGACAGAAGATCTGAAAAGAAGAAGAACAAAGAGAATCTCCTGTTCCCCTAGCTACGCTTTTCCCCCCAGTCCTTTCCTTCTTTCAGGGGCTCTATTTAATTATTATTTGTTTGAATAATAATTAACATCTAATTGAAACAGGAGGGAAAAATGCATATTGAGATTCAGTCATACTTATGATTTAGTTGACTGTTAGGCAAAGTTTAGGAAGAGGTAGGACAATTAAATGAACTATTAGTCTTTATGGCTTTAAAGGGAAGAAAAGATAGGCCTTTAAAGCAGGATGCAAATACTAAATTAAAAAAAAAAAACAACAAACAACAACTGCATAAGAAAATGTTTTCTATTTGAAAAGTATGTGAAGGTCTTAGTCATATCTCTATTATGGAAATATTTATTGCAGTTTAGATAAAAAACTGATTTAAATTGTTTTTAACATAAACAGTCCTTTTGTGTTCTGACTGAATATATTGTGTTAAAAAACAATTAAGAGAACACAAAGACTTGAAATACACTGATGTGGCCAGTACAATACACAGTGACCGGTGAGATCTATGAGTGTTGACTTACAGAGAGTTTTACCAATGTAACTAATATAATCGCCGGTATTGAAAAAGTCAAGTGTGAAAGATGATTTTTCTGTTCAAAGTTCAACTACTGCCATCAAATTATGAGTTCATATATCCCACCAGTTTCAGAAGAAACTCTAATGCTGATTTTGCAGAGGTAAATAAGATTGTAACATTATGTTCTTACATAGAATCCACTCGGGTTTTATCCAGAATCTTATTGCTGAGATTGTGGAAGTTATCTGCTAAGAAGTTGTTAAATAGCTGAGCCTTCTACTTAATAAATGGTGCACAATAATCCAGTGTGCCAGATATGTATAACCACAGACTCATTAAGCCAAGCTAATTAAATAAAAACAGTAAGCCACATAATTATGGTGAAAGTCATGACCTGTAATGACCCCAGGTCCTGACTATGACACAGAATTAATCTTTAATCATGCCTAATGGCTGCTTGTATATTTAATGCCTTCTACAGTTACTATGCTCCCCAAAGGGAATCCTTGGTTTCTTTCTGTCTTTCAGTAGTTCCTTTGGGAATATGTGTTAATTGCTCTTACAGAGAAAAAAAAGTAGTTCCAAGTTTTCAGAGCTTTTCCTTTTCTCTCTCTTTTTTTTTTTTTTTTTTTTTTCCCACTGATGACTGTCAGCAGTTCAAGTGTACATGGACTTTTAGTTGTGTCCTTAGTGGCATCACATATAAGACTAACCTCAACAGTTCATCAGAGAACTTTAAACTGTAGGTGTAATGTAAGAATAACTAATAACTAATTTGCTGATTCCATTGTTCAGACAGCATAAGTTGCATTTAATTTGGGTGAATGGAAATGACAGTCTGATACATGGTTCAGGTCAAATTTAGTTTCTTCCTGAAATGGCTAAGTCGGCAAAATTGGCACAGCCATATCAAGTGTGCTATGCTAATCTACCAGATTTTTTCAGTAATATTTGGGGATTTAGAAATTTTGGTGTCAGTCTTTTTTTCTCCAGATTTGAGCAGGAGGAGACTGATCATCAGGTTTTGTTTTCTTTCTTACATTTATTCTGTTCTTTGATTCTATTTAGTTTTAGGATGGAAGAAGTCTCCTTTCTAAGGAGTTTCTCTTAGAATTGTAGATCCCTTTGAGGGAGAATATGCCCTGTCAGGTTTTCGTAGGCTTTCACACTGCCAATGAAGTTTCTAAGCTCACAGAACGCTTCTCCACTTCATTGCTGCAGAGAAAGATAAGTATCATGAACTTAGTTTAACTAGACTGCAGCCTTTCCAGTGTAACATACATTTAAGGAAACTGTGATAAAATTGTCCTTCCCTGCAATCAGTTCCACCTTTTGAAGGCATGCTGTCTGCATGAAAAAAGTGCCAGGGAGCTAGCAAAAAAGAGGTTATCTTCTTGTAAAAGACAAACCTTTTTGAAAGAAGGAAGGACCTTCTATTCTACTTCCAGTTAGCAGAAAAAAATAAAATAAAAAAAAACCCCAGACTTCTGAGTGACCATTGCTAAGCACCTACTCGGTTATGGCAACGTAAATAATCTATTAGATTTATTAAATCCATGACTGACTAAAAGAAAGAGACTACCATGGGGAACAGAAGAAAACTGTATCACACAGCTCCAAAAAACACCAGCAAAATATGATGGTACCTTAAACACCTCAAAATTTTTGTGTTCTGTACATCCAGATAGATGTTAGGGAAGGGTTTTTCTCCCAGTGTATTATGATATCTTTGATGATGGGAGAGTTATATATAAGTTTGTGCAGCCAATAACCTTGTTCCGCATCCTCCTGCTTATGTGATTTGCCATTCAGCTGTTTCTCTTCAGAGAGCTTTCCTTTGTCTGTATGTCTAAAATCAGGTAAACATAATTTTGACATAAGACTTTATTTTTTCCTTCCAAGTCTGATGGAGAGAAGGCACTTTAACAAAAAGTTTAATTCATTATCAAATAAATCATTTAAGCATGTGCTTAGTCTCCTGTATCTTGTGGACTTCACATATCAGATATTCAGCTAGTATAAATTAACATAATTTCACTCACAACTGAAACCACTCTTATTTACACCAGCTTCAGAACTGATGTAGCCTCTGTATCAAGAGCTGAAGGTGGTTACTGAAGAGACTTGAATTTATTACTTATTATGAAGTGTCAGAGTCCAGTACTCTCTGATCAAGTTCTGTTAGATATTCCGCATGTGGAGGGTGTAATGTTCAATATCGAATTTACTTATTTGAAGACAATTGATGTTACACGGGATTTCTGATTTAGCGAAGCAATACAAAATATACTGAAAACACCATACAAATGTAAGTTATGCTTAGCAAAATATAGCAATTGAAATGTACAGTTCAATCACAATACCAATGTGATTCCCATCACCAGTCTTTATAATATACTCAGAGAAGTGAGGCTTACATCCTGTGTGAGCTCATTTTTTAATTTTTTGCTGTATTTTCAAATTTTCCTATATCTTCAGATATGGGAAGGTGTGACATTTGTACCATTTGAACCTGTGAATCCAGCAGCTTCATGTTTTTTCTGTTTACTTATTCTCCCAAGTCATGATATTAATGGTCCCGGATGATTAAAATCCAGAAAGGAGGGAAAAGTCAAGCTTAGACAGAAACATGGGGCTATGTCTCAGCCCATTACAGAATTACTGAATAAGCATAGCACCAGTACAGAATTAAACACAACTAAGCATTATGAAGCTAAACCAGAAAAGATCAAAAGCTTTGCACATCTGTATCTATACAGAAAGAAAAAGATGTTCAAAGCATCCCATATCATTGTTTTAGAGTGCTTATTGTTTTATTTGAGTGACTTCCAACCCCTCTCCTTTCAGGCAGCCTAGTTAAAGTACTGGTTGCATGAGCAAGCACCTGACATGTATGGCAAGTCAAGCAAGCCAGGCAAGGCAAGTCAAAGCATTCAGAAATCCAGCAGTTGCACTGTTACTTTGGGTGAATTCCTAAATTCATACTATATAAATATTTTCCTACATCTGGGCTGGAAGATACCCTCCCACAAGATGAGTAATCAATCTTTAAATGGTAATGGTGAGTTATGGTTATTATAGCTACAACACATGTGGAACCTGGTGCAAATCCTTATCGTAATCTCATCATACAGTGATTACTTACCCACACAGCTGGAAAAATCAAGTCTTGTTTCAAGGTTGAATTTGCCTAAATTCAGGTTCAAGCCATTTGATACTGTTTTTCAGTCTGGAAGACTGAAACTTGCCACTATCAGACCTCTTGCTCTGGATGTGCAATTACTTGCAAACAATGATGAAGTCGCACATTCGCTTTCTCATAGATGACCTCTGAGCTGGCCTCTGTGTTTTCTTGATATTTACCGAAGTGTGCATGTCAGGTTTGAGACTTTATCATCTCAAACAGTGTGAAGTCTGCAAAGTTTAAAATATTTCCTCTGCTTATAGCACTGTGTGGAGAGCAATTATTTATGTTGATTCTCACTTGTTGAGGTACCGAGTGGGACGGGGGCTCCTTGGGACCAGGAGCAGTGTTGGCTCCCCATGGGGTCCCCATGGGGTCCCTCAGGGCAGGCCCTGTCAGCCAGGGCCCATCCCACTGCCCCAGCCAGTAGCAGGGCAGCTGGGGACACCAGGTCAACCCCAGCCCTAGGCATCAGGCACCTCCATGGGCATGGGCCAAGGCCAGGCCAGGCCATGGCCTTGTGGGCGGGCCCAGCTCCGCGGGGTCCATGTCTGGGTAGGGCAGGGCTGTGGGGATCTAGAGACTGGCCATGCTGTGGTGTCGCTGGGGCTGACAGCTCTGGGGGCCTGAGATGGTGTCCTGGGCCCTCGGCAGGGTACAGGGAGGCCCTGGTGGGCCTGGACAGGGATGGCAAGTCTTGTGAGCGCCCTCAGGACCTTGACAATCCTTTTCTAAGCCACAGCTTTCTTAGGCACCTAATTTTTAAGTACAGCTTGAATTGTTAATTCTCAGGTGCATTAGCTTTTATTTGTTCTATTAAAATGTGTTTTGTTCGAAGGGGCCTTTGAGCTCAGTGATCTGCATCATTCTGTAAAAGTAACTTGTCCTTAGTATTTATTACTCTATCAATCTTTGTGTCATCTACAAACTTCACTAGTAAAAATGCTAAATTATCCAGTAAACTACCAGCAAAAAGTACAGGAATCGTGTTGGATTTACAAATCCGCTCTGCAGGACCACAGCAGGACTTGAGTCAGTAGGCCAGCACCGGCAGCAAAGGAAATACAGGAAGAAAAGGAAACCCTTCTCCTTCCTTTTGTGTTTCAAGTAAGATAATATGTTGTGTTCACAGCAAGAGAAGTGGTTTGGCCATAGATTCCACTGTCGCTCTTCTCAGGTTTTGAAGCATTTAAGGACATACGGTCCGTTGTGTTAAATGGGGGCTGAAAGAAAGGTGCTCGATAGTTGTAGTGTGGAGTGGTGACAATGCGTGGCTGTGTTTTAAAGCAGTGCATCCGCACCAGCGAGCTTGTGGGAATGATAAAATGATGATGATGATGATGAAACAGTGTCAAGGTCACTCTGTGAATTTACAGTTCTGGGTGACTCTGTCTGAGAGGTCAAATTGTGGCATGCTTTAACCATTCTGAATAATGATCTAGGAGATTTTTTTTTCATTATTATCTAGAAAGTTTTATTATATATATTGCAAACTCCTCTGTCAGATGCCTAGCACCTGCTCACTACAAGTTACTCTGTTTCCAGCACTTTGTAAAACCTATAGGGGTTTTGAAGGATGATAGGCTTTCTTATTTTAGTTTTTTAAAGCTATTAAAGCTTCTTTAAACTACTGGCCTTATTTGATAAGAAGTCCTGCTGTCACATGCTTTTGCTTTTTCTAAATCAAATAGAACACACAGAGATGAGCTGTACTGGGGGACTGAAAGAACAAACAGTTCATCTTGCGATCTGAAATGTCTGCTATGAAAATATCAGCATCTTCAAGACACAATAAACTGCTAGCAGTGGTGGAACATTAAAATGTATGTGAGTTTATATAACTGTTTGCCTCTGTCTTTTTCTCTTCTCTCACTTTAAAGGTAGCTAGGAAAGTAAGTGCACAAAAGTGAGCTAAATTAATGAAAAGTATGAGTAGAATATTTGCATTGTTGACTCGTGTCATTAGGATGGAAAGCTTTATTTAAGTGCACCTTTGTCTTTTACCTAGACTAGTAGGATAAGTTTAATGAGCGTGAGCAGCCATTACTTGTATCCGTATAAACCCTATGTGTGCCTTTTGTCAGGCAGAAAAATAATGATAAAAAGGAAAGAAGATTAGCCTTTGACAGTGACAATTCTCTATAAAAGACTTAACAGTCATTGATGGTGTTTAATGTATAACTGTACTGGATAACATTTACCTTTACGATGAAACTGCATAAAGAAACAAAAGCATTGGCTTAGCGGGTTTTAGCTGTAGTTGGACATTATACGCTACACAAATCCCAGCAGATCCTGCTGTTCGAAGACTTCATTGTTATTCAGTTTGTTAACATGACAATGATCAAAGATATCCAGGCTAAACCACTCATTTATTCTAATTAAAATAACTGTTCTGATCTGTTATAGGTTTTATCCTTACAGTGTGTACATCTAGCAAAAGAGTAATTGGTAACCTTAGTATGTAACAGAGAAAGGCATAGTGCATTATCTCCAGCAGCATTGTGATTTGATGCAGGACCAGAGTTTTTAAGAGTAGTCCATTTTTGCTTCATCTCACTTGTAATAAAAGCATTGGTCATTTTCTGAGAGATAGGTTCCTGGCAGTCTACCAGGTAGCTTGAGACTTTATTTCATATTACAGTTGAAAATATGACAATAAGAAATGGCACTAAGCAGGCTGATTTATACCTACTTTAAGCTTTCTTTTGTTTCAGAAATGCATGCAAAGGCAGTCTTTATGTGATAGTCCAATTGTTTTATTCGAATCAGAAACAACTCGGTGGTATATTGATTCTTGGTATATTTTATTTGCTGTGTGTCATGTCCTACAAATTATTTGTATTTAATTTAAATTACCTGACCTTTTAGAATTGCAAAATAATTAAGATTCTTCCTTACAGTGAGAGATGGGCTGGCACTGAACTGATCAGCTTGCTCAGCAGTTTGAACATCAAAATATTCAACCAATTTCTTAAAAATAAAGGACTGATGAGTGTGCATATTTTTCCCTATATTATACCAGCTCTTACACCACTTTCATCTCAGAACCAACCTCAGGAGCTGTAATGAGGTCTGAGAATGATAAGTGATACAGTCTGCCTTCTTTAGGAACGTAATTTACATTGTATGATTAAAGTTACATGCTGTTAAGTGTCCCAGTCTTAAATCTTTACCTTTGGTTAGGTAAGACTACTGATTTATCTGCTGTGTCCAAATGACAGTTATTGGACAGAGAAAAAGACAAGTTAGGGTGGGGATTCTTTTGTTGGGGAAGTAGCAACTGAAACTACCACTGTGAAAGTTTTCTTGCATTCACTCAGCAGGCACCAGCAGACCTCTGAGAGTCAGTACAATTCTTTCCATCTTGGAGAGTAAGAAGCACTACTATAGTACGCATGCTCAGTTAACAGCACTGGTTCACACCTCAGACCTGCATCCCACCTAGGTGGGTGCATGCATTGCTTAGGAAGTGCAGCTGGGCATCAGGCTCAGCTGGGAAACTACACTTACAGCTGCTACCTCCGATGCATGAAGCAAAGCAGGAATACTCATATAGCCAGGCTCTGGTCTCAGCTGTGAAGCAACAATTACAAGCTGAGATAGCTACAAGCAGATTTCCAACTGCAGCTGTCTGTAACCTGCCATTCTGTCTCCTCAATGTATTGGAACTCAGGAGGTTTTGCTTTCAGTCTGGGAAGCCCAGTAAGTATCAAAAGTTGAAATCTATAGTCTGGAATTAAAGATTTAAAAGTATGTTCACTTGGTGAATTAGGGCACAGACTTGAGACAAATACTAAGCCATAGCCTATTTTGTGTTCTTGGCTGCATCTGAGAACCAGCCACCAATAATAGTCAGAATTTCTATAGTTGTCTAAAATGCAAGTATCACAGTGACTGAGTTTGAAGTCTGGATTTTTTTCATTGCCCTTTGTTAATGCAATATTTTAAATTTATTTTTTCTGTTAACAAAGAGTTAATAATTTTTTCTCCTTTCTTTGGGAAGAAAATGCTGGTTGACATACTACTATTCTGCTGGGATTGTGTGTCTTTCCTCACAATGAATTGTCTAAATACTAAACTACATTTTCACATTTATAAGATCAAGGTCAAAGCAGCTGCTTGCTGTGTTTGTACTAACTAGGTTTGTAGGAAAAAGGCGTTTCTAACAATCTTAACAATGTAAACTTCCCCTTTATTTCTGAAATCCCAGTTATTTTTTCATATATCCATTCCCTGCCCCCCCCAGCCCCACGTGGTTTTATAGTCATCTTAATGTTGTTTTTATCTTAAGAACAAAGCATAAATAGTATTTTTGTGATTTTATTACATATATGAAGTGCCACTGAGGCCAACTTGAGTACAGCTGAGCTATATACAACTCAGATTTACTTCAGTGGAGTCTTACGGCAGAAATAAACTGAGTTCCTTGTTTTTAGCTAACTGTGCGAAACAAGGAAGGTTTTCTTTGAGACTTTTTTTGCTCAAACTTTGTCTCTCTGTCCATATTCCTGCATAGAACATAGCTGTGAAATAGTATTTATATTCAATTTCCTCCTGCAGTGGCTTAACTCTCTCTTGTAATTTGTCATAACAGGTGGTGGAAAAAAAACACCAAATAAGCATACAAACATAAAAAAAAATATCTCAAGAGCTGAAAATAAACCAGAATAAAAATATAGTAATGTTATTTTTTTCTACAGTATACTGTGTTATAATAAATAGACTAAAAATGAATGATGGGGATAGGAACTATATATTAAGTAAGGACAGGAACACTTTAAAAGCACTGCTTCTTTCTGTCAGAAGCAAATCAGGCCTGCTTTTTCCTGGCCTTTTCATCTTGTTTCCCTTTCTTCTCTCCCTCCCTCGCCACTTAAGCTTTTCACCCCATCAGTCAGGACAACAGCTGAACCAGCTGTTGATGGAGATAAACATTAAGTGAGGGAATGAAACCTAGCAGTGAGCAGGAGCTCAGTGGCTGGGCACAGAGAGATAAGTAGATAGAAATGGAGTAGCAATCTCTTAAAATGATAATGAGAGATAAAGTGTTTATAAGTCATGAAATGATAATTGGGGAGATGTTTATGATTTTGCAGCTCCCATTGACAGCTTGGTGTTTAGCTTTCTACTTGGAACATACAACACCAGAGCATCTTGGAACTGTCCAGCCTGAGGTCCTTCCTTAGCAGTTATTTTGCGCTGCTATTCTTAAAATGTAGAATTAGCCACCCAGCTGCCAAAGAGAAAGGAATAAAGTAGTCACAGAAGAGTATTAGCACTGTCTTCTTTATATCTGATTTGCCAGTTCTGAACTCTAGAGATGCCTCCTATATCTATTAAGCATATGGGGAAGTTAGGATCCTACTTTTACGTTCCAACTAATAAGTAAGTAGTGTGTACCAAAACAAATAAATTGGTGAAGGTTACAGTGTTCATACTGTGTACGTTTCAGAGGTTTTATTTTGGACTGGGTTTATTTTAATCTTTTAGATTAAATGCCTGTTTGTGGTTAAAGTGCATTAGAAATATGTCTACCAGTGGTAAAAGGAGTGGCCCAGTAGGAGGAGCAGATATATAGAGTGAAAGAGGTGGCGTTGAGGACTCTGTGTCCTCACTGAACATATTTTGGGATGTATATGTGTACTCTTAAGAGTAGCTCTGGTTTGATCCTGTGGACCGAGTACCCATTACTGTTCATGGTGGCAACTAGAGTGTCCTTTGTGTCTTAATTTCATCCAAGAAAAATACCGTTTGTGTGCTCCAAGAATTCTCTGTGCTGTGAACCAAACTGCAGTAAATGGGAAGTTCAAGAGTTTTCCTTCAAAAATGCACTCCTGATCAAAACTAAAATGCTAGTGTAGATGTACCCTACTTAAAATACCTAATTAGACTATGCAAATAGATACTTAATGGTTAAATCTTGACTCATATTTAAAACTACTTAACTTAATAAATAGTCCTATTAAAATCCGTAATGAGACTGCTTCACAGTGAAGTGCTACCCAATATGAGTAAGAACATTAAAATCTATCTTAAAGTAGTAATAACAGTGTTCAGGATCCATAATTGATGGACTCATTTTCAGACCAGAATTAATAATTTCTCATACTGAAAAAGAGAAATTTAAGCTGTTACAATGTGTTCTTTATAGCTTTTATTCATAGATTTTCTGGACAGTAATTGTTTACTTACCCATGGTTAATACAAACATTAGTAAAAATCAGTCATCCCAGTATTAAACATTCATGGAAGTGGCTGGATACTGACAGCAGTTAATACAGTAGTGATTAAAGAGCAGTTTGAAGTATGTTCTCCAAAGCAGAATGTTTAGGACATTTAAGCTTAAAGAAATGGCCAATGGCAAATAAAAGATTTGTCTTATAACAAGATTTCTAAAGTCACTAGTCAATGCCAAGCAAGGTTGACAAGAATAATAATATATAATTCCTTTTTTAAAAAGTAACCCCAAACCTCAGGTGTTTAATTATTGATCCAAGTAATATTTTCCTTTCAAACTCATCTGGGGGCTAAAAGCCATTAGTTAAAGCATCTGACAGAAACTCTTCCTAAAGGATTAATGAAATGAACTCTTCAGCAGTTTGCAAAAAAGGATTTTTACACCAGTAGATTAAAGAAAACAGACATGTAAAGCATACTGATTCACTTAGAAAGGATAATAATTACACTAAGGTTTTTTCCATTCCTCCTTTCCCTGTACGCCACTTCCGAGTGATAAGTGGTACATTAGGCTAATCCAAATGGTAATTAATGTTGCACGTGAAAGCAAAATCATTTTCAGGCCAAGTCTGCTACCTTTATTCATACTTTATTATTTTACCACCCAGTATGTCTGTTTATATAAATAAGATTGAGTAATAAGATATTGCTCATTTTAAGGAAAGACAGCATAATTAGAGACCTGATTGTCACTGTCTTTCTCTTCTTGTGACTGTTTAGATGCTTGTTAGTCATGTGTACATAAATATTTCATGGTGTTTGATATCTTTATGTTTGTAAGGCATGTGCAAGGTATGCAAGTTCTGTTATAGCCATCTTAGAAATGTGTACCTTTTCCCTCATTCTGTAAAGTCAGCATAGAAGTTAAAAAGAATTAGATACCTTAAATGCTTTTTGAAAATCTAATCTGGTGCCTGTCTGTATTTCTTGAAGCCTAACACCTTTAAAAATTGAGTCCAAAGTGACTTTGCCAAGATATTACTAGAAGAGAGAGGAATTTAACACAGATCCTAAGTTTATGCCCCAGCCCTTGTATCACTTCTTTACAGTATTTTTTTTCCAGTCTTTCTGTGGTCACAATTCTTATGAATGTCAGTAGGAGCAAAATTACTAATATTGGAGTTATGAGCCAAGAGGGGGGAAAAAGCCTACTTAGATAAATTTTATTTTGCACTCTTGCAAGCTGTTTTTCAATAATCCACTTTATGGTCCTCTACACCCTATTGAATTGTGGGATAAAAAAGTGCAACCGACATAATTCACCACTGAGCACCTAAAGGCAGACTCTCATTTTGAAAGTGGTAAAGTAGGAAGGCAAAATTAAATTGGTTTAATTTAAACCTCGGAAGCTGTGATGCTGGCCTATGCCATTTTACCTAAACAGGTATTTTCAGTGTTTTGTGTAGAATCAAAAAGCAGGCATCGGAATTCCTATCTATTGTAAAATTAAATAGACGTTTTCAATTGAGTGTACACCAGGAGTGAAATTATGGCCCCATTCAATCTGATGGAACTTTTTGCAATTGACTTCAGTGGGACTAGGACTTCACCCCAGGAGTGTACTTTCAGGCTAGCTAACATCTTTTTTAATGTACCCCCTACATAGCCTATTAAATATTCTTGTCATTACAGAATACAGAAGAGCCCATTTTCCAATTTGTCACGCTCTGACGAGCACTGTTTCATAGAGCTCCCCTCAACCCCTGTTGTTTCCTACTTACTAGTTAGAGCATGAAAAAGCCAGTGGGTCAGAGGTTGCTTTCTCAGTCATCACATATACCTTATAGCAGCTAACGGGGTATGAAGGCTTCCTAACGGGCAACCTGAATTTCGTTAGAGGCTTTTGACATACCTGGTCCATCTATTATTTGAAGACTTTTATTATAGGCATCGTTTAGTAAAAAAAACATGATTTGAAACAGCTGGCCTATGGAAGTCATAGTGAGAGAAGGCACCATGGGAAAGAAGAGGAAAAAAAAAAATAATTCTGAGTCCCTTACGCAACCACAAAAGAAAGAAAAATGATGCTGGATGTTAATGACTATATCTTTTGTCACTCTTTACAAAAAAGCCATTTTTAAATTTGTGGTGCATTTCAATAACTCTGAAAACAGATTACCTTGGTACATTCGTAGAAGCACCCTAGAGTCCGTGAGTACTGATGTGTGCTGCCATCTCTGCGACAGTGCTGTGGCTATTGCTGTTCCACAACGCTGCCTGCAGTAAATGGAACACAGAGGTGAAGGAAAGACACATAAACCCAGTTATTTTCCCCCAACGATGTTTACTAAGGGATACAGGAGGGTTGGACTTCATCACAGTTAAATTTGAGAGGGTAAAATGCGACAACTGAAGTAACACTGAAACTAACTGCAGGTTTTCCTTTAGAAGGATCTGAACTGCCGATAGCTCAAAGTGATTTACTTTAGATTTTATAGGAAAACTTAGGAGCCTCACCTGATGTAGTTAGTTTAGTGAGTATTTATCTTCTACTCAGATATTTATATTTAAGAAGTGTTTCCATTTCTTTGTGTAAATAGATTGAAAATATTAACGTTAAATTTGGGGTTGCCAGAAGTCTGAATTAACTGCCTGTTTACTTAATTGTAGATGAGAAAATATATGGTTCTCTGTTCTTATAAAGTTCTTATAATATAAAATACACCAAGAACCATACAAATTAACAAAAATAATAATAGATACAGTCTCGTGCGCACATAACTATTTGCTTCATTTTTATGGACACAAACCTAATTCCATGTGATCGAATCCCAGGCATTACATTAAGTTCTCTAGTTTCCCTTTCAAATATTTTACTGATCACCACAGATTTTCAGCTGTTAAAAATGTGTAGGTCATGGTTTGAAGGAAGATAAATAGAAAAAAATTGTGGGTTTAGATCTCAGACCGTCTATTGTCTTTTAAAATGTATTTCTAAAAATTTTTTTTGTTATGTCCTTTTTAGAACACTGCATTAATCATATACTTTCAACATAGTATTTTCCTCAAAATCGCCCACAATATACTGCTCCAAATGTTCTCTGATACAAATATGTGCAGGGCTGCACTTTATTTTACTGCTTGTGTAGATTAAAAGCTCTGCTTAGGATTTATCTTCAAAGCATTCTACAAACAAAGCATTCTCCTAACTGTATTCAAGTGTGCAATCATTTTTAGTGCCTGAAGTGATTCTTGCTTAATTTGGGAAGGTTTAGGGACTTTTTATGTATAATAGAGCTGGTTAATATAAAGCACTAGTATGGGCCTGATCCAACAACGGGATAAAAAAACCTCTATGCCCTGCATATCTAATGCACTCAACAGTTTTCAAGCTGATTTATTCAATATATTGTATTGTTGCTATGGTTACTCTACATTAAGCTGTCTCACACACGGCCAATATATATGTAAAGATAAAGACCACTACATCCTTATATCAGAGGATTTTGTACAATTTATCTTTTGGGATGTTCTGATTCACTGCTTGAAAACTTATTGATGTATATGTACAGTATTCATGAAGAAAATTAAATACAGCCCTTTCTTTCCTTTATTTATATTCAAGAAACACCAGAAACCTCAAATGCTATTGCAGCTCGATTGCGTGAGGGACTATAAAAATATATATAGTAATTTATTTTTTTTTTAACAGTTTAAAAAAAAAAAAGATTGGAGAAAAGAAGTGTTTATATCCCTCTCTTACAGCTGGGAATAAGGTTGGAGGACTGGGTCACTCAGTCAAATATCTCATTAAAAATGTATTCTCTTATAGCTATTCACTTTTGTGCCCAAATACAGCTACCAGAAAAGTGGGCTAATTGGGTGTGTGATTGGCTGTATGTTTGTTTGGGATTTTTAAAATTTATTTTAATTCTAGACTCCTATCCAATAGACAGTCTGTTACACCTAATTTTATAATACAAATCAACCATTTATCTGTTTATATTTTATCTTTAAAAATCAAAATTAGAACAAAACCTTTCAGGAGGTCTGGGAACAAGCTCTTAATAAGGTTCAGTCTGAGCACTTTTCAAGAACATAATTTTGGCAACTTCCATCCCTTTTGTTTTCATTACTTATCACATATTAGATAAATGCAAATGGTGAAACAAATTAAGGAGAACACCGCAGTGATTCTCTATCCAAAAGACAGTAGTTGAATAGTTGAACTGAAATACTTTGTTAGCAATGATTATGGGTCAGTCTTTGCCTGTATTGGTATGTTTAATGTCTGTGTAGTTAATTAGCTGGTTTTACCATAATTTAAAAGAAACAAGACTAATTCTAGTTAGGCTTGAAAGAGAACTGGCCATGATTAATATATGGATGGGTGACTATCTCTCAGTGCTGAAAGCCAGATGGGACCAGAAAGGCACAGGGCAATATTTGTAAGCAATGCAAAACTATCCTTTTGCACTGGGAGCTAAAAAAGGGATTTGCCTCTCCAGTAGGCAGTCATCCATCACCATTTACACAGATTTTTTTTTGTACATATCCACATTCACAAGGGTTAATGTGAGTGTATGGAATCGAGCAGGAAAGAGAATGTAACTAGTCTGTTCTCAGGATATGCAAATTGTTCCAGTACATAGCCATAGATTTAAAAGGACTTCGGGTCATCCATTTACCTTTCAGTGCTACAGAAACAAATGTGCAATCAGAGCTTAGTCGGGTCTTAGTTGCACCACCTTCTGTAGTACTTATCATTGGTTTAAATCAAATAAAGTTATTTTCTTTACAACTTATAGAGCTGATTTTATGCATTCTCTGGTTTACCAGTACAATTACTCTCAGATTTTCAGTATGGCTAACTAACTGGTAGAAGTATTGGTTAATGGGATAAAAACAGTAAAGGAATCAGTGTAAAAATCAGCAATCTCAGAGGGGTTTGGATATCATCCTACTTAAAAACATCTTTAATGCGTATTCGTGAGAAATTTCTACTGGTGGCTGAAACTGCATTGGCATCTGTCTCTCTAATATGAACATTCAAAGAATGCAAAGGAAACAGGGTGACTAGATCTTGGGTCATACCAAATGAGGGCTTTCCCCCCCATCTTTACTGGTATTGTTATGGGAAAAGATGTCATTGTTTTGTTTTCCCGAGGGTAAAATGACTGTTTTAACAAAGCACTAGAGATTTATGGATGAAAAGATAAGTAAGAATCCTTATTATTAAAAATGTACATTTTTGTAGTGTCTTTGTTGCAAGTTGAAATTTAAAGATACCACTGTTTTAAGGATAGGGTGATACATGCCTCATACATGTAACACTTAAAATGTGTTTATAATTTTTATCGTTTTCATGATGTTCCTGGAAAATATTTAGCATTGTACATGGACTAAATTGTGAGGGTTAAATATAACCAAAGCTAACATTACTATTACAATGTGCAAGTCTGCAGCCCAAAATCTAGCACAATTTCTTCTTCTGAAAGTAGGATTCAGGAGACAAATAATATAAAAAAATATTTCTATTTTTTTCCTCATATCCAGGCATACAGGGTTATGTTAAGGAAGAGTGACCGATGATTGATTTTTCTAACTTTGGCATTAGGGATTAGTTTTAGTTGTATAAATATGTTGTATGACTTAATTCACCCCAAATATCATATGCTACTGTGAATATGTCATTAAAACCTCTTTCAGGGTATCACTGTTAGCATTTAATGGTCAACCTCCTGTCATCAACCCCGCTAAGGTTAGTTGCCATCAACCCCCCTAAGGTTAGATACCTTTATACCTCTAAGTGACTATGTGAATATCTCTAGCTATATCTGTGTTACAAGGAGAAGAGAGGGCTTTACTTCACCAACTCAGGCGCCCATTATTTCTGACCACATTGTTTTCTGTAGCACAGCTGTGGGAAAGGCCCTCACAATACTTAGGAATTACTGTATATTCTTGGCTATTCTGTGCTTGGCTGTGATTGTGCTTGGTCAACACAATTATAGGTACACGCTAACATGCTGAGAATACTTAGGAGCCTGGGCTATGTGCACATATGAATGTACCCTTGAGGCTTTCTTAATGTAAATAGGGCTTAAGTGTAGCCTTGAAAGTTGGCATCTATTTTACTTAAACTATTGGCAGGTACCATATGTCTTAGTTCCCCTTCCACAATGCTGTATGTTAAAGAAAGGAAAGTAATTCAATACTTAGAATGGCAACAAAAATCATAGATAGGCCCTTCGTATTGCTTTCACCTAAAACTCTGGGTAAAAAAACTTTCTGGTTTATTTGCTTTGTCTCAAAAGTGATGTGGTCCAGACAAAGCATCTGCACTAGACAAGGGCAAACAGTGAGAGGAAGCAAAAGTGATAACCAAGGACATTCTGTCTATTATGATATTATACTGAACTGTCAGGAAAAATTAAATCAAAAGGTTGTCTAATCTCAGAGGAGAATCATACGGAACTTTAGCTAACGTATATGCTATGCTGCCTTATTTTTACTTTTAATCAACTATCTCTTTTTTTTCTGTGCTCTCAATTTTCAGTGTTATTCAGGACTGACAAATGGGCAAACATGACACAGATACCATTTCAAAAGATGCAAGGCAGGCTAGAATCCATTCAGAAGGGGATATTAGGCATCATAGTTTGCTCAGCATTGTTTTTACTGCCATGTTAGATAGAAAAGATATATATATCATAACTGAACTATTGTCACAGTACAAATACAAGTGAGAGAATGTTCCAGTACAAAATGCTACTGTGAATTTTTAAAAGCTGCATTAATCCAGTAAAAAAACCCAGAGTATTAAGTGTACAGATGGTATTTCAATAAAATGTACCTAATAGACAAAAATGAGTGCTATCAGTCATTGTTTTAGAACTTCAGAAAGTCAAAATTTGAGGGAAAGTAAATGTCTACCCAGGAAGGGATCTACAGTGAAGCTTTTGCAGTTTGAATAGTGTCAGCAAAGGTGCCCTCTTCAAAGTCAGGAAATTTTAAATGGCTGTTTCAAGATGGAAGAGATGGTATTTGAAATTGTATCTATCTGGCTACTTTCTGAGTTTTATGTGACCCTTCTGTGTCTTAAATAACATTGCTATGTCTGCCCACTGGTACCATCCTCATTCTGTATTCTCGGTAATGTTGCAGTATTATTATGTACTTTGCTGATGTCCGATTGCAAACAACCATTGCTAATCGGCTTACTCCAGCTTCCATATATAACTTTTAAAGAGCTTATGAAGGTAACCCATTGAGATTAAGGAGGGATAAGGCCCGTTGTTTTCAGGTACCTGACAGGGAAATGGAAATGAACCTGCCTTCTCATACAGTGAAGGCAAAAGTAGAGCAGCTTTCTATTAGTAATTCTCATTTATCTCTCGTGTGTCAGATTCAGCGCTTTATCGCCAAACTCACGGCCTTATCGCTGCCTAGTCTTGTATCAGGAATACACCAAGAATTGAGTTGCAAGAAGTTCAGAGGTTGAGTATTTTGTTCAATATGTAGCAGTATGTTTGCTTTTTTTCCGTAGTGATTTAAGGTTGTCCTTTATGAGGTTTAAATAAAACTATTCGCAAAGTAATAAGTATTTAGGAAACAACTGTGAAGTTAAAGAGAAAATCAATGTTTCCTTTAGAGAAAGTGTGGAAGTACTGAAGGTGAGTGAGGAAAAAAAACCCAACCTCTTACAAAAATCAGAGTTTCCACGCTAATTTTAAAAATACTTCAAAACAAAAAGAGATTAGTAAAGTATTTCAGAAAGCATGTTTAATACTTTCTACCCAGTGTAAACTCTTTTGGATTATAGTGCAAGAAAACATCACTAAAATCATACCATTTCACTGCATAAAATATGGAACATCTTTTTTTTTTTGTTATTATTGAGAAAAGACAAAAAAATGTATGTCAAATTTTAAAAAAAGGTAATATGAAAAAAATTATAGTGAAATGACACTTCGTACAGTTTAGGACACATACACATTTCTGAAAACAGACAAATTTCTTAGTTCTTTTATCTTATTCCCAGTGGTGCATTTTCTCTGCAAAGGGGTAGTATTTAAGAAGCTAATACTCTTACTGCACTCATTTGCATTTCCTTAGCGGCAAGATATTTTGCCAGAAAAATGTTTTAAGTATGTAAATATAAAAATATGTTTAGGATTTAATATGGCATTGCTGGGCTTTGACCATGTAAATATAAGTAATTTTGTAGATGTCCATCTTCAGTATCATGAAGACGAAATGCTGGTTCTCAGAAATTTTGAATTGGAGTATTTGGGGATAAAAAAAGGTTATTTTGTACAGCATTAAAATTTTAATTTTTCTGAACATTTTCAGGCTTTCAGCAGAAATTAGAAACACACACACGCCCAACAGTCTCTAAGTGACACTAATATATTGTCATTGACTCCCTGTGTGGTTTCCATGTTTCGGGCTTGTACACACATAATCAGGCTAACTGAAGTGCTAGTCATGTCAGCACAAAGCTCAGAGCAAACTCATTTACCTTCTTCTTTTGAGTGTCCTTCCTCTGTCTAACCAATCAACTCCAGAGTAAAATATTTTTTTCCTCCAACCCATGAGATACATGAATGCATCAAAGTAGGTTATTCCTGTCTTTCCTACTCTCTCAAGTTTGAGGTGCAGACAGTGACATTCAGATGCTCTGAAATGATGACAGAAATTTAGGTTTGGAAAGTCAAAACAACCAAAATCAGAGGTGTTTTGAAAAAGTAACCATTAAAAAGAGGTAAGAGTAATATAAAGATTCTTCTTTCTAGCACACACGCGTAGTATAATGTCCACTGAATGTGCCCATCTATCTATTCACTTTGTAGTACTGATTGGTGCAAACTTTCCAAGTTTAATATTTTGGTACAACCACTATACTACTATCTGTATTCTCTGTCATCTGTGATATATGTCACTGTTGCTTTACTACATTAAAAAGAAAAGAAAGTGTCTTTGCTTTCCATAAGCAAGTACATTAGAGTAACAAAGTTAAACTTTTTGAAGAGGACTTAAGGAAACATAGATAGCAGAAATGAAGTTTTAATTTCTGCGTATCTCCAACTCATCCTTGCATGTTGATTAAACCTAAGCAGAAAATAAAACATGGCTGCATGAAAGTAATGTTTTGATGTCTGATTGTTTCTAAGATATCATGAAAGGAAGATTATTTTTCCTCTGTGAATTTTTTTTTTTTGTTATGTAAATAATTGCCTTCCTCTTTATCTGATCAAATCCAATTACCTCAGATCCTCCTATGCCCAAGAGCTTTTTGCTATTTTTTTTTTTTAATGTTTCTCTGTATTAAAACATCAGTACTTTTGGGCAAATGTCTCCTGTTTTCTACTTTTAAAAAGTCTGTAAGTTCCACTGGTGAATTAAAATATTTAATCTGGACCTTTTGGGTCTAAATGTGCTTTGTTTCAGGTGGCTAAATAAACTGTAGGTCAGAGATTTTTGTTCCCCCTTTTCTCACTCATGATAATATCTCCCACCTGTTGTAACTAGGCTTGTAGCCCCCACTGAGAAGTCTAACCAATAAAGAGAAGAGAAGCACAGGCATCCAAATACAAAAAAAAAAAAAAAACACCTCATCAGCTGATCAGCTGTATCCTGCTGATGGTGTCTTGAATTGTGGGCAAGACCTCAGCACTGCCCTGTAGCTATGTGAGATGCAGGTAGCAGCTATTGGAGCACCTAGGAAATAAGTGAAAATGTGCGTCTCACACTAAACTTATGAGACTTGGCAGGTTCTATAACTATTCAGGCTAAAATTTTCTGTGCTGGCTAGTCACCTCAGGACGATGACTTGAAAAAATCCGCCAAAATGTTTCAGCTGTTACCAGCAGCTAGGCTGGAGAAAAATGTGTTGTTTTTCAAAGCTAAATTGTAAGTGACCTTGAAATTTGGCAGAGTGGTAGCATTTGTGTCATGGATGTCTCTTTTGCTATCCTGTGACAATCCAAGTAAATTTAGCCAAGCTGAAAAAGCACATATGTTCGGTAGATATCAGGACTTCACTACTATTACCTCTAAAACAGTCACTGAACATGTTTTGGTCTCCTCCAGTTCCTAGTACTGTCCAGATAATGAGATGCTATGCTCAAATATAACAAAAAATACTTCATTTGGGTCAGAGCTGCAAGGGTGAAACTAATCACACCTGATGTGATCTGCTTTGAGCAAAGGCAGGCCAAGAACTCAAATGGGAGCAAGGGAATTGGTCTCTCTTTCACCTGCCTTCTCCTGATCCCCGTCCCTTTTCTCCTCTCCCTCCACAACGCGGCTGAGAAAGCCGGGTGGCTCAGGTACGCAGCATCTAAGCAGCCAGAGAGATACATTGGTAATAGGAGTTTGGGGAGGGTTTGGCTGGATAAGGAGCAATTGAGAGGGCAGCTGGGGAAAGAGGCAGTGAGTGAGCTGAATTAAACTAAACAAGGAATTACGGGGCTCAGAAGTACACCATTGCAGAGCAGGTGGAAAGCAAGGGGGTTATAAAAAAGAGGTTACTTTAAGTAACCTGTAATAATGTTATCTGACAAAAGAAGCTGCAGCCCCATAACATTTTTCTCCAGTAACTTGTTGCTTTTGGTACAGCGTTTCATCAAAATCACTCCTGTTGTTTCTGTAAAGCTAAACTATTTAGCCAGAATTTTCCATTTCCCTTAAGCGGGCTATTGGTTTCTCTGAAGAAATGGTGCATTTCAATCCCTCTCAGTCTGTCAGTATTTGAGGAGTTATTAACTTAGTTTCCTTTTTCTCTACCTTCCAAAATCTGACATGGATTTGTCCCACATCTCCCAGAGGCTTCCATGTGCAATTAGCCATCGGATTCACAGAGTAATTACTTCATTTTTCATGTAAAATGTTCTTGATTTATTGTATACTTGGGAGGGGGTGGCAGAGATAGGTCAACAACAGTTAGAGGAGATTAGCAGAGAGATTCTCTGCTGCTGTGGTAGCAATCAATCCCCAGGGAAGCTGACTGCGCGGGAGCAGTGCCACTCAAGCCTTGGCAGTGGTGCACCATTTGACTTTGCCACTCCTCTGTGGAATTAAAATGAGTGACTGCCAGGCAGATTTTAATCCCCACTTAGCTATAGGAGCCAGCAGATTGTGAAAATGATGGAGGTGTTTGAAGAATGAACGTGGAAAAAACGCAGATGCTTTTTTCTCAATGGGAGTTGTGAGCTGTTTTAGAAGCTATCTGCCAGGCAGAGTAGTTACAGTGTGCTGGGGGAAAAATGTAGACTGTCATATCTTTTCAGACAGGTATTATTTGCACTCACTGTTCTGGGTTAATGGCTTTTTAAATAGTGGTTTCAAAATAGTTATGCTAGAGAAATGATATGGAATAATAAAACTTTTTTGCTTTTCAGAAAAAAAGCATGGAGGGACTTCTTAGCAAGAATCATGAGCTGCTGAAGATATATGTGTGATAGGTTAAATTCCTATAAATCATATAATGAAAATAATGATATAATGAACTCTCTAAAAATTGTTTAGAAAATCTCATATTTACTGTGTTTTTATGGCAAATGTATCAGTCTTGATAATGACTATTCAGTTGTTTTTGTCATTAGTTCTTCTATTTTAAAATCCTTCTAAGATCCAGACTTTTAAAATTCAATTTCTGAGATTAAAGTAGAATTATAAGGAGAACTAAATGTCACTTTTGAAGGTGAAGGTGTTTAACCATAGATAGGATTTACCAACAAGCATAATATATTAACCACTTCTTAAAATCTATGAAAGGTAATTGGAATATTTTTTTTAAATTAAAAAATAGTAAGTACTTTTAAACATGTAAGTAAGTATGAAAAAGATATTGGTAGGTCAATCTCTACGGCTTTTGTATATGAAATCCAATAAGTGATCAAAATAGTACTATTTAGGTTTAAAATTAATGTATTTGGATGGTCCTTATCTGATAAACTTGTGCTGTCAAGTCTGTGCCGCGGTATTCCTTTTATGAGAAACCAGTCAGAAATATTAGAATATGATGGTGAATGCTTATGAGCTTTCTGAAGATAACAAAAATAATTTGTTACATGATTTATTTTGTCCTACTTTGGAACATACTTATTTTTTACTTTAATTCTATCAACTTTATAACTTTATAATTCTAATCAACTTTATAATTCTAATCAACGTCAGTGTATAAAGAGGTCATTGCACTGAGAAGGATTTTTGCTGTCATGTAGTATTTGTGATACACAGAAAGCTCAGTGTGTACATATAAACTCAGTATTCCACAAAAGCTCAATGTAAGCATTGAGAAATTAGAAATAATATTAGAAATAATGTTATATAGATGCAGTCAGATGATATGATGCTAAAGCAGAGAACAGTTCAACACACTTCCAGTATTTAACTATCTTTTAATCCAAAACCAAAGGGGAATTTACTGTCCCGAGGACCACCCCAACTCTCCTCCTGAAAAATAACCGGTAATTACAGTGTTTTTCTTCCATTTGTATAAGTAAAGAGGATGACCAACTAAATCTCTCACTAACACTGACTTACAGTTCTCTGGGAGTGATTACAACTTGTACAGGATTCACAGAATTAAACAGCAGAACTTTTAAGTAATCATATATTTCCTGAAAGTTTGCCAATACTGTGAAGCAATTTTGTCAGAAAAGCTTTGTTGAGGATTAGTGGGTGTCAGTGCTGGAGTGCAGACATGAAGCAGTCTTGGACTGAGTAAATCCTGTGCACATCTACAGTCAAATAGGTGTATCTGGCATTTTCAGTGCATAACTTTATTTTCTATATCCTTTATTGCTGTTGTTCTTTTTCTTCAGGGTTAGGTTGGGTTTGTTTTCTTTTTTTTCATTGAAGGGTTTTTTTTTTTGTAGTTATCTGGGTTTACATAATTTTATTTCCAACAAATCACAAAGTTAAAGCTCCTTTGTTCTTCTTCCCTTCATTCTAACTCCAAATTAAAGAAAAAAAAAAAAATAGAAGACACCCAAAACCCGATTCTATAAATTTTTGTGACATAAAGCACATAACGTATAAGGTTGATAAGTAACGTCAGTAAGACCCTATGAGAATAATTTCTGATATGCTGATGGGACTTGAATGTCTGAGTTACGTGCAGCAAATCCAGACAAGTGATTAAAGTGCAAATGTACCCTTTTCTTCTTATTTTGGAACTTTTCAATTTTTCCTGTGCGGTAGAAGAGGAAGACGAAAACTTAATTCCTGTATTAGTAGTAAAAAAACAACAAAATGTCTTCCAACTCTGAATTGTGAATCACGTGTGTAGAACAGCTTTCTTGAGTATTGCCACTGTAAAATTTGAAAAAATATCCATCAGGAAAAAAAAAAAATGTTGTCTTTTAATATAATTTAAAAAAACAGCACTGATCCATAGCTGTGACTGTGTGGTATCAAAGTTGCGGTAACCACAGTTTCCCCATGTGATTAAAAGTGGGCACAATCTGTGGTATTATCCTAGCAATGTTTAGTAAATATTAATTTTTTGCATGCCTTCCCTTTCATTCAGGAGACGTAAGGTATGAGCTTTACTGATATGGGGAGATGAGATAAAGGAAAAACAATTCCAAAATTCAAATTGTAGTGATTATTGTAGGCCTAATCTTTTTTTTCAGCCTTAAGTCAGCTTTGCTGGAGGTGCTCTGTCTTCAAATCCATCCTTAATCTTAGCTGGGATGTTTTAAGATTGATGCCAATTTTTGGCTGGTCTTCTGAGCTTGCCCAGTTTGATCTGATATCGTCTAGATGCCCACACTCTCTATTTTGTAAAAAAAGACTGAATAGCATTTTGGTGGCTGATATAAAATACTGATAGTAAATGTGTATATCAGAGACAGTACTGGACATTTGTATCTGATATACAGGTTTTCTATTAGGCCAATTTTGAACTAGATTTTTTTTCTAAGGTTCCGTAAGCAATTCAATAGCTGGTAAGATAAAGTTAGCTTTAGCTGCTTGGAGTTTTCTTGTTGCATTTTTTAGAAATCAGAAGCTAATCAAACAAATCCTGTCTCTAAGAAAAAAAAATAAATTATTCTCTTATCCATAAGGGAATTAAGAGACAAAGAAACAAACAGAACCTAACTGAATGAAAATTCTCTGATTACTTTAGAGGTTAGTTGTCTTCCATATTTAATATTTCCACAATTATGTTGTTTGTTTTTATTTCCCCTTTACTGTCACTGAACTTAAGTGCCATTTAGGAGGAAAGTGAGATACAGAGTATATTTGTTTTCTGTCCTTTGTGATCCTTGGCCAACTTTGTGATGGCTATCCAGTATTCCATTAAAGAACATCCAATGATATTGATTGCAAGGGTGTAATCATGTCAGAGTCCTGATCTTAAGGGACCTGTATTCCTTCACGAGGAACGTAGTAGAGCTACATTATTGCTACAGTACCATAAGATGGGGTAGCCAGACAAATGTCTTCTAATTCATCTTTATCCCATCACCAATACAACGTTTGTTGTAGGATAATTAAAGAGGTGTATCTAAGATTTCCCTTTCCTTTGTATTGTCTTCTCTAGAATTGAATGACATTTTCTCAATTGTTATTACGTTCAAAACTTGTGCTTCCATTATCATGGAACTATTTGCGAATTTCAGACAGCATTTTATTATTATCTTGAGCTGAAAAGAATGCCATGGCTTTCCTTTTACACAACACTTCAGGGGCTAAACTTTTCAACAAGAAACAGACAGCAAGATGCCTTCTTTGTCTGAGGAGCTTTAAATGACTGTTTTTCAGTATAGGTCCCTAAATATTAGTCTAAGGATTTTAGATTTGAATTTTACTCAATACATCATGCTGCAGACATTCTGCTCAATATAGGAATTTCTTGAAATACTTACAGGACCCAATAGTGAAAATGTTGCTATTGCCTTACGATTAGAGCATCCATCCAGCAGATAAACATGCAGCTTTCTGTTTCTCTTCCAGTTAATTTTTAATTGTTTATATAGCGTAGATTGACAAGACGTCCCAAAAATGTTTCTGGCACATGCTTTTGTGAAGAAGAAAAAAGGGTCACATCCCTTCAGGCAAACAGGTGCAGAGAACCTATGTTCTCATAAGACTGAGCTTTTTCTAACCCTGTTCCTCCTCTTTTGTCAATTTTAAAAATGCTGTGATTTACCCCTTAATTTACTCTGTTTTTCTTAAAAGTTTCCCATATAAACATTTAATTTTTCAAATATTTTAAGATTTTACATCAAGGAATATGAAATGTGTTGTGTTTCAGTAACACAGGCATACATTGTTTCGGCCTAGCTTATTTTTGTTTGTTTCTTTCTTTTGTTTTCTGCATATTCTATTCTGACTTCTATCATCCTGTATAAAATTTTAGCATATCTACAATTACTAGAATATCCAATGTCTTGATTTACACTTTTTCAAGGTAAGAATTTTGCCAGATATTGTTAGGGTTGATCACTCATTTTCAGCATCTATTTAGAAAATTAATCTGTGTAATACTTTTTGCGTAGATCACTTTTGATTTTTCTAAATTAAGTTTTTTGCATTTTTGCCTCAACTGATGTCAAATTGATAAGACACTAATGCCCTGGTATGTCCCTAGACTGTTTTCATCTGAGAAAAAGAGGTAGAATAGTCACTTGCAGCCCTCAGAGGTTTCCAGCTGAAATGAGTTAACACGTGAAGAAGCTACTAAAGTATCCCCACCTTCTATCTACTCTGCTCAGTCATAAGAACTATTAACCTTTGATTGAAGTCTAAATTTCAGCTAATGTTCACAAAGCGTTTAATTTTCAGGTAAGTAACCTGATTTTCAACAATCAGATGATAAACTTCAGAAAAAAAAAAAAGTTCATGGACCATGCTAACAAATAGACATTCAGGATAGCTGTGTGTAAAATATAACTACTTAAACCTGTGGATGTGAAGTGCATTCATTAAAATATGATTCAGCATCAGCTGAATGGTCTTACCTTCCAAAGGAAAGTGAATGTAGGCTCTGAGCAAGCTTCGCAGCAGTGTAGGCAAATTGAACTTTGTCTCCTCTGGGTAAGGTGACATATAATTTATTTGGTCCTTACTGCAGGTGACATTGGAGTTACATTTTGAAGGTGTTGTCCTAGTATAAAGTCTACTACAGCAAACACATTTAACCAGTTAATTTACATTTTTGCATAAATTTCTCCTTTAGTGTTTTATTTCCAACTCCTTCCTTCGCTATGCTCATTGCTTATTTTATCCTTCCCTTTTTGCCCCATGTGTCTTTTAGTCTAGGATTTTTCTGATGTACTTTGAAAGGCTTTACTCATCTTATTCTCCTCTCCCTTCTCTCCTTTTCTTCTCTCTTTTTTTTTTTTTCAAATGTGTCTCTCTAGCTGTTCCATAAAAATTCCTAATATTATGCCTTATGCCTCATCTCTTCAGATTAATCTTTTCTGACACGTTCTTCTCCTAATCTCTCCTTAGTTCACTTCTTTGTTCAGTCTTTCTATCTCCTTTCCTTTAGCAGTTCTTTTTTTTTTTTTTCTTTTTTGCTTGTGTATCTCATCGGTGACTCGTCTGGGGACTTGCGGCTGATCTGCCCTTCAGAGCTGACCATTCACAGACAAACATGATGAATGGGACAGAGGGGTGGCAAGGAAGCCCTGAGTAAAGAAGGGCAGCACTTATTGTTCTTGCGGAAACTACAGGGGGACAGCTAGGTAGTTAGATAAGTAAGTGAATAAATGTGTCAAGCTTTCAATCATAATATATAAGAGAAACAGACTGTATTTCTGAAAACTCTCTGTAATGTTGAGACCAATCTTATAAAATGGTATATTCTTGACACACCCAATCACCCAAAGTAAATAAGCATCAAGTAATGAAAAACAAAATCAAAACTATAATCTAACGTGTGTAAGAAAAGGGCATATTTGGTTCTAAAGGAAATTAATAACCATTGTACAACATCGTTACTTATTAAACTCTGAAGCTTTATCACAGACAATTCAACTCCTTTTTCATTTTCCATTACTTTCCATTTATTTGAATATAACACAAGAATTTCTCTAATGTGGTTGTGATAAAATAATGCAAGCATGAGCTTTCCAAAAACAAGAACTTATGATTGTCTCCTTATTCATGACTCATATTTTTTATTTACATAAATAAATAGTGATGGATAAATAAATTGCTAACATTAGCCTATGATGGGAAAACTTAAGATACCAGTGATAAACATTTCATGTGGTGATCTATATGAAAATAACCCAAATCACTCACTTTCAGGAAGATTTGTGGTAGTCTTTCAGTATGCGGTGTTTTCCGAGAAAGCACTCAAAAACTCTGTAATACAGAGACTTTTTTTTCTCATTGTGCAGCATTTATATACTGAAATTAGATATGTACAGAAAACTATACATGAAACTAGAGGTGGAAAGGATGCTGGCACATACAAAATAAAGGTATCGAGATATCAAGATACTGTCTCTTGGCTTATCTTTGGTGATGGCTACAGACAAGTCCTATCTCACCTTTTTTCTGCAATCACATATCTAGAAATAGGTGAGTTTGGTACAGAAACTCCTAAACTCGCGTATCTTGGGTCTAAAAGAACAAAAACTATTTTTGCACAGTTCTGTGGCTAACTGATAACTCCTGGCAGGACAATGAACGGAGACACAGTATTCCAACTCAGAGGTCCATTACCCAATGTGGGTGAGCAATGTATGTCCTGGGTTCAGCTGATTGTATCAGGATTGGAAAAATCTTTTGGCGATGATGGATATTCTAATGAGGTTATTTAGCTAGCAGCACCTAAGCAAAAATCTCAGACTTCGATTAACTTCACGGAGATTTCATCTCTTTAGCTTGACTTTAAGAATAATTGCATTTTTAAGTGAAATATGCGTATGTAATAATTGTATGTAAGTTTAAGAAAAATCCATGTCAACTGATTTTACAGGATTATATGGAAAGTATCAGGAAAATTGAATCATATAATAATGACTTTCCCAAATAGGAAGAAGGCAGACTTTTGAAGGCTACTGTATTTTGTATAATATTAAGCACATTGTCAATACTAAATATATTAAATCAGTTCATGTATTTTCCACCAACACAGAAGTGCTTCCTCTTATCTATTTCACAAAGCTCAAGAGTGTGCTTTGTAGGTAACAGCTGAACTCCACAATAGATACCGTATTTTATCTAACCACCGTCACCTGGTTGACCTGTAATAGCTGTATTGTAGTAGAGTTCTGGTATGTTGTAATTTTCACAGGTGGTTTTATTCATTTAATGGAATAACTTTTGTTGGAAGTTTCTTTAGATATACTACTTTAAAAAAAAAAAAAAAAAAAAAAAAACCAGCCAAACCAACTTCTACATTTTAATGTCAACTTTTTATACAAAAGAAGGTACAAAAATGATGAGTGATGTAATGCTGCTTTTTTTCCTTTCAGTTAGTTATTAAAAAAAAAATAATCTGTAAATTCTCTTGTTTGAGATATATTAGAAAGTGAGAAGGAAAAATCCAGTTCTGAAGGTCAGCATGGCCTATGATGTGACTGCTATTCAGTATCAAAATGGCAAGTATCGCTGTGATAATTTTTTTTCTGAATCTTACTAAACCACATTACATTCTTAATCTTATTTACCCTGTGATTCATTAACCCTTCATAAACCCTTAATTAATCTCAACACGTTTAGAACCTTAGCAGATTTAAACTCAGCAAAATTGTGTTCTGTGTTTTTGCTCTTTACACAATACACAGAAGAAGCAAAATACGCAGTTTTAGTTGCGTATGGTGATCATTGATTCCTTATTTGTAGATATATACATGCACAATAAGCTATGCATGGAAAAATGAGGCAAATTGCCACTGGGAGGAGGAAATTGCACTGCAAATTAACGTGTTCTTAAAGTTTTCTTATAGGGTAATTTTTGCATCCCTGCTCTCTTTAGCAGTCTCTGAGGTGTCTTTTAATTCCTGCTTCATGTTTTTAGTCTGGAATTAAGGGAGAAGGAAAGGAAAGAGAGGACAGTTAGGAAATTAGAACAGGAATGTGTAAGAAATGCATTTATGTTAGTTCTGTCATCTATCCAAAAGCAGACATGTTTAGAATCGTATACTTATCGTACAAGAGCTTTACTCACTGAGCAACCTGATCCAGTTGAAGATGACCCTGCTTATTGCAGGGGAGTTAGACTAGATGACCATTAAAGGACCCTTCCAACCCAAACTATTGTATGATTCTATTCTATGTTTCTAGACTGAGTCTAATCTAAAAACTACTTTGGTGTTTAAATATGTAACTACTGTTGCATGCTTGTACACATGTGCACCTAACTTTATCAGCATTCTGCTCTGTATCAGTACTGTACTTAGATACTGAGCTGATAGAGAGGTAGAGGTGCAGAGTTACAGAGGCTGCGTAGACACGCAGAACTTACTGAGCTGCTGAAAAGCCCTTAATGACACTTCTTCACATTGTTCTCTATGCTATTTATTTCATGCTACCCGAATGCTTCGTCAATAGTTAAAAACCGAACTCAACATGAAAGTGGCGTGTCAGAACAGCTGTGAATCTCACAGATCTGATACTTCTGTTCCAGTTTCAAAATGGGATTCTATAGTTTCTAGAAATGACTGACAGAAAACTTCTGTTTATAGCCTGGTGCAGAAGCAGCAAACCTCATCACAGTCCATTTCCTTTCAAATTGCTCGGGAAAATAAAAGCTGAAAAATGTGAAGGAAATGCTAAAGAAGCAATTTTTCACTCTGCTAATAATGTTCTACAACACACAAAGCCAAATACTGCATTTTATCTCCGTGAGTGTAACTCAACTTCAGACTTGTAAAGGGTGTGAGGGAAAAAGATTTAAACATAGGTCTTGGTTTAATTTAGAACTGATTGCTCATTAATCTTTGGAATAGTTACCCAAGCTGTCTTCCAACTGCAGGGGAGGCAACTGGCTGCTAGCATCAAACCCTGCTGTGCAGTATTCAGTTCTTCTTTGGTACAATATTTAGCCTTTTGTTCAATGTTTACATACACAAAATTATTGAGGAAAAAAAAATTGCTTAATGAGCTAGTATAGTTGGATCAAAGGAGTTAGACATTCAGTGTCTGCAAGTGGGTAGCTGGTGTGAACCCACTTGAGTTGTTAGATGTAAAGCATAATTATTTCACACTTCTGATTTGGCGAGGCAGAAACCTCTGACTCCATGGAAACTGAGGAAGTGCTTAAGTTGCTGATTCAAAACCAGGGATGTGCAAAGACTAGGTTTAATTGTGAATTATTACTTTGTGCCTTCTCTGAACCACAAGAATTTGATTTTTCTTTTCTGCAGGGTAAAGAAGCAACACTTTGTAGCTATGGACTGAAGGATTCTGTGGGATGGTTAAGCCTATTTTAGCTTTTGGCTTTTCATGGTGGCTGTATCTGCTGGCAACGTGGAAATGATGAACTCTGTGTCCTTTCCACTAAGCAGGAAAAGAATTGGCAAGACTGATTTCCAATCAGGACACATATTGTATGTTTGTTTGAGCAGGTGGGAATCTTTCCTTTGGCTCATTTAAAACCAACAGGCTAGCTGGTGACCCATATAATTCTTTCTGTGTTCACTGAGGTTCTTTAGTTTGAGTGACAAAAACTGAATTCTTTGAAGGTCACATAAAGTGTTGTATCATATAATGTTGGTCACATTAGAAACCATATCATGAACTATCCATCTGAGAGCAGAGCTGCTAACTGACCAATTCCATTGGTGACCTTGGTTCAATATCACTTTTTTTAGCCTAAAAGTGTCATGGAACAGCCCAAGTTCATCAGCCTTTACCTTCTGACTTGGAACAGAAATAAAATACAACAGAAAAATAACAGTATAACGTGTTGAATGACAAAAATTCTATTTTTAGATGGATATCTGAGATAAAAGAACAGTTCTGTAACATGCAAAAATGTCAATATAGAACTGTTGTTAGTGAATTATCAATCAAAATGGTACTTATTTTTGAGAAATAAATGCATTTAGATGTTAGTATTATCATGATTAGAAAGCAGCATACTAGTAAAGCGTAAATAAAGAATACACGTGAATTTCAGGATTACTGGCCTCCAAGTAATTTCAAGGAGCCTGAGGACAAGGACTTTCATGTTATGTTCATTTTTATATCCTTATTCTGGCAGCAAAGGACAAATTGAGTAATGGGAAACTCATGCCAGTCAAAAACATTTTATTTAGTGTAATCCCTTGTCAGGCTAATGTAAAAGCATATATCTTATTTTAATGGGACTGCCACTGATCTGTCAAATAAAAAGAGTAAGTTGTGCAGCTTAAACATGTTAGTCTTTCTCTCTTGAAAAGACACCCAAATGTGAGCTATGGCTGCTGCCTACAGCCAAAAACCCAAAACATCTGACAATGGTCAGAGAAATTGAAACAGATGTTCTACTGTGCAATCAAGTGAGAATTAAAAGAGTTTACCTGTTGTGAGCCCTATTATTGTAGAACAAAATATTGTAAAGAAAGGAATATTCCATAAGGGTATAAAACAGAATAATCGTAACGGGTACTTTCAACATACATATGGAATTTTAGTTACTATTACATCAGCACAGATCTGTGAATTCTGTAGAGATCTATTAAACTGCATTAGTTGTCTATCCCATTTCATATATAAGAAATATAATTTTGAGATATAAACAAAAGACTTGGGTTTCACTGGTGAAGTATTGAATCATCTTTTTCTGCCAATTTTGCAAATTTTAAAAATTTCCATTTGAAAATAATGAAGGATAATTCTCTTTTCTTTGTTGATAAAAAGTGATAGCAAAATTGTGCGTATGTATGAAATATAGGTTCTGCACCACAATCATGGAAATGTTTTTTTATATATTTATAGTCATAGTGTATAGTATAATATGTATATTCTCATAAGGCAGGAAATACGTCTATTTTCCATGGAAAAGTTGAAGATTTCTGTAATGGGTCTATTAGTGAAAGTCAAAAGCTTCTGTCTGAAAATCTGTTACCATAGTTACTGGAATTTTCTGTGGCAAATATGTAACCATCTTTAATCTGGTGTAGGGGTATCATGTTGCAGTCTCTTCCCTCAGAGTGTTGGCTCTGCAGGAAGGTAAGAAGCTTATGGGAAAGACGCAAATCTGACTGCGTAGACCTATTTGTTCAGACAGGGTGTCTCACAAACTAGCTGCTGAGCACCTTATAGGTGGTAAAACAGACAATTTCTTATTTGCCTCATTCCAAATAGTGTCCTATTATCTTATTTTACTTATTTTACTCCTAGCATGTTTAGTTTCTTATCATTTAGTTCTTCTAATCTGAATGGCTAGCACCAATTCAGAAAATAAAATATCAAGATATCTGTTTTTTCTTTCTAAATTTTTGCCAGCGTACCAGCCAGATCCTTTTCTCTGCAAGTCTATACCATTCCCAAAGTGTTAATATTTTATGCTTTCGTCCATGGCTGTCAGAGTAAAGGCATGAAGCTATGTTTACAGGTATTACAAATACATATGAAAACATGCTAAGCTCTTATTTTAAAGTACTGTAACTTTACCAGCCCAGAGATGTAATTGTAATAGAATCATAGAGTGGTTTGGCTTGGAAGGGACCTTTAAAAGTCATCTTGTACAACTTCCTTTGCAATGAGCAGGGACATCTTCAACTAGATTAGGTTGCTCAGAGCCCCATCCAACCTGACCCTGAGTGTTTCCAGGGATGGGACATCTACCACCTCTCTGGACAACCTGTTCCAGTGTTTCACCACCCTCATTGTAAAAAATGTCTTCCTTCTATCTAGTCTAAATCTACCCTCTTTCAGTTTAAAACCATTACCCTTTGTCCTATTGCGACAGGTCCTGCTAAAATGTTTGTCCCCATCTCTCCTGTAGGCCCCCTGAAAGGCCTCAATAAGGTCTCCCCAGAGCCTTCTCCTCTCCAGGCTGAACAACCCCAACTCTCTCAGCCTGTCCTCATAGGAGGCGTGCTCCATCCCTTTGATAATTTTTTTGGCCCACCTCTGGACGTGCTCCAACAGGTCCATGTCATTCCTGTGGTGAGGGCTCCAGAACTGGACACAGTACTGCAGGTGGAGTCACACCAGAGCAGAGTAGAAGGGGCAGAATCACCTCCCATGACCTGCTGACCATGCTTTTGATGCAGCCGAGGATGCAGTTGGCTTTCTGGGCTGTGAGCACTGGTTGTCGGCTCATGTCCAGTTTTTCATCCACCAGGACTACTCTCAATCCTTCATGCCCCAGCCTGTATTGATACTGGGGTTTGTCCTGACCCAGGTGCAGGGCCCTGGACTTGACCTTGTTGAATCTCATGAGGTTCACACAGTCCCACTTCTGGAGCCTTGGGATAGCCTTTAGAGATCACATATTTGGATGCTTCTCTTTTCCTGTGAATGCTGAGAAGTGACACAACACCTTCACCCAGTGAATTATTTCAGTCTGCAGGTATGTCCACATGACCTTAGTTATATATGAGAACTGTTGTGCAAAGGCTTATTGTAAATTCAAACTTGAATTATCTTTCATAGTTTCAGACATTCCCGAACTAGTAGTATGGTGTCCTTTATCTCTCTCTCTCTCTCCTTTTTTTTTTTTTTTTTTTTTTTTTTTTTTTTTTTTTAAATCTTTGCTTTACTGACCAGACATTTAAAGAGGCATCCCAAACAGGACAGAGGGCATCTGTCAAAAGTCTTTTTGAAGGTAAAATTAGAACAATTAACAAGGAAAAGGTGGTGGGTCAAAGGCTTCAATATGGTGAATTAACTGCATCAAGTCTCCCTATGCTAGGGAGACAAAATAATAAATTTAACCTATTAAATAGTTAGGCATGCTTTTTAAAAATTTACTGGGTTGTTGTTCATCAGAACTGAATTTTTGAGTCTGATATTCTTGACTGTCTCGTGTCCCAAGCAGCCATTCTGTAGAGTAACTGTCATGACTGTTTCTCACCGTCAGACACCACAGCTTGACAAACTCATTTCATTCTTTGTTTTTATAATCAGTGCTTCAACTGTCATTGCTTGTCTTCTGACTGTACTTCTTCAATGTAAATGATTGAGCTAGTGATCCCTGCTCTTCCAATGTGCTGCTGCTTAGATGGAATATTTCATTGTTCATCCCACTTGAAAGGATGACTCTCAATGTTAACAAAGTCTGTGTTGACTGGAGATCAGTGTCAAGCATCATTTCAGTGTAATGATTACAGGGAAGACTGTTCTACCACTCTTCTCTGTGGACAGCATTTCTCTACGGTACTCAACATTACAATATTTCTACAAATACACAATATATCATATATGGAAGCAACATTTTAATCTAAACCACAAATTTTATTCTAACTTGGATTAATAGCCAAATATTGATGAGTAGAAATAGGGGAAACTTGAACCAGTCACAATAAAGATATTCTTCAGGTATCACAAAAGACCTGGCATACCAGTAATGCTATTATACTCTCTTAGTAGATGGGTTATGCCAAGGGACATTTCATAAAACATGAAATCAACAATAGTAATGTAAACTAATCATAAAGAAATGGCATATGGAATATGACCTCTGGTTATTAACTAAATAGCACAGGCAGTGTTTCTGTTTTCTCATTAATATCTTAAGCAATATAATGTGGAACAGCAGCTGAACCTACCACTTTGGGAATTATCAGCAGTTTTAATCATAGCAGATAAAGAAGTCCCTCAGCTTTGCCTCAGGGTCCGTTACTTTCCTAAGCAGTACAAAGCTGCTGATATAAATGCCTCTGTCTCAGGTCTTCCTACTTAATTGTAACCACTACGCACCATATGTACTCTACTGTCTCCAGCTAGGTGTTATTAATACAGAAGCTCCACATGTATTATCCATTGAGTTGCACTTCTTCAGGGAAATATAAATTAAATTGAATTATTACATACTTCCTTAGGTTAGTAATAAATGAGAGAGAGAAAAGAGAAGTAATCTTTGTTGATACACTAATTCCTTTTAAAACAGGGGGATTCAAATCACATTAGGATGACATGTAAAGAATTCTCATAATATTAAAAAGATATTTTCTTAGGCTTAGGAAGGATCAGTTAATTTCTTTTAATACCGTCCTGTTTTGCCATATATTGTATTCAGCTTAGCAACACTAGCCCCGCAGAATACAGGAATAAAAAAATATAAATTATATAATTCACTGGATACCCCTGATTAACCAGGAAGTCTTTTTAAAAAAATGGAGTGCAAAAGAGAACATTAAATATCTATTTTTCTAAGCACAGTATTCTGGTTTGGATTGGTGCTAGCGTATTGGCACACAAAAAGCTTTCATGACATAAAGGTTCTCTTGTGAGGTTAGATGTCTGTCTTTTCAGTTAGTATTAGAAAGTGATGGACTGTATCTTTGCCTGGAACTTGCATTTTAAATGTCTATATTTCATTTTAAGAAGGAGTCGAGTGTATTGGTTCCCAACTACAAGTTTTTTTAGCATGAAGTGCTGAAATATTTATTGCCAGCCTGTGTTATAGACCAATTAATTTGCACAGAACTTTGGAGGACTTGCTTAGAGTATGATTTTGCTTTGTATTGTGAATTTTGAGGAATATGTGCTCATACTAATCCAAAGGATGGCTCTTCTGCAATTCATAAATTATGAATTCGCATAGAAGCAGCCAATCAGATCCAGGGCTGGCTAGATGCTCAATAAACTTGTAGTGCTTATGGTTCTGAAGGTCTTTCCTTTAAAAAAATTGCTCCAAATGAGTTAAACCTGCTGCAAATGTACATCACCATATGTGCCTGCAATAATGAAAACATTTTAATGAGTATCCATATATACAATGTATTGTTTGTTCGTATTTTATATAAATTCTATGTACATGCAGGTACAAACTCATGTATTTTATGTGATAGATAGATAGATAGATAGTCGGGGAAATCTCTGCTATCGATACAGACTGGGGGAAGAATGGATTGAGAGCAGCCCTGCGGAGAAGGACTTGGAGATACTGGTGGATGAATAATTAGGTATGAGCTAGCAATGTGCTCTTGCAGCCCAGAAAGCCAATCATATCCTGGGCTGCATAGAAAAGAAGCATGGTCAGCAAGTCAAGGGAGGCGATTCTGTCCCTCTTACTCCACTCTCATGGGACCCCACCTGGAGTACCCCATCCAGCTGTGAGGCTCCCAGTACAAGAAAGACAACGGACCTGTTAGAGCAGGTCCAGAGAAGGACCGTGAAAAGTCCTGATTAGATGGCTGGAAAACCTGCAAAGAAAGGCTGGGAGAGCTGGGGCTGTTCAGCCTGGCGTTGTAAAACTCCAAGGTGTCATGACCACACAACTGCTTCTCTGTATATAGCTGGCACCATTTTCCATCCTCCATTAAGAGGTTTCAGGCATTTGTGTAAAGTCAATTGTAACTATGATGAGATCTTTCAGTTGTTTTACAGGAATGGATGAGTTTGTGAATATAGTCCACTATTTTTTCTTGACATGGAATTCATGAGAACATCCAAGACCTCTGCAGGAGGAACTGGATGATCACTGTCATTGCCACCTCTTCATAGTCAAGTCTTGCCCTTCTAAAGAGACTTAAGTGCTTATTTGTGTCACTGGAAGGTTATTAAACAACTCAAAAATCTATTTGTTTCCTTGGTTTTGGAAGTAATTTGTACTATTTGATAGTCATGACAGGGTTTTAGTGAAGAAAGTTGTGAAATAAACTTATTTCAAATATATCGGATCTTAACATTTACTTTGATAGTTCAGGATACATCATGGTTCATATGTGTCAGAGTGGGGACAGGGCCCCAAAGACTGTTCAGTGCAGGTTAAACTTCCCATGAGTTCAGAGCAGTTTAATGCAGATACGCTCCAAAATTCTGTCACAGAAAGTAGAAAAGAGAAATACTTGATAAATAGTAGCTTCCTACCCAAACATTTTTTTTCTCAGGTTTTCCACCACTTATTAAATGATGGAATGCTGCAAGTCGAATTATTTTTAATCGTAAATCATATGGTCTGCTTGCATCTGAACTGTTCACTTTGCAGTGTAGTATCTCAAGTGCCTTTATAAAATTAATAGCAGCATCTGCCTGAGGCAAGACACTCAGAAGACTTCTACATAGACTTTAGAAGAAGGATTACCACCAAGTAGCATTTGATCAGTTCAGATTGTGGATTTCACATGTGCTGGCAGCAAAGCCGTGCTGGCTGACCTAAATCCCTGGATGTAGGAACAAGGTGCTACAGAGTTGACATCACCAGGTTAAGGTGAGGTCTTGCCTAAGTCAGATTTGCAATATAGTTGTCAGGACCTTTCAGGAGACATTGTCCCTTCTTGCCTATGGAATTCCTGGAATTTTCCCTCTCTTCATGTTAGTAAGTTTTGTGCTAATTATATTGCTTCAGTCAATGGTAAGAAGAAGATTTTAATTTGTGATATCACAGAAAGGATCTTGCTCTTTTCAAGATAACATCCACAATGTGGTATTTCTCATTGCAATCAATGACTATATCCCTTCTTTCATGAAGGGTGGTATATAGTTCAGCCAATGTGAACCCAGTTCATATATGTGTCATTTCAGAAAGCATATTTTGACTAAATTGGATCCATTCTTGCAGTTTTGCTCTCTGTACAGTGTCTAAGTCTACTTTTAAAGATGCATCTCAGCCAGCAGCGCGGATACATCCAAAGAATCTGCATCCTTCTCTAAGAGTGAAACTAAACAAATGATCATGATCTATCCCGTATTAATATAGAAACTTGTCTAATTTTAGTAAATCAATAGCAAGGTATGACCCAGGTTTTGTTTACAGAACAGTACAGGTGCGATTAACTAAGATATTATTGCTGTCTTGCAATGCTTCTTTAAAACTGTCTTATTTGAGGGATACTCCTCTTTCAATTCTACAGATTGAAACTGGCAAAGTCTTCTTATATTCTTTTTCTTTTTTTCCTTCCTATATGTCTTCATATCTTGATTTTCTTCATATCTTCATTTTTCTTAGTTTTTTCTACCAGGAGAAAATGAATTATATCATGAGGGAGTAGATTAGATCCTTGCAAAAACTTAAAAATGGAATCTTGCAAGTCGTTCTTTTGTCAGGCTGTGTGAGTGTAAAAGTACAGAAATGCAATGGGGCGTCAGGTCTAGAAGGTGAAGGCTGAAAACTCTGCTTTTCATTAGCAGAGATTTAAATGCCATGCTAATCTTTTTTCATATTTTAGACTTGAATGACAGATCAATGAAGTTATTTTTTTGCTAGTGTTTTTCCTAATTACGGTAATGTCTAAAATGTAAAGTAATGCATTGAAACTTGTTGATATAAATAAAATATGTAAAAAAAAAAATAAATATGTAATTCCATTAATAGAGGGCTCCTGGTTTGCTTAAGGACATGCAGTAACAAAAGCCTCTCAGGGAATTACAAATTGTTATGTACTGGATACAGGCAATCGAGAGTGTCTCGTATGGCACACAGTTCTTTAAATCGAATCTACAGTTTATTAAATTAGGCCCACATATGATTAGATACTTTTATTTCATTTTGCAATTATGAGAGAAGCTTTTCATTTGAACTTTGTGGGAGGGGAGGTAGAAATCCTGACTTCCACAATTTCAAGGACAAAGCAAAGCATAATCTTTTCATTTTCAGGATATTTTTAAGCTAAAGAGGGTCACATCATTTGTATGCTGACATCCTTCCTATTGTTTTCATTAAAGAAAGAAGAATGAGAGTCTGAGAAATCTTGAGCTGCACCTGATAAAAAAATTTTAAAAGATGACCCCAACCTGTGGAGGATGATTTATGAAATCATGGTTTTCATTATTAGACTTAGTGCTGACTCTGTTGTTTTTGATTGATATGCCTGGAGCTTATAGGCTTCATTTTTTTGTCTAAAGCGAAGAGCAAGGGCATCAGAATTTTACTGGAGAACAAAGTTATGTAAAAGACATCCAGGTACAGGAACAGGTATCACAGAAGATTAAAGAGCTACAGAGAAGAAATATTCGTGCTTTTTAAATTACTATGTAATATATATAAGGTTTAAATTTTAAACAAAACTTTAGGGATAACAATATTGAAACTTTTCATACACAATCACTGAGTGTAAGATATTCCAGGTAATTTGATTCCCATCTGCATATCTGTCGCTACAAGCAAAAAGATAATAAAAAATCCCCTTAAAATCCCAGAAAAAAATAGTATAGTAGTCTTATTTACTCATATTGACATATGTGTGGTGCTTAAACTGACAATATTGCGCATATCTCTTCTATTGGGGTTACAAAAAATGATATGACCGCTGTTTAAGATACTGATGTCTAAACTGAGTTGACAGCAAAATATGTTCTACATTAAGATGTAGTTTAAATTTCATAGACAGTTCACCCATCCCGTTATCGATGTCCAAGTAAATGACAGTGTGATTTATCTCTCATTTTTAAAAGTTTAAATTGTCAGAGTAATATTTCTCTGTGAAAAAAAAAAAAATCCTGTAGTTTTGACTTGTGCCAAATTCAAACTAGAGAGGGAGAAGGTTACTTTGTTTGGAGAGCTAAGGGAACAAAATGATTACTGTATATATTTATGAAATGAAATTATTGATTGAGAGTATAATATATTTCTGGAAAACAAGAGAGGAATGTGTACTAGAGTAATATTTACTGTAGTTGATATTATAGTCTTGTTTGCTGATAGTTCTTGTGCAAGTTAAATTATGGAGGAACATAACACTGTAACTCCCCTATCAGGGTCCAAAATATATTATGAATATTTTGTTGCCTTGTGATACTTAGGTTCACAAGTGCTGATATATGTGGCACCTACTACTGAGCATCATAGCAGCCGAGGCAAAGAACTTTAGATGGGAGTTTTCATCCTCATCCACTTGCAGTAAAAAAAATCCACTTTACTGCAGAACCCATTGGAAATGAACAATGAGGACAATTAAGCTCGATGCAAAATGAAACTACTACTACAGCCAGAACACGTTATCATGCATCATTTGCACTGCAGTAACTGACAACAAACTTTAAACTTATGGATTTACCTGAGTTTGCTATGGGCTAGGAACATGCAGTTTGTTACCACACAGATGGGTTGACTCACGTGTGATTTTAAAACCTCATTTCCTTGATCATGTGCCTCAGCCCTAAGTAAGCCCTTATTGCACCAGTAAGAGTTAAAGTGCATATATCCACCTGAAAAAGAAAAGAGTGGGATGAGGGAGATGTGGAAAGATAAAGGATTGAAAAGAGGTTCTTCCGATGAGAGCATTCTAAATCTCTTCTTTGCTTACACCCATTTGTGCATACATCTGAATATCATGTGCCTAGTGGCTTTTAGACACCAAACCAGTAATAATTGTTATTAACATTTGCTGTGCAATTATAGCTTCATGTTGTAAATTGAAACATAATAAACCATAATCTGAGCTACTGATTTTGGGGAAAATAACATAGACATTAGTTGCATTCTACACTGCACGCATGCATACAATGCTAGTTGTATTATAATAAATTTCAATATGACTACAAGAATTCTAATGTATTTTTAGTATGAGCAAAATTTTGTACTTTTGAGAGGCTTGAGTTTTGTCAAATTGGTATGAGGCAATTGCTGCTCTGAAACGTCACTAGACTGTTGCATAAATCTCTTTGTGCAACTGTCTCTTTTTAGCCATAGATTCTCAATAGTGGCCATAATTGCAGTTCTAAGCGTAGTAGAAAATAGTCATTATATAGTAGTGATATAAGTGAGGAATTGGTGAACTTCAAGAAACTGAAGATATGTTCTTGACACCTCAATTAAACATCAAGAATCTTTTAGATCTTTAGAATAATGATCTACACCATCCTTATAGTGCCTATGTGGTTTTTATTGGTTCAGTTGTTTGTGACAGTTTCTTAAAACTAAATAGACATATACACAGCTTCTTATTTTTGTTCTGTTTTGTTTGCATGCATGAAATTTGTTTTGGCACACTAAGTACACAGTCCAGGAAACTTATTTCAATAAGTTTCTGGATTTTTTCTTTTGTGTTTTTGTTTTGTTTTGTTTTGTTAAAGCAAGCTATACTGAACTGTATTCAATATTTAGTAGTACAAGTTTCAACTTTATTGTAATTTACAGTCTGTTAGATGAATAAAAGGTTTGTGGACCCTAATAAGGTAGCTTGCTTGATGGTTGGCTACTAATATAAAACTGTCTCGGGACTGGAAAAAGCCATTCCATTTCTTTTAATTTAATTGAGTAAGCAATTTTGCTAATTTTTAAACAAATCTCTCAAACAATGTTCCTTCTAGTAACAAAGTCACAACCCATAGATTTGTAATCTCATAACAGTATGCAGGAATTTAGGCAGATCCATGTATAATATATCTTCTTTCTGCTACAGAACAATTTGCTTAGGCAAAATATGTTTTATTAGCAGAGTTTAGGGAATTTGGCTGGTTCATTAATCCCTGTCTGTTGCTTTTCTGCATGAAGCTGACTCTTGCTTGCATTTTCATTAGGCATGATCATTCCACCACATTCCAGGAAATGGGAAGCCTTTTCTTTCTGATTCAAATCACAGCTCTGTCCAGTCCTAGCAGAAAAATGAGTTTTTAGAGATATGTCAGGTACCTTTTTTTCCCCCAAGTTCTAATGCGAATGCATACATTATTTATTGTAGTACAAAAAGCATTATAAAAAGTAATACATAAAACAAAACAGACCTTGTTTGGGACAGTGAATATGGCTTCTGTGAGTTCTCATGTAACTCTCGTCTGTGTAGATGAGTCCATGCCACTTCATACATACTTTGTTTTACCCTTTTTTAAAAGCCATAATACAGTTTAACTGATTTCAGTGGTGTTTTTCTTAAGGTAAAACAGTGACTTTTTTGTACAAGCAAAGGAGAGTGCACTACTTTTTCATTAGTTTTCTGTTTGGTGTTTCAGAAAATTACATTACAAATCTGACTCAGCTGGAAATCTATACCTTTTTGCCACGTTTAGAATGTTGGAGAAAAAAGTATGTTGTATTAGAATAAATGTTTTATACACCCTGGGGTAGTTCAATCTACGTTAATTTAGGCTTCTTAAATTCATCTGTTCTATGGAACAAGGCATACTCAACCAGATTTGTACTAAATGAAAGGACATAGGCACCACGAGAGCATGACCCTTCTTATCTGTTAGATGATTATTTAAGACTCTGCACTGTTCTCTGATTCTCTGCATTGATCATAAAGGACACTAGCATCACTGCTGCACATTCAAACATGTAACTTTTGGGAGTTGTAAATTTAAGTGAGATAATTCTCTCTTTATGTCCTAAATTATCACTTTAAACTAGTAAAATTGCCGTAACAGATCTGAGAAAGCGGAGAATCCATATGTTCATGATTTGCAATTTACAAACAGATTTGTAAAATGGCAGCACGTATATTAATTTTCCCTCATAGAAAAAAAGTATTTCTCAATTTGCTCTGAGCATGAATTATACCAAGAGATAAAATAGAACCATCCAAAAGGATATAACAGTGTTTTTATCAAGGATGATAGTTTGGTTTTTTTACATGATCTGGTTTAACTTAATTGCAAAAAAAAAAAAAAAAAAAGGCTTCTTGATATAAACCTTAAAAGAAAAATGATGCCTTCTTTATCCCATTTTTTCTATTGTGTCTTTATAATACCTAGGTACCCAGCTTTCTTCAACACTGGGTTTGAACATAGTACCTTCTTTGGGATTTCTAAAGGATAGGAAACAGAAGATGATTGCATCATTCCCAGGAACTGCGTCTATTATGAAAGACTATTTATGAAATTCGGAAACCCCAAATCACCTTATATTTTATGAAATTCTAATCCTTTTGTAACTTTTTTTTTCCTTGTTACAACGTAAAGTACGGTCCTGTGCTGAATGTCTCTGAATCAATTGGAGGAAAATTATAAGTAGTGGCACAATAAACAAGTAATCTTTCTTCCAAGTACCTATCTTTAGATATTTTAGGCTTAGCCCCAGAATGAGAGAATTAATTTCTCTGGCATGTGAAATGGGCATTTAATAGGTAGATGTTGTTACTTTTATTATCTCACCTTGGAGATGAAAAATCTGTTGGGATTTCAGGTACACGCACAGTCTAAAAGAATGTACTAATGATTTAGGGACAAAGCGTTAGCCATTACTCAGGGACAATTCATGATGCCAGGGGATAAAAAATTCAATCACATTACTGATACTTGTATCCTCTTCAACCAGTTTCTCTTTCCTTTAAGTAGGAATTTTTGATCCATGAGGAACCATGAACAATTTCTTTGTTCTTGTTATGAATATAAATTAATAGAGAAAAAAAAAAGTATCTCTAATGACAGATAAGTTTTAGTATTGCATTCTCTGCATTGACAGCGTTGATTAAAATTTCTTTCCCAGAATTCATCCCTGGAAGATTATAGTTTTTGGATATACTTCTGGTAAACATAATTAAACAATAATTAAATATTTCTAGCTGTGCTGTTCATCAAAAAGAAGCAGAGATAAAACATGTGTTTTCTGCAATTAGTAGTTTGAGTTTGTCCTGTCATAATTTGTTTCTGACACCTGCTTAGGCAGAAGCCAAGTTTAATCTAGAAGTAATTTTCCTACACAGTACTTTGCACTAGGAGGAAAAGCATGAGACCAAGACCTTCTTTCATGTAGATGAGAAGCCTAGGGAGAGAAATACTGTTACATCATACAAGGAAGATAAGCACGAATGTCATAGCTATAAACTCAAGCCTGTCTGGCATTTTAAAATTTTAGAAAAACAGAACTTGTGTGTACGGTGTGGATCAAAGACAAAGCAGATCATTAATTTAATAGAAGTTGGAAATTCCTGTAAAAACGGGTATGTAATCTAGAAGAAAAGTCTTGCTGATTATGCTGTTTTACTGGGTTGAAATTCTACATACAAATTGAATGCTATATAATCATACCGAGCCCTTCATTAAAAAATGAAGTAAAATCCCTTTATACATGATAATTTGACCCAAAGACTCCTAGACTAGTTTTCAGTGCATGTCTTAGTCTTCTTGACCAAAGAAGAGAAACTGAAAATCCACACCTTAATATTAGGAGAAATGTCTCATTGTTTAAGTCAGAAGTCCCCAACGAAGTGTTAGAATTTGTGCTTGAATCACGCTATTGGGTGATGTGTTCTTCACATTTATTTTTTTTTTTAATTGAAAGTTGGGATTTTACTCTAGAGATACAGGGGACAGTACTCACTAAAGGCAACAACTATTCATTATTGCCAATGGTTCTCATTTAAATCCAGTACCAGCCTGAGCCTTGAATATGCGTCATATATTTTGCTGATTTTACAAAAATATGTTTCCACTTTTATTGTCTTTCTACTGGCAATTATTTTATGTCCTACCTCAACCTTTCCACCTTATCTGTTGTAAAGCAAGGAGGTACCCTATAAGATATATCCAGAAGTATCTTTAACATACAACACAAAGTTTTCTTACACAGAGAGAAAAAAATGTCGCGCTAATGAATTTTAAAGGGGAAAGCCCTTCTACACATCGAAAGTTGGATATCTGGGATTGTTGCAATTTTTAGAGAAATATATGGATGTATAAACGTGCACTTTTATTTGTGTCCCATATTTTTTTATTTTTCTGATATTGCAATTTTATGAACTGTGTGTTTACTTACTTGTATTTTGATTACTTCATGATGATAGTAGTGAATGGAAGGAAGATATTAATTATTACCATGTTTACTATTGTCTCAGTGTCCTTTAAGAGCGGTCATGGGGGGACAGCCATGAACTGAGCATTTTCCCAAATCCCTCTGCTTCCCCTTTGTTCTGCTGCCTGGATGGGGTTGGTCTGAGGCTGCCTGGAATTTAGTAGCTTAAAAGATCTCTATGGCTTTGCCTGTATTGGTACCTGCAATATCTGTCTCACTCTTTCTCTGTGTGAGTATATATGGCTTTGAGACACTCTGAAAATATAATGTATTTATATCTAATAAAATTTACTCTGAGTAGAATTTAGTAATATGACATTAAAAATTACCAAATCCTATTCTGTATTCCCAGTGTTAGAGCAAGAATATTGAGAATAAAATAGAAAACTCTAAATAAAACACTATTTCCCCCTATGAGAGCTGTTAATGAACCAAATTTCAAGTCTGTGGGCCATTTTCCAATAGTTTGGCTACAACTGTCCAAAAAAGAATTTCCCTTGTGAGGAAGAACCCTTTGCTTCTTTGTCCTGTATCAGTGAATTTTCTCACTTCTTGTATTCAGAGGAAAGCTTGTCGGGGGGGGATTTAACATTTTATCTTTATTTACTCAGGCGTTTATGGTTCCAGAGTGGGTAAACCTTGAAGTGAATTTGTGAATTGGAAGTTGAGTAAGTTTCATTACATCCATCTGAGGATTTAACAGGACTTTAGTCATTACTGTAATCACTTATTCGCAAAAGTAGTTCACCTTAATTTCAAAGGCTTCTACCTGCGGAAATGCTCAACACTGTAAGGAAGTTCAAATGGTCCCAAGTTAATCTCTTCCACAATTATTGTCATTTTATCTGAACAGCAGATAGGGGATCAGTCTGGATGTTCAGTTTGCTAAAAGTAATCCATGTTGGCGAAGGGGTTTTCCTAACCAAAAGAATAAAAAGCATGCTGTAAAACAGGGAAAAGAATATCTGTGTACAAAAGTTCCAGATAAATGATTATTTGACTGTCCAGCCCTGATAAATAGACATCCTGAATTTTTGAAACTGAAAAAAGTCTTCTACGATTTAAGTACATTTTGCCTCGAGGAACTTCAGTCAGTTTGAACCTGAAATGCAGTCTAGGGATGAATATTTAATTTCACTTTCCTTATAAGTGAAGTTGAATCACTTCTACAAGTCTGTGGGTGACAGTTTCAAATTTCAGCTCGGGCAGGCAATCATCAGAGAATAACATTACAGCAGGGCAAAAAGTTGGTGACTCAGTAATGACATTTTAATATTACAGAGCAGTAGTAAAGAGATCTGCAGTCCCTTGTGAAAGCTTCTGTTGACTTACTAATCAATATCATCATAACAAGCAGCATATGTAAAATTGTACAAAGAGCCAGTGCCTGAGGATAATGGAGAAATGCATTCCTCACATTTTCCTGGGTTTGCAGTTTATGGCTTTTTCTTTATAAATGATTCAGAGCAGTACTATTTCAACCTGCAGCCCAGATACAAGTACTGAAGGCCCTGTGATCCACTCTTGGGACTTTCACGCTTGTGGTCAGAATTACTCACATTTATCTCAACCCCAAGTTAGTTTTCTCTGGGGTATTTCCTTACCTATTCTAGGGTTAGGGTCAGAGTAGAACACGGTTGACCACAATATTGTTGCAATTAATATATTGAAACCTGCTAGCCCAGCACTGGTCTTCAACACTATCTTCATAGGCTGAACTCTCATCAACCATATCTGCCTCCAAGATCCAGAAGAAGGTTTGTTGCAAAGGGAAGGGACCTGTCACCTTGGGCAACAGAGAGAAATGACAATAAATTAAACGGAGTTAAAGCAGAGTGAGAACGTAACTTTAATTTTAAAACCTTGCATGGGTTTGCAATGTTCCATTGTGATATAATATAAATAAGAGACAAAACCGGTGGTGCACTGGTTTATGCACCTGGTGGTGCATAAATCTGATTCAGTTGCATTGTTGCGGTGTGTCCTGAACAATCACAAAAGTGCATAAATAATTGTTATTTGTGTTTAATAAAATAAAAATTAGCTGTGAGTTGTTAAAAAATACTATTTCTATCTAAAACAATGAAAACTCAATAAATTATATGCTTTGAATTGATTTAGAAATGCATTTTTGAAGTTACAGATTAGAATCTCACTTATTGCCTGCTTAGCTCCATTTGATTTCATAAATGGTGTCCTGTCTGTATACAGATATTTGCATATAGATGTGTAAGTGTGTGCATGTGTTGGGGGGAAAGCTTATGTGCAATTTTCTTTAACATTTTTCAGGGGATAGTTTGCCCACATTTCCTGTAAGATTTCTAATAAGATGAACAGCTTTACAATTTGGATTTCAGAAATTAGTAGGAGGAATAACATAGAGGAGTAAAGAGCAGAAAGTAAAAAGGGACAAATTGGTATTTAAAATAATGAGCCTCATACAAATTCATTTGTTCGTATTCGTTTGCTTCCTAGTCATATATGATAGAAAGGAATAAAATAGTAAAAATTAAGCTCATATACATGGAAGAGGGAGCATCATCCCTCTTTCACTACTATGAAGGTTAGTAAAATATTCTAGGTTTTTTCTAATTGATTCTAGTGGATTGATTCCTATAGTTTACTGAGATCAGTGGATCTCCTCATACATTCCAAAACGAAATATTAAGTGCTTTGCTGGATATGGTCCTAATCACTTAGCAGAGTCTGCGTACTCATAAAAACAGAACTTTGAAATCAGCAGTTGGGTCTGAGTGAAAAACTAAACAAGTTTTTGTAATTGTCCTTGTGATTTTAAAACAAGCTTTGAATCAGTTTGGTTTTAACATAGTTCTGTGAAATACTAAGTTAGACTAAGACTTCTAATGCGTGGGGTAAGAGTGTTTGCGGGCTCACCCAATGATAGCACTGGTTCCTAATTAACATACCAAATGCAGATGACTGTCAATACAATAGATCTTGCATGCTTCACAGTAAGGGAAAATGCACGTAACCCAAAAGGCAAATGGAGCAGAAATGAAACGATAGTGTTAATTTTAATACATTTTAACAAACTTAGGGGACAGCAGTCCTCAGTGTGCAACATCCTTTTTAGATTTTAAAAGAAACTTCAACATAGAACTAGTTTGAACTCTAGCATAAAGGTGAATACATAGTAAATCTAGGGAGGCTTTTAAATATTATCATTGATGTGATTTATAATTCCTTTTGATATTTCTTTCCAAATCCCGTTGGTCAATTTTGTACTTCAGAAAGTCAAGTTTCCTCTTAATAAATGTATTGAGATCGTGCTCTGTGTTACCTCTTTGAAGGGTAAGTGCCTAAATAAAGAAAACAAAGTGGAATATTACTTTTGCCAAAGGGGTGAAGGAAGGCAGAGGCTTCTTGATGTGGTAATAATTAAACAGTCACCAAAGGGTGAATACTATTTGCAATGAAGTGAGCATATTAAAATATTGGTAATATATCCTTGAAGTATGTACTGCAGGGACATTGGTAAAATATAATTTTAGAATGAATTAATAAAGCAGATCATTATTTAGACTTTTGATCTTCAGTATGTTTCTACACATTTTCTTCTACTGAGGCATAACTAAGAAAAGCTTCAAACAATATTCTGTACCTTCAAAAACCTTTTTGCTATCAAGAAATTTATGTTAATATTGGCATTTACTGGGACTGTGCTGTTGCAACTGGAAACTCAGCATTGAAGTCTCCTTTGCCTTCAGATTTAAAAATATATGCTATTAGACTTTTTCTTCTTCATTTCTTTCTTTTGTTTTTCTTTACCACCTTATCTTTTTTTATCTTCTAGTCAGGTATCTGTAACTCTTCCACACACTATGTAAGTGTCCTCAACAACATAGAAATCTGTTGCCACTTCCTCAATATATGTCTTGTTGGATTGCTTGAAAATAGCTTTTTGAACTTCTGCCATGAAGTATCTGGGAATCAAATCCGAGTTCTGTGTATGTCAGATAAACCTCCACCATTTCAGTGGCTGTGGATTTGGAGGTGACAGGTGAACAGCTGCATGCGATTTTTTTACCTTTATGGTGGTCTGTCGTCCTAAGGTTTTTTTAGTTTTTAATGATACGATGTTTTGTACCAATGAATACAGTCCATTTATGTTGGGTTAGGAACTGCAATATCTGAGCATATTTCAAAAACAAATTAATAGTTCAGTTATCATCCAGGTATTGATCCTTATCTCATCCTATTCAAACTGTTGATATAATTCTCACTGATTTCAGTTGAAGAATACTGACCACGATTCTTGTTGTGATCCATATTTTTGCACAAGAAAGGATGGACCAGTAACAAACAGGCAAATCTTTTACATAAAAACAAAACAAAACACCAAAACAAAACAAACAAAAACCAAAACACAGACAGAATAAGCTTTTGCAAATTGGCGTATTTCCAGAAAAAAATGTTTTATTTATAGCTAGTCTTTTTAATTGAATTTTATTTTTCCACCCAAGAGAAGTAAATGTAGATGGCTACAGATTGCATGTTTGCATTATATCAACATACAGTCATAGAATTGTTTAGGTTGGAAAAGGCCTTTAAGATCATAGAGTCAAATCATTAACCTAGCACTGCCAAGTCCACCACTAAACCATGTCCTTGAGCACCACACCTACAAGTCTATTAAATACCTCCAGAGATGGTGACTCAACCACTTCCCCGGGCAGCTTGTTCCAATGCTTGACAACCCTTGACAAGCGAAGAAATTTTTCCTAATATCCAATCTAAACCTCCTCTGGTGCAACTTAAGGCCGTGTCCTCTTGTCCTATTGCTTGTCATTTGGGAAAAGAGACTGACCCCCACCTCACTACAACCTCCTTTCAGGTAGTTGTAGAGAGCGATAAGGTCTCCCCTGAGCCTCCTTTTCTCCAGGCTAAACAACCCCAGTTCCCTTAGCAGCTCCTCGTAAGACTTGTGCTCTAGACCCTTCACCAGCTTCATTGCTCTTCAATATATACGTAAGTATCTATCTCATCTCAGCTATAACTAGTTGTTTTGTGCTTCCACCAAACCCCCAAGTACACTCACAATTACCCTGACTATTTTCTCTAATCTAGAAGGTACTGATATCAAGTAGCATTTTGAAAAAAAGACTTTGTTGTAAAAATGACGTTACTCTGTGTTCCTTATAGTGCAGAAGTCTGTAGCATGGAATATGACTATCAGTACCCATAATGTGTTTTAAAACATACTAAATTTTATTTTTATTTTTATTTAAGCAAGAAATGTGCATTTCCTCACTAAAACTGAAAACAAGAAAAATCAGTACCATGTTATGCTAAATAGTTAATGTTCTTAATTTTGCATGCATCTGTTATCATGAAACTGAGTTGAATTGAAAATTATAGGAAACAAATAATGATCTAAGAGCTTAGGTAATGATTCTAGGGAATTTTGTGTGGTCTTCAGAAGACTCTCCATCCCTGCTATATGTTAATTTAACAATTTTAGCTTAGTCTGATAGCAGCAACAGTATACAGCATATGCAAAATAAATATTCAGTAGATTTACATTTTTCATACGGAATGTCACTTATTTCTTGTCAAAATGAGAAAATTGTAATTCTGCCCTGCAAAACCGTGGATTATGTCTGTAAGACAGCTATAAACAAATTCGTAACAGCTTCTATCCCAGTTCTGATTGATTTAAAGGCCGTCCTGAAGTGCCAAGTAACTGGTCCGGTCCCGTAGTTGCCTTGAGGTTTTGCATTTCTATAGGCGCACAGGATTACTAAGAGCCCCACAGCAAGCACTGCTGTGTCTGTAGTAACTAAGTTTTGCTTTACGGCTGGCCAGTCGTGTTGGGAAAAACAACGGAAATGAAAATCTGTTGTGCACCACGGGAGGTGGACAGCTCGTTTCCATAATCTCTTGACCTCCTGCTCTGATCTTGTGTTTTCAGCCTTTTCAGAGCAATTTATGTTTTCAAGGCGTTTGCATAGCTAGCCTCCTGCTATGCAAAACTATCCCTGGTTTCTGATCTGGATGTGTTCTGCTAGTTTGAGCACTAAACATTTTAAAATTCACTAATTCTGACAAGCAACTGGTGACATTATGATGGAAAGTATATTTTTAAAGCTATTAAGTACTTACTGTGTATATATCCTATATTTCACTTATCATTTGACAGCAGAGTAATTGCAAAATGAACATTTAGATTGGATTGAGGACACCATAAGCTAGAACAGCTGTGGGTGGGAAGAAAGACAGGCTTGGTGGTACGTGCTTTGCAGTATGTCAAAAAAATAAATAAATAAATATAATTTGCCACAGTGACAGAATGCACAGGGTGGCAATGGTATTTTCTTGTTAAATCTTCACACACGACCTTTTATAGCATTTGCCATATGACAGGTCAATTCCTGAGACTTGGGTGAGTGAAATCACCTTTTTGGAGTATTGGTTGGAATACGTACTATTCATTGACTATGGAGTAGACTGCATGGCAGCTGTTTTGCACTTTACATGTCTTAATTAAGTTTCTAAAATTGATGTTGGTTAGATGACTTAGGCTTAAATTTAAGCACGAGCTTAAGGACTTTGCTAGATCATCATCACAAATGTTTATTAATTATATTTTTATATGATATCATAGAAATGTCACAAATATTTATAAATAGTATTTGCTGCAAGCCTTCATTTAATAGCAGTTTGTGAATACATATGTTTGTTATATGGCCAGTTTTATTTTGGGAAAACTTGGTTAGGAATGTTGTTGGGACTGCACAAAGGAAAGAGAATTGTAAACAGTCCCTTGAGTTGCCCGGAAAAGAAGATTCAGAAACCTCTATAAGCAGTCAATCCCGTGCTTATTTTTAGCTTGAAAATTAGGGTTTGCAGAAAAAATATTTCTGAAACCGAATGTTTTGAAATTACTATATCCCAAAATATTGGTGAATGCCTTATGTATTTCTTACCTAAATGTAAATTTTCTTGTTCTGTCAGTTTTAGTGTCAAATGTAAACTCAAAAAATATTGTTCCTTTTAATTTTGGGTCTGAATAGTTCAGCTCCTTTTAATGAGGTGGGCTATTTGCCTCATTAATGTAATTGCATTGCTATTCTGCATTATTATCTTCAGCACTAGGCTGTTTTCCAGCAACAATTGTTATACAAGTCATACTAATTTGTACATTTTCACTGCCCTAATATTCCACTGAGATACTACTTTAATTAAAACATGACCTTATTATTCATAACTAAATGTGAAGCATAACCTTTTATCCTCAAGGAGTGTCATCAAAGGTTGCGTCTTAGTTCTGCATCAGATCAATGACTGTCATGCAGGATGAAGCTCCTATCGTCTGTGAATGGCACCCGATGGTAATTTATAACATTACCTGCCAACTCATCTATCTTTAGAGACACACTGCAGTCATTCTCAACCTGCCTTAGATGCTTTCATTTAGCACTGCCTAACCATCACTCCACAATGATAATCGGGAGACAATTCATAAAATCAGAGTGAGTGAATTACCATGTTTATATGTGTCTGAGTATGAAAGGCAGTAAGCAAGTCTCCAAAGGCTGAAATAAGTTTGTGTATGCTGTACCATCAATTTATTTTGTTATTGTACCCGGAGGGGAACCACTTTTGTTTTAAAAGGTGAGCAGTTCTGCTTCAGAGTTAGGGGACTGTGAAGCAAAACTGAATGGTTGGATCTATCTTAGAGAAAGAGTGAATGGAACACTGTGAAATAAAAATAGCTAGCTTCAGGTCAGCATAAAAATTCATTACCATGGCAATTGAATGTGCTGTAAGAAAAATAACTAAAGAAATAACCAAATAAACTGCATACTGTCATATACAAATGTTAAATAAGGATTTTTTTTCCTTAACAAAAGAGACTTTACCAAGAGTTAAAGCTACGGACTGGAAACTCCTAACTTGTCCATAAAGGATATCAACTACCTGCATCACTGTACACGGCCCATTCAACAGCTAGTTCCATCAGGCAAATTATCCTTATGCAAAGCATCCTTATGCACTGACCCACATGCAGTTCTTTGGGCTCCTGTTCTCCACTCAGCCTTGGCATTTGATGGGTTCTGTTGGGGTGGGAAGGGATAAGGACAACGAAAGAGGAAGGGCTACACAGGAAAATGTAGAAACTGTTTTTAAGACTGTTGCTGGATTTAGACAACCATTGTGAAGATTCTATGAAGATTCTATGATTTTTTCTCCATATTGCAGTTGGACATCTTTACAGGAAATTATTTTGTTTTCCTTTTATGTCACAGCCAAGCTAAAACCAAAAGTACTCTTCTCAAGGTAATGCTGTTAAAAAAGGTCATTTAATGAAATAATTCTGTTTGCTTGTTTTTGCTCATTGTTTAGTAACTATTGATTACTCTCATAACATTTAATAGGACCAGGTCTAATCAAAAGGTCAACTGACAATTACTGTTACTCTCTGGTACCGTTTAACTCAGATGGCAGAACACATGCAGCTATGGAGCCAAGCATTTCAAGAAATGTTTTCATCTGTAAAGGTATTCTTAATTTTTTTGAGTACTCACCATTTCTGTGAGAATCATCTAGAATAAGGTGATATTTTGCTTTTTTGTAGCACAATGAAATGATATTACAGAAACTTCAAATTTCTAAATTTGCAAGGAAATAAAGTTTTCATTTTGGAGAAGTATAATCAGAAGGCTTAGTAAATTGCATGTTGTAGAATATATAAACCATCTTTAAATTTACTGAAACTACAGAAAGAATGTGTATTACTAAAAAAAATAAATCTGGTTTTCTGCTACAAATTAAATTATTTTTCATAAAAGTCTATGAATTTTAAAATCAAATTTCAAATACCCAGTGAAAGAAACATTACATTCCAAATAATTAAAAAACCCCCAAACTTACTGTTTCTATCCATCTCGGAAAAAGGAAAACATTCTAATTCATTAGAGTAATTCACATCATATGCATTATACCAGCTGTGCAAGAAGCTATTTCAAAATCTCCCAAAGTAGTCCATTTTTTCCCTTTTGCCTCTAATTTTTTCAAAGTTCAGTGATTGACACTTAATTTCTTGCACAGCCTCCCACAGTTCTAAAGCATGCAATCATATTAGTATAGCATGACTCTCCCTAAGGAAAAAAAAAATCAGAAAGAAATCCAAAAAACAAAACCAAAAAAGCCCTACATGGGTAGATGTTGATAAAAAGTAGAGTGGAATATTGTAATAATCAGTATTTTCATTGCACAGCTTAGTAATGCTTTGTGGAGGTCCTTATGGACGAGTTAAAAAAAGCAGGTTAATTCTCTTGTGAGAATGACCTATGGATTAGTGTTTTGCACCATAACACTAAACTTTGTCATTGCCTTTGCTTAGTTTTCTTTTAATCTTCAAAACATAATTTACCTGAACTGTTTCACTTTCCTTTTATTGAATCTGTTTCATACTAGTTTGCCAGTTAAGAAGGAAAGCATGTTTCTTTCCTTCAAGGCAGAGGGTTTTCTAAATCTTAGCAGTATGTCATTTTGACAATGTACTTCAGAATAGAAAAGAAAAATAGCAATAAAACATGTTCATGTCCTAAGAACTGTCTTTAAAAGTGCTATGCCAAGTTCCATGGATGTTTTCTAGTGAACTCACAAATTTTACTTAATTTTAAAGTGAAAAATATGTATCTATTTCCTGGCTTTATGACCTTTAATGATCAGTTTGAGCTTTAATTTTGGTGGTGACGATGCCATATTCTAAGATTAACCTGGGGTTACATTCTTGTCTGGAGTCTTTGGGAGTGCTACAGTAAAATAGTCCGAAAGAATAATAAATACCTACTAAAGGAAGCTTAGCCTCCAGTACAGCAGGATTTACAGGTCCTTTTCAGCAGAGCTGCTACCAAGCCCGTCCATCTGTACCAGCACAGGGGTTTCTGCCTTTGCAGGTGCAGGTCTATGACTTTGTAATTTTTTAATGCCCTGACATTCCTGGAATTCCGTTCTTCCAGCCTGTAAAAATCCTTCTGAACGACTGCCATGTCCTCTAACATATTGATTGCTCCCCTCAGTTTGGAATCATCCACAAACTTAACGAGAATGCATATCTTCTTTGCACTTGCTGTCATTTACCTTTAACAGATGTAATTAAGTCATAATCATTTGTGCAAAAAGGCAACCTTTTGAGGGGGTGTGTGTGTGTATGTTTGTATGTATTTTTAGAATTATTTTTTTTTAAGATAACTGTAACAAATATAGAATATTTAGGATGCAGCTTTTTTTTAATTACGTTTTTTGTTCTTGATAATTTTTAGAAATCAAGGATCATGAGACTACAACATATGCCATTCAAGTTGAAGTCGCACATTGTAATGCAGTTTTTCCGCCTACACAGCAGAAATCCGTACTTTATAGGTCAGCCATCCTTCTCCCTACACTGAATTGTTGGTCTATTACAGACACCAACTAGTACCTTATCTAAGCTTTTTGTTTGTTTCTTTGTTAAAGCGTGAATCTATGAACACGCAAAACGGTTTTCTTCTCAGTTACCAGAGAACTCAGGAGCAGGTAGTACCACTTTTTAGATATAAAGTACCTTTGTTCTTTTTTTGCTCACTAGATCCTGCCTAAATACGGTATCTCAGTGATTTTAACATTCTACTCATGCAAATCTTCGCACCTGGTCTCAGTAATACTGGCTAGATCATAAAAGAGCAATTCCAATTCCAATTTCTCTTTTTTATTACCCAGACTTCTAGCACTCATATATAGGCAACTAAAGCATTTCTGTTCAAGCTTCTTGGTGCCTTGATTAATTTTATTCTTGATGTCTTGATTTTGAGCTAAATGAGCATTCATTTGTTTCTTCTTTACATCCTCCTTGGTAGTTATTAGTTTAATGTCCTTTGACTGGCTGAGTCAGCTGATTCTACACAAGGTCTGTGAATTCAGACAGCACTTGTATTAAGATGGACCGTCACCAATAAATTCTTGCACAATGACTAGAGTTGCATAAATAATCTTGGGTTTATTCTGTGGATAATATTTATTTTAGTGATGTAAGTCAGTCATACGGTCTAAGCTGCTCTATAGGATCTCTCTATAGTCCCTGGAGAAAGGTATCTCCGTTCTCCAAATTTGGAGGCACTCTTAAAATGGGATGAATAATCATCTGGAATCTCTCTGCTGGTGGAAGAAACAGCCTAGATAAAGTCTCATTAACTGGAATACCTTCTCACATGTCCAGGAGTAGGACTCATTTCATGATTAGCTGAGTCATCTTTTGGAAGTGGTTATTTCTTTTCATTCACTAGACATTCCAGCACATTGCTGACATTCCTAAGTGAAGACAGTTGAATCCCACACAAAGAAAAATAAAAAACAAATATCCATCCTATTAGCTGGCTGTTAATGCAGGATACTCTTTCTCTGCTCAGTAATGAGTCCTTGAAAAAAATATTTTTCTTTTTTTTCCAACTCATTACATTTTTTCTGTTTGTGAGCAGACATTGTTATCCTACAAGAGTAGCCAGGGAGATGTTTTCAGCTATTTTCTGTTCCTTCTCACAATATAGGATTATTTCCTATAGGAGGACCTTCTGCACCTGTGGAATTTTCCCTGGACCTCTAAACCTGTGTCTCTCTTGTCTTGATCGTTTTCATCTCCCTCCTGTCATCTAGAATGCCTCCGTATCTTCTAATCTGTAGGGTTAAAATGGCACCCTTTTCCTCTTGTTTCCACTCTTCGTTCAGTATAAAGTGGGTATAATTCTTAAATCAGATTATCAAACTCTCCTCATTTGTGGTGTTTTTTTTTTTATTAGAAGATACATACTAACACTGATCTCTATGGACCACTCATCTTTATTTTGCAACATGGCCCCCTGTTTGTACAAAGAAAGCTCCTTTTGACTTCAGAAAAGAATTAAAACAGAGCATCAAAACCTGTTATAGGTCATATCCTCTGTTTTAGTGCTGACCACTACAGTATGAAGAAAATGACCATACCCAGAAAATGTATCTTCCTCTTTTAGAGATTTTGTTTGCCTGTTCTTAATAGAAAGAAATCTCAAATTTCTTTTATGTCATTTCTGTAACCATTTACGAACTTCAAATCTTAAATAATATTGTGCACCAGGGCTATTCTGAATTTACATTTAAATCACAAAACTTTTTTTCTGCTATTTAGTACTTTGTAACATTTCTTTCAGGCTTTGGGGGGCAGGGAGAGGGGGGCACGTGCTGTGATTAGATTAAAGCTTATGATGTGATTAAAGAAGTGATTATTACAGTCTAGTGTCATAGTAAGGAAAAATACCTGGGACTCCATTTCAGTACTGGTTGACTTCATCGTGTCTATGTTAAAAATTTTTTGTGGAAAAAAAGGTTAGTCTTTAAACGCCATGCAACAAGACATTTAAAATAGATTCTCCTGTTCTGCACCAGTTCTAAGTCGGCTGACAACAGAATGAGAAGAAATCACATTGAGTCTGCAACTGCTATGGGCCTTTGTAGCACTTTTGTTCAGTCAAACAGTTGGAGTCTCCTAGAATAAAATAAATTTATGAAGAAAGAAAAATTATTAAAGTGTTTTGCAAAGATCAAAATTCAATCTTTTACTTCATTCAGTGCCTCAGTTTCCCCATCTGTAAACTGAAGATAATTATATCTCCGCTTAAAACTTATTGAATTACGTTGATAAGAGAATGCTATAAGAGCCAAGCATTATTGTCATGCCTGTTACTGTTACATTTATAGATTGTAATCTGCATACTGACTCATGATATGAAAGCAATTAATTTGCATAGCGTCCTATGACTGAAAACACAGTATGGTGTTTGAGGCAAACCTGTACAATTATAGATTGCCAGCATACCAAAAAAAGAGAAAAAGGAGAAAAAAACAACCAACCAAACCCTAGAAAAGTCCTTTCTTTGCAGATAATATATAAAGTTTGCTTTTCCTCTGATAACTCAATGCTGGAGCTTTACCAGTCTCTAGGGGAAATCAAAATCTGCATTTAAATAAAGATATTAATAACTAAGCTAGGTTTTATTTTTCAAGGATGGTAAGTGTTGTAAGGTATTTTGTACAAGAGAGCATGTGAAGTGAATACCAAATGACATTTCACAATATTCTGAAGAGTTCATCTTCTGTCATTTATCCCATCTTGTACAGTAAATTATAGGTTATATTGTAGGGAGTCTAATAAATGCATTATTCAGGAGTTATTGGTGGAATTCCGTTAAAGCAATTCACGTTTAACTTTAGTGTGTATTGCTAGTCATACATGAAGAGGCAGCATGTGTTCATTAAGGTTTGTCACCATTACATAAGAGAGAAACAGAAAAAAAGCCCCAAACAAAAAAAGAACACCAAACCTAAAGAAAATAAACACCCAGCAAAACAATTTTATTGGTGGAAGGAGGCGTCTGTGTAATTTAGTCTTGGAATAAATGTTGAATGTGAAATGAGAGTAACAGTCTTCTGAAGATAATGTAAAGGTTAGGTTAAGGAGACTTTTTGGTGTTACACAAACAAAACTCTGGTTCCAGAATTCAGTGTGAGGGGTGAGAATCATAGAACCATAGGGTTGGAAGGGACCTCTGGAGACATCTAGTCCAACCCCCCTGCCAGAGCAGGGTCATCTTAGAGCAGGTTACACAGGAACGCGTCCAGGCGGGTTTGGAATGTCTCCAGAGACGGAGACTCCACCACCTCTCTGGGCAGCCTGTGCCAGTGCTCTGCCACCCTCAAAATAAAGAAGTACCTCCTCATGTTTAGGTGGAACTTCCTATGTTCAAGTTTGTGCCCATTACCTCTTGTCCTGTCCCCGGGCACCACTGAAAAGAGCGTGGCCCCATTCTCCTGACACCCACCCTTTAAGTATTTATAAGTGTTGATAAGGTCCCCCCTCAGCCGTCTTTTTTCCAGACTGAAGAGACCCAAATCCCTCAGCCTTTCTTCATAAGAGAGATGTTCCAGTCCCCTAATCATCTTCGTAGCCCTTTGCTGCACCCTCTCCAGCAGTTCCCTGTCCCTCTTGAATTGGGGAGCCTAGAACTGGACACAGTACTCCAGGTGCGGCCTCACCAAGGCAGAGCAGAGGGGGAGGATGACCTCCCTTGACCTGCTGGCCACACTCTTCTTGATGCACCCCGGGGTGCCATTGGCCTTCTTGTCCACAAGGGCACGTTTCTGGCTCATGGTCATCCTGTTGTCCACCAGGACTCCCAGGTCTCTTTCAGCTGAGCTGCTCTCCAGCAGGTCAGCCCCCAACCTGTACTGGTGCATGGGGTTATTCCTCCCCAGGTGCAGCACCCTACACTTGCCCTTGTTGAATTTCATAAGGTTCCTCTCTGCCCAGATCTCCAACCTGTCCAGGTCTCTCTGTATGGCGGCACAGCCTTCCGGTGTGTCAGACACCGCCCCCCCCCCAGCTTTGTGTCATCAGCAAACTTGCTGAGGGTGCACTCTATCCCCTCATCCAGGTCATTGATGAATATATTGATCAGGACTGGACCCAGTACTGACCCCTGGGGAACACCACTCATCACTGACCTCCAACTAGACTCTGCGCCCCTAATCACGACCCTCTGATCTCTGTCTTTCAATCAGTTATCTATCCACCCCACTGTCCATTCATCTAACCCACACTTCCTAAGCTTCCCTATGAGCATGCTGTGGGAGACCATGTCGTACGCCTTGCCTAAGTCAAGGTAGACAGCATCCACTGCCCTCCCCTCATCTATCCATCCAGTCATGCCATCATAGAAGGCTATCAGATTAGTCAGACATGATTTCCCCTTGGTGAATCCATGTTGAGTACTTCTTATAGCTTTCTTTTCCTCCACATGCCTTGAGATGATGCCCAGAACGAGGTGTTCCATCATCTTTCCAGGGATGGAGGTGAGGCTGACCGGCCTGTAGTTCCCCGGCTCCTCCTTCTTGCCTTTTTTGAAGACCCGAGTGACATTGGCTTCCCTCAAGTCCTCAGGCACCTTGTCTGTTCTCCAGGACCTTTCAAAGATGATGGAGAGCGGCCCAGCAATGACTTCTGCCAGCTCCCTCAGCACTCTCAGGTGCATCCCATCGGGGCCCATGGACTTGTGAATATCTAATTGACCTAACTGATCCCTCACTCAATCCTCCTCAACCCAAGGGAAGCCTTCCTCTTTCCCTGTTACTTTCTCCAAAGCCTGGGACTCCTGAGGGCTGGGCTGAACAGTAAAGACGGAAGCAAAGAAGGCATTCAGTGACTCTGCCTTCTCTGCATCCTCCATCACCATGGCTCCTGTCTCATTCAACAGTGGGCCCACAACTTCTCTGGTCTTCCTTTTGCTTCCAATATACTTGTAGAAGCCCCTCCTGTTGAGCTTGACATCACTTGCCAGGTTTAATTCCAAGGTGGCCTTGGCTTTCCTCATTTCATCCCTGCACACTCTGGCAGCAGTCTTGTAATTCTCCTAAGGGATCAGTCCATTCTTCCACTTACTGTAAACTTCCTTCTTCCACTTGAGCTTTTTCATAAGCTCCCTGCTCAACCATGCAGGTCTCCTGCGTCCCTTAACCGATTTCTCTCTTAGGGATGCACTGATCCTGAGCTTGGAGGAAGTGGTCTTTGAATACCAACCACCTCTCTTGAGCCCCTTTGCCTTCCAGAGCCCTAGCCCACGGGATCTCTCCAAGCAGTTTCTTGAAGAGGTCAAAGTTAGCCGTCCTGAAGTACAAGGTTGTAATTTTACTTCTTGTTGTTTTGTGCATAGTATCCATGATCCTGAACTCTATCATTTCATGATCACTACAACCTAGGGTACCCCCTACCTTAATGTCCTCCACCAGTCTCTCTGTGTTTGTCAGTACCAGGTCCAGGAGTGCTCCTCTCCTTGTTGGCTCCTGTACCACCTGTGTCAAAAAGTTATCATCAGTACCCTACAGGAGCCTCCTGGACTGTGTGTGCCTGGCTGTGTGGTCTTCCCAGCAGACATCAGGGTGATTGAAGTCCCCCATGAGAACCAAGGCCTGCGATTGCCAGGCTACCTTCAGCTGTCTGTAGAAAGCCTCATCAGCTTCACCATCCTGATCAGGTGGCCTGTAATAAACACCCACAACAGTGTCCCTCATACTTGCCTGACCCTTAATCCTCTACCCATAAGATCTCAACCCTCTCTTCATCTGCCCCAAGTGGGAGTTCGATGCATTCCAGTTGCTCTCTCACATAGAGTTCAACTCGACCACCACGCCTCTCTGGCCTGTCTTTCCTGGAAAGGACATAGCCATCCATGACAGCATTCCAGTCATGTAAGCTGTCCCACCATGTCTCAGTAATTGCAATGAGATCGTGGCCCTGTGACCGCACACAGATCTCCAGCTCTTCCTGCTTATTCCCCGTGCTGCGTGCCTTGGTGTATAAGCATTTCAGAGAGGGAGCCTTGTGTGTGGTTTTGACCCTTGAGATGTGGTGTGCCTTCTGGCTCTCAGAAATACTGCACACTCCCCTACAAGTACTGAGCAGCTACGCCCTGGCACCTCACCAGCGAGCCCAGTACCATCCCCCCGCCAAACACGAGGGTTTGCAGTGATACAGAGCTGTAGGGTGGTGAGCAGTGGTAAGATCCCTGTACCATACTTCCATGATTATCCTTTTTAGTGGGAAATCCTCAAGAAGTGTGACATCTTTCTGAGTGTTAATGAGATGCACTGAATTATAGTTTCCATCTTTACATCTAATCACTGTACTTAATAGCGCAGGACGTTGTGCTGCGCCTGGGCCCCATTGTAAGTTACAAAGTAAAGAACCAAAGTCGTCTTTGCTGTTAACTAAATCTTGTTTCATCCTTCATCGTTGACAGTTTTCAAATTCCTCTGCCTTTTTACCCTTCTGGAACTGTAAGTCTATTTTTTTTAATCGTACTTTGAAATCATCATTTTTTAAGGTGGCCATGAAAGATGTCATTTCTACTTTTAGACTGCATAACTTTGCTCTGGCCAACAAAAAGTACTGCTAGGGATTTAATTCTCAACAAGACACAGTCAGCATATTTCCTCCTAATTTTGCTTACAAATACTATTTCTATCTGCATGGACTGGGAAACTGAGAACTGGGAATGATCCAAAAATCAAATTGTTTATATTCTGTCAACTTACTATGCCTTTTGATTTCTCATTGTTTAAACTTTATAAATCTTTTCAAAGCTTTGCTATTTCAGATTGATTTCTCAAGACACTGTCCAGCAGTGCAAGTACATTGAGGCGATCGTGCTTCATGCTGTCTTTAATCTGCTTTAGGACATACCAAAACGCGGCTGTGGGAAATAGCTGACTCAGCTCCTCATGAATTCCCCTGGCTCTGCCTGGACTGGCTTGGAGGCCAGCAAGGATCCCTTTTTTTAGAGGGTGGAGATGCCCTGCTGATGTTTTCATTCTCTGGTAGTGGCTGTGCTGGTGAGGTGAAGGATTAAGCAGATGATGGTCTTTGCCCCTAACTTTCTTCTTCCAGCTGCAGAGGCCAGCGCAGGAGCAGGTGGCTCCCTGCCTTCCCAGCACCACTCCTCCTTGTTTCAGCTGCATGAGTTGGCTGAGAGGAAGGGAATGGTGCAAATTTTCTTGTATTTTGGCTTCAAATCCCATGTGCAGTATCAGAAACATCTGGGAAATATTCTGAAAGAAGATAATATTTTGATATTGTACACAGGGGTTTAGATCACAACGTAGGAAATAAATTATGTGAGAAGCATATTTTTTAAACAGAGACATGAAATTTCTGAGGATCCCCATCCATCAGGTCCTTGCTTTTTCCATTGCAGATGCCTGTAAGCTAAGACAGATATTAGTAGAGTTTAGCAGATAATATATCTGGTTTAAAGTGAATTTATCTTATATACCATTCCTGTTTCTCAGGTGAATACGGCTCAAATACATATTAATTTGAGTCATGATCGGTTCCTGGGCTTGCATAAGATGTCAGTAAGTGCAGAATCAGGCCCTGTCTTTGGCCTCGCCTTGTCCTGATAGAGTCAGCTCCACTGGAAGCCACCTGCAGATAGCAATTCTTTTTTTTATTCTCTAACATTTTGCAACTATTAAAATTGTGACAAAAATGGATTAAAGAATACTGTCACTTTAGCAGTTGAAGTGATTAGCTGAAAGTAGATTTAATACTTACTCATTCATGCATGAGGGGGAAGAACAGCTGAATGTATTTGAAGCTTTGTCTTTTTTAAGTTATGATCCTTCTTTAGTGACCCTGTAAGTAAAAGAGTACCATGCCCCAGCAACCTCTGATGTGTAATATTCATAAATAAAAGGACACTAGAAAAGAGATCTTCGCCATATTTTCACTTCATATTATTATGGTCTCAATAGTTGTTTCTGCAGCACTTTCATTGTGAGACAACATAATGTGCTTTTATCAAAGCACAATGTTTCTTTGTGCTGAAAACAGGTATATCGCTGTCCTCATTAAAACAAATTAAATTGTCAACCATGACTCTATATCTAATTATTTAATTTGCTGGCTTTTTCTAAGGAGATGTGGTGAATGGAAAATATTTATAAGTCTGAGTGAAATGCCGCTTTCCGGGCTCCCAGTAGTCAATATATACTGATGTATGTCCATGTAAAGACAGTATTTTCTTGGCTTTATTATTCTCTCTGTTATAGCAAGGACTCTTGGGGTCGAACCCTTTGCCTACATAAATCAACAGAGCTCAGCTCACTCTCAGGCACCAACTTAATTTCAGTAAGCATTTCTCTAATAAATGCTGCTGGCTAAAATACATTTATAAAATACTTTGACAAATACCTGAATATTCTTCTCAACAGAGTAAAAGTAGCCTAACTTTTCCCATTGAAAGACCAAAACTTCCCCCCCCACATTATGTAGCTAAAAATGCGGAACACCAATAATAAGAAAGCAAACTTGGAGGCAGGGGTGGAAAGGGAATAAGAAAAATTTAAAATTACGGGGAAAATGTTTAATGGAGGAAAATATTTTGAAATGCAAATGCTGAATATCTTGTAAGCAAGGAGGAAATAAAGATATACCATTTGTGTAATGACAAGCTACATGGTGACAAGAGTTCGTCAGCTGAGATCTGGCTCAGTGTGCTCCGCTGTCAAGGCCGATGTTTTGTTTTCTACTATACAGCTGGAACTGTAAGAATGGTTTTTCGAGAAAGAGGGTTGGTTTGTTTTTTTTAGAAAACACAAATTCAGCAACATCATGGCTTGTTCAGAGACATGCCAGTTCTAGTGAAGATTGTCCCAGGAAATATTTCCCACATCCGTCGACCGTTTTCAGAAAAGAGTGAGGAAATGCCTGCTTTGTAAAACTCAGTAACTGGCATTCACTGGGATGTAAAGGAAAGTTCATGCCCCTGCTTTGCCTCAGTAGTGTAAGGGAGTTGAACATAGGCTTCCTGGGGGATGTACAGCTCCAGTCCCCAGTTGTCCCTTCTTGCCAGTTTGTCATTCTGGAGCGGAGGTACTCTTGAGAAACTTTGAAAGGCCTTCATTTGTTCAGCTGTGGTATGAGAAAGCTTATGAAAACTCACAAAGTAAATCTTGATGGGAAAATGATTTCCCAGGCAGCTTTGTTTGTGGTCAAGTCTGGTTTACTGCCACAGTTAACGGTATGTCCCTATCTCTCATCGGAGCTTGGTCCCGGGAAGTAATCTATAAGCCTCAGATTCTTTAGAAAAGAAGTTGAGAGTTCTGGGTATAATATGAAAAATATTTATTTCTCTCTCTTGTTACTTTGTGCAATTTTGTGATGTTCTGCTAAATGCAAATTGCTCCTCATTACATTATTTTGGTGGCTTGTTTTCTGCTGTTCATCCACATGTTTATTTATAAACAGATTGCTATATATGATAGCAATTACAGTGTCAGTAAGAATAATAATCCAGCAAAGCAAAGCCAATAATCATTGCGAAGAAGTATATACGAAGGGCTAAATTAATACTAGAAAAGTGTAGTCACGCTACAGTGAAAAAATACCCACTTTGGATACTGTGCTTAGACAAAGTCTCTAAAGCATTAATAACTACATGCTCACAACAAGAAAATTTGATAGTTGAAGGAAAGGAGTACTAAATACCTATTATTACAGCAATGCATATTATTAATGAACATAATAAAATATGTGAATTAGCAATACAAAGGAGAATAGCATATGAGGAAAACTTAATGCTAATATTCTTGCAGGGGAGGAGGTGGAAGCCCCATTGCTTGAGTTATTTAAAATGGGAGAAAATGCAGTATTTTAAAGAAACAGCCTGTTCTGCAGTTTTTTGCACCAGACCAAATGCTACACTGTTCTTGCAAAATCAGACAGAAATGGATAGTGAATTTAGCAGATGATGAGCAAGCTGAGTGCATAGTATCACATAGGTAAGCTGATCTTTTGAGACTATCCTCAATAAGTCCCAAAGGAACTGAGATCCAGAAGATTTTTTTATTATTATTTCATTTTGTCAGTGCTAGTGACCAGACAGTGAAGAAAGACAAGCTTTCCCAGTGACTCTACCCATTTCAATTCTGAAATGCCCTTAAGGTGTTTTGTTCCAATGACTGTACAGAGAAGGCAGAGCAACTTAAATGCGTTTCTTTAAAATTATGTGAGTGCTTTATGTATCCAGCATAATATTGAATTTGGAAGTGGTTTTGGGCCCTTATAAATCTTCATTGTTTGACAAAGGATGAAAGGGACAGTACCTATGGAGGCATATGTACTATGCTTCTGTTGCTATGTAGGAATAACACAAGAAAGGAAATTTGTCATCAGATTGTGTGGGTTTACAACACGCATTTTCTCTTCTTTCATGTGATAATATATTTGATACTGTTTCCAAGGGAAAAGTGGTATAGAATATTAATTTTTTGCAGGTTCTCAGGGAGTATAATAAATAGCATTAGATAGGGCTTGCATACTCAAATATATGCTTACTTTGTAATATAGTCAATTTGTATTAAATTACTAGTTTTCAAAACAATTTTATTTCAGCTTGAACTGACATTTTCAGAGTCAAGGCAATTTGAATTTGCCAACTTGACTGCACTTCTTAATTCAAGTGCACGTTTGGAAAGATTGAAAAAGCTGTTACAATAGCTTAACTCTAGCTCAACAATTTGAGAGCCAAGAGTAATGGAGAGTTGAAGTCATTCTCAGCACAGGCTGCTAAAATAATCTGAGGATTAAATCTAGCATTTTGGAGGTAAAACAAAAAAAGAAAAATAGAACTGATACTTTTTCTGCCCATCCAATTCTTCAGTGAGACAACTGGACTTCCAGGCTCTTCCAGTAAAATATAAATAAGCTTTTACTGCATCCACACAAAAACTGTGGGCATGTTTGTTTTGTTTGATTTTTGTTTTTTTTTTTAATTTAATCGGGAGGAAGACTGAAAACGAGGAGAACCCCCAAACCTTTCTCTTACTCCCATACTTTTCTGGACTATCCTGATCACATCCAAATGAGATTTTTGTGAGGATGCTGAGAAAAGAAAAAATATATTTGGAATTGCTGTAACTGTGGTTTGTAGCATCATTTGATGTCAGCCGATTTCTAGATGTAAAAAACCATCTAGAAACGGGTTTCATAGAATACTAGACTCAGAAAAAGTCTATGAGACTTCTGCATTCTCTGGTCTTTTAGGCAATGTTCTCAAACTGTAGTACATAAGGAAAATCATGTCTTTCATATTGCTCACACTCAATGAATATGGACAAAATAAAGTGGGAAGCAAGAAAAAGAACATAATATGATATTGTAGATTCTTCTTACAAAGTGTCATTGGCCATGGAACTGCCAAGGTAGGACACTATAGCTTTAGGACTGATCCTAATCCATTCTCATTATCTTTCTCTTCACTTTTACGTGTTGTAAAACATACATATATTAATTATTTATTATCTGTTTTTGTTTTTTTTAATTAAAATTTAAAGTATATTATTTATTTCCTTATTTTAAAAAATTGAACACTTCTGTTGTTTTTCCAAAGTTACTGCTTGATGATTTGAAAAGTTCACCTCAAGGTGAGGTATACTGATAAATGAGCTGTGAGTGACTTCATAGTGAATTATTCATTGATATACATGAAGTAAGACGTCCTTACTATTTTTCAGAATTCTGGCTCTTGCATCAAGATCAAAGCAAACGTAATTGGAATGATGCTAACAATGCTATAAAATATAGAAAATTGAGAGATGGAGAGCCCAGTCCCTTCAGGTTGTAGCAGAACAAATCTTGAAAAAGAAGTGCTTTCACGGCTACCTAAAAATCAAATAGAGGAAGCTCTGTGGAATATTTTGACAGTCTGTTTATCAGAAATACAGTGTGTCTGGGAGGAAGTCAGGAAATCTATTCACATTCCTGCTAACTTTAATACATTAAAGATTTGCAATATATAAACATACGTATGGTGGCAAGAAGCTGTGCATTTTAATAGTGGCTCACTTTCTTTTGCCCTACAGCTATGTATTTTCTATCCATCACAAAAAAATGGAGAATCAATTTGGGTTTGTTCTGGTCTGAAATACCTGTTTTTGTGGACTTCTGTCCGGCTTGAGAATCTCAGAAGTATTAATGTATTTACTTATCAAATCTTTATGAGCCAGTGTTACTGATTTTTCAGCAGATATCACCTGTGGCATGGAAAGATTTGAGTCCATATTTTTCTTTGGTGTAAATTGCAAGAAAGCCTATGAAGTTTGCCCAAGGAAATTTCTAGACTTACCAGAAACATGGACCCAGGTATTTCAACTCTCTCACTAAGGAGAGATCCGTCTGTCTGCGGTTATTTCAAAGTTGAGATGCAATGCAAGAGTGAATCCCATTTCATGGGTTAGGCTACATGCTCCAGTCATGTCCTGACTTTATTCCGGGATGAATTCTGAACTATTTGCTCCTACTCCTTCATAAGTGGACTGGGGCTTCTAGGTTAAAGAAACACCTGTGGTGTTCTCCAGCATGTTCCCTGAGAAGACTGATTGGGAAAACAGGTCTATAGACCAGTGTTGAAGAGCACCTGTCATGCAGAATATAACATCTGTGTATCCTTCTTGACTTCTGTTTTTTTTTTTTTTCTTGTTGTTAGAATGTAAGCTGAGAAACATACCATTGTCGATCTTGTTCTATGTAGGAAAAGACTGATGTGTGTCATGGTATCTTTTGCTTTGATATTATCACTGATTTAAGGTTATCTGCATTTGAGTGCCATCTGGACACAGAAATCTCTCTACAATCTATCACAAGGCAGCAATTCCTTTGGGAAGTTATGGCAAAATTAAAGAGTCAGAGACTATGCTCTTGCAAGTCTCTGGATGGTAAATCTTTCCTCAGATGCGCATCAGAGGACAGAATTTGACCCTCAACAAGAAATCTGAATAAATATAGAGGCTATAAGAGTGTTCAGGTACTTTCTTCTCATATTATGGGTGGTTTTGTTTAAATTAAAACCAGGAAGAATAAAAATCCATTCCTCAGTATTTAGGTTTTTTGTGATGTCTTCTTACTGTAAAAAATAAATTATAACCCCTTTTGTGCGAAGGACACTGAGTTTCACGTATCAGAGAGCTCTCAGTTAACATCAAGTACACTGCTGGGTCTCAGAACTTATGTCATCATTTGAGATTTTCTGTGTCTTTCTCCAGTGGCTTACTTCTGCTGTAATATAGGAACAGTCAGTGTTTCCTTGGTGTTTTAAAAAGAGAGAAATCCTGTTCTGTTTTTACAGTAAAAAAATAGCGAAAACTTGCAAACAAAAAAATGCCTTTCAGTTAAAAATTAATTTGCTCACTAAAACTGTTACTTTTAAAATATTTAGAGTACTTACTTCCCTAAAGTACTTTACCGTATGATTCTGCTGCTGCTCTGTAGTTTCTACCCACCTTGGTCCTAACAGTGCAGTATGAACATCTTTTTTGCCTCTTTCATCTCTAACAGGAGCCCTAGCATACTTCTAGTGTAAATTTATGCCTGGATTTATCCATCTGATTTAAGGTGGAAGCACTGAAATTAGGGTCACAATCACCTACTGAATCAAAGAATGATTCATTCATCTTCTGGAAGGCCTCTATGTCTTTTCATAGAGGTCTATAGGAACCTACCACGTTTTCAGGAATTACCTGAAGTTAAGCTAGCTAAACTGAGCCTTCGTCCCTATGCAAAGTGACTGTGGATGGGCAGATTTGGAGATTTAGTTTGAAAAGGGAAATAGCATTGCAAGTTTCTCCACAGTGCCCAGCCAGCGTGCAGCAATCCTGAGGCCACGGCTACGCATGAGGCCACGGCTACGCATGGCTAAGCACTGAATGCTTGCTCATTCAGTGCTTGACACTAGCGCTCAGACTGCCAAGAACTGTCACAGTTCTTCTGGATGCTTTATAAGAAGGACAGGCTTAGCCACAAGGAACTTAACTAACACAACTCCATTTCAAGATGAGAGAAAAAGGAAGCATCAAGGAATTAACTTCAGTCCGATGAACAGTGGGCTATTGCGAAGCCAATAAAAAAGCCAACTTCTGTACCAGAACTGTTTAATTTGGATAGGTGCATTCAATTAGTTTAGTGTCATTCTGTGTTTTGTAAAACACCTGAGGAAACAATGAAAATGGGTTGGTGAAGAATGAGTGTGGGAAGTTATGACCAGACAGTCATTTGGGAATCAACACTGAGATTTTAAGTCAAGGAAAAAAAAAAATTAAAAAAAAAGTTGTTATTTGATCTATCTTATTAATAACATAACTTGTGGGAGTTCCTTGAACTGACTTGATCTTTAAGAAGTAGCCAAGGCTTTTCTATCTTTTAGGAAAAAATGTTGAATATTAATTTTGTTTAAAAATTTCAATAATAAAGTATTCAGTACAATTTTCGACAAAAGTCTGGTTTTAGTTAATACCCTCACTGTTTGAAAAACTGTAATTAAAATATGATGCCTTATTTCTAATTCTGATTTGTCTTTATTGTTGGTTCTAACTTCAAGGAGTCCTTCTGCCCAAGAGCAAAGAACAAATAATGTGTTTTGATAATAAAGGCTAAAAAGAAAAAAAAGAAAAATAAATTCTTCAGAATGGAATGGAAACATGAAAGAGAGAGCCTGGAGCACAATCAACATGAATACAGAGAGTCAATAAATTTGTACTTTTTATCAGATTCAAAAGTATAGATATGAAGGTGTTTATTCACATCTCATTAATGAGGCAGAGCTGGAACATTGCCCTTCTTCCAATTTCATGGAATTTAGATATTAGCGAAATGAACCCCGGAGAATGACTGTGTTAACCTCATAATCAGTCTTCCATATCTTTATGTATAATTAGATCTTATTTCAAAATCACTCAATTTTACAAACATTAGGAAACTCACACAGGAAAACCTCTGCGTTGTCCCCCCCTTAATTGTCTTACAGGATCCATTCTGCCTTTGCTGTTGAACAGAACCCTTCCCCAAATGATCCCCTTGCAACTTCTCAGCAGCACAGCATTCTGATATGCGCTAGCGTTTCTATCAATGAGCTAACACATATCGAGACTGCAGAATGACAGTTCATATTTGTGATCACAAAATATGTCTAGTGAGTTAAAAATATGCTAAATTGGGTGTGTGCTTCAAAATTCCCCTGATATGTACTGATATGTACCAAATGACTGAAGCGGGCATGTTAAAACTTTAGCTTGAGCCACTACAGTTTACCGAGTACATCACATCCT